>NC_086445.1:994023174-994623174 GCF_028390025.1 Pseudophryne corroboree
GATTTGTGGCATCGGACAACGCCAGCAATATTGTGTGTGCATTAAATATGGGCAAATTCCAGCACGTCCCATGTTTTGCACATACCTTGAATTTGGTGGTGCAGAATTTTTTAAAAAACGACAGGGGCGTGCAAGAGATGCTGTCGGTGACCAGAAGAATTGCGGGACACTTTCGGCGTACAGGCACCACGTACAGAAGACTGGAGCACCACCAAAAACGCCTGAACCTGCCCTGCCATCATCTGAAGCAAGAAGTGGTAACGAGGTGGAATTCAACCCTATATATGCTTCAGAGGTTGGAGGAGCAGCAAAAGGCCATTCAAGCCTATACAATTGAGCACGATATAGGAGGTGGAATGTACCTGTCTCAAGCGCAGTGGAGAATGATTTCAACGTTGTGCAAGGTTCTGCAACCTTTTGAACTTGCCACACGTGAAGTCAGTTCAGACACTGCCAGCCTGAGTCAGGTCATTCCCCTCATCAGGCTTTTGCAGAAGAAGCTGGAGGCATTGAAGGAGGAGCTAAAAGGAAGCGATTCCGCTAGGCATGTGGGACTTGTGGATGGAGCCCTTAATTCGCTTAACAAGGATTCACGGGTGGTCAATCTGTTGAAATCAGAGCACTACATTTTGGCCACCGTGCTCGATCCTAGATTTAAAACCTACCTTGGATCTCTCTTTCCGGCAGACACAAGTCTGCTGGGGTTCAAAGACCTGCTGGTGACAAAATTGTCAAGTCAAGCGGAACGCGACCTGTCAACATCTCCTCCTTCACATTCTCCCGCAACTGGGGGTGCGAGGAAAAGGCTCAGAATTCCGAGCCCACCCGCTGGCGGTGATGCAGGGCAGTCTGGAGCGACTGCTGATGCTGACATCTGGTCCGGACTGAAGGACCTGACAACGATTACGGACATGTCGTCTACTGTCACTGCATATGATTCTGTCACCATTGAAAGAATGGTGGAGGATTATATGAGTGACCGCATCCAAGTAGGCACGTCAGACAGTCCGTACTTATACTGGCAGGAAAAAGAGGCAATTTGGAGGCCCTTGCACAAACTGGCTTTATTCTACCTAAGTTGCCCTCCCACAAGTGTGTACTCCGAAAGAGTGTTTAGTGCCGCCGCTCACCTTGTCAGCAATCGTCGTACGAGGTTACTTCCAGAAAATGTGGAGAAGATGATGTTCATTAAAATGAATTATAATCAATTCCTCCGTGGAGACATTGACCAGCAGCAATTGCCTCCACAAAGTACACAGGGAGCTGAGATGGTGGATTCCAGTGGGGACGAATTGATAATCTGTGAGGAGCGGGATGTACACGGTGATATATCGGAGGATGATGATGAGGTGGACATCTTGCCTCTGTAGAGCCAGTTTGTGCAAGGAGAGATTAATTGCTTCTTTTTCGGTGGGGGTCCAAACCAACCCGTCATTTCAGTCACAGTCGTGTGGCAGACCCTGTCACTGAAATGATGGGTTGGTTAAAGTGTGCATGTCCTGTTTATACAACATAAGGGTGGGTGGGAGGGCCCAAGGACAATTCCATCTTGCACCTCTTTTTACTTTCATTTTTATTTGCGTCATGTGCTGTTTGGGGAGTGTTTTTTGGAAGGGCCATCCTGCGTGACACTGCAGTGCCACTCCTAGATGGGCCAGGTGTTTGTGTCGGCCACTAGGGTCGCTTAGCTTACTCACACAGCTACCTCATTGCGCCTCTTTTTTTCTTCTTTGCGTCATGTGCTGTTTGGGGAGTGTTTTTTGGAAGGGCCATCCTGCGTGACACTGCAGTGCCACTCCTAGATGGGCCAGGTGTTTGTGTCGGCCACTATGGTCGCTTAGCTTACTCACACAGCTACCTCATTGCGCCTCTTTTTTTCTTTGCGTCATGTGCTGTTTGGGGAGTGTTTTTTGGAAGGGCCATCCTGCGTGACACTGCAGTGCCACTCCTAGATGGGCCAGGTGTTTGTGTCGGCCACTAGGGTCGCTTATCTTACTCACACAGCTACCTCATTGCGCCTCTTTTTTTCTTTGCGTCATGTGCTGTTTGGGGAGTGTTTTTTGGAAGGGCCATCCTGCGTGACACTGCAGTGCCACTCCTAGATGGGCCAGGTGTTTGTGTCGGCCACTAGGGTCGCTTAGCTTACTCACACAGCTACCTCATTGCGCCTCTTTTTTTCTTTGCGTCATGTGCTGTTTGGGTAGTGTTTTTTGGAAGGGCCATCCTGCGTGACACTGCAGTGCCACTCCTAGATGGGCCAGGTGTTTGTGTCGGCCACTAGGGTCGCTTAGCTTACTCACACAGCTACCTCATTGCGCCTCTTTTTTTCTTCTTTGCGTCATGTGCTGTTTGGGGAGTGTTTTTTGGAAGGGCCAATCTGCGTGACACTGCAGTGCCACTCCTAGATGGGCCAGGTGTTTGTGTCGGCCACTAGGGTCGCTTAGCTTACTCACACAGCTACCTCATTG
This sequence comes from Pseudophryne corroboree, assembly GCF_028390025.1. Lineage (NCBI taxonomy): Eukaryota > Metazoa > Chordata > Amphibia > Anura > Myobatrachidae > Pseudophryne > Pseudophryne corroboree. The sequence goes on from NC_086445.1 coordinate 994,025,643, forward strand.
CGCCTCTTTTTTTCTTTGCGTCATGTGCTGTTTGGGGAGTGTTTTTTGGAAGGGCCATCCTGCGTGACACTGCAGTGACACTCCTAGATGGGCCAGGTGTTTGTGTCGGCCACTAGGGTCGCTTAGCTTACTCACACAGCTACCTCATTGCGCCTCTTTTTTTCTTTGCGTCATGTGCTGTTTGGGGAGTGTTTTTTGGAAGGGCCATCCTGCGTGACACTGCAGTGCCACTCCTAGATGGGCCAGGTGTTTGTGTCGGCCACTAGGGTCGCTTATCTTACTCACACAGCTACCTCATTGAGCCTCTTTTTTTCTTTGCGTCATGTGCTGTTTGGGGAGTGTTTTTTGGAAGGGCCATCCTGCGTGACACTGCAGTGCCACTCCTAGATGGGCCAGGTGTTTGTGTCGGCCACTAGGGTCGCTTATCTTACTCACACAGCTACCTCATTGCGCCTCTTTTTTTCTTTGCGTCATGTGCTGTTTGGGGAGTGTTTTTTGGAAGGGCCATCCTGCGTGACACTGCAGTGCCACTCCTAGATGGGCCAGGTGTTTGTGTCGGCCACTAGTGTCGCTTAGCTTACTCACACAGCTACCTCATTGTGCCTCTTTTTTTCTTTGCGTCATGTGCTGTTTGGGGAGTGTTTTTTGGAAGGGCCATCCTGCGTGACACTGCAGTGCCACTCCTAGATGGGCCAGGTGTTTGTGTCGGCCACTAGGGTCGCTTAGCTTACTCACACAGCTACCTCATTGCGCCTCTTTTTTTCTTTGCGTCATGTGCTGTTTGGGGAGTGTTTTTTGGAAGGGCCATCCTGCGTGACACTGCAGTGCCACTCCTAGATGGGCCAGGTGTTTGTGTCGGCCACTAGGGTCGCTTAGCTTACTCACACAGCTACCTCATTGCGCCTCTTTTTTTCTTCTTTGCGTCATGTGCTGTTTGGGGAGTGTTTTTTGGAAGGGCCATCCTGCGTGACACTGCAGTGCCACTCCTAGATGGGCCAGGTGTTTGTGTCGGCCACTAGGGTCGCTTAGCTTACTCACACAGCTACCTCATTGCTCCTCTTTTTTTCTTTGCGTCATGTGCTGTTTGGGGAGTGTTTTTTGGAAGGGCCATCCTGCATGACACTGCAGTGCCACTCCTAGATGGGCCAGGTGTTTGTGTCGGCCACTAGGGTCGCTTATCTTACTCACACAGCTACCTCATTGCGCCTCTTTTTTTCTTTGCGTCATGTGCTGTTTGGGGAGTGTTTTTTGGAAGGGCCATCCTGCGTGACACTGCAGTGCCACTCCTAGATGGGCAAGGTGTTTGTGTCGGCCACTAGGGTCGCTTATCTTACTCACACAGCTACCTCATTGCGCCTCTTTTTTTCTTTGCGTCATGTGCTGTTTGGGGAGTGTTTTTTGGAAGGGCCATCCTGCGTGACACTGCAGTGCCACTCCTAGATGGGCCAGGTGTTTGTGTCGGCCACTAGGGTCGCTTAGCTTACTCACACAGCTACCTCATTGCGCCTCTTTTTTTCTTTGCGTCATGTGCTGTTTGGGGAGTGTTTTTTGGAAGGGCCATCCTGCGTGACACTGCAGTGCCACTCCTAGATGGGCCAGGTGTTTGTGTCGGCCACTAGGGTCGCTTAGCTTAGTCATCCAGCGACCTCGGTGCAAATTTTAGGACTAAAAATAATATTGTGAGGTGTGAGGTATTCAGAATAGACTGAAAATGAGTGGAAATTATGGTTTTTGAGGTTAATAATACTTTGGGATCAAAATGACCCCCAAATTCTATGATTTAAGCTGTTTTTTAGTGTTTTTTGAAAAAAACACCCGAATCCAAAACACACCCGAATCCGACAAAAAAAATTCGGTGAGGTTTTGCCAAAACGCGGTCGAACCCAAAACACGGCCGCGGAACCGAACCCAAAACCAAAACACAAAACCCGAAAAATTTCAAGTGCACATCTCTAGTACCAACCAATCAGCAGTAGAGACAAGTCCTCAATTCTGCCCTATCCACGTGGAAAACCAGATAGGGGCTTTTATGTGATAAAGCCACTAATTCCGAAACACGCCTCGCTGAAGCCAAGGCCAACAACATGACCACTTTCCAAGTGAGATATTTCAACTCCACTGTTTTGAGTGGTTCAAACCAAGGTGACTTGAGAAAACTTAATACCACATTAAGATCCCACGGCGCCACCGGAGGTACAAAAGTAGGCTGAATATGCAGCACCCCCTTCACGAATGTCTGTACTTCAAGAAGAGAAGCCAATTCTTTTTGAAAGAAAATGGATAAGGCCGAAATTTGGACCTTTATGGACCCTAATTTTAGGCCCAAATTCACTCCTGTTTGCAGGAAGTGAAGCAGACGACCCAAATGGAACTCCTCCGTAGGAGCAGTCCTGGCCTCACACCAAGAAACATATTTTCGCCATATGCAGCAGGTCCTGTCTTAGAGGAAGAGGCCACGGATCTTCCGTGAGCAACTCTTGCAGATCCGGATACCAAGTCCTTCGTGGCCAATCTGGAACAATGAGGATTGTTCTGACTCTTCTTAGTCTTATTATTCTCAACACCTTGGGTATGAGAGGTAGAGGAGGGAACACATAGACCGATCTGAACACCCAAGGTGTCACCAGAGCGTCCACCGCTACCGCCTGAGGGTCTCTTGACCTAGCGCAATACCGCTTTAGCTTTTTGTTGAGACGGGACGCCATCATGTCTATCTGAGGCAGTCCCCACCGACCCACGATCTGTGCGAAGACTTCTTGATGAAGTCCCCACTCTCCCGGATGCAGGTCGTGTCTGCTGAGGAAGTCCGCTTCCCAGTTGTCCACCCCCGGGATGAATACTGCTGATAGGGCGCTTACATGGCCTTCTGCCCAGCGAAGAATCCTGGTCGCTTCTGCCATGGCCACTCTGCTCCTTGTGCCGCCTTGGCGGTTTACATGAGCCACTGCTGTGACATTGTCCGACTGAATCAGAACCGGTTTGTCCCGAAGCAATGCCTCCGCTTGATGTAGGGCATTATATATGGCCCTCAACTCCAGGACGTTGATGTGGAGACCAGTCTCTAGATTTGACCAGAGACCTTGGAAATTTCTTCCCAGTGTGACCGCTCCCCAACCTCGGAGGCTTGCGTCCGTGGTCACCAGGATCCAGTCCTGAATTCCGAACTTGCGGCCTTCTAGGAGGTAAGCACTGTGCAGCCACCACAGGAGAGATACCCTGGCCCTGGGAGACAGGGTGATCATCTGATGCATTTGTAAATGGGACCCGGACCATTTGTCCAGTAGATCCCATTGAAAGGTCCTCGCATGGAACCTTCCGAAGGGGATGGCCTCGTACGATGCCACCATCTTCCCCAGGACACGCGTGCAGTGAAGCACTGAAACCTTGTTTAGCTTTAATAGGTTCCTGACCAGGGCTATGAGCTCCTGAGCCTTTTCCATCGGAAGAAAAAACCTTTTTCTGGTCTGTGTCGTTGTAGGGACTAGCTGGGACTTCGGTATATTGAGAATCCAGCCGTGCCTCTGCAACATATTCACCGACAGCGACACGCTGTCCAGCAACTTCTCCCGAGATCTCGCCTTTATGAGAAGATCGGCCAAGTATGGGATAACTGTGACACCCTGCTTGCGCAGGAGCACCATCATTTCCACCATTACTTTGGTGAAAATTCTCGGGGCTGTGGAAAGCCCAAACGGCAACGCCTGAAATTGGTAATGACAGTCCTGTACTGCAAATCTCAGGAACGCCTGGTGAGGAGGGAAAATCGGAACATGAAGGTATGCATCCTTTATGTCCAGGGACACCATCCAACCCCCCCTTCCCCCTCCAGGCTGGCGATTACCGCTCTGAGCGATTCCATCTTGAACTTGAACTTTTTCAAGTACAAGTTCAGGGATTTTAGATTCAAAATGGGCCTGACCGAACCGTCCGGTTTCGGAACCACAAACAGGGTTGAGTAATACCCTTTTCCTTGCTGGAGAAGAGGAACTTTGACTATCACCTGTTGAAGATACAATTTTTGAATTGCAGTCAACACTAACTCCCTTTCTGACGGGGAAGTTGGCAGAGCCGATTTGAAAAACCGTCGAGGAGGCACGTCTTTGAATTCCAGCCTGTATCCCTGAGAAACAATCTCTATAGCCCAGGGATCCACCTGTGAGTGAACCCAGACCTGGCTGAAAAATCGAAGACGTGTCCCCACTTGAGCTGACTCCCCCCGGGAAGCCCCAGCGTCATGCGGTGGACTTTGCAGATGTAGGGGAGGACATCTGCTCCTGGGAACTAGCTGCATGCAGCTTTTTTCCCTTGCCTTTTCCTCTGGCAAGGAAGGACGATCCCCGTACCTTCTTGCTTTTATTGGAACGAAAGGACTGCATTTGATAATGAGGTGCCTTTTTAGTATGCTGCGGGGGGACATAAGGTAAGAAATTCGATTTACCAGCCGTAGCAGTAGAGACAAGGTCCGCGAGGCCTTCTCCAAACAACTCCTCCCCCTTGTAAGGCAACGACTCCATATGCCGCTTTGAGTCGGCATCCCCCGCCCACTGTCGGGTCCACAAGAGTCGCCTAGCAGAAATAAACATAGCATTTATTCTGGAGCTTAGTAAACAAATGTCTCTTTGAGCATCCCTCATAAATAAAGCAGCATCTTTGATATGCTCTAGGGTCATTAGAATAGTATCCTTATCTAGGGTGTCAAATTCCGTAGATAAGGAATCTGTCCATGCTGCGACAGCACTACAAACCCAAGCCGATGCCATAGCCGGTCTAATGATAGTACCAGAATGTGTGTAAATGTGCTTCATGGTAACCTCCTGCTTACGATCAGCAGGATCCTTGAGGGAAGCTGTATCCTGAGAAGGCAGTGCCACCTTCTTGGATAAGCGTGTCAGCGCCTTGTCTACCTTAGGCGAAGATTCCCATCGAATCCGGTCATTTTGTGGAAAGGGATACGCGATAAGAATCCTTTTGGGTACTTGTAGTCTCCTATCTGGAGATTCCCAAGCCTTTTCGCACAAGTCGCTTAGCTCAAATGAGGACGGAAAAGTGACCTCAGGCTTTTTCCCTTTATACATGTGAACCCTCGTGTCAGGGACAGGGGGTTCCTCAGTGATATGCAAAACCTCTTTAATGGCAATAATCATGTAACGAATACCTTTTGCCACCTTTGGCTGTAATTTTGCGTCCTCATAGTCGACACTAGAGTCAGTATCTGTGTCGGTATCTGTGTCAGTGATCTGGGATATGGTGCGTTTTTGAGACCCCGAAGGTCCTGGTGCCACAGGGACAGGCATGGTCTGACTACCTGACTGATCCCTAGCTTCAGCCTTGTCTAATCTTTTATGCAGTAAATTTACATTAGCATTCAAGACGTTCCACATATCCACCCAGTCCGGTGTCGGCGTCGCCGACGGTGACCTGACAATCATGCACTCCCCCTCCTCCTTAGGTGAGCCTTCCTCGTCAAACATATCGACACACACGTACCGACACACTTCACACACACAGGGAATCTCTTTTCTGAAGACAGGTTCCCCCTGAGGCCCCCTGGAGAGACAGAGAGAGAGTATGCCAGCACACACCCCAGCGCTATATAACCCTGGAGAAAAAAACAGAATGTTTACCCAGTAGCGCTGGTTTAATGTATAAATGCCAATAATGTGCCCCCCCTCTACTTTAAAACCCCCTTTCACAGTGTGTCAAGCAGGGGAGAGTCCGGGGAGCTTCCTCTCAGCGGTGCTGTGGAGAGAAAATGGCGCTGGTGAGTGCTGAGGGAGAAGCCCCGCCCCCTCGGCGGCGGGCTTCTGTCCCTCTCAAACTTACTAAAAAATGGCGGGGGCTCTTTTATATATATGTACAGTGCCCACCTGTACATGTATATAGACTTTTGCCACAGGAGAGGTGTTTTATTGCTGCCCAGGGCGCCCCCCCTGCGCCCTGCACCCTTACAGTGACCGGAGTGTGTGAGGTGTATGGGAGCAATGACGCACAGCTGCGGTGCTGTGCGTTACCTCAGTGAAGCACCGAAGGCTTCTGCCGCCTTAGACGTCTTCTGGCTCTGTGAGGAGAACGGCGGCGCGGCTCTGGGGTGAACGCCCAGGACGAACCTGTGTTCACTCCCTCTGGAGCTAATGGTGTCCAGTAGCCGAGCCTATCATTTAAGTAGGTCTGCTCCTCTCTCCTCGGTCCCTCGATGCAGGGAGCCTGTTGCCAGCAGTGCTCCCTGAAAAAGAGAAAAAATCCTAACAAAAATGCTTTCTAAGCAGAAAACTCAGGAGAGCTCCCTGCAGTGCACCCATTCTCCTCTGGGCACAGTCTAAAACTGAGGTCTGGAGGAGGGGCATAGGGGAGGAGCTAGTGCACACCCAGAGTCCAAAGTCTTTCTTAAAGTGCCCATGTCTCCTGCGGAGCCCGTCTATACCCCATGGTCCTTACGGAGTACCAGCATCCTCTAGGACGTTAGAGAAATTAGTCAATGGTATAAATGACTAGAAGTAAAAAACAGTATACAACCAACAACAACAACAACAACAACATGAGTTACGTCACGTGACTTATTATTCTTTTACTTTTTTTATAATTTTTTTTATTATTGGTGATTAATAAACACTGTACGTATTTTTTTTTTATTGATAATAATGGTGGTTTGAATTTTTCGACAATATCCTAAATTGTGCACTAGTGCTCCATAACTTCTGGTTTCTCTTTTCATTTTTGGGAGAGAGACTGGCCAGTCCCCATTAGGTCGCAGCTGTGTACTCGACTGTTTACATTCTGTGGTTTGGCGCCCTTATCTCCCCTTGTATTATCCCCTCATCTCATTTATTAAACATGCTCATTAGTAAACGTAAACTATGAATTTAATATAGAAAACAATGAGACATTATGCAGTAAGGTAGGTACATTTCCGTGCCTGCCTTTTCATCCTGTACTTCAATATTATAAGGATCCTTATTCTGCACCGTAACAAAGGTATAACATTTCAATGCAAAGTATATCAAACATGCAAGAGTATAAATGTTCTATGCCTTTTGAAATGTCCTTGGGCTTTGGATATGTCAGCACAGTGTCGGACTGGGACATGTAGGGCCCACCAAGGGGGATGCTGTTGTAGGGACCCATGCTTAAGGGTGTGACCAGGCTCCACTGGGGCGTGGCCAGCCACCAGAGAGGTTTGGCTAACCATTACAGAGTATATGTTCTGTTCCCCTTGGTAAATATATAATAAACCACAGGTTCTCAAACTCGGTCCTCAGGACCCCACACAGTGCATGTTTGGCAGGTCTCCTCACAGAATCGCAAGTGAAATAATTAGCTCCACCTATGGACCTTTTAAAATGTGTCAGTGAGTAATTAATACACCTGTGCACTTGCTGGGTTACCTGCAAAACATGCACTGTGTGGGGTCCTGGGGACAGAGTTTGAGAACCACTGTAATAAACCATATCCCTGTGAAGTATAATCTATCATAAGTATAATGCATAATTCTAGTGCACTAGGATAGAGTCTGGAATCTGATCCCTAGAGGAGGAGGAGGGCCCACAGGCAGTGGGGCCCACCGGTGGTTTCCCCTGTGGGCCAGTCCGACCCTGTGTCAGCCACATAGAGAGAGGCTGAACGCAGCATGTTCGAAGCTTCCCTGCACCGGCCTCCGCCGTGACATCACTGGTGAATTCACATCACCTACCTTACCTGTAATTGCCAATACCTGAACAAGGGGTCACGTTCTTTCTGAATTAGCTAAACTCCATATAACTATCATAAAGTACAAGGGAAATCTTCAACGCAATGATCTCTGTGACCAAGCGGAGCAGCAAGGGGGAGGGGAACAAGACTGATGGAAGTAGAGGTGTTAGTAATTAGGTAGAACACAGGATAATAACTTGGCTCCTTGATTAGGCCACACCCCCTGAAAAGTACCTGGGCCCAGCCAGATTATACTGCCCTGATATTATGCATTGTACACTCTTACCACATTGAGCCTTATATTGTATACTAGTAATCTGAATGACCTTTTTAGTGTATATCTACAGTACCAACTGAATGGACTTTGCATTGTACAGTATACCAGTTTCATTTTTGTATAAGGTGATGATATGGGAAGATTTGGACAATGGTAAATGGAACATGGGGGCTTTCTGACACCTTGGCTACCAAAATCCTTGTCTCCACTGTGGTCGGAAGAGAGTCAGCACCTTAGAGATCTGCAGAAAATGACCCTGGTTCTACTTTACCTTGGCGATATATTTTGCATCTCCAGAGCTGGATTTCTGTATTGAACTCTGCTGCGTCAGCCACATGTTTGTAATAGAGGTGAAGGCTTCAGGCTTCTGTGCCAGGTTATTTTTTTTACCTGGCTTGCCAATGTAGTCAGCTCAGTCTTCTGAGCCATGACAATGATATCCTCTGCCCTGGTCGGCCAGTTGGAGCTTGCTTCAACCTGCTCAGGGTAGTTTGGAGCATTCAAAAACTACAGAGCAGAACTATCTTCTGGGTCATGACAGGCCTCCAGCGGTTCTTATCAAGATGAACTTCTAGTCTGAATCCTAAACTGTGTTTATTTAAATCTGTAATCCCACTGAGTACTCAAATAGCTAACAGAGGTATTTACAAGCGAGCCAAACACGGCATGCACTAGCTGCAGGCATTCAATAACACTTTACTGCTGTATACTAACAAAACCCATTAAGATGGAAGATTTACTAAGCACCACACAATGGGGTAAATTTAGTAAGGTGGGAGATTTTTAGAACTGGTGATGTTGCCCATGGCAACCAATCAGATTCTACTTACCATTTATCTAGCTGCTTCTAGCAGATAATAGATATAATCTGATTGGTTGCTATGGGCAACATCACCAGTTCTAAAAATCTCCCACCTTAGTAAATTTACCCCAATGAATGAACTTTGCAGAAGGTACTGGCATGAACTACAAGCACCAGCATGCAGCTGGGCAAAAAAACGTATGCACTACAGTGCCACAAGTGTGCAATGCTAGTGTCCCCTATGATGTATTGCTGCCATAACTCAGAAATATTCTGGAAGGGACCCGGTGAATTGCATGCAGCTCAGGTAGCAGCTTATAGGCCTATGATTTTGGGGGATATTTATTAATTATCAGGTTTTAGACCTGATATAATTTATTATTGCAGTAATAAGAAATTCATTATTACTGGAATGTAATATTACACACATGCAAGGAAAGGGTCAACCAACTCGGGCCAGTGCAGAGTCTCTCATATAGTTTAGAGTGGCATTTTGAATACAAGTGACTTCTTCCCATAAGGCAGAGATCCCAAATTCTGCCATTACAGTCCAGGTTTTAAGGATCTCCATGCTTAAGTGCAGGTGACTTAATTAGTACCTCAGTCAATTTGATTTAACCATCTGGACTCAAGGCAGAATATCCTTAAACCTGGGCCAATATTTACTAAAAAAACAAGTTTTGCCGATTTGTGTTTTTTTTTCTAAGTCCCAATCCGGGAATTCACTAAGCACAAATCTCGGCAGTGTCTGGTCTATTCATAATGGATTTAACGGCAAAGTTCTGAAATACGAATGAATAGACCATCGGTCAAACGCGGCTGTTATTTCATACAATACGGGTATTCACTATTCATTCGTATTTGGTTGTTAGTCTCTGAGTGCTCAAGTGCGGGTCTATTTTTTTGCGAATCGTTAAAAAAAGCAGCAAAAAAATAGACCTGCTTTTTCCAGTCGACTTTGGATAACCATGCACGGATCAGTGAGATCTGTGCATGGTTATCTATTGGAAAGGGTCTGTTTAGTGTAAAAACAGAAAATAAATTGCGTGGGGTCCCTCCTCCTAAGCATAACCAGCCTCGGGCTCTTTGAGCTGGTCCTGGTAGAAAAAATATGGGGAAAAAAATGACAGGGGTTCCCCATACTTGCCTACCTGACCCTCTCCATGAGGGAGAAAATGCTCTGTTCCTGGACTTTCCTGGTAATGTATGATTGCCATCACCTGTGGTGAGCTAGTTAATTGATAAGAAAGGTGTTTCACCACAGGTGATGGCAATCATACATTACCAGGAAAGTCCAGGAACAGAGCATTTTCTCCCTCATGGAGAGGGTCAGGTAGGCAAGTATGGGGTTCCCCCATATTTCATCAACCAGCACCGGGCTCTGCGCCTGGTCCTGGTTCCAAAAATACGGGGGACAAAAAGCGTAGGGGTCCCCCGTATTTTTAAAACCAGCACCGGGCTCCACTAGCCAGGTACATAATGCCACAGCCGGGGGACACTTTTATAGTGGTCCCTGCGGCCCTGGCATTACATACCCAACTAGTCACCCCTGGCCGGGGTACCCTGGAGGAGTGGGAACCCCTTAAATCAAGGGGTCCCCTCCCCTCCAGCCACCCAAGGGCCAGGGATGAAGCCAGAGGCTGTCCCCCACATCCAAGGGCGGCGGATGGGGGGCTGATAGCCAAGTGTAGAAAATGTGAATATTGTTTTTAGTAGCAGTACTACAAGTCCCAGCAAGCCTCCCCCGTAAGCTGGTACTTGGAGAACCACAAGTACCAGCATGCGGTGGAAAACCTGGGCCGCTGCTACCTGTAGTACTACTACTAAAAAAATACCCCCCAAAAAAACAGGACACACACACCGTGAAAGTATAAGTTTATTACATACATGCACACCTCCATACATACATACTTACCTATGTTCCCACGAGGCTCGGTCCTCTTCTCCATGTAGAATCCTTGGGGGACCTGTGAAAAAAATTATACTCACATAATCCAGTGTAGATTCTGTCCTTTGTATAATCCACGTACTTGGCAAAACAAAAAAACGGAAACCCGACTGATTGGCTGAAGGGACCCTCTTTGACCGGAGACAGGGGGTGTCCTGGCAGTTGGGGAAAGGGGTCTCATGTGTAAACATGGGACCCCTTTCAGTGCGTGGTCGGGTTTCCGTTTTTTTGTTTTGCCAAGTACGTGGATTATACAAAGGACAGAATCTACACTGGATTATGTGAGTATAATTTTTTTCACAGGTCCCCCAAGGATTCTACATGGAGAAGAGGACCGAGCCTCGTAGGAACATAGGTAAGTATGTATGTATGTATGTATGGAGGTGTGCATGTATGTAATAAACTTATACTTTCACAGTGTGTGTGTCCTGTTTTTTTGGGGGTATTTTTTTAGTAGTAGTACTACAGGTAGCAGCGGCCCAGGTTTTCCACCGCATGCTGGTACTTGTGGTTCTCCAAGTACCAGCTTGCGGGGGAGGCTTGCTGGGACTTGTAGTACTGCTACTAAAAACAATATTCACATTTTTTACACTTGGCTATCAGCCCCCCATCCGCCGCCCTTGGATGGGGGGGACAGCCTCGGGCTTCACCCCTGGCCCTTGGGTGGCTGGAGGGGGGGACCCCTTGATTTAAGGGGTTCCCACTCCTCCAGGGTGCCCCGGCCAGGGGTGACTAGTTGGGTATGTAATGCCACTATAAAAGTGTCCCCCGGCTGTGGCATTATGTACCTGGCTAGTGGAGCCCGGTGCTGGTTTTAAAAATACGGGGGACCCCTACGCTTTTTGTCCCCCGTATTTTTGGAACCAGGACCAGGCGCAGAGCCCGGTGCTGGTTGATGAAATATGGGGGAACCCCTGTCATTTTTTCCCCCATATTTTGTCAACCAGGACCGGCTCAAAGAGCCCGAGGCTGGTTGTGCTTAGGAGGGGGGACCCTACGCAATTTTTTTCTGATTTTTAAAGACTTTAAACACATTTTTAAGGTACACAATGAAGCCCTGCACGGATCTCACAGATACGGCCGGGATTCCTTGTGTTTTGTCAGGCAGTGTTTTACTCATCACTCCCGTAAAACACTGCCTAACATTACGAATCACATCGACATCGGAAAATACGAATTGGGAAAAGTCGGCAGCTTAGTGAATGACCGTATCAGGATTCAAAAAGTTGCAGTAAAATGCACCCGATACCATTCGTGATCAAACACCCTTCAAAACTGCCAAAACACAAATCTTTGTAAATATACCCCCTGGACTGTAAGTAGTTTGGGAAATTCTGTCCTAAAGCACATTCTTCTTTGCCACACTCTTTTTGGACTGACTGGAGGGGGAACAGTCTATGTTGGCTCACTTCTACTGGTCAGGCAGGCATATGGGGAGCCTGGACACAGATTATGGGCATGGAAAGCAGAGTCTGCATATAGGTCCATCCTTGAGTGTCAAATTTTCCCATAGCCATCACACACTCTCTCCATCTGGGGTCTGAGGTATTCTGTGCAGTGGGTACATTCTGACTCTGGTAAGTATTCTACCCAGCTGTATTTTTGTTACCTAGTTTCTGGGGGACCCAATCAGGTGGGTGGAGTAGATAAACGCAATGCAGTCTAGCTTAAGTTGAGGGGCCTTTTTTTCCATAAACCCAGCGAGGTTGGGTTTCTACTTAGATTTCTTTTTTTCTAAACTTGAGAAACCAAATCTTTCCTTCCAGCTGATCCTGCAGTTGAAATTATTGAACACTCATTTAGTAAAGGAGATGATCGAGACGGACCATCATAGGCATTTTGGAATGGGAGTTTTTCATGTCTTTGAGTATCCAAATCACCTACAGTATTTATATGTCCCTATCTGGGAGACACATGATGCACTTCTCAGATTCTCAGTAGGAAATCTCCACTTCCAGTTCTGGGGCCTACTGTTTTCTCTCTCCATAGCTCCATGGAGAATGTATCAAATTAGGGCATCCATGGTTGTTCTCGCCCTCTCCTAATCAGACTCTCAACCTTTCTACAAAACCTCAAGCCTGCTTTCAAGACCCACTACTTCATCAAAGCCATCCAGTTCTCATCCTAACCCACTGATTCATGCACCTGGCTCATTGTATACACTATCTGTGTCACCCGTCTGCCCCTTTCCTTTAGAATGTAAGCTCTCATGAGTAGGGCCCTCTTCCCACATGTGCTTCTCCTATTACTTATACTATCATCTACCCCCCACTCCCCACAATGGAACCTAACCCTTGGTTTCTGCCACCCTGATGCTTATTTGAGTATTTACAACTTATGTAGCAATGTGTCTTGTACTGTAAGTTGCTGTTTTCTTGTTTTGCTCATCTGTTTATATACTTTTTTAGGCGAAGACACGGAGTGGTCGTCCAAAAAGTGCTACTGACGAGACAACCTCAACAATGGTTTTGGCATCCTTCGTGAAGAGCCAAAACCATTGTTGAGGTTGTCTCGTCAGTAGCACTTTTTGGACGACCACTCTGTGACTTGTCAGCCACAGTCCCAGTTTCTCGGAATTTGAAAATTAGGGACCTGACAGTGTTATGCGAAATTGGAAGTCTTTCTGGGTGCCGGTTGTAAAAATCTGCAGCTATAACATGGAAACTTAATTCTCCAGACATCAAAATTACCTCAATTATCTCCTCTTTTGTCAAAGCCATCTTCAGTTTCATGCAACAATAAAAAGTGTTGTAACTTTTGAACCACAACTGCTATTTCAAATCTGTTTGCAGCAATAAACTTTTCAGCAAATTCTGATGTTGTATGACATGTTACCCGACCCCTTTCAATTTGAAAAAACTTGCTTAGATTCAAGATGGCTGATTTCAAGATGGTGCCCATGTTCAGTACATACACTAAAAGATAGCCCACCTCACCCATACCTTACTGGAGTATTCAGTTTTCCCATTTCCTGCAGGGAGGTGCCAAGCTGAAGAGGTGCTCTCCCCGCTCTGCTACCCTGCTGCTGCTGGCTGACGCTGCGCCTGTCAAACTGGATGACAGGTAGTGGCGCTGGCAGCGTGTAGTGCGGCTTCCTCCCCCTCCTCCTACCCAGAGAGACTGCAGGCAGTGTGCGGCCTCAGACCACACACAGCTCCGCTGCCGCCGCCGACATCCCGCTCTGCCGAGATGTTTTGGGGGCTTGGCCTAATCATGGGAGGTGTGACCATGCCCCCTTATGGAAAAAATAAGATTTTACTTACCGATAAATCTATTTCTCGTAGTCCGTAGTGGATGCTGGGGACTCCGTCAGGACCATGGGGATTAGCGGCTCCGCAGGAGACAGGGCACAAAAATAAAGCTTTAGGATCAGGTGGTGTGCACTGGCTCCTCCCCCTATGACCCTCCTCCAAGCCTCAGTTAGGATACTGTGCCCGGACGAGCGTACACAATAAGGAAGGATTTTGAATCCCGGGTAAGACTCATACCAGCCACACCAATCACACAGTACAATTTGTGATCTGAACCCAGTTAACAGTATGACAAACATAGGAGCCTCTGAACAGACGACTCACAACAATAACAACCCGATTTTTTTGTAACAATAACTATGTACAAGTATTGCAGACAATCCGCACTTGGGATGGGCGCCCAGCATCCACTACGGACTACGAGAAATAGATTTATCGGTAAGTAAAATCTTATTTTCTCTGACGTCCTAGTGGATGCTGGGGACTCCGTCAGGACCATGGGGATTATACCAAAGCTCCCAAACGGGCGGGAGAGTGCGGATGACTCTGCAGCACCGAATGAGAGAACTCCAGGTCCTCTTTAGCCAGGGTATCAAATTTGTAGAATTTTACAAACGTGTTCTCCCCCGACCACGTAGCTGCTCGGCAGAGTTGTAATGCCGAGACCCCTCGGGCAGCCGCCCAGGATGAGCCCACCTTCCTTGTGGAATGGGCCTTGACAGATTTAGGCTGTGGCAGGCCTGCCACAGAATGTGCAAGTTGAATTGTGCTACAAATCCAACGAGCAATCGTCTGCTTAGAAGCAGGAGCACCCAACTTGTTGGGTGCATACAGTATAAACAGCGAGTCAGATTTTCTGACTCCAGCCGTCCTTGAAATATATATTTTCAATGCCCTGACAACGTCCAGCAACTTGGAATCCTCCAAATCGCTAGTAGCCGCAGGCACCACAATAGGCTGGTTCAGGTGAAACGCTGACACCACCTTAGGCAGAAACTGAGGACGCGTCCGCAGTTCTGCCCTGTCCGAATGGAAAATCAGATATGGGCTTTTATACGATAAAGCCGCCAATTCTGACACTCTCCTGGCTGAAGCCAGGGCCAGTAGCATGGTTACTTTCCATGTAAGATATTTCAAATCCACCGATTTGAGTGGCTCAAACCAATGGGATTTGAGAAAATCCAAAACTACATTAAGGTCCCACGGAGCCACTGGGGGCACAACCGGGGGCTGTATATGTAGTACTCCTTTTACAAAAGTCTGGACTTCAGGAACTGAAACCAATTCTTTCTGGAAGAAAATCGACAGGGCCGAAATTTGAACCTTAATGGACCCCAATTTGAGGCCCATAGACAATCCTGTTTGCAGGAAATGTAGGAATCGACCCAATTGAAATTCCTCCGTGGGGGCCTTCCTGGCCTCACACCACGCAACATATTTTCTCCAAATGCGGTGATAATGTTGTGCAGTCACCTCCTTCCTGGCTTTTACCAGTGTAGGAATGACCTCTTCCGGAATGCCTTTTTCCCTTAGAATTCGGCGTTCAACCGCCATGCCGTCAAACGCAGCCGCGGTAAGTCTTGGAATAGACACGGTCCCTGCTGAAGCAGGTCCCGTCTTAGAGGTAGAGGCCACGGATCTTCCGTGAGCATCTCCTGAAGTTCCGGGTACCAAGTTCTTCTTGGCCAATCCGGAGCCACGAGTATCGTTCTTACTCCCCTTTGCCGTATAATTCTCAGTACTTTTGGTATGAGAGGCAGAGGAGGAAACACATACACTGACTGGAACACCCACGGTGTTACCAGAGCGTCCACAGCTATTGCCTGAGGGTCTCTTGACCTGGCGCAATACCTGTCCAGTTTTTTGTTGAGGCGAGACGCCATCATATCCACCTTTGGTTTTTCCCAACGGTTCACAATCATGTGGAAGACTTCTGGATGAAGTCCCCACTCTCCCGGGTGTAGATCGTGTCTGCTGAGGAAGTCTGCTTCCCAGTTGTCCACTCCCGGAATGAACACTGCTGACAGTGCTATCACATGATCTTTCGCCCAGCGAAGAATCCTTGCAGCTTCTGCCATTGCTCTCCTGCTTCTTGTGCCGCCCTGTCTGTTTACGTGGGCGACTGCCGTGATGTTGTCCGACTGGATCAACACCGGCTGACCCTGAAGCAGGGGTTTTGCCAGGCTTAGAGCATTGTAAATCGCTCTTAGCTCCAGTATATTTATGTGAAGAGACATCTCCAGGCTTGACCATACTCCCTGGAAGTTTCTTCCCTGTGTGACCGCTCCCCAGCCTCTCAGACTGGCATCCGTGGTCACCAGGACCCAGTCCTGTATGCCGAATCTGCGGCCCTCTAACAGATGAGCACTCTGCAACCACCACAGAAGAGACACCCTTGTCCGTGGCGATAAGGTTATCCGCTGATGCATCTGCAGATGCGATCCGGACCATTTGTCCAGCAGATCCCACTGAAAAGTTCGTGCGTGGAATCTGCCGAATGGAATCGCTTCGTAAGAAGCCACCATCTTTCCCAGGACTCTTGTGCATTGATGTACAGACACTTTCCCTGGTTTTAGGAGGTTCCTGACAAGTTCGGATAACTCCCTGGCTTTCTCCTCCGGAAGAAACACCTTTTTCTGAACCGTGTCCAGAATCATTCCCAGGAACAGCAGACGTGTCGTCGGGGTCAATTAAGATTTTGGAAAATTCAGAATCCACCCGTGCTGTTGCAGCACTACTTGGGTTAGTGCTACTACGTCCCCCAGCTGTTCCCTGGACCTTGCCCTTATCAGGAGATCGTCCATGTAAGGGATAATTAATACGCCTTTTCTTCGCAGAAGAAACATCATTTCGGCCATTACCTTGGTAAAGACCCGAGGTGCCGTGGACAATCCAAACGGCAGCGTCTGAAACTGATAATGACAGTTTTGCACCACGAACCTGAGGTACCCTTGATGTGAAGGGCAAATTAGGACATGCAGGTAAGCATCCTTGATGTCCAGGGACACCATAAAGTCCCCTTCTTCCAGATTCGCTATCACTGCTCTGAGTGACTCCATCTTGAACTTGAATTTTTGTATGTACAGGTTCAAAGATTTCAGATTTAGAATAGGTCTTACCGAGCCGTCCGGCTTCGGTACCACAAATAGTGTGGAATAATACCCCTTTCCCTGTTGTAGGAGGGGTACCTTGACTATCACCTGCTGAGAATACAGCTTGTGAATGGCTTCCAATACCGTCGCCCTGTCTGAGGGAGACGTTGGCAGAGCAGACTTTAGGAACCGGCGAGGGGGAGACTTCTCGAATTCCAACCTGTAACCCTGAGATACTATCTGCAGGATCCAGGGGTCCACCTGTGAGTGAGCCCACTGTGCGCTGAAATTCTTGAGTCGACCCCCCACCGCCCCTGAGTCCGCTTGTAAAGCCCCAACGTCATGCTGAGGGCTTTGCAGAAGCCGGGGGGGGGCTTCTGCTCCTGGGAAGAAGCTGCTTGGTGCACTCTCTTACCCTTTCCTTTGCCTCGGGGCAAATATGACTGTCCTTTCGCCCGCTTGTTCCTATAGGAACGAAAGGACTGCGGCTGAAAAGACGGTGTCTTTTTCTGTTGGGAGGGGACCTGAGGTAAAAAGGTGGATTTCCTGGCTGTTGCCGTGGCCACCAAATCCGATAGACCGACCCCAAATAATTCCTCCCCCTTATACGGCAATACTTCCATATGCCGTTTGGAATCCGCATCACCTGACCATTGTCGCGTCCATAAACTTCTTCTGGCAGATATGGACATCGCACTTACTCTCGATGCCAGAGTGCAAATATCCCTCTGAGCATCTCGCATATAAAGAAAAGCATCCTTTAATTGCTCTAAAGTCAATAAAATACTGTCCCTATCTAGGGTATCAATATTTTCAGTCAGGGAATCCGACCAAACCACCCCAGCACTGCACATCCATGCAGAGGCGATGGCTGGTCGCAGTATAACACCAGTATGAGTGTATATACTTTTCAGGGTAGTTTCCAGCCTCCTATCCGCTGGATCCTTGAGGGCGGCCGTTTCAGGAGATGGTAACGCCACTTGTTTTGATAAGCGTGTGAGCGCCTTATCCACCCTAGGGGGTGTTTCCCAGCGCGCCCTAACCTCTGGCGGGAAAGGATATAATGCCAATAACTTCTTTGAAATTAGCAGTTTTCTATCGGGGTTAACCCACGCTTCATCACACACTTCATTCAATTCGTCTGATTCAGGAAAAACTACAGGTAGTTTTTTCAGACCCACATAATACCCCTTTTTGTGGTACATGCAGTATCAGAGATATGCAAAGCCTCCTTCATTGCCGTGATCATATAACGTGTGGCCCTACTGGAAAATACGTTTGTTTCTTCACCGTCGACACTAGATTCGGTGTCCGTGTCTGGGTCTGTGTCGACCGACTGAGGTAAAGGGCGTTTTACAGCCCCTGACGGTGTCTGAGACGCCTGTACAGGTACTAACTGGTTTGCCGGCCGTCTCATGTCGTCAACTGATTTTTGTAATGTGCTGACATTATCACGTAATTCCATAAACAAAGCCATCCATTCCGGTGTCGACTCCCTAGGGGGTGACATCACCATTACCGGCAATTGCTCCGCCTCCACACCAACATCGTCCTCATACATGTCGACACACACGTACCGACACACAGCAGACACACAGGAAATGCTCTTATCGAAGACAGGACCCCACTAGCCCTTTGGGGAGACAGAGGGAGAGTTTGCCAGCACACACCCAAGCGCTATAAATATATAGGAACAACCCTATAGAAGTGTTGTCTCCCTTATAGCAGCTTAATATATCAAAAAACGCCAAAAAAGTGCCCCCCCCCTCTCTGTTTTACCCTGTTTCTGTAGTGCAGTGCAGGGGAGAGTCCTGGGAGCCTTCCTCGCAGCGGAGCTGAGCAGGAAAATGGCGCTGTGTGCTGAGGAGATAGGCCCCGCCCCCTATTTCGGCGGCTCTTCTCCGGTGTTTGTGAGACCTGGCAGGGGTTAAATACATCCATATAGCCCAAAGGGCTATATGTGATGTATTTTTTAGCCAGAACAAGGTATTCTCATTGCTGCCCAGGGCGCCCCCCGCAGCGCCCCGCACCCTCCGTGACCGCTGGTGTGAAGTGTGTGACAACAATGGCGCACAGCTGCAGTGCTGTGCGCTACCTCATGAAGACTGAAAAGTCTTCTGCCGCCGGTTTCTGGACCTCTTTACTTTTCGGCATCTGCAAGGGGGTCGGCGGCGCGGCTCCGGGACCGGACTCCATGGCTGGGCCTGTGTTCGATCCCTCTGGAGCTAATGGTGTCCAGTAGCCTAAGAAGCCAATCCATCCTGCACGCAGGTGAGTTCACTTCTTCTCCCCTAAGTCCCTCGTTGCAGTGAGCCTGTTGCCAGCAGGACTCACTGTAAAATAAAAAACCTAAAAACTTTTTCTAAGCAGCTCTTTAGGAGAGCCACCTAGATTGCACCCTGCTCGGACGGGCACAAAAACCTAACTGAGGCTTGGAGGAGGGTCATAGGGGGAGGAGCCAGTGCACACCACCTGATCCTAAAGCTTTATTTTTGTGCCCTGTCTCCTGCGGAGCCGCTAATCCCCATGGTCCTGACGGAGTCCCCAGCATCCACTAGGACGTCAGAGAAAGTAAAAAAAAAAAATCTTTGTAGTGCCTGAGCCCTCAGCCCCTCAGCCAGGGTCAATTCGGGGAGGGAGCATGATCAGTGTGATCTGCATTCATCTCTGCACATGCTGAGGGCTGCCCAGCACAAGGCAAGGCCATCCATCATGTGTGGCGCCGCCTCCTGATGCATCTGCAATTAGATTGCAGATGCATCTGATCTAAGGTTGACCCCTGGTAGCACAGCCTAACTGCACTGTCAGGCGGTTAGCAGCCATTATTTTCCGAGCGGCTGTGTGTGACGGCCCAGTCCGCCCCCGTTTTTCCAGCACCACCCCCGCAACACCTTAACCCAGCTACACTGTCACCTGACAATCACATTGTGGTCACATCCATCAGGTAAGTGACCGTAATATGTATGGCGTCACGCCCGCTGCGCAGTTTGCTGCCACTGGCAAACTACACTGCGGGCTGCTATTGCGGCGGGGTCACAATGACCCCCATAATGTGTATAATGGGCTGTACCTGGCATAATGTGTATAATGGGCGCTACCTAGCATAATGTGTATAATGGGCTCTACCTGGCATAATGTGTATAAGGGGCTCTACCTGGCAAATGCAATTAATGGCTCTACCTGGAAAATGTGTATAAGCTGCTCTACCTGGATAACATGTATAAGGAGCTTTACCTGGCATAATGTGTATAAACAGCTTTACCTGGCATAATGTGTATAAGCAACTCTTCCTGGCATTACATGTATAAGGTGCTCTATTGTGGTGTAACATGTATAAGAGGCTTTTACTCTGTGGTAACATGTATAACTGGCTCTCCTTTGTGTTATAATGTGTATAAGGGTACTACTGTGCTGTGTAATGTGAATAACGGACACTACTGTGCGGTGTAATGTGAATTGGTACTATTCTGTGGCCCTATATTTTTGGCATGCAGCTTTGGCGTGCACTGTCCCTGTACTGAGCATGGCGGACACCAAAGGAAACTGTTACCTTGAGCTCCTCAAGATCTAGAACTGGCCCTGTCATCGATTTTAAATGTGAATAAGGGGCACTATTATGTGATGTAATATGAATCAGGGGCACTACGTTTGGGGTAATGTGCATAAGATTGTAATACTGTGTGGCGTAATTTAAATTGTGGGTACCACTATGGTCACGCCCCTACCTTGTGTGAGCCAGGGACGTGCAGTCAGGGGAGGCAGGGCAGGCAGCGGAGGAAGGAGGCAGTGCCTCCCCTGTCTTTAATTACTAAAATAATTCAAAGAAGATACTTATGACAAATATTCTGTAGTATCTTCTTTATCCTTTATATTATTTTAATCATTTTTATTGTGTCCAAAATAGTTTTTAATGTGTTTCGGAGGCACCGCTCTTGGTGCCTCCTGCTGTCTGCGTGAAAGGGCCGGAAACGGGGGGGGGGGGGGGGGGGGGGGGGGGATCGGGGGGGGAAGCATCGGCTGTAAAAGCCCATTAAAAAAAGCCTTGTAAGCAGCACCTGCTGGAGGTGCCTCTATGACAGGGGCGTGCTTCCAGCCCATATGAAAGCACGCCCCTGTCACTGAGTTTGATGCGATTGGACAGTGGTCAGGGCTGGAGTGTCTACCTGTCCCCAAACCTACCGCGAGCGCCTCTCCCTCCCCCCCCATCAAGCTTATACTAATGACAGCCGATAGTTCCCCACTTCTGCCGCGAGTGTTAGCCACCCACACCCACCCGAGCTTACACACATGGCGGCTGATAGTGTCCGCCGGCCTGCACTGAGCTGGAGTATACAGCGGCGGCATTACGTGTTCTTAGGCCGTGTCATATGCAGGGCTGCAGCAGAGGTCATTCCCTCCATCCCAAGGTAGCCCACTGACGACTGTCACACAGTGACAACCGTGGTCAGGGGAATGTCTGTAGGCTGCAGCCAGTGCAGCCTATACTACAAGCATTAGCCGGCACCGCTGGTGCGGTGGTGCTGTGCCCTCCCCCGTGCAAACCAAATGCACCCCCCCCCCCCCCCCCCCCCGCCTTCCCCACCCACAAACCGATCTTAGCCACGCTGGACTGTGCAGGGAAGAGATGGGTGTGAGCTGCCGGAGGAGCAGGACACATCACTTTCACTCTGGCTGTCCAAGTGTATGTCCTGTGTGAGCTGTAAAGAGGTGAGATCCTTCATCTTATTCTAACTTATACTTGCCGAGTCCCCTCTACACCTATCCTGCCCACTTCTTTCCACCACTACTCCCATCCTGCCCACTTCTTGCCACCACTACTCCCATCCTGCCAACTTCTTTCCACCACTACTCCCATCCTGCCCACTTCTTTCCACCACTACTCCCATCCTGCCCACTTCTTTCCACCACTACTCCCATCCTGCCACCCCCTTCTATTACTTCCTGCTTGCCCTCTCTCTTTCCTATATATTTAAAAAAATGTACAATATATTAGCCTCCTGCTCTTTACATGTTTGATAAGCAGGCAGGCTGCGGACATTGGCAGCGGAATCGGACTGTGTTGTGGATTAGCAGATGGGGACCGGCAGTTGATCGTGGCGATTTTGTAGGTCATTGGTGGAGGTGGCGGCAGTCCCGGGCATTGGCTCAGCGGTGGTAGGAGTCATTGGCGGGACTCGGAGGACATTATGACTGCAGTGCCTCACCAGCCACTGACCTCACCGGACGCCACTGGTGTGAGCACACCTCTTTTTCAAGTGTGCGCTGTCCATATTTTATGGATGTATTATTTGCAGGGGGGCGCCAAACACTCTAGCACCGGCCCTACCCCCACGGATGTAATATACACAATATTACCCAATACCAGCAGTATATACAGCAATGCCCCCACAGATGTAATATACACACTATTACCCCATACCAGCGGTATATACAGCAATGCCCCCAGAGCGCTGGCCCTGCCCCCTCAGTGCGGAAAATGGGGGAGGGGGGCATGGCTTACAATTGCAGGATCTCCCATGATGCCACACACCCTTTCCCATAGGCCATGCCCCCTTTTGGGTGGGCAGGCAGGCGCAGGTGTTACCTTGGAGGAGGTATGTATACATGATAGAGGCAAAGAAGCTGGGAGCATGGCCATCAGAGGCGTGGCTTGCAATTGCAGCATTCTAGTAGAGCCCATACCCTCCAATATTTTACGCATAAAAATGGGTACAAATTAGAACAGGGGGCATGGCCACGGGTAAAGGCCTTTTCCTATACTTTCAATAGAAGATTGGAGAGCCAAAAATCGGTACAGACCATAAAAAAAAGGTACTGTACCTATTAAAAAGGTACAGTTGGAGGGTATGGTAGAGCCACACCCTCTTTTGTCTAGGCCATGCCCCCTTTTTGGGCACAACCGCCGGATCTGCTCTTTGTCATGTTGGGAGGATGGGCTGTATTACTGTAGATAACAGTCAGTACAGGCCAGAGGCGCTTTAAGAGAGGAGGGGACCGACGTGCAGCCTCTGTCGCGGGCCCCCTCCTCTCCGGCAGCAGTAGACTCTAGCATAATGCCAGAGTCTACTGCGCATGCGCAGGTCTCCGTGAACATGGCGGTTGTACCTTGTTCCCGGGGACACCTTCAGTGCGCATGCGCAAATCACTCAGAAATGGCCGCGGCGGCCATTTTCCGAGTGATTTGTGCCCGCACAGCAGTTACACCATCGCGGGACTCCGAGGGGGTAAGTATAATGTATGGGTGCAGTGTGTGCGGTGTGGGCCCCCTGAACCCAGGGGGCCGTGTGCACCGCACACACTGCACCCATTATAGAAACGCCAATGGTACAGGCAGCACCAGTCCCATTTCTTTACTACAGACTCCTTTTACAAAGTACAGACAGTGATGCACTAGTTATTGCTCAGTACAGATACTTGTCATTGTGTAGAGGGAGGGGGCATTGGAGCCGGGGCTCTGTCATGCTGAGCAGGTGTAGGTGTGTGGGGGTGGGGGTGCTGCACCATAGAGGATGAGGAGCAGTGTTAGCCATATATATATATATATATATATATATATATATATATATATATATATATATATATTGTAACACTGTAGGGGTGCAAGGTGCCTTTTCCTGGGGAATATGGCAGCCCGCAGCAGCTGAGGAACAACACAAGTCCAGTTTCTGGTACAACTGACCCCGGCCAGTTTTATTGAAACAGAAAATAAAACAAACCCCAAAATAAAAATACCTTGCCTGTCCGGCACTAACTAAACATAAGATGTTCCTAACTGTCACTAAACAAAACACAGAGTTCTTCAGTACATACTGTATAGCTTACTTGCATCAGAAAGCGTGTCTCTCACACACAGATCCTGCAGCCTTCCCAGGCAGTCTGCCCATACTAATCAGGTTAGAAGCACTATATCACTCTTACACAGCTGAAACCCTGATTAGCCCTCTGTGAGGCCAAAGACCCGAACTGGGCCCAATGTCTAGAACTCGCCTTATCTCTCTCTCAGAGCCTTTACCCAGCTTTTACAGCAAACTGAAAAGGTTCAGACAAAACAAAAAGCATTTTTCCTAGAAGTTAACATTTTCTAAAACATGTAAGACAAGAACCTGGGACAAATATACCTGCCCTCAAACACTATCCCAGTGTTCTTGTCACATATCCCCCTCCCCTGTTTCGACCTAGGGGCCGGAACACTTGTAGCCCCCAAACAGAAGATGCGAGACAATGCATCTGCGTTGGCCAATTGTGTTCCCGGTCTATGTTCGACAGTAAACTTAAAGTCCTGCAACGCTAGAAACCATCTAGTTACACGAGCATTCTTGCCTCTATTTACATACATCCATTTTAAAGGGGCATGGTCTGTCACTAGTCTGAATTGTCTACCCAAGAGGTAATATCTCAAGGTATCTAGTGCCCACTTAATGGCCAAAGCCTCCTTTTCCACAATGGCATACCTTTTTTCATGCTCATTGAGTTTCCTACTCAAATAAATGATAGGGTGTTCGTCCCCATCTCTGGTTTGGGACAGCACAGCACCTATCCCAACCTCTGAGGCATCTGTCTGTACCACAAATTCTTTTGAAAAATCTGGTGTTATCAACACCGGTTGTGAACACAAAGCCACTTTTAACGCTTGGAACGCCTTTTCTGCATCAGGGTTCCATTTCACCACATTTGACTGCTTCCCTTTGGTAAGGTCTGACAACGGCACCGCTGTTGTCGCAAAATTAGGAATAAACCGTCTATAGTACCCAGTAATTCCCAAAAAAGCCCTTACCTGTTTTTTATTCACTGGACGAGGCCAGTTTTGAATAGCATCAACTTTATTCAATTGGGGCCTAATCAGACCTCTGCCTATGGTGAAGCCCAAGTATTTGACCTCCTCCATTGCGAGGCAGCACTTCTTTGGGTTAGCAGTTAACCCTGCCTCTCTGATTGAGTCCAGTACTGCTTGTACTTTAACCAAATGTGACCCCCAGTCTGTACTGTGAATTACCACATCATCCAAATAGGCAGCTGCATATTTTCTATGGGGCCTCAAAATTTTATCCATCGCCCGTTGAAAGGTTGCTGGAGCCCCATGCAACCCAAAGGGTAACATCTTATACTGGTACAGCCCCTCCGGAACCGAAAAGGCTGTTTTTTCTTTGGCGCTATCAGATAAAGGTATTTGCCAGTAACCTTTGGTCAGGTCCAATGTGGTGAGAAACCTGGCTGTTCCCAGCCTTTCTACAAGCTCATCCACACGGGGCATGGGGTATGCGTCAAACTTGGACACCTCATTTAACTTACGAAAGTCATTACAGAAGCGTATGCTACCGTCGGGCTTCGGGATGAGCACTATGGGACTGGACCACTCACTGTTAGACTCCTCTATGACTCCAAGTTCTAACATGGTTTTAACTTCCTTAGAAATAGCTTCTCGCTGAGCTTCAGGAATCCTATATGGCTTTAAATGAACCCTGACCCCTGGTTCTGTGACAATGTCATGTTTTATTATGGTCGTTCGGCCAGGCAGCTCTGAAAATACCTCCCTATTTTGGATGAGAAATTCTTTAACCTGATTGTTCTGATCAGCTGATAATGTCTCTGACACCTTCACTGCGGGAAGCAACCGGGGTGAAGACACCGAAGGGCAAGGCTCCGCTGACAGAGACAACCTATCTTTCCAGGGTTTGATTAAGTTAACATGGTAGATCTGTTCGGGTTTTCTCTTTCCCGGCTGGTATACTTTGTAATTAACCTCATTCACTTTTTCCCTAATCTCAAATGGACCCTGCCATTTAGCTAGGAATTTGCTTTCCACAGTGGGTACCAAAACAAGAACTCTATCTCCAGGAGCAAATTCCCGTATCTTGGCACTCCGGTTATAGACCCTCTGTTGAGCACTTTGGGCCTGTTCCATGTGCTCTCTGACAACAGGTACCACGGCTGCAATCCTATCCTGCATTTGTGTTACATGCTCAATAACGCTTCTATAAGGAGTGGGCTGTCCTTCCCACGTCTCTTTGGCAACATCCAACAGCCCTCTGGGGTGTCTACCATACAACAAATCAAATGGAGAAAACCCCGTAGAGGACTGAGGAACTTCTCTGATGGCCATTAACAAGTAGGGCAACAAACAATCCCAGTTTTTCCCATCTCTCTCAACAACCTTTTTTAACATACTTTTTAATGTTTTATTAAACCTTTCCACCAACCCGTCAGTTTGGGGATGGTAGATGGACGTCCTGAGGTGAGTGACCTTAAATAACTTGCACAATTCTTTCATGATCCTTGACATAAATGGAGTACCTTGGTCAGTCAAAATTTCTTTTGGTATTCCCACTCTACTAAATACCTGCACCAGCTCCCTAGCTATCGCCTTGGTTGTGATAGTGCGTAAAGGGACAGCCTCAGGATATCGAGTGGCATAGTCCATAATTACCAGGATATACTGATGGCCCCGAGCAGACTTTAACAAGGGCCCCACGAGATCCATGGCTATTCTGTCAAACGGGACCTCTATAATAGGCATGGGAACTAGTGGGCTCCTGAAATGGGGTCTAGGGGCATGATACTGGCATTCAGGACAGGAAGAACAATATTCAGACACTTCTTTATAAACCCCTGGCCAAAAGAACCTTTGTAAAACTCTTTCAGTGGTTTTTTCTGCCCCTAAATGTCCTGCGGTAACGTGACTATGAGCTAAATCTAGTACCGTTCTCCGATAAGGCTGGGGAACTACCAGCTGTTCCACCACATCCTCACCCCTTTTGACAATGTGGTACAAGAGCTCATTACAGATGGCCATGTGGGGATACGTAACCCTGTCACCTGGTACCACAGGTTCCCCATTAACAATCTTAACATTCTCTCTAGCCTTTATTAAGGTAGGATCCTTTAACTGTTCAGACGCAAACAGATCCTTCTTTACCTCCAGGTCAGGCACGCTTTCAGTTCTAACTACTATGTCTCTGTTCCCGGCAAGAGGGTCCTCACTGGACTCCCCATCTGTCACTTCCCCAGCCAAACTAGCAAAAGGCAAAGGGCCAGAAAGTTCCGAAGACCCACGTACATCCATAAAATCACCGATATTATCAACTGGCTTTTTACTTCTCACATCTGTTGATAACCGTGATTCCCACAGTTTCCAAAAATGAGGAAAATCCCTCCCTATTATGGCCTCATGCACCAAGGTAGGGACCAGTCCCACTTTAACCATTGCTGACCCACAACAAGTTTCTATATTCACCTCAGCAGTGGCATAATATTGGGTATCCCCATGTATGCAAGTTACCCCAATAGGTATTTGCTGGACCTTTAAGGGGTTCACTAACCCAGCTTTCACGAGGGTAACTAAACTTCCTGAATCTAGCAAGGCCTCTACCCGGTTACCTTCTAAGAACACATCACACATTTGTTTTTCCAGCTCAGGTGAAGGTACCACAATACAGGCTAACCTAGCAAAGAAAGACATTCTGCGACATTCAAAGGCAGCATCACATTGCATGGGTTCTTGCGTGACTGGGCAATTGGCAATAACATGACCTGGCATACCACACCTAAAACATTTAACCACACGATTATCAACCCATTTGGGCAGCATAGACCGTTCTAGCCCCATTGGCCTGTTTCCAGGGCCAGTGTTTACAGTCTCTCCAGCCTTGCGTTCTCTTAACCGCCCAGCAACGTTTTCCCACGGAACAGTCTTACCAGTCTTTACTGAAGGGCGCTGTCGAGGATCTATGGGTTGCTGGGTGGTCATCAGTAGTTCCTCTGCTGCCAAATACCTCTCTACCATGTCCACTAATTGGTCAGCAGTACCCGGGTTTCCATGGCTCACCCACTTGCGCAGGACCATGGGCAAAGATCTCAAGTAGCGGTCCATGACGACTCTTTCCACCATCTGGGGACCAGTTAATGTCTCTGGCTGCAGCCATTTTTTTGTTAGCTGAATAAGGTCGTGCATCTGGGAGCGCGGAGGCTTCTCCATGGCGTACAGCCAACGGTGCACCCGTTGTGCTCGTACTGACAGCGTGACTCCCAGGCGGGTCAGGATCTCAGTCTTTAGTTTATCATAGTCCCGAGCCTCAGCAGGGCTTAAATCAAAGTAAGCTTTTTGGGGCTCACCTGACAGGAAAGGTGCCAGCAGACTGGCCCACTGTGCTTTCGGCCAGTTCTCACGCTCGGCAGTCCTTTCAAACGTGGTCAGATAGGCCTCCACATCATCAGCCTCTGTCATTTTCTGCAGGAAGTGACTGGCTCGTATAGAACTAGAGCTGGTTGGAGCACTGACGGCCACATCTCCAACCCGAGCTGCAAGTCTCTGCAGCACTTCTGCTAAGGCCTCTCTATCCTGACGCTGTTGCCTGTAAAGTTCATCAACAACTGCCTGCTGTTGTCTCTTATTTTCCTCCATTGCCACCTGCTGCTGTCTGTTGGCCTCCTGCTGTAGTCTCCAATTTTCCTCCATTGCCACCTGCTGTTGTCTCCTATTTTCCTCCATTGCCACCTGCTGCTGTCGGTTGGCCTCCTGCTGAGCCGCTGTAGCTTGCAGCAAGGCTTTAAGCAGATCCTCTATGTCAACAGATTTTTCAGGCGGCTTTGCAGCTGCTTTCACCCAGGACATATATCAAACCCTCAGGGGTGAGTCTCAGTAACTTCACACTGGGCTGTATCTGCATAAACCACCGTTTTCTGCAGGCCTCACAAAGCTGCTGCTTTCACTTATGCGCAGAATGGCCTGCTCGCATTCTCCACCAAGTTGTAACACTGTAGGGGTGCAAGGTGCCTTTTCCTGGGGAATATGGCAGCCCGCAGCAGCTGAGGAACAACACAAGTCCAGTTTCTTCTGGTACAACTGACCCCGGCCAGTTTTATTGAAACAGAAAATAAAACAAACCCCAAAATAAAAATACCTTGCCTGTCCGGCACTAACTAAACATAAGATGTTCCTAACTGTCACTAAACAAAACACAGAGTTCTTCAGTACATACTGTATAGCTTACTTGCATCAGAAAGCGTGTCTCTCACACACAGATCCTGCAGCCTTCCCAGGCAGTCTGCCCATACTAATCAGGTTAGAAGCACTATATCACTCTTACACAGCTGAAACCCTGATTAGCCCTCTGTGAGGCCAAAGACCCGAACTGGGCCCAATGTCTAGAACTCGCCTTATCTCTCTCTCAGAGCCTTTACCCAGCTTTTACAGCAAACTGAAAAGGTTCAGACAAAACAAAAAGCATTTTTCCTAGAAGTTAACATTTTCTAAAACATGTAAGACAAGAACCTGGGACAAATATACCTGCCCTCAAACACTATCCCAGTGTTCTTGTCACAATATATATATACATACATACACACACACGCACATATATATATATATATATATATACATATATATATATATATATATGTATATATCTATATATATATTAGTTAAAAGCCCATCAAGATGACGCACACCAGGGCCGGATTATAGGAGGGGCAGGAGGGGCAGTTGGGAGACTCCTGTCACTGCTGCTTTGCACAGTGTCTATTCACAGGTGACAGAGGGAGAGGGGGCATGCCAGCAGCTCACAGAGCACTGGGCATGCCCCCTCAGTGATGGTAAAAGGGGGCGTGACTCGCGATCACGGCTCTGCCTTTTGTATAGGCATGCCCCTTTTCGGGCGCGCATCGCTCTTTGCACTTTGAAAAAGTTAGGAAGTATGGTGTACCTGGGGTCCCGGCAACCATGAAAAAGAGCTTAAAGGCCACCGCCCAACAGGCGAAGATGTCCGAAGCCCTGGGGTGGCGGCGGCCATGAAAAAGAGCTTAAAGGCCTCCACCCCCAGGTAAAGGTGCTGCATAATAAACAATTTAAACATTCGGTGTGGTGTTTTTATTTTAATATTTTCTTTACAGGCGGACTACGGGTGCCAACAGGCCCTTAATGTCCGGGAATGCTGGCACTTGTGGTTCTCCAAGTGCTGGCATGCTGGGGCAGGCTTGCTGGGACCTGTAGGCCAACTGTAAAGAATAATATTATGTCATGAACCCCGCACCCACCGCCACCAGGGGTGCGAGGCATAGCACTGGGCTTTCAGCCCAGTGCTGGTTGTTACTCAGGAGGGGGAACCCCATTTAAATGTTGGGGTCCCCACTTTCTGAGGAATGCCAACCCTAGGCTGACTGGTGCAGAGGGGTGTTTAATGCTATGGCAGGGGACCCCATACTGAGCGTCTCCCCTGCTATGGCATTATCCCCCCTGGCTGGTTCAGCCTAGTGCTGGTTTTGGTTAAATAGGGGGGAACCCTATGATTTTTTTTTCTCTTCTTGGAGGGCGGGGCGCCATCGCAATCAGCCAGTGCCTCGCCATTCACTGGTCTCACCGCACGTTACTGTAGGAGGCAACACGTTGGGGACTTCTAATGTCACTAGTGTCCTGTGAATCAGTAGTACTATTCATCTGACTATTGTGTTGAACCTTGAATAAGAGTATAACAGGTAAATACAGTATATCAGCAAGCATGGCTTCCATGGCAAGCTGAGTAACATGCAGAGGTGTAGTTAGGTGTTATGGTGCCCGGAGCAAGGGTATGTTTTGGTGCCCCCTCCCTGTACTGAATTGGTGGCATATTACATTTGAAAAAAATATATACTTAAAAATCCTAAATTGGTGACAGGGCCGGTTCTAGACCTATTGGAGCTGAGGGTGAGAGTTTCCATTGGGTGCCCCCATGTTTAAAATAGAGACAGTGCGCACCTTCGGCGTTCCCCAAAAATATAGGGCGTGGCT
This sequence comes from Pseudophryne corroboree, assembly GCF_028390025.1. NCBI lineage: Eukaryota > Metazoa > Chordata > Amphibia > Anura > Myobatrachidae > Pseudophryne > Pseudophryne corroboree. Next base: position 994,056,458 of record NC_086445.1, read on the forward strand.
TCATGAGGAAGGAGCAGAGAGTGGTGTAGCAGGACAGAAGTAACCCAGCTGCACAGCTACAAGCAGGCAGTGAGACATACAGTATAAGGCGGGCGGCAGAGTCCCGCATGTGCTGGCTGTCAGTGTCTCCTGCTGTCGCCCCTGGCCTGCCCTGTTCCCTACCTAGTCTCCGAGTCCGAGTCAGTGTGCGCCTCTATGCTTCTCTGGCTGCCTGTACAGCGGCCTGCGTTATAGTGGATGGAGAGAGATGGGCGGTCAGGCGGCGGTGCGCCCTCTATCTTTTCCAGCGTCCAGAGGTCATGCTCCACCGGAGCCACCCTCGCTACACCTCTGGTAACATGTGACATCAAATGCAAAATTGTAGCTGTCTCTATTTCTGTATGGTGATTGATGGTTTGTATTCAGCAATATAATAAGAATTTACTCACCGGTAATTCTATTTCTCGTAGTCCGTAGTTGATGCTGGGGACTCCGTAAGGACCATGGGGAATAGACGGCTCCGCAGGAGACTGGGCACATCTAAAGAAAGATTTAGGACTATCTGTTGTGCACTGGCTCCTCCCCCTATGACCCTCCTCCAAGCCTCAGTTAGGACACTGTGCCCGGAAGAGCTGACACAATAAGGAAGAATTTTGAATCCCGGGTAAGACTCATACCAGCCACACCAATCACACCATATAACTCGTGATAGGAACCCGGTTAACAGTATGATAACAAATGGAGCCTCTGAATAGATGGCTCGCAACAACAACCCGATTTGTGTAACAATAACTATTTACAAGTATTGCAGACAATCCGCACTTGGGATGGGCGCCCAGCATCCACTACGGACTACGAGAAATAGAATTACCGGTGAGTAAATTCTTATTTTCTCTGACGTCCTAGTGGATGCTGGGGACTCCGTAAGGACCATGGGGATTATACCAAAGCTCCCAAACGGGCGGGAGAGTGCGGATGACTCTGCAGCACCGAATGAGAGAACTCCAGGTCCTCCTCAGCCAGGGTATCAAATTTGTAGAATTTTGCAATCGTGTTTGCCCCTGACCAAGTAGCAGCTCGGCAAAGTTGTAAAGCCGAGACCCCTCGGGCAGCCGCCCAAGATGAGCCCACCTTCCTCGTGGAATGGGCTTTTACAGATTTAGGCTGCGGTAGTCCCACCGCAGAATGCGCAAGCTGAATAGTGCTACAAATCCAGCGCGCGATAGTCTGCTTAGAAGCAGGAGCACCCAGCTTGTTGGGTGCATACAGGATAAACAGCGAGTCAGTTTTCCTGACTCCAGCCGTCCTGGAAACATAAATTTTCAGGGCCCTGACTACGTCCAGTAACTTGGAATCCTCCAAATCCCTAGTAGCCGCAGGCACCACAATAGGTTGGTTCAAGTGAAAAGCTGATACCACCTTCGGGAGAAACTGAGGACGAGTCCTCAATTCTGCCCTATCCATATGGAAAATCAGATAAGGGCTTTTACAGGACAAAGCCGCCAATTCTGACACACGCCTGGCCGAAGCCAGGGCCAACAGCATGACCACTTTCCACGTGAGATATTTAAAATCCACAGTCTTAAGTGGCTCAAACCAATGTGATTTCAGGAACTCCAAAACCACATTGAGATCCCAAGGTGCCACTGGGGGCACAAAAGGAGGCTGAATATGCAGAACTCCTTTGACAAAAGTCTGAACTTCAGGCAGTGAAGCCAGTTCTTTCTGGAAGAAAATTGACAGAGCTGAAATCTGGACCTTAATGGACCCCAATTTGAGGCCCAACGTCACCCCTGCTTGCAGGAAATGCAGGAATCGACCCAGTTGAAATTCCTCCGTCGGGGCCTTCCTGGCCTCACACCAAGCAACATATTTCTGCCAAATGCGGTGATAATGTTTTGCAGTGACATCCTTCCTAGCTTTAATCAGCGTAGGAATGACTTCCTCCGGAATGCCCTTTTCCTTTAGGATCCGGCGTTCAACCGCCATGCCGTCAAACGCAGCCGCGGTAAGTCTTGGAACAGACAGGGCCCCTGCTGCAGCAGGTCCCGCCTGAGCGGTAGAGGCCATGGGTCCTCTGAGATCATCTCTTGAAGTTCTGGGTACCAAGCTCTTCTTGGCCAATCCGGAACCACGAGAATAGTTTTTACTCCTCGCCTTCGTATTATTCGCAGTACCTTGGGAATGAGAGGCAGAGGAGGAAACACATAAACCGACTGGTACACCTACGGTGTTACTAGAGCGTCCACAGCGATCGCCTAAGGGTCCCTTGACCTGGCGCAATATCTTTTTAGCTTTTTGTTGAGGCGGGACGCCATCATGTCCACCTGTGGTCTTTCCCAACGGTTTACCAACATTTGGAAGACTTCTGGATGAAGTCCCCATTCTCCCGGGTGGAGGTCGTGCCTGCTGAGGAAGTCTGCTTCCCAGCTGTCCACTCCCGGAATGAACACTGCTGTCAGTGCTAACACATGATTTTCCGCCCATCGGAGAATCCTTGTGGCTTCTGCCATTGCCCTCCTGCTTCTTGTGCCGCCCTGTCTGTTGACATGGGCGACCGCCGTGATGTTGTCTGATTGGATCAGTACCGGCTGGTTCTGAAGCAGGGGCCTTGCTTGACTTAGGGCATTGTAAATGGCCCTTAGCTCCAGAATATTTATGTGAAGCGAAATCTCCTGATTTGATCACAGTCCTTGGAAATTTCTTCCCTGTGTGACTGCACCCCAGCCCCGAAGGCTGGCATCCGTGGTCACCAGGACCCAGTCCTGTATTCCGAATCTGCGGCCCTCTAGTAGATGAGCCCTCTGCAGCCACCACAGCAGCGACACCCTGGTCCTTGCTGACAGGGTTATCCGCTGCTGCATCTGGGTATGGGACCCGGACCATTTGTCTAACAGGTCCCACTGGAAAGTCCTTGCGTGTAACCTTCCGAATGTAATTGCTTCGTACGAAGCTACCATTTTTCCCAGGACTCGTGTGCATTGATGTACCGACACCTGTCCTGGTTTTAGGAGGTTTCTGACTAGAGATGACAACTCCTCAGCTTTTTCCACTGGAAGAAACACTTTTTTCTGGTCTGTGTCCAGAATCATTCCCAGGAACAGAAGACGTGTCGTCGGGACCAGCTGTGACTTTGGAATATTGAGAATCCAGCCGTGCTGTTGCAGCACTTCCTGAGAAAGTGCTACCCCCACTACCAACTGTTCCTTGGACCTCGCCTTTATCAGGAGATCGTCCAAGTACGGGATAATTAAAACTCCCTTCTTGCGAAGGAGTATCATCATTTCGGCCATTACCTTGGTAAAGACCCTCGGTGCCGTGGATAACCCAAACGGCAGCGTCTGGAACTGATAGTGACAGTCCTGTACCACAAATCTGAGGTACTCCTGGTGAGGAGGGTAAATGGGGACATGCAGGCACGCATCCTTGATGTCCAGGGAGACCATGTAATCCCCCTCGTCCAGGCTCGCAATAACCGCCCTGAGCGATTCCATCTTGAACTTGAATCTTTTGATATATATTTGTTCAAGGATTTTAAATTTAAGATGGGTCTCACCGAACCGTCCGGTTTCGGTACCACAAACATTGTGGAATAGTAACCCTTTCCTTGTTGAAGTGTGGAGATGTGTCCGGTCCCCCGAGACACATCCCTTCAGCAGCACGCAGGGGATCTGTGTCACCTGCGGAAGTGTGTGCGGGGCAGCGCTGGGGCAGTTGGTCTGCCCCCAGCGTTTGTCCGTGGGCAGGAGCGGCGGGTGTCCGGTGCAGGGATTACCCTTTTCCCTGCACCGGACCGGAGGCTGCGTGAGGATTCAAATGTTGGCGCCCTCCGGGAGCCAATCGCGGCTCCCGGAGCGGCAGCCAGTCAGAGAGGGACGCGGCGAGCCAATCGGCGCTCGCCGCGTCATAGGCCCCGCCCCCGGCGTCTGACGTCAGACGCCGGGCGGGAGCCGAAGAGACCGCGCGCGCGGAACTGCGCGGAGAAGAGAGAAGAGGACGGGCGGGAACAGCGAGGATGGTCGTCGGCGCGCCGGAGCGCAGAAGATCCCGGCGGCGCGAGGAAGAAGACGGAGCTCGGGTGGCCGCAGAAGAGGCCTGAAGACTCCAGCCCTGGGAAAGAAGATGTCCTGCGGCGGCTGGACGCGGCGATGCGACGGCGGCGCCGCTGGCCAGGACGGGCCAGCGGCCGAAGAGGGCACCGAAGATCCCTGGAGCAGGTGAGGCCTCAGTGAGGCAACTTCACCCCCTCCCTTTTCCACCCTCGACCACCAGGGACGGGCATTAGGCCCGAGGGCACAAGTCAGGCACTAGGCCTGTGGCACAGGTAGGAGAGTGGGGGGCATTTTCTGATTAGGTGGTTTGGGCATTAGGCCCAAGCCACCCTCTCCCGGTGGCACCAGTTAGGCGGGCACTAGGCCCGGGGGCATATCAGGCAATAGGCCTGTGGGGCATTAGAGGGCGCTAGGCCCTAGTGTATTTTGGCCAAGTAGGTACATATAAGGTGACCCTGGGCACAAGGCCCAGGTCACCCAACGGGCAGCAAGTTAGGCGGGCGCTAGGCCCATGGGCGAAGTCAGGCCTCCGGCCTGTGTGCAGTTAGGGGGCGCTAGGCCCAGCGAATCAGTGTTTCCTCGAGGTGAGTAAAGGTGGCACTGGGCATTAGGCTCGGGCCACCCGGAGGTGTTTAGGTGGGCAGGCCGTGTGGCACCCACCCCCTTCCAGCGGCAGGTAGGGATTTAAAGGGACAACACCGTGTGATCTTGTATTCCGATATTGTGATGTATGTTGTTACCGTGCAGGGCAAAGTGTCTGTGTTTAAGTTTGTGCATAGTTTTGTTGCATCACACCCACAGAGCTAGTTTGAGGGCTCTGCCGTTGTAGTTAGTATAGGGTGTGACACTAGGTTAGAGTTAGGCCCTGCACGGCTGTTTCTCTTTGCCTCCTTACAGGGACCTGTAAGTGGAGAAGATCGGAGTGCAAGACTTGTGACGGTGAGTAGCATCTGTGTACGTTTGTCCCTTGTCTGTCCCCGAGCGCCGGAGTCAGGATTGCTCACGGACGTGAGAATCCCTTTCATCACACTACGTGCGAGAGCGCGAGTGTGTGAAAGCTGGGTGGCTGAGGCTTTGTGCCAGTGATGACCTTTCACCCAACCGGTGAAGGTCGCGGTCACCCCTGGGGTATCCCCTGTTCCAGTGGAAGAAGGGTCGATACCCCCTTTAAGGTAAACCATTCTCTCCTCAGCTCGGTCGTCGGTCAGCTCCGAGAGGGAATCGCCGTGTCCGGATCCGACTGAAGATTTCCAGGTCCGTTGGAGGTTCCGGTACCTGAAGGTGAGAGAGAGCGGCGCCTGGTGAGTACAGAGTCTACACCTGCACGGCAGCAGGCACCACCACACAGCAGCCGCACCTCTCACACTTGGCGTAGTCGGCAGGATCAAAGAGACCGGATCACGGACACGATGTGGAACGCCACCAAGAAGACCTCCCTGCGGACGGCTCCGGAGAAGACTCACCCCCGGATGTGTGCGGACCAGAGCGACTGGGTGACGGTGTCTGGGGCAGACCTCCTGAAGATGGTGCAGCGGTCGGTCCAGCGTGGAAAGGAAGAGCGCCGGGAGAAGGGGCGCAAGAAAGCCGCTGTGATGCCCTGCAAGAAATGTCGGCAAACAGGGCACTTTGCCAGCGAGTGTACTTGGCGAGAGACGTCCCCAAAGAAGGTGGTCCAGGAAGCGGACCGAAGACGTCAGAAGGGCCAAGCGAAGAAGGAGTCCTGGTGTTTGCTCTGCGGAAACTACGGGCATGAGCACAACAGTTGTCCCTGGGACGAAGAGTTGAGCCAAGACGAGGTTGATCCCCGGTGTGAAAGCTGTGGAGATCCCCGACATCGGCTCCTGGAATGTCCATGGACTGAAGACAGGACGGACTACGAGGCCACGGTGAAGCAGCTGACGGAATCTCGTCAGCAGCTTTGGGACCGGGTGGCTGCAGAGCCTGTGTGTGCGCTCTGCGAGGCGAGAGGACATGCGCTTCCCGACTGTCCGTGGAATGAAGACCGGATGATTGCGGATGGTCGCGCCCAGAGATGGGAGGAGGAAACCAGGGAAATGGAGCGGAAGACCCTGCTGGAAGTTAGTTCGCAGGTGCCCATTTCCTCTGAGCCGGAACAAACGGGTGAAGATTCCCCAGCGAATGAGGTGGACAAGGGACCCGTCTTGGAGAAGGTGGCAGTGGCCCTCCCTTGTTGGAAGTGTCGGCGACCAGGACATGCGGCCAGTGAGTGCCCCTGGGAAGATGCCGCGGACCTACTCTGTCCCAAGAAAGTGACCCCAGTAATGAAGGATCCTTTCCCGCAGCAGGCGGAGGTGGACGACTGGGAGGAGAAGAGACCACGCTGCGAAGAAAAGCGTGAAGACCCAGTGACTGAGACGTCCGGGATCTCCCCGCGATGGAACCGGCCACGTCCAGGACGTGCGGAACAGGAGTGTCCTGGGTACCAAAAGATGCCAGCGGAAGCGAAGGAGTACGCTGAGGAAGTCACGATGCCAGCGGAAGCGAAGGAGTACGCTGAGGAAGCAGAGGTGCCAGCGGAAGCGAAGGAGTGCGCTGAGGAAGTAACGATGCCAGCGGAAGCGAAGGAGTACGCTGAGGAAGTAAAGATGCCAGCGGAAGCGAAGGAGTACGCTGAGGAAGTAACGATGCCAGCGGAAGCGAAGGAGTACGCTGAGGACGCAGAGGTACCAGCGGAAGAGACTAAGTACGCTGAGGAGGAAAACGATACCCCAGTACAGATATCGGAGGAGGACTCGGACTACGGAGAGCTGTCCGCCGACGAATCCCTCCCAGAACAGATGGAGGACGACTCTGGCATAGGAAGCGCCGACGAGAGTGACTGGCAGGATCGGGTGGAGTCATGCTCCCAGTTGAATGCCCTCCGTGAAGAGGAGGAGATAGTCCTGGAGCAAGAGTACCTGCCGGGAGTGCCGAAATGGACGGACGTATGGGGACAGGATCGTGATGCCGTGGGAGGACCCGTTCCAGAGGAAGACACAGGACCTTTGGAGATGCCCCACGAGGAAATTCGACATATGATGGCTGTTGCCCGGGAGGAAATGGATGCCCCGGAGGATTCCGCTGTTGGGTGGTGGTCGGTACCACGCCCTGAAGACATGTCCCAGACGATCTGGAAGGCCAAGAGTGGGGGACTGCTGTCCCCGTGGAGGAAGATTCCCCTTGGTGGCCCACGTTGAGCGACCGTGGAGAGATGCCACTTCCCCAGAGGATCCACCGATGGAGGTCAGGAGGAACGAAAAAGAGGAACCCGGAGCTGGAGGTGGAAGGATGTGGGGTCACAGCCTGTCCGGGCTGGACCCTTGAACACAACCTCGCCGGAGGGACCTCGGAATTCCCTGACCTGCGGACAATGGACGTCGTGGAGAACTTTGTAGGGACTACAAAGGAAAAAGGGGGGGGAAATGTGGAGATGTGTCCGGTCCCCCGAGACACATCCCTTCAGCAGCACGCAGGGGATCTGTGTCCCCTGCGGAAGTGTGTGCGGGGCAGCGCTGGGGCAGTTGGTCTGCCCCCAGCGTTTGTCCGTGGGCAGGAGCGGCGGGTGTCCGGTGCAGGGATTACCCTTTTCCCTGCACCGGACCGGAGGCTGCGTGAGGATTCAAATGTTGGCGCCCTCCGGGAGCCAATCGCGGCTCCCGGAGCGGCAGCCAGTCAGAGAGGGACGCGGCGAGCCAATCGGCGCTCGCCGCGTCATAGCCCGGCCCCCGGCGTCTGACGTCAGACGCCGGGCGGGAGCCGAAGAGACCGCGCGCGCGGAAGAGCGCGGAGAAGAGAGAAGAGGACGGGCGGGAACAGCGAGGACGGTCGTCGGCGCGCCGGAGCGCAGAAGATCCCGGCGGCGCGAGGAAGAAGACGGAGCTCAGGTGGCCGCGGAAGAGGCCTGAAGACTCCAGCCCTGGGAAAGAAGATGTCCAGCGGCGGCTGGACGCGGCGATGCGACGGCGGCGCCGCTTGCAAGGACGGGCCAGCGGCCGAAGAGGGCACCGAAGATCCCTGGAGCAGGTGAGGCCTCAGTGAGGCAACTTCACCCCCTCCCTTTTCCTCCCTCGACCACCAGGGACGGGCATTAGGCCCGAGGGCACAAGTCAGGCACTAGGCCTGTGGCACAGGTAGGAGAGTGGGGGGCATTTTCTGATTAGGTGGTTTGGGCATTAGGCCCAAGCCACCCTCTCCCGGTGGCACCAGTTAGGCGGGCACTAGGCCCGGGGGCATATCAGGCAATAGGCCTGTGGGGCATTAGAGGGCGCTAGGCCCTAGTGTATTTTGGCCAAGTAGGTACATATAAGGTGACCCTGGGCACAAGGCCCAGGTCACCCAACGGGCAGCAAGTTAGGCGGGCGCTAGGCCCGTGGGCGAAGTCAGGCCTCCGGCCTGTGTGCAGTTAGGGGGCGCTAGGCCCAGCGAATCAGTGTTTCCCCGAGGTGAGTAAAGGTGGCACTGGGCATTAGGCTCGGGCCACCCGGAGGTGTTTAGGTGGGCAGGCCGTGTGGCACCCACCCCCTTCCAGCGGCAGGTAGGGATTTAAAGGGACAACACCGTGTGATCTTGTATTCCGATATTGTGATGTATGTTGTTACCGTGCAGGGCAAAGTGTCTGTGTTTAAGTTTGTGCATAGTTTTGTTGCATCACACCCACAGAGCTAGTTTGAGGGCTCTGCCGTTGTAGTTAGTATAGGGTGTGACACTAGGTTAGAGTTAGGCCCTGCACGGCTGTTTCTCTTTGCCTCCTTACAGGGACCTGTAAGTGGAGAAGATCGGAGTGCAAGACTTGTGACGGTGAGTAGCATCTGTGTACGTTTGTCCCTTGTCTGTCCCCGAGCGCCGGAGTCAGGATTGCTCACGGACGTGAGAATCCCTTTCATCACACTACGTGCGAGAGCGCGAGTGTGTGAAAGCTGGGTGGCTGAGGCTTTGTGCCAGTGATGACCTTTCACCCAACCGGTGAAGGTCGCGGTCACCCCTGGGGTATCCCCTGTTCCAGTGGAAGAAGGGTCGATACCCCCTTTAAGGTAAACCATTCTCTCCTCAGCTCGGTCGTCGGTCAGCTCCGAGAGGGAATCGCCGTGTCCGGATCCGACTGAAGATTTCCAGGTCCGTTGGAGGTTCCGGTACCTGAAGGTGAGAGAGAGCGGCGCCTGGTGAGTACAGAGTCTACACCTGCACGGCAGCAGGCACCACCACACAGCAGCCGCACCTCTCACAGAAGGAGGGATACCTTGACAATCACTTGCTGTGAATACAGTTTTTGAATAGCCGCCAACACTGCCTCCCTGGCAGAGGGAGTTGCCGGTAAGGCAGATTTTAGGAAACGGCGGGGGGGAGACGTCTCGAATTCCAGCCTGTACCCCTGAGATACTACTTGAAGGACCCAGAGATCCACCTGTGAGAGAGCCCACGGTGCGCTGAAATTTTTGAGACGGGCCCCCACCGTACCCGGGTCCGCCTGAGCAGCCCCAGCATCATGCTGTGGACTTACCGGACGCAGGGGAGGACTTCTGCTCTTGGGAACTAGCTGTATGCTGCAGCTTTTTCCCTCTACCTTTTCCTCTCGGCAGAAAGGATGAGCCTCTAGCCCTCTTGCTTTTCTGGGGCCGAAAGGACTGTACCTGATAATACGGTGCTTTCTTTTGCTGTGGGGTAGCCTGTGGCAAAAAAGTCGATTTCCCAGCAGTAGCTGTGGAAACGAGGTCTGAAAGACCATCCCCAAACAGTTCCACCCCCTTATAGGGCAAAACTTCCATGTGCCGTTTCGAGTCGGCATCGCCAGACCATTGCCGAGTCCATAACCCCCTTCTGGCGGCAATGGACATAGCGCTTATTTTTGATGCCAGCCGGCAAATATCCCTCTGTGCATCACGCATGTATAAGACGGCGTCTTTTATATGCTCTATCGTCAGCAAAATATTGTCCCTATCCATAGTATCAATATTATCCGACAGGGAATCCGACCACGCAGCTGCAGCACTGCACATCCATGCCGATGCAATAGCTGGTCTCAATATAATGCCCGTGTGTGTGTAAATAGCTTTTAGGGTAGTTTCCTGCTTTCTATCAGCAGGTTCCTTTAGGGCGGTCGTATCCGGAGACGGTAGTGCCACTTTTTTTGATAAACGTGTCAGCGCTTTATCTACCCTTGGGGGTGTTTCCCAACGTGACCTATCCTCTGGCGGGAAAGGGTACGCTGCCAATAACCGTTTAGAAATGATCAATTTCTTATCGGGGGAAGTCCACGCTTCCTCACACACCTCATTTAATTCCTCAGATGCAGGAAAAACTACTGGTAGTTTTTTCTCACCAAACATAGGCCCTCATTCCGAGTCGTTCGCTCTGTATTTTTCATCGCATCGCAATGAAAATCCGCTTAGTACGCATGCGCAATATTCGCACTGCGACTGCGCCAAGTAATTTAACAATGAAGATAGTATTTTTACTCACGGCTTTTTCATCGCTCCGGCAATCGTAATGTGATTGACAGGAAATGGGTGTTACTGGGCGGAAACACGGCGTTTTATGGGCGTGTGGTTGAAAACGCTACCGTTTCCGGAAAAAACGCAGGAGTGGCTGGAGAAACGGAGGAGTGGCTGGGCGAACGCTGGGTGTGTTTGTGACGTCAAACCAGGAACGACAAGCACTGAACTGATCGCACAGGCAGAGTAAGGTTGAAGTTACTCAGAAACTGCTAAGTAGTTTGTAATCGCAATATTGCGAATACATCGGTCGCAATTTTAATAAGCTAAGATACACTCCCAGTAGGCGTAGGCTTAGCGTGTGTAACTCTGCTAAATTCGCCTTGCGACCGATCAACTCGGAATGAGGGCCATAATACCCTTTTTTGTGGCACCTGGGGTATTATCAGAAATGTGTAATACATTTTTCATTGCCTCAATCATGTAACGGATGGACCTATTGGAGGGTACACTAGTCTCATCGTTGTCGACACTGGAGTCGGTATCCGTGTCGACATCTGTGTCAGTCATCTGAGGTAGCGGGCGTTTTAAAGCCCCTGATGACATTTGAGACGCTGGAACAGGCACAAGCTGAGTAGCCGGCTGTCCTATGTCGTCAAACCTTTTATGTAAGGAGTTGACACTGTCACGTAATTCCTTCCATAAGTCCATCCACACAGGTGTCGACCCCGCAGGGGGTGACATCACATTCACAGGCATTTGCTCCGCCTCCACGTCATTTTCCTCATCATGCATGTCGACACAGCAGTATCGACACACAGCACACACACAGGGAATGCTCTGACAGAGGACAGGCCCCCACAAAGCCCTTTGGGGAGACAGAGGGAGAGTATGCCAGCACACACCAGAGCGCTATATACCACAGGGATATCACCTATAAAGAGTGTTTTCCCCTTATAGCTGCATTATATTACTATACTGCGCATAATTTTGTGCCCCCCCCCCCCCCCCCTCTCTTTTTTACCCTTTCTGTAGTGCAGGACTGCAGGGGAGAGCCAGGGAGCGATCCTTCCAGCGGAGCTGTGAGGGAAAATGGTGCCAGTGTGCTGAGGGAGATGGCTCCGCCCCTTTCTCGGCGGGCTTTCTCCCGCTATTTTAATAATTCTGGCAGGGGTATTTTTACACCTATATAGCCCCTGGGGCTATATATGGTGTCAGTTTGCCAGCCAAGGTGTTATTTATTGCTGCTCAGGGCGCCCCCCCCCCCCCCCCCCCCTCCCCCAGCGCCCTGCACCCATCAGTGACCGCAGTGTGTGGTGTGCATGAGGAGCAATGGCGCACAGCTGCAGTGCTGTGCACTACCTTGGAGAAGACAGAAGTCTTCAGCCGCCGATTTTCCGGACCTTCTTGCTTCTGGCTCTGTAAGGGGGACGGCGGCGCGGCTCCGGGAACGGACGACGAGGTCGGGTCCTGTGTGCGATCCATCTGGAGCTAATGGTGTCCAGTAGCCTAAGAAGCCCAAGCTACCACCACTTAGGTAGGTTCGCTTCTTCTCCCCTTAGTCCCTCGTTGCAGTGAGCCTGTTGCCAGCAGGTCTCACTGTAAAATAAAAAACCTAAACTATACTTTCTTCCTAGGAGCTCAGGAGAGCCCCTAGTGTGCATCCAGCTCGGCCGGGCACAGAAATCTAACTGAGGCTTGGAGGAGGGTCATAGGGGGAGGAGCCAGTGCACACCAGATAGTCCTAAATCTTTCTTTAGATGTGCCCAGTCTCCTGCGGAGCCGTCTATTTCCCATGGTCCTTACGGAGTCCCCAGCATCCACTAGGACGTCAGAGAAAAATATGTTCCTTTGCCAAGAGCATACACTGACAATCAGAGACACCTGACAGCTCACATTCATATGGGCGTTATCCTTTACTATATTACTTTTAGAGTGTAGTAAATTGTTATAAAAAGAGAATTAGGAGAAAAGATACAGTAAGCTAAACACCAGAGGCTGCAGTGCAATGGAATACTGCTATGCTATGTTATTATGCGCTTCGTTCCGAGGGGAGAATAAAGTGTGAACATTGTTTTACATATATGTTTGATATCCAATCTAAGCTTTCCCTGGAAAGACCAAAAATTAAAGATAAACGACAAATACCACAAGGGGGCAGTGCTGCTCTAGTAACCAACTGGCTGCAATTAACTGGATCCATTTTTGCATTAAATGCACCCACGCCAGGCAAGTGGTTAAAGGTACTGGACAATATTTGTGCTCCTTAATCCTAAAAATAAAAAATAAATATTCTAGCTTTAATTGAGGCAAAGTCTCTGATTATGGGGGGTATTCAATTAGCTCCGATAAATTCTGAGCTATTGAATCCGCCCCCATGCCTATTCAATGCGGGCCGTATTCACCTGTTTTTAAGGCATTTTCGCCAATGCCATTCACTTGGTTTTTTATACGAAAAGGCATTGTCGAAAAATGCCTGAAACCAGCGAAAATGGGCGTCATTTTTGCCGGCGCTGAAACGACAACAAGTGGATTTTCCACTCCTGCCTAGTTTATCGACTAGTTGAAATAAACGGCCCTGCATTTGAATAGGTCAAATTCCCATTCGCCCTAAAAACTGTGGAAAGTGGCATTTTCGACCAGTTCTCCTATGTCCTCCCAATCCATATTCTTCACCGCCTTTTACTCAGTTGATAGTAGAGCAAGATCCTCTAACTTCTCCCACCCAAACACAGCCTCTAGACTTTTTGGGTACAGAAATGTCTGTAATATATTTTGTAATAGTTTTTTTTTCTTGGTGGGTGGGGGGCAATTATAACTCCAATCTGCTATTTGAAACATTTTATTCCCGTCTATGGAACACCCAAAAATATATGTCTTAAATAATTAAACCAATTTTTGTGCTTTTTACAAAATCAACTGAACAAAGACATTACCATCCTCCTGCCAGCTTCTACCAACATACAGCTGAAGTCCCACCCAAAAAAAGTTTTGGCTTTTTTTTCTTTACTTCTTACACATATCACTGTGGGAATGTTCTGCTCCTTTTAGACCACCAGCTTTGAACACGGGCTATTACACATGAGGGCGTATAACCCGTGTTGTTGTGCATTCTAAAAGGGCCCAGTTGGAATAATCCGGGTCGAGCGACCCGGTATTCCAACTCAGGTAGCGAGCAGGGTTGAACACATGCTCAGCCCGTCTTGCTGTGCTGTGTAAATGGGAAGCCGGGTCATTGCGACCCGTTTCCCGTTCACTCTGTGTGGACGGCCGGTGCTTGTGATCTCTAAGTGCAGCCCACGGTGCGTCAATGCTGACGTCACCAACCCGTCAATATGACAGGTTAGGGACAGTGGCGGCGAGGGGCCTGAGGCAGGTAGCACCCCGGGAAGCACCCGCGTCAGGCTTCCGAGTGCGACCTACCTCAGGCAGTCTAAAAGGGGTATTCGTAATTACCATTTTTCTTTGGTTTGTTTCTATAGGCTGCTATTAATGATTTATAATTCTGGCCGTGTCAGTGCCTTTGTCCCTGTGCCAGCCCTGTGTGGCCGTGTCAGTGCCACTGTCCCTGTGCCAGCCCTGTGTGGCCGTGTCAGTCAGTGGTGCAAGTAGAAAAAATGTCTTACGGGTACTGTGGGTGTGGCCAAATACCACACGGGGCGTGGCCAATGAAAATGGGGGCGTGATACACATATGGGGGAGGGGCAGATACACGTATGACCCCAATAGTGTCAGATACACGTTGCCCCGCAGTGCTAGATATACATTGCCCCACAGTGCCAGATACATATAACCCCACAGTGCCAGATACACATTGCCCCACAGTGCCAGATACACAAATGTCCCCAGAGTGCCAGATACACAAATGTCCCCAGAGTGTCAGATACACATTGCCTCACAGTGCCAGATACACATTGCCCCACAGTGCCAGATGCACATTGCCCCACAGTGCCAGATACACAAATGTCCCAGAGTGCCAGATACACATTGCCCCACAGTGCCAGATGCACATTGCCCCACAGTGCCAGATACACAAATGTCCCCACAGTGCCAGATACACATTGCCCCACAGTGCCAGATACACATTGCCCCACAGTGCCAGATACAGAAATGCCCCCAGAGTGCCATACATTGCCTCACAGTGTCAGATACACATTGCCCCACAGTGCTAGATACACAAATGCCCCCACTGTGTCAGATATACATTGCCCCCCGTGCCAGATACAGAAATGCCCCTACAGTGCCAGATATGCCCCCAGTGCCAGATATCCTCCAGTGCCAGGTATATATGCCCCCCTGTGCCAGATATCCCCCAGTGCCAGGTATATATGCCCCCCTGTGCTAGATATGCCCCCAGTGCCAGATATCCCCCAGTGCCAGGTATACATGCCCCCCCAGTGCCAGATATCCCCCAGTGCCAGGTATACATGCCCCCCCAGTGCCAGATATCCCCCAGTGCCAGGTATAACATGCCCCCCAGTGCCAGATATCCCCCAGTGCCAGGTATAACATGCCCCCCCAGTGCCAGATATCCCCCAGTGCCAGGTATACATGCCCCCCTGTGCCAGATATCCCCCAGTGCCAGGTATATATGCCCCCCTGTGCCAGATATGCCCCCAGTGCCAGATATCCCCCAGTGCCAGGTATATATGCCCCCCTGTGCCAGATATGCCCCCAGTGCCAGATATCCCCCAGTGCCAGGTATACATGCCCCCCCAGTGCCAGATATCCCCCAGTGTCAGGTATATATGCCCCCCTGTGCCAGATATGCCCCCAGTGCCAGGTATATATGCCCCCCTGTGCCAGATATGCCCCCAGTGCCAGGTATACATGCCCCCCTGTGCCAGATATCCCCCAGTGCCAGGTATATATACCCCCCCTGTGCCAGATATGCCCCCAGTGCCAGGTATAACATGCCCCCCCAGTGCCAGATATCCCCCAGTGCCAGGTATATATGCCCCCCTGTGCCAGATATGCCCCCAGTGCCAGGTATACATGCCCCCCCCAGTGCCAGGTATAACATGCCCACCTCCCCTACTCACCGCTGCCGCTGCCGTCGCTGTCCTCCTGTCTGTCATGTGAGGGAAGGAGAGTGCAGCCTGCGCCTCTCGTTCCCCTCAGTCTCCGGCGGGTGTCTCAGTTTAATTCAGCGCCGATCCGTGAGCCAATCAGAGCTCGCGGGTGCGAGCTCTGATTGGCTCACGGATCGGCGCTGAAGTAAACTGAAACACCCACCGGAGACTGAGGGGAACGAGAGGCGCAGGCTGCACTCTCCTGCCTCTCCTGCCCTCACATCAGCGGCGTGTGCGGCGTGTGCGGCGGTGCGGCGTGGGGGAGGGAGGGAAGGAAGAGGAGCGGCGGCCCGTCGGTGTGGGTACGGCGTACCCACGGCTAAATTCTTACGGGTACGCCGTACCCACCCGTACCCGCCCACTTGCACCACTGGTGTCAGTGCCACTGTCCCTGTGCCAGCCCTGTGTGGCCGTGTCAGGACCACTGTCCCTGTGCCAGTCCTGTGTGGCCGTGTCAGTGCCACTGCCCCTGTGCCAGCCCTGTGTGGCCATGTCAGTGCCACTGTCCCTGTGCCAGCCCTGTGTGGCCGTGTCAGTGCCACTGTCCCTGTGTGGCCGTGTTAGTGCCACTGTCCCTGTGCCAGCCCTGTGTGGCCGTGTCAGTGCCACTGTCCCTGTGTGGCCGTGTTAGTGCCTTTGTCCCTGTGCCAGCCCTGTGTGGCCGTGTCAGTGCCACTGTCCCTGTGCCAGCCCTGTGTGGCCGTGTCAGTGCCACTGTCCCTGTGTGGCCGTGTTAGTGCCTTTGTCCCTGTGCCAGCCCTGTGTGGCCGTGTCAGTGCCACTGTCCCTGTGCCAGTCCTGTGTGGCCGTGTCAGTGCCACTGTCCCTGTGCCAGCCCTGTGTGGCCGTGTCAGTGCCACTGTCCCTGTGCCAGTCCTGTGTGGCCGTGTCAGTGCCACTGTCCCTGTGCCAACCCTGTGTGGCCGTGTCAGTGCCACTGCCCCTGTGCCAGCCCTGTGTGGCCGTGTCAGTGCCACTGTCCCAGTGCCAGCCCTGTGTGGCTGTGTCAGTGCCACTGTCCCTGTGTGGCCGTGTCAGTGCCACTGTCCCTGTGCCAGCCCTGTGTGGTCGTGTCAGTGCCACTGCCCCTGTGCCAGCCCTGTGTGGCCGTGTCAGTGCCACTGTCCCAGTGTCAGCCCTGTGTGGCCGTTTCAGTGCCACTCTCCTTGTGCCAGCCCTGTGTGGCCGTGTCAGTGCCACTGCCCCTGTGCCAGCCCTGTGTGGCCGTGTCAGTGCCACTGTCCCAGTACCAGCCCTGTGTGGCCGTGTCAGTGCCACTGTCCCTGTGTCAGCCCTGTGTGGCCGTTTCAGTGCCACTCTCCTTGTGCCAGCCCTGTGTGGCCGTGTCAGTGCCACTGCCCCTGTGCCAGCCCTGTGTGGCCGTGTCAGTGCCACTGTCCCAGTACCAGCCCTGTGTGGCCGTGTCAGTGCCACTGTCCCTGTGTGGCCGTGTCAGTGCCACTGTCCCTGTGCCAGCCCTGTGTGGCCGTGTCAGTGCCACTGCCCCTGTGCCAGCCCTGTGTGGCCGTGTCAGTGCCACTGTCCCTGTGCCAGCCCTGTGTGGCCGTGTCAGTGCCACTGTCCCTGTGTGGCCGTGTCAGTGCCACTGTCCCTGTGCCAGCCCTGTGTGGCCGTGTCAGTGCCACTGTCCCTGTGCCAGCCCTGTGTGGCCGTGTCAGTGCCACTGCCCCTGTGCCAGCCCTGTGTGGCCGTGTCAGTGCCACTGTCCCAGTGTCAGCCCTGTGTGGCCGTTTCAGTGCCACTCTCCTTGTGCCAGCCCTGTGTGGCCGTGTCAGTGCCACTGCCCCTGTGCCAGCCCTGTGTGGCCGTGTCAGTGCCACTGTCCCAGTACCAGCCCTGTGTGGCCGTGTCAGTGCCACTGTCCCTGTGTCAGCCCTGTGTGGCCGTTTCAGTGCCACTCTCCTTGTGCCAGCCCTGTGTGGCCGTGTCAGTGCCACTGCCCCTGTGCCAGCCCTGTGTGGCCGTGTCAGTGCCACTGTCCCAGTACCAGCCCTGTGTGGCCGTGTCAGTGCCACTGTCCCTGTGTGGCCGTGTCAGTGCCACTGTCCCTGTGCCAGCCCTGTGTGGCCGTGTCAGTGCCACTGCCCCTGTGCCAGCCCTTTGTGGCCGTGTCAGTGCCACTGTCCCTGTGCCAGCCCTGTGTGGCCGTGTCAGTGCCACTGTCCCTGTGTGGCCGTGTCAGTGCCACTGTCCCTGTGCCAGCCCTGTGTGGCCGTGTCAGTGCCACTGTCCCTGTGCCAGTCCTGTGTGGCCGTGTTAGTGCCACTGTCCCTGTGCCAGCCCTGTGTGGCCGTGTCAGTGCCACTGTCCCTGTGTGGCCGTGTTAGTGCCTTTGTCCCTGTGCCAGCCCTGTGTGGCCGTGTCAGTGCCACTGTCCCTGTGCCAGCCCTGTGTGGCCGTGTCAGTGCCACTGTCCCTGTGTGGCCGTGTTAGTGCCTTTGTCCCTGTGCCAGCCCTGTGTGGCCGTGTCAGTGCCACTGTCCCTGTGCCAGTCCTGTGTGGCCGTGTCAGTGCCACTGTCCCTGTGCCAGCCCTGTGTGGCCGTGTCAGTGCCACTGTCCCTGTGCCAGTCCTGTGTGGCCGTGTCAGTGCCACTGTCCCTGTGCCAACCCTGTGTGGCCGTGTCAGTGCCACTGCCCCTGTGCCAGCCCTGTGTGGCCGTGTCAGTGCCACTGTCCCAGTGCCAGCCCTGTGTGGCTGTGTCAGTGCCACTGTCCCTGTGTGGCCGTGTCAGTGCCACTGTCCCTGTGCCAGCCCTGTGTGGTCGTGTCAGTGCCACTGCCCCTGTGCCAGCCCTGTGTGGCCGTGTCAGTGCCACTGTCCCAGTGTCAGCCCTGTGTGGCCGTTTCAGTGCCACTCTCCTTGTGCCAGCCCTGTGTGGCCGTGTCAGTGCCACTGCCCCTGTGCCAGCCCTGTGTGGCCGTGTCAGTGCCACTGTCCCAGTACCAGCCCTGTGTGGCCGTGTCAGTGCCACTGTCCCTGTGTCAGCCCTGTGTGGCCGTTTCAGTGCCACTCTCCTTGTGCCAGCCCTGTGTGGCCGTGTCAGTGCCACTGCCCCTGTGCCAGCCCTGTGTGGCCGTGTCAGTGCCACTGTCCCAGTACCAGCCCTGTGTGGCCGTGTCAGTGCCACTGTCCCTGTGTGGCCGTGTCAGTGCCACTGTCCCTGTGCCAGCCCTGTGTGGCCGTGTCAGTGCCACTGCCCCTGTGCCAGCCCTGTGTGGCCGTGTCAGTGCCACTGTCCCTGTGCCAGCCCTGTGTGGCCGTGTCAGTGCCACTGTCCCTGTGTGGCCGTGTCAGTGCCACTGTCCCTGTGCCAGCCCTGTGTGGCCGTGTCAGTGCCACTGTCCCTGTGCCAGCCCTGTGTGGCCGTGTCAGTGCCACTGCCCCTGTGCCAGCCCTGTGTGGCCGTGTCAGTGCCACTGTCCCAGTGTCAGCCCTGTGTGGCCGTTTCAGTGCCACTCTCCTTGTGCCAGCCCTGTGTGGCCGTGTCAGTGCCACTGCCCCTGTGCCAGCCCTGTGTGGCCGTGTCAGTGCCACTGTCCCAGTACCAGCCCTGTGTGGCCGTGTCAGTGCCACTGTCCCTGTGTCAGCCCTGTGTGGCCGTTTCAGTGCCACTCTCCTTGTGCCAGCCCTGTGTGGCCGTGTCAGTGCCACTGCCCCTGTGCCAGCCCTGTGTGGCCGTGTCAGTGCCACTGTCCCAGTACCAGCCCTGTGTGGCCGTGTCAGTGCCACTGTCCCTGTGTGGCCGTGTCAGTGCCACTGTCCCTGTGCCAGCCCTGTGTGGCCGTGTCAGTGCCACTGCCCCTGTGCCAGCCCTTTGTGGCCGTGTCAGTGCCACTGTCCCTGTGCCAGCCCTGTGTGGCCGTGTCAGTGCCACTGTCCCTGTGTGGCCGTGTCAGTGCCACTGTCCCTGTGCCAGCCCTGTGTGGCCGTGTCAGTGCCACTGTCCCTGTGCCAGTCCTGTGTGGCCGTGTTAGTGCCACTGTCCCTGTGCCAGCCCTGTGTGGCCGTGTCAGTGCCACTGTCCCTGTGTGGCCGTGTTAGTGCCTTTGTCCCTGTGCCAGCCCTGTGTGGCCGTGTCAGTGCCACTGTCCCTGTGCCAGCCCTGTGTGGCCGTGTCAGTGCCACTGTCCCTGTGTGGCCGTGTTAGTGCCTTTGTCCCTGTGCCAGCCCTGTGTGGCCGTGTCAGTGCCACTGTCCCTGTGCCAGTCCTGTGTGGCCGTGTCAGTGCCACTGTCCCTGTGCCAGCCCTGTGTGGCCGTGTCAGTGCCACTGCCCCTGTGCCAGCCCTGTGTGGCCGTGTCAGTGCCACTGTCCCAGTGCCAGCCCTGTGTGGCCGTGTCAGTGCCACTGTCCCTGTGTGGCCGTGTCAGTGCCACTGTCCCTGTGTCAGCCCTGTGTGGCCGTTTCAGTGCCACTCTCCTTGTGCCAGCCCTGTGTGGCCGTGTCAGTGCCACTGCCCCTGTGCCAGCCCTGTGTGGCCGTGTCAGTGCCACTGTCCCAGTACCAGCCCTGTGTGGCCGTGTCAGTGCCACTGTCCCTGTGTGGCCGTGTCAGTGCCACTGTCCCTGTGCCAGCCCTGTGTGGCCGTGTCAGTGCCACTGTCCCTGTGCCAGCCAGTTGTTAAAGCCCAGTTAGGATTTTCAGCATATGTAAAGTTCCTATTAAACCAATTATATACATTTTGTCTATGTACACACAGGATATGGTTTATTTTTAATATACTGTCCTGTATAGTATATTCACTTGTAATTGTACCTTTACTATTCTTTATTAACCAATTTTAGTAAAATTGTCTGCCCTACAAAAGCGCCTTCCTTTTTGTTTTTTCTTAGCTTTTTGGGGGTCAGAGCCCCACTTTTGAGGAAAGCTGCAGTCGTGGGACATTTGTTATTTAATATAAAGTTGGACCCGATACACATGAGCATGTGGTTATTTCTTTTTTTTTTTTTATTACAGGATCAGACCAATATTAATGATATATGACCTGGGATGGTACATGAATCTACACAGCCAGGAAGATGGAGCGCAGTCCAGTGTGGGCTTCTCTCACAGGCTGCAGCTAATGCAGGATGAGGCTGCAGACTCTGCAAAACTAAGAAACTGGGATCCGCAAAAACAGGAAAAAAAGATTATCTGCAGCCGCGGAAGAGTTACATTTGCAGATGAACAAACAAGAGTTTTCTCTTACATCCTAGAGGATAATGGGGTCCACATTAGTACCATGGGGTATAGACGGCTCCACCAGGAGTCACTGGCACTCCAAGAGTTTGAGAGTGTGGGCTGGCTCCTCCCTCCATGCCCCTCCCACCAGACCCAGTTTAGAAAATGTGCCCGGAGGAGGCGGTCACAGCTAGGGGAGCTCCATAGGAGTTCTTTTAGTTTTAGTTTTTGTTAGGGTTTAAGCACAGGGAGGCTGCTGGCAACAGCCTCCCTGCTTCAAGGGACTAAGGGGGGGAGTAGTGTCCGCCCTGCGGGGTCTGAGCCACTATCTCCGCTGACAGGACACTGAGCTCCTGAGGGGATCGAACGTTCGCCGCCACAGGGGATCGCTCACCCCAGCAGCTTGCCACCACCCCCTTACAGAGACAGAAGACTTCAGTAGCGAGTTAGTCACTGATGGCGGCAACAGTGTAGGGAGCGCAGTACTAACTGCGCTCCGGGGCTCAGTGGTACATGGTGTGGCGCTGTGAGGGGGGCCCTGAGCCAGCGCCTGCACCCTACACCAGGCATTTCCAAACTGCGGCCCTCCAGCTGTTGTGAAACGACATATCCCAGCATGCCCTGACACAGTTTTGCTGTCAGAGAATGCTAAAGCTGTTTCAGAGCATGCTGAGATGCTGGGGGGGGGGGTTTACTATCTCACATAGCCATGTCTAGGGACTCTGTGTCATATGCTGCAGAAGATGTTTCCTCTCTCAGGAGGAATCCATTCCATGTACACAGGATTGTAATGCTTTGTCTCAGATTCCTATTGTTGAAGCTGATACTGAGACTGAAACTCAGTTGAAGAAGTCTAGGGCAGTTTGGTCAGGCTCTGTCCCTATTCCTGCAAAATTCCCCTAGCATGTTCCCACAGAAACGTGAACTTGCCCAAATTATGCAAGATGACACTGATACCGATTCTGATACTTCACTGATAATAAAAAAGCCCGCTAACCTTTCCCGCGTCTAAAGAATTAAGCGCTATATTTGAAAAATCCTGGGGAAACCCGGGGGGAAAAAAATTCCAGATCCCAAAAAGAGTTCTGGTAGCTTTTCCCTTCCCTGAGGAAAACCCACCAACTGTTGACGCATCTGTCTCCAGACTGTCTAAAAAGGTGGTTCTACCGCGTTGAAACAACTGGCTGGTCGTAAGACTGACACTACGCTCAAATCCATATACTCTGTTTCAGGAGTGGCCTTAAGGCCCACTATTGCCTGTGCATGGATTTCTAAAGCCATAGAAAAGTGGTGGCACATTACTAGAGGATTTGGATGCAATGAAAAAAAGTAGTGACATTGAATTGTTTTTACGTAACATACAGGATTCTGCGGGGTTCATGGTGGAAGCCATGAAAGACCTGGGTACGCTGACTGCACGGATATCCTCCATGTCGGTATCAGCACGCAGGGGACTCTGGCTACACCAATTATCTGCAGATGCGGAATCCAGGAGAAGTGTGGAGAACCTACCCTACACAGGTCAGGCTCTATTTGGCGAAGTCACCTTTCCTTCCCTCTGCTACTCCTTCTACGAAGAAACCGTTTTCTTCAGCTGTGCAGCAGTTCTTTTGGACCGCTAAGAAAAAAAAAAAAAAAAGACCAAGCCTTCTACCACTTTCTTTAGAGGTAGTCGGGTAGTCGGGCAAAATCCAAAAAGCCTGCACCCGCAGGCTCCCAGGACCAGAGACCTGCTTCTGGTTCCTCAAAATCCTCAGCATTACAGTGGACCTCAAAGCCTGGAGGACAGGCTGGTGGGTGCGAGACTCAAATGTTTCAGCCTCGTCTGGGTTTCATCTGGCCTGTATCCCTGGGTACAGGATATTGTGTCCCAGGGGTACAGACTGGAGTTTCAATAACTCCCGCCTCACCGATTCTTTAAATCAGACTTGCCAGCTTTGCTGACAGTCAGGGCTATCCTACAGGAAGCCATCCTAAAATTGCTAAAAAATAACAGGTCATTGTCCCAGTTCCACCTCATATGCAAAGCAAGGGTTATTATTCAAACCTTTTCATGGTACCGAAACCGGATGGTTCGGTCAGACCAATTTTGAACTTGAAATAGTTGAACACTTACCTGAGGGTGTTCAAATTCAAAATGGAGTCTCTCAGAGCAGTGATTTCATGTCTGAAGGAGGGAGAGTTTCTGGTATCCCTGGATGTCAGGGATGCGTACCTCCACATTCCGATTTGGTCGCCTCACCAGGCTTATCTAAGATTTGCACTGTTGGACAGTCAATATCAATTCCGGACACTGCCATTCGACCTCTCCACAGCACCTAGGGTTTTCACCAAGGTGATGGCAGAGATAATGGTTCTCCTCCGCAAACAGGGGGTGCACATGATCCCATATCTGGACAATCTGCTGATAAAGGCATCGTCCAGGGAGAGGTTGTTGCAGTCCAGTGTTCTCACGACTCATCTGCTCAGAAAACACGGTTGGATCCTGAATTTTCCAAAATCACATTTGGAGCTGACCAGGAGGTTGTTTTTTCTGGGAATGATCCTCGACACAGAAGTGCGGAGGGTGTGTCTTCCGGGGAACAAAGCGTTGGTGATGCAAACAATGGTCCAGGATGTCCTAAAGCCAGCCCGGGTTTCGGTTCATCAGTGCATTTTCCTTCTGGGGAAGATGGTGGCCTCTTACGAGGCTCTACAGTATGGTAGGTTTCATGCTCGGTCCTTCCAACTGGATCTCCTGGACAAGTGGTCGGGGTCTCATCTACACATGCACCAGAGGATACGTCTGTCGCCAGAAGCTAGGATTTCACTCCTCTGTTGGCTAAACTACCTCACCTTATGGAGGGTCACAAGTTTGGGATTCAGGACTGGATCCTTCTAACCACGGATGCAAGTCTCCGAGACTGGGGCGCAGTCACTCAAGGGGAAACCTTCCAAGGAAGGTGGTCAAGCCTGGAAGCCAGCCTACCAATAAACATTTGGGAACTAAGAGCCGTCAACAATGGTCTTCTCCAAGCGGCTCATCTTCTGTGAGATCGAGCCGCTCAAGTGCAGTTGGAGAATGTAACGACAGTACATAAACCGACAGGGCGGAACGAAGAGCAGAGCTGCAATGTCAGAGGTAACAAGAATCATCCTCTGGGCAGAAAAACACACGTTGGCGCTGTCAGCAATCGTAGACAACTGGGAAGCGGGCTTCCTCAGCAGACACAATCTCCATCCAGGAGAGTGGGGACTCCATCCGGAGGTGTTCAAGGAGGTGACAGATCTTTGAGTTGTACCTCAAATAGACATGATGGCCTCTCGTCTCAACAAGAAGCCTTGGTGGTATTGTTCCAGGTCCCTCGGTGGACGCCCTAGTGACTCTGTGGGTGTTCCAGTCGGTGTACATGTTTCCTCCACTTCCACTCATTCCAAGAGTTCTAAAACTCATAAGGAGAACAGGAGTTCAGGCAATCCTCATTGCTCCGGACTGGCCAAGAAGGGCTTGGTATGCTGACCTTCTGGATCTACTGCTAGAAGAGCCGAGGCCTCTTCCTCTTCAGGAGGACCTGCTGTAGCAGGGGCCGTTCACTTATCAAGACTTACGGTGGCTACGTTTGATGGCATGGAGGTTGAACGCCAGATATTAGCTCAGAAGGGTATTCCGAACAAGGTTATTCCTACCCTGATACAGGCTAGGAAAGGAGTAACGTCTAAACATTACCATCGTATTTGGAAAAAAATATGTATCTTGGTGTGAGTCCAAGAAGTTTCCTACGGTGGAGTTTCAGCTCGGACGTTTTCTCCTCTTCCTGCAAGCAGGTGTGGATTTGGGCCTGAGGTTGGGATCTGTGAAGGTCCAGATTTCGACCTTATCAATTTTCTTCCAGAAACAATTGGCTTTCCTCCCTGAGGTTCAGACTTTTCTGAAAGGAGTTCTGCACATCCAGCCTCCCTTTGTGCCGCCTACGGCGCCCTTGGATCTTAACGTGGTGTACAGTTCCTGCAATCAGATTGGTTTGAGGCTCTACAGGAGGTTGAAGTCAAGTTTCCCACGTGGAAGGCTGTCACTTTGTTGGCCTTAGCTTCTGCTAGACGTGTGTCAGAGTTGGGGGCTTTGTCTTGTAAGAGCCTCTACTTGATCTTCCATGAAGATAGAGCTGAGCTCTGGACACGTCAGCAGTTCCTTCCGAAGGTTGTGTCGGCATTTCATATCAACCAACCTATTGTGGTGCCAGTTACTACTGGCTATTTCATCAAAGTCCTTGGATGTTGTAAGGGCTCTGAAAATGTGAAGAGGACTGCTCGTCACAGAAAATCGGACTGTTTGTCCTGTATGATCCCAAGAAACTTTGGTGTCCTGCTTCTAAGCAGACGATCTCTCGCTAGATCAGGTTCACTATCCAGCATGCGTATTCTACAGCAGGATTGCCGTGTCCTACGTTTGTTAAGGTTCACTCTACTTGTAAAGTCGGTTCTTCCTGGGCGGCTGCCCGGGGTGTCTCGGCTATACAGCTTTGCCAAGCGGCTACTAGGTCTGGATCGAACACCTTTGTAAGGTTCTCCAAGTTCGATACTTTGGCCGCTGAGGACCTGAAGTTTGGTCAATCAGTTCTGCAGGAGCCTCCGCGCTCTCCCTCCCGTTCTGGGAGCTTTGGTACATCCCCATGGTACTACTGTGGACCCCAGCATCCTCTAGGACGCAAGAGAAAATAGGATTTTAATTACCTACCGGTAAATCCTTTTCTCGTAGTCCGTAGAGGATGCTGGGTGCTTCGTGATCCTGCAGTGGTTACTTAGTTCAGTACTGCTTAGTTCTTGGTTAAGTACTGTTTTGTTACTTGGTTAAGTAATCTTGTTCAGGCGTTGCTGATGTTTCAAGCTATTTAGCTTGGTTTGCCGTGTGTGTGTGTGTGTGTGTGTGTGTGTGTGTGTGTGTGTGTGTGTGTGTGAGAGCTGGTGTGAATCTCGCCACTATCTGTGTAAAATCCTTCTCTCGAAGTTGTCCGTCTCCTCGGGCACAGTTTCTGGACTGGGTCTGGTGGGAGGGGCATGGAGGGAGGAGCGAGTCCACACTCTCAAACTCTTGGAGTGCCAGTGGCTCCTGGTGGACCCGTCTATACCCCATGGTACTAATGTGAACCCCAGCATCCTCTACGGACTACGAGGAAAGGATTTACCGGTAGGTAATTAAAAATAAGATTTTAAACCTACCGGTAAATCTTTTTCTCCTAGTCCGTAGAGGATGCTGGGGACTCCGTAAGGACCATGGGGAATACACGGGCTCCGCAGGAGACATGGGCACTAAAAATAACTTTAGATATGGGTGTGCACTGGCTCCTCCCTCTATGCCCTTCCTCCAGACCTCAGTTAGAGAAACTGTGCCCAGAGGAGACAGACAGTACGAGGAAAGGATTTTTGTTAATCTAAGGGCGAGATTCATACCAGCCCACACCATCCACACCGTATAACCTGGAAATACGAACCAGTCAAAAGTATGAAACAAAACAGTATCAGCCTGAGATTGATCAAACTGTAACATAACCCTTATGTAAGCAATAACTACATACAAGTCATGCAGAATGTAGTCCGCACTGGGACGGGCGCCCAGCATCCTCTACGGCAGGCATTCCCAACCACGGTCCTCAAGGCACACCAACAGTGCAGGTTTTAGTGATATCCAGGCTGCAGCACAGATGGTTAAATCAAAATAACTGAGCTACTAATTAAGTCACCTGTGCTGAAGCCTGGATATCACTAAAACCTGCACTGTTGGTCTGCCTTGAGGACCGTGGTTGGGAATGCCTGCTCTACGGCCTAGGAGAAAAAGATTTACCGGTAGGTTTAAAATCTTATTTTCTCTTACATCCTAGAGGATGCTGGGGACTCCGTAAGAACCATGGGGATTATACCAAAGCTCCAAAAGGGGCGGGAGAGTGCGGATGACTCTGCAGCACCGATTGAGCAAACAAGAGGTCCTCATCAGCCAGGGTATCAAACTTGTAGAACTTTGCAAAGGTATTTGAACCTGACCAAGTCGCTGCTTGGCAGCCGCCCAAGAAGAGCCCACCTTCCTAGTGGAATGGGCCTTTACCGAATTTGGTATCGGCAATCCAGCAGTAGAATGAGCCTGCTGAATCGTGTTACAGATCCAGCGAGCAATAGTCTGCTTAGAAGCAGGAGCGCCAACTTTGTTGGCTGCATACAGGACAAACAGTGCCTCTGTTTTCCTCTCCCTAGCCGTCCTGGCTACATAAATTTTCAATGCCCTGACCACATCAAGGGACTCTGAATCCTCCAAGTCCCACGTAGCCACATGCACCACAATAGGTTGGTTCATATGAAAAGATGTAACCACCTTGGGCAAAAATTGAGGACGAGTCTGCAACTCTGCTCTATCCACATGGAAAACCAGATAGGGGCTTTTGTGAGATAAAGCCGCCAATTCTGATACCCGCCTTGCCGATGCCAAGGTCAATAACATGACCACTTTCCAAGTGAGATACTTAAATTCCACCATTTTCAGAGGTTCAAACCAGTGAGACTTAAGGAAACGTAACACCACGTTAAGGTCCCAGGGTGCCACTGGAGGCACAAAAGGAGGCTGGATATGCAGCACTCCCTTCACAAAAGTCTGTACTTCCGGAAGAGAAGCCAATTCCTTCTGAAACAAAAATGGATAGGGCCGAAATCTGAACCTTGATGGAGCCTAATTTTAGGCCCAAATTCACTCCAGTCTGTAGGAAGTGAAGGAAACGGCCCAGATGGAATTCCTCCCGATGAGAATTCCTGGACTCACACCAAGAAACATACTTCCTCCAAATACGGTGATAATGTTTTGCTGTCACGTCTTTCCTAGCCTTTATCAGAGTAGGAATAACTTCATCCGGAATGCCCTTTTCTGCTAGGATCCGGCTTTCAACAGCCATGCCGTCAAACGCAGCCGCGGTAAGTCTTGGAACAGACAGGGCCCCTGTCGCAACAGGTCCTCTCTGAGAGGAAGAGGCCAAGGATCTTCTGTGAGCATTTCCTGCAGATCCGGATACCAGGCCCTTCGAGGCCAATCTGGAACAATGAGAATTGTCTGTACTCCTCTTCGTCTTATGACTCTCAATATCTTGGAGATGAGAGGAAGAGGAGCAAACACATAGACCGACTGGAACACCCATGGTGTCACCAGGGTGTCCACTGCTACCGCCTGAGGGTCCCTTGACCTGGTGCAATACCTTGGTAGCTTTTTGTTGAGGCGTGACGCCATCATGTCTATCTGAGGCAGTACCCACTGACTTGCAATCTCTGTGAAGACTTCCTGATGAAGTCCCCACTCTCCTGGATGTAGATCGTGTCTGCTGAGGAAGTCTGCTTCCCAGTTGTCCACTCCCGGAATGAAGACTGCTGTCAGAGCGCTTACATGATTTTCCACCCAGCGAAGAATCCTGGTGGCTTCTGCCATTGCCACCCTGCTCTTTGTTCCGCCTTGGCGGTTTACATGAGCCACTGCTGTGATGTTGTCTGACTGAATCAGAACCGGTAGGTCGCGAAGGAAAGACTCCGCTTGACGAAGGCCGTTGTATATGGCCCTCAATTCCAGTACGTTGATGTGAAGACAAGCCTCCTGGCTCGACCAGAGACACTGGAAGCTACTTCCCTGTGTGACTGCGCCCCAACCTCGGAGGCTCGCGTCCG
The DNA here is from genome assembly GCF_028390025.1 of Pseudophryne corroboree. Classification (NCBI taxonomy): domain Eukaryota; kingdom Metazoa; phylum Chordata; class Amphibia; order Anura; family Myobatrachidae; genus Pseudophryne; species Pseudophryne corroboree. The sequence continues at coordinate 994,084,841 of NC_086445.1, forward strand.
TGGTTACCAGAACCCAGTCCTGAATGCCGAACCTGCGACCCTCCAGAAGGTGAGCACTCTGCAGCCACCACAGGAGAGATACCCTGGCCTTGGCGGACAGGGTGATCATCTGATGAATCTGTAGATGAGACCCGGACCACTTGTCCAGAAGGTCCCACTGAAACGTTCTCGCATGGAACCTGCCGAATGGAATGGCTTCGTAAGTCGCCACCATCTTTCCCAGAACTCGAGTGCAGTGATGCACCGACACCCTTTTTGGCTTCAATAGGTCCTTGACCAAAGACACGAGTGCTTGGGCCTTTTCCGTCGGAAGATATACCCTTTTCTGATCTGTATCCAGAACCATGCCTAAGAAAGGCAAGCGAGTCGTTGGAACCAACTGTGACTTCGGGATATTGAGAATCCAGCCGTGCTGTTGCAACACCCTCAGGGAGAATGATACGCTGTCCAGCAACTGTTCTCTCGATGCCGCTTTTATTAGGAGATCGTCCAAGTACGGGATAATTGTGACACCCTGCTTACGCAGGAGCACCATCTTTTCCGCCATTACCTTTGTAAAAATTCTTGGGGCCGTGGAAAGCTCAAACGGCAACATCTGAAATTGGTAATGACAATCCTGTACTGCAAACCTCATGAACGCTTGATGAGGGGGATATATGGGGACATGAAGGTATGCATCCTTTATGTCCAGGGACACCATATAATCCCCCCCTTCCAGGCTGGCTATGACCGCTCTGAGCAACTCCATCTTGAACTTGAACCTTTTTAAGTAAAGGTTTAAGGATTTTAAATTCAAAATGGGCCTGACCAAACCGTCCGGTTTCGGGACTGCAAACAGGGTTGAGTAATACCCCATCCCATGCTGCAGCAGGGGGACTTTGATCACCACTTGCTGAAAACACAAATTTTGAATTGCATTTAACAATACCTCCCTCTCCAGGGGAGAAGTCGGTAGAGCCGATTTGAAAAACCGGCGAGGGGGAACCTCTTCGAATTCCAGCTTGTAACCCTGGGAAACAATTTCTATTGCCCAGGGATCCACCTGTGAGTGAACCCAGATGTGGCTGAAAAGTCGAAGACGTGCCCCCACTGGTGCGGACTACCTCAGTGGAGCCCCAGCGTCATGCAGTGGATTTTGTAGAGGCCGGGGAGGACTTCTGCTCCTGGGAACGAGCTGTGGTTGGCAGCTTTTTCCCTTTTCCCTTACCTCTGGCAAAAAAGGAAGATCCCCGCACTGTCTTGGGTTTATGTGACCGAAAGGACTGCATCTGATAATGTGGTGCTTTCTTAGGCTGTGAGGAAACATAATTTTTAACAAATGTTTTCGATGAACCTGCGCAATAAAATTCGATGTGCAGCTATAAAGGGTGCAAATAGAGGTGTATCCCACACTTCAGAAAAATGGTAAATAGGAAAAAGATATGCACACATAGATACAGCGCTCACCAAATACCATGATAATACATAAACATAATCAAATGTTAAAAAAATGCAATCACCCTTAACGCATATCAGACGGCAAGTCCTTCATCAGAAGCGTCTTCTGATGAAGGACTTGCCGTCCGATACGCGTTAAGCGTGGCTCCTGTTTTATATCTGTTATTTTATCCTGGGACACACGGACGTATCCATTGCGTTTGGGGGTCGATCCTGCATGAAATCTGCCTTTTGGAGAGCCTGAACACATTGTTAACCATCCTTTCCTGAGGCTGCCAGGACCCTCTTGGTGATATATCCATTGTGTTAACCCATGGAAATCATTGTGTTATGCTGTTTTTATTCTTACATCTTGTAAATTTAATCTGTGGAATTAAACCTGTGCGCGTTTTAAAAAAAAAATACTACACTATGGTCTGTGTTTAATAGTGCCTTCTGTCATTCCCACTCCCATTGGGAAAAGAGGCACTTATCTTTCAGGTTCCTCAAGGCTTAATTAGCCCCACCTGTGTACTGCGTTGGGTGAAATGACCTTTTGGAATTAATCCTTCCTCGCTCTTTGCCATCCTATGAGGATTACCTTTTATTTAAGGGTGATTGCATTTTTTTAACATTTGATTATGTTTATGTATTATCATGGTATTTGGTGAGCGCTGTATCTATGTGTGCATATCTTTTTCCTGTGAGGAAACATAAGGCAAAAAAGTTGATTTACCTGCCGTAGCCGTGGAAACAAGGTCCGTGAGACCTTCCCCAAACAATTCCTCACCCTTGTAAGGTAAAACCTCCCGATGCCTTTTCGAGTCGGTGTTGGGTCCATAAGGCTAATCTAGCCAAAATCGCCGTAGCGTTCGCTCTGGAACTCAGTAGGCCAATGTCTCTCTGAGCATCTCTCATATACAGGACAGCATCTTTAATATGACCCAGGGTCGTTAAAATGGTTTCCTCATCCAGCGTATCTACATCAGCAGATAAGGTATCTGTCCACGCTGCTACCTACAGCGCTACAAACCCACGCCGACGCTATTGCCGGTCTGAGTAGGGTACCAGTATGTGTGTAAATAGACTTCAAGGTAGTCTCCTGCCTGCGATCAGCAGAATCCTTGAGGGTTGCCGTATCTTGAGATGGCAGCGCTACCTTTTTGGATAAGTGAGTCAACGCCTTATCCACCCTCGGGGAGGATTCCCATCGTATCCTGTCCTTAGTCGGGAACGGATACGCCATAAGAATCCTTTTGGGAATCTGCAGCTTTTTGTCTGGAGATTCCCAAGCCTTTTCAAAAATTTGTTCAGCTCGTGAGATGGGGGAAAAGTTACCTCAGGTTTCTTTTCCTTATACATGCGCACCCTTGTGTCAGGGACAGAGGGGTCATCTGTGATATGCAACACCTCTTTTATTGCAATGATCATATAATGAATACTTTTAGCCAATTTTGGCTGCAACTTTGCATCATCGTAGTCGACACTGGAGTCAGAGTCCGTGTCGGTATCAGTGTCAACTATTTGGGATAGTGGGCGCTTTTGAGACCCAGAAGGTCCCTGCGACATAGTGAGAGGCAGGGTTTGGCTCCCTGGACTCAGCTTTGTCCAACCTTTTGTGCAATAAATTCACATTTGCATTTAACACATTCCACATATCCAGCCAGTCAGGTGTCGGCGTTGACGACAGAGACACCACACACATTTGCTCCACCTCCTCCCTAGAAGAGCCTTCCGCTTCAGACATGTTGACACACGCATACTGATAGTGTAGGAGCTTCCGCAGTTTAGTATATATATATATATTGATTCACGTTTTTCGCATTTATTAAGATATTTACTGTTAATCACAAAATTAGTTGATATGTCCTTAAGAAAAATGTGCAGAGCTGGTCAGAATGTTGTATTTGCTGAATAATCTTGTTTTAAGGCATGACTTGTACAAGACAAATGCAACATTAAATGTATTGGAAATGTATCTAGGACGGACAAAGCAACACCAGATATATCCAAGGCTAATTGAGAAGAATAAAGAAAGAAATCTTTTGAGTTTATGTCCGAAAGACTGATAAACGAAACAATAACCATTTTCAAGGCTGTCCTAGTTGCCACTTCTAACATTGTATAACAATCGATGTATTTTCAAGACATACATGGTGTATTCTGATTGGCTAAATATATTGGCAAGCATAAACCCTTTGTGTTCAAGCTATAAATAATAAAGCCATGACGGCCCCCAAACAGATCAACTATGAACTGCTTAGGTTACACAATGATCCGGTGTCACTTATTCATTCACTGATCTCCAACCGGTTGCTAAGGGAAACAGCATTCTGACTGATGACTGAAGAGAGTTCATAATCAGACCTATTGTTAACATACCCTATCATTTTGGGGGCTCGTCCGGGATATTCCAGCATCTCCTCCACTGGCAATAAATCCTCTGATCTTTCAGGAACCGCTGATAACAAACAAAACCGGTAAGTGAGATTTACTGTGTAGATTTCTACCTGCTCACTTGAACTCAGCGCTTCTTGTGTAAATCAAGGGGAAGTCCAGTCGAGAAGGTCAGAGAATATCTTAAAGAGCCCAGCGTCAGTCAGAAGAAATTTTTTTAAGGTACCATACATGTATGTTATATTGTTGAATTGTGTTATATTGTTGAATTATGTTATATTGTTGAATTGTGGGTAAATAATTTCAGATAATTTGTCACAAGTGCACAGGGGGAATTAATCAAGTATGCAGAAAACTTTTAAATTGTGCAAATACTGATGTGTGTTTGTTGAGAAAATAGAGCCGTTTTATAAAAGTGGCGCATGGCCAAGATATGTTCTAATGCTGATAACCAGTTTGAATTGATAAATAACCAAAGAGGTGTATGCAAATCTTGTACCTGTGTTGTTGTGTTAAGAAAATATAAAGGGTCTGTAGCACCAAGATTGCTGGCAATTACAGGCACTGAAGTCTCATTTGGTTATGTGGAAAATGATGATGAATTTTATTGTACAAAAGGTTGTCATTTTAAAAAGAGAATTGTTGGAACATTAAGAATGATTGATTTAACATCATAACCTATTGGCCTAGGAACCACATAATTCCAGGTCTAAGACCCATGTGCCGTGCAGTCTCAAACAGCTGCCGTGCACGCAGATAACAGATATAGGATTTACTGTCATCTTTGTTTTTGTATCCTTGCACTGTTATATGTACTCTGTCAATATGCTTTTGAAAAGGTGGGGGGGAGTCGGGTTGTCTGCTGAATAATGAAACTAGATTCTCCTACACACACTGATAGGTATTTCTCACATCCAAGCATTCCCGGTGTTAGCTGTTACTTTCTGAAGAGAAACAAGCATTAAACTACAACAGGGATACTGATACAAGCAGGAGTCCATATAGGCAGGGGGATAGACCCTTGGAGTAACTTAACAATAATATTAGGGACGCATCTCAGTGATCCAGAAGAAATAATCTATTATGCAGGTCTCACTTGGGGAGCAGTACTAACAAATTCTCCACCAACACAGGGAGGAAGGGGCAACACTACAACCCCAGTCATTTGTCCACAGACGGATTGAAGAAGCTCTTTTGGAGATTCTTTAACAGGAGATTTTAATTCCCTCATAAGGAGTTATTAAAATACCACATCAGGATGGGTTCAAACCCGTGGATATTGTTAATAACAAGGAGGGAAGCAAAGCTTTAAAAGGAGATTTTAAGTCCCTCATAAGGAGTTACTAAAATACCACATCAGGAGGGGTTCCGCGCACGTTCACCCAGGCATGGGAGCGCGGTCTGTAAAGATGTCAGGGCCCGACAAACCCGTGGATATTGTTAGTAACAGGGAGGGGAGGAAAGCTTTGAAAGGAATAAGTAAAATTTTTAAAAGAGCAGGTTTTCCGTCAGAAGGGACACCAGACTTAGAGAAATGGGAAAAATTTGCCTCCTGTAACAAGAGTTGGATAATTAAGCATAATAGTAGAGATCAAGCATCCATCTGGATCACTGTAGCAAAAGAATTAGGAGCAGAGAATAGAAGAAGAGATGAGGAAAATGATTTCCCCATTGTACCAGAGTACTCAATAGCACCACAACCAGCGTTAAACTCACTGCCTGTAATTGCAGCAACAGCACCTGCACACTATACCCCACCCCTATACCCAGACATGCATGCACACCAAGGTACCCCTAGTATGAACAGAATGCAATTACCTACAAGCTCACTAAAAGTGAAATTAAAAAGATACGAGCCCTAATCAGCCCTATCTTAGAAGGATCTGTGGTTGAAAATCCGAATGATTTACCTGAGCTATGTGTACAGGGTATGCCCCAGTGTCCTGATACTTCATCACAAGAAACCCCAACAAGGTTAAAGCAAAGAAATTTTCTACCTAATGCTTCCCTCATGTTTAAACGAGTGGTAGACACCTGCAATCAAGCTGAGTCCAGTAAACAATTGTCCACAATCAGGAACTATAGGCGAAAGGGTGCAAATCAGGTGAAGAGGAGAAGCAAGGGGTCAAGACACAGCCTCTACAGCTTTTCATGCCCAGGTGCATAATGTACAGAATAAACTGACATATTTTCCAGAAAGATTGTGTCCGGTATGTCAGTTTTGCGTTCCAGAAGGATATGAACATTGCCCAAATTGTGGAAACTGGATTTCACACCATGAACCACCATGCCAAGATATCTATGCGACTAGAAATACTGAAAGACGGTCATCATTGCCTGTTTCTCTGTATCCAGCACAAGTACAGGGAATACGCAACCCAGATAATGCAGCCAGGACGAACGAACCATACATCGTACAGAGCCAACACCACAAACCATGGTATGGCAATGACCTCGCAAATATAGTTGCAGAGTCCCCAGATCCTAGATAAAACCCAATAGCAGTTTATGCCTATATGGAAAGAATTCAAACCATATGGACACCGGCATGGGTCGACTACCACCAGTTGTGTGAAGCTATACTAGGACCAGCTCAGTAAGCACCATGTTAAAAGCAGATGCAGTAGATGATTGCCCAGCCATAACGGACGTTCCGACAGAGAAAAATAGAACAACGTTTGAAAGTGGAAAGATGTACATGACAAGACTTAAGAGATGGTGTCATGCACAGACACTCAGGGCACCAGCAGCCCCAGATTTGAAACAGGAAAAGACTGAGTCCATCAGAACTTACTATGATAAAGTCACTATACGACACACAAGATGATAGAATATGAAAGTGTGCAACTCCTGTGTCGGCAACAGTGTACTCAGTCACCACTGGCAGTTCGATAAAAGTGACTTTACCCACAGGAGACCCAAGGGTTTCAAGAGCTGTTTTTATGCACAACCAGATTCCTCTACGTTTACTTACAGATCAAGCCATTGCAAAGACTGGATTGGGAGGTTAAGCCCTACCCTTGCAAGAAAGCAAAGATGTAACCTGAAATACAAGCTGCTATACAAGACTATCTCTCACAGGAAAAGTAAGACAAAGAGGAACAACAACTCCCAGCATAAACATCATTATGTTAAACACCAGCCTGGGTGGACTTGGACTAAGAAAATGACATGCCAGCAGCAGTGAGAAAGAATATGCAAGTGAAGAAAGGACAAAGTATGAAGAATAATGAATGAATCATAAAGAGAGGTGATTGGAAAAAGAAAAGTTGAGAAACAATATGAAGGTTGCATGAAAGTTTGGAGACTAAAGGAAGTCTGCTTTAAGAAGGACAAAGAAAGACATCTGACAAGTGGTCAGTACTACCTGGCAAGATTACAGAGATAATGCCATGATTTAAAGCAACAGAAGCTCCGGGGTTTAAAGCAAATAATAAGGAACAAGACAGAAAAAGTTCCAGAAAACAAATGAATGATGCTTCTTCTGCCAATATGAAGTACAAGCTCCTTCAGGTACTCCCCAGTGAACATAATATCTCCAGAGGAAACAGCAGAAGGTATGATTACAGTCACCTTGCCCACTGGAGAAATACGTCTGTGCCTAATGAATACTGGAGCCAGCACACGCAGAAGACAGCAGAGGGAGATACCACAAGAACTGGTGATATCAGAAATTCTTAAAGGGACAGGAGATGAGAGAAATGCAGTCACCAATACCAGCCCAATTCTTGACCTTGGAGTACATGTCCAGTGACTTTGCTGAAGCACAATGTACTAAAGCTTATCCAAGGAGAATACAGTACACATCAGCAGAAGTTTAACTTTCCAGCAACTTATCAAAGGAAAGAACAAAAAGCCATTTAGAAGCAAGTTAAAACAGAAGTTCAGTATTGACTCATTCCAGCAGTACCAGTTGTAGAAGAAAGGAAGCAATACTACTGGACCGGAATAGCCCAAGTGATATATCCACAAAACACACAGCTAAATACAGGATGTGAATGAACTGCTGATTGCCACCACTACTAAAAGAAGCACCAAGAAGGGGCAGTGTCCTTAGTGAAGTTTCTGAAAGACCAAGACTGCAGAGCCTCAGAAGGAGAAATTGCAGCTAGTCAAGCAAGAGTTAATCTTCCTAGGACACTCAAGGTACCAGACATCTAACAAAAGTGAAAAGGAAAAGATTCAGACTGCAAGCTAAGATGCCAACTAGTGTCAAGCAAGTCAGATGATCATTCCTGGGCCTAGTAGGACACTACAGAACACGGATACCTCTAGCACCAGTCTACATGCAAGCATTGTATGACAACACTGAAAGGGAGGAGGGTCCGCATCCTACATACAGCAACAGATGAATTAGGCTATTGAACAGTTGGAAACAGCAATTGCCTCATCTCAAGCCCTAGAACTACCTGACTATTAAAGAAGGAGGCCATACATAGAAGTCCTTATGCAAAATCATGGACTGAGGTGAAGACCAGTGGCCTACAACTTAAGCAAGCTTGACAGCGGTAATCAAAGAGCACCTACCGGCATCAGAGCAGTGATAGCAGCAACAGCCCTAGAAGAGTATAAGAGCACAGACACAGTGATGAATCAGAAGTCCTAGAAGAGGACAAGAGCACAGGCATAGTGCTGAATCATGAACTTATCATCCAGGGTCCACATGCAGGTACAGAGAAGCTTCAACAAGCAAGAACCAAACACCTGTCAGTGGCAAGGCTGACCATGTATGAAGTAGCACTGCCAAAATGTGACAAGTAACCATCAGAAGATGTATTACCCTCAACGCAGCAACCCTTTTCCAACATTAATCAATAAAGGTGTTGAATCTCAAGATTCAAAAGGAGGGAAAATCAGATTATCTACTGATGAATGGGAAAGCCAGAAGTTTCTAATATTCACTCACGAAGGTAAACAATATGGTGGGACACAATTACCCCAAGGGGGAGCCAATAGTCCATCAGATTTCTCAGAGGCAATGGCATTAATCCTGCAGAAATGGAGACCACACTTTACAGACACCCAGTTAGTTCAATATGTCGATGATCTGCTTATTGCTGCACAGACAGAAGAGAAGTGCAAAAAGGAAACAGTATCACTACTCATCTTTTTGGCAGAAGAAGATTGCAGAGTGTCAAAAGACAAGCTTCAGCTAGTACAGAAAAAAGTTGTCTTCTTAGGACACTGCATATCTCAAGGAACAAGGCATCTTACTGATAAAAGAACAAAGGCAATAACTCAAGCAAAAACCCCAAGAACATTAAAAAGGAGGCGTCAGCAGAAAACAGGGACACCATTGAAGAAGCAGTAAGACAACTAAAGCAAACCATAATAACAGCCCCAGCATTGGGATTGCCTGATTACACTGTGTATACAAGTACCTCACGCTGTAACAGAAATATTAAGTCAAGAAAATAGCAAGCATCTTTCTGCAGCCAGACTTACCAAATATGAAGTGATTGCCTAGCCTCATGGAATTAGAGACTTTACCTCTTCCTAATGTCTAAGATACACCACTGGACAATCCAGACATGAACCTGTTCGTCGATGGATCAAGATATTATGATAATGGATCCCCAAAGACAGGATATGCAGTAACAACTGAAACTGAAGTCATAGACTCTGGAGCATTGCTACCAAGTATGTCAGCACAAGAAGCAGAACTCATAGCAATGACCAAAGCCTGCATACATGCTGAAAACATGACAGCTAACATCTAGTCCCAAGATTACGCTGTTATATGGAAAAGTAGGGACTTCAAAAGTGCAAACGGAAAACCCATCAAACATGCCAGTTTGATTATGGAACTCTTCAGAGCATTGGAACTACCTAAAAGAATTGGAATAATCAAGGTACAAGCACATACTAAGAGCCAAACCATGGAAGCTAAAGGAAATGCATTTGCAGATGCAGAAGCCAAGAGAATTGCCTTACAATCAAAAGAACTTGAGCAAGTCTTAGTAGCTCAAGACGTGAAGCAAATGCCCAGTGAGAGGAGTTGATCAAAATTCAACAACAAACATCACAAGGAGAAAAGGAGAAATGGAGATGATTTGGGGGCAGAAGAAGATGAACATGGACTTTGGAAATAAAGAGAATTGAAGTACTGTCTACCAGCAGCTCTATTTCCACCCATGTTACAAGTAGCTCATGGACAAGTACACCATTCAAAGGAAGCCATGGTGAATAGAGTACAAGAGCATTGGATAGCTCCAGGCTTCAATAAAGCTGCAACAAACTTTGTAGCAGGATGCTGGATCTGTGGAATCAGCAATCCACGACAAAGAACCAAGACACCTCTAGGAACTATACCCAAAGCCTCTTACCCATTTGAAAGACTACCAATTGACTATATACAGTGGCGACGAAGCAGTCCATATGAATATGTACTAGTAGCAACGGACATGTTTAGTCACTGGGCCGAAGCCTGGCCAGTAAGCAAAAACCACTGCAAAGAAACTGATAGCAGAAGTAGTATGTAGATTTGGGATACCTGAGGTTATAGAATCAGATAGAGGTACACATTTCACAAGAGAAGTCATGCAGCATATAATGAAAGATTTGGGGGTACAGCAGGCCTTCCATGTGCCTTACCAGCCCCAGGCGAGTGGGAGGGGGAACATCTGAACTTTGACCATAAGCTAAAACTACAGAAAATGACAGAAACCAAAAGAACTTGTCCAGAATGCCTACCTATAGTCTTGTTTAATATTAGGACCACACCCATGAAACCTAGTAAACTGACTCCATATGAAATATTGTTTGGGTCAGCTCTAAGAACAGGTTGTTATTATCCACAACAATTACAACATAATCATGATGATTTTTACAGGTTATGTACAGGAGGTCTGTAAAACATTGACTAACCTCCATGGCCGAGTGTTTTCTTCCATTCCAGACCCAGAAGGATCAGCTACGCATAAGCTAAATCCAGGAGATTGGGTCTATTTAAAGAGACATGTGAGAAAGACCTTTGAACCAAGATATGATGGTCCATATCAAGTGCTGCTAACCATGTCTACCTTAAATTAAGATGAAAGGTCGTGATACTTGACTACGTGCATCCCACTTGAAGAAGTTGACAGTGACTCTCCAGCCAGAAGAATGAAGTTGCTTATCCTTTGATTGTTGTTAGGGGTAATCCCCAAGGTTTGGACTATAAGTCCAGGGGACTGGTTTACTGAAAGAGAATGTTTCAGGCCTAGATAGTGTAGGTAGAATAGGGAGAAAAAGTGGAATCAAAAAGAGGGGAAATGATAGTGTAGGAGCTTCCGCAGTTTAGTATATATATATATATTGATTCACGTTTTTCGCATTTATTAAGATATTTACTGTTAATCACAAAATTAGTTGATATGTCCTTAAGAAAAATGTGCAGAGCTGGTCAGAATGTTGTATTTGCTGAATAATCTTGTTTTAAGGCATGACTTGTACAAGACAAATGCAACATTAAATGTATTGGAAATGTATCTAGGACGGACAAAGCAACACCAGATATATCCAAGGCTAATTGAGAAGAATAAAGAAAGAAATCTTTTGAGTTTATGTCCGAAAGACTGATAAACGAAACAATAACCATTTTCAAGGCTGTCCTAGTTGCCACTTCTAACATTGTATAACAATCGATGTATTTTCAAGACATACATGGTGTATTCTGATTGGCTAAATATATTGGCAAGCATAAACCCTTTGTGTTCAAGCTATAAATAATAAAGCCATGACGGCCCCCAAACAGATCAACTATGAACTGCTTAGGTTACACAATGATCCGGTGTCACTTATTCATTCACTGATCTCCAACCGGTTGCTAAGGGAAACAGCATTCTGACTGATGACTGAAGAGAGTTCATAATCAGACCTATTGTTAACATACCCTATCAATACCGACACACCACACACACAAACACAGGGAATTCTGTATCTGGAGACAGTTCCCCTGCAAGGCCCTTTGGAGAGACAGCGAGAGAGAATGCCAGTACACACCCAGCGCCAATGACCCAGGGAATAAAATTACCCAGATAGCGCTTTTAATATTGCACTGCGCCAAATGATGTGCCCCCCCTTCTTTTAAACCCTCTGTCACCGTGCTCAGCAGGGGAGAGTCCGGGGAGCCAGTTTCTCAGCGGTGTGCTGTGGAGAAAATGGCGCTGGTGAGTGCTGAGGAACAAGCTCCGCCCCCTCAGCGGCGGGCTTTGGTCCCGCTCAATTTATTTTAAAAAACTGGTGGGGGTTCTCTATATATGCTGTAGAGCCCATATATTCCCTTATTTTGCCAGATTAGAGGTTTAATTGCTGCCCAGGGCGCCCCCCCTGCGCCCTGCACCCTTACAGTGCCTGCCGTGTGTGTTGTGCGGGAGCAATGGCGCGCAGCGTTACCGCTGCGCGTTACCTTAGTGAAGATCTGAAGTCTTCTGCCGCCTCTGAAGTCTTCTTTCTTCTTATACTCACCCGGCTTCTATCTTCCGGCTTGTGAGGAGGACGGCGGCGCGGCTCAGGGACGAAAAGCTAGGAGAGACCTGCTTACCGACTCCCCCTGGAGCTAATGGTGTCCAGTAGCCTAAGAAGCAGAGCATAGCAGTTAAGTAGGTCTGCTTCTCTCCCCTCAGTCCCTCGATGCAGGGAGTCTGTTGCCAGCAGGCTCCCTGAAAATAAAAAACCTAACAAAAGTACTTTCTTTCAGGAAACTCAGGAGAGCTCCCTGTAATGCACCTAGTCTCCTCTGGGCACAGTATCAAACTGAGGTCTGGAGGAGGGGCATAGAGGGAGGAGCCAGTGCACACCCATATCTAAAGTTCTTTTTAGTGCTCATGTCTCCTGCGGAGCCCGTCTATTCCCCATGGTCCTTACAAAGTCCCCAGCATCCTCTAGGACGTAAGAGAAATCCTATTTTTACATATTAGAGGAATACATCTGGGAAATGCAAATGAAGATGAGAAACAAGTAACGTGCTTACCTGGAGCCACAGCTCCAAGGGATAAAGAGCGCATGCTAAGAATTGTGAAGGCAGCAAGAAAAGATGGGGAGGTGGGTGTCATTGTCCAACTAGGGACAAATGACCTGGCAAATGCTGAACTCATGGCTGTAAAAGATGAATTTAGGAAGTTAGGGACTGCTCTGAAGCAGGTGGCAACCACTGTATCTTTTTCAGAAGTATTGCCAGTACACAGAGGGGAAGACAGAACTCATTGCATCAGAAACTTCAATGTTTGGCTAAGGACATGGTGCAATGAGGAGAGATTTGGATTTATAGGCGACAGTCACACCATCTGGCAAGATAGGAGCTTATACAAAAGTGACGGCCTGCACCCATCTTCAAGGGGAACGAGAATATTAACTGAACAGTTTGGATGCTTCATCAAGAACTATTTAAACTAACAAAGGGGGGCAGTGAACCAAATAGGAATAAAGAAATCTGCTCCCCCAACACAGAGGTATTGTTTCTGCAGGCAAAGGGAATAGGAAGCATATCCACAGCAACAGAAGATAATTCAGATCAAAACCAAATAAAAATAGGCAGAGAGAAGAACATAGCTAGGAACAGAAAAAGCACAAACAAAACTCTAAAAGCTATGTGTGCAAATGCTAGGAGCTTAGGAAATAAAATCCCAGAACTAACTGCAATAATGACAAGGGATGATCTAGACATTGTGGCAATTACAGAGTCATGGTACAATGAAAATCATGACTGGGACATAGCTATACCGGGATATACTTTATTTAGGAAGGACAGAATTGGAAAAATCGGAGGAGGGGTAGCAATGTATGTAAAAAATGCCATAAATACTACATTAATACAAAGTATTGAAGAAAAAACTGAGGCCCTTTGGGCGACCATAGAAACAGGGGAAAAGTTGATTATTCGTATTGGCGTGATATACAGGCCACCAGGTCAGGAAGAGGAACTTGACAAGAACCTATTGCAGGACATAACTAAAATGGCATTAAAAGGAGAGGTAATAATCATGGGAGACTTTAATCTTCCTGATGTAAACTGGGAGGTGTCTGTTGCTAGTTCCACTAGAAGTAGGAACATTTTAAATTCCCTTCAGGTAGCATCCCTCCACCAATTGGTGAGGGAGCCCACTCGGAAAGACGCAATATTAGACTTAATACTTACAAATGGAGACAGATTATCGGACGTAAAAGTGGGTGAAAACCTGGGATCCAGTGATCATCAAGCAGTATGGTTCAGCATTAAGACAGAGACTGACTCGTCCCATACAAAAACAAAGGTGTTGGATTTTAGGAAGGCTGATTTTGTAGGGATGGGAAAATGTGTAAGCGATTCTTTGGCAGAGTGGAGGAACTTGGAAACAGTGCAGGAGAGGTGGGAAACATTCAAATGTGCAATATTGAAGGCAACAGACCTTTGTATCAAAACTGTTAGGAAAAACACAAGGAAAAGGAAGCCAGTGTGGTTTGCAAAAGAAGTAGCAAATATTGTGAGAGCAAAAAAGATGGCTTTTAGGAAATATAAGCAGACACAAAATAATGAAGACAAAGAGTTATATCTTGTTAGACAGCAGGAGACAAAGAAGGTAATCAGATGTGCAAAGGCACAAGCTGAGGAGAAAATGGCCCAGTCAGTGGGTAAAGGAGGCAAAACTTTTTTTAGGTATATAAGCGAAAAGAGAAAAACAAAAGGCGGAATTATAAAACTAAAGACGGACACTGGGAGTCTTGTTGAAGGAGACAATTTAATAGCAGATCATCTTAATGATTATTTTTGCTCAGTATTTACTACTGAAAGAGAGGAGAAGGGGCCACAGTTAAGTTGCAGGGATATTCAAGAAAATGAAACAAGTACATTTACAGAGGAGAAGGTCCTAACAGAACTCTCAAAGCTGAAAGTGGACAAATCTATGGGGCCAGATGGGATACATCCAAGGATACTAAAAGAACTTAAAGAGGTGCTGGTAGCACCATTGACAGAATTATTCAACCAGTCATTAGCTACAGGAGAAATTCCAGGGGACTGGAAAAGAGCAAACGTAGTCCCACTGCACAAAAGTGGAAGCAAGGAAGAGGCAAACAACTACAGACCAGTGAGTCTTACATCAGTAGTAGGGAAATTGATGGAAACACTCTTAAAAGAAAGAGTTGTAGATTATCTCAAATCCGGCAATTTACTGGATCCCAAACAGCATGGATTCACTGGGGGGAGATCATGTCAAACAAATCTTATTGACTTTTTTGATTGTGTGACTAAAGTGATGGATAAAGGTGGAGCCATGGATATAGCTTATCTAGACTTTAGTAAGGCTTTTGACACAGTTCCACATCGCAGACTGCTAAATAAACTTGAAAGTTTGGGATTGGATATTAGGATTATTGAATGGATAAGATCTTGGTTGAAGGATAGAAAACAGAGAGTTGTGGTAAATGGAGTGCATTCACAGGAGGGAAATGTTACCAGTGGAGTACCCCAGGGATCTGTACTTGGACCAGTGCTTTTTAATATCTTTATTGGTGACATTGCAAATGGCATTAAAGGGAAAGTATGCCTTTTTGCAGATGACACAAAGGTATGCAACAGGGTAGACACACCAGGTGGGGTAAAACAAATGATTGAGGATCTAGGTAGACTAGAGGAATGGTCAAGAGTCTGGCAATTACAGTTTAATGCCAAAAAATGCAAAATCATGCACTTGGGTCTCAAAAATACTAAAGCTAAATACAGTATTAATGGCACTATACTGGAAACTACTGAGGAGGAAAGGGATCTAGGAGTCACTATTTCAGATGACTTAAAAGCAGGTAAGCAATGTAACAAGGCAATGAGGAAGGCTAGTCAGATGCTTGGCTGCATTGGGAGAGGAATCAGCAGCAGAAAGAAAGAAGTAATAATGCCACTGTATAGGTCATTGGTACGGCCTCATCTAGAATACTGTATTCAGTTCTGGAGGCCATATCTTCAAAAGGATATTAATACATTATAAACTGTACAAAGGAGGGCAACTAAAATGGTGCATGGCCTACATCACAAAACATACCCAGAAAGACTAAGAAATCTCAATATGTATAGTTTGGAGCAGAGAAGGGAAAGGGGGGACATGATAGAAACTTTCAAATATATCAAGGGTTTTAACAAAGTCCAGGAGGGAAACATTCTCCAAATGAAGAGAAGCAATAGGACACGAGGACATGCACTGAGACTGGAGGGGGGGAGGTTCAGGGGAAATTTGCGGAAAAATTATTTCACAGAAAGGGTAGTGGACAAGTGGAATAGCCTCCCATCAGAGGTGGTAGAGGCTAAGACAGTAGAGCAATTTAAACATGCATGGGATAGACATAAGGATATCCTTACACAGAAATAAGGATCAAATTAGGTTAGTGATAAAAAAATAATATAAAAAAATAAAAATAAATAAGGGGCAGACTAGATGGGCCAAGTGGTTCTTATCTGCCGACAAATTCTATGTTTCTATGTATATCTCGTGGGTTTATGTTACACAGAATGGAAATTAGATAACCATGGGCTGCTAAAAGTACAGTGTGATGATATTGGGTTCAAAATCACTCAGTTACGGTGGTAGATGAAAAACCAACAGTGGTTTATTGAACAGAATGGGTTATAAACAGCTCAGCACACTTCTGTGATCCAATTCTACACGACAATCCCTCCTGGAACTCCTGACAGAACATTACTTCTTAGTCAGTCTCCTGCCACTCTCTCAACTTCTCTCTCACGTCCCCTCTTTGCTATTATCAAACCTTTGTCTTTCCTACAATAAGGCGACACCCTCAGACAGTTTCAGGGCAAACCTAGTTTCACATGCCCAGGCATGTCCCCTAGGCCACAATAGATGTTAACTAAAGTAACCTTACTTAATCTGATTGTGTGGCCTGGAATCCATTGTGTGGGGAAGAATGAGGGGGTGTATGGCCTGACATCTGAGACTGGCTGTATCTTCCCAGACAGAGCAAATACACAGGTTATCTGATCGTCACATGGGGAAACATTATTTTACAAACTATAGCAGAATACCCAATACATTCATATATATACATTGAAAACCTAACTGTACCCTTGTAACAATAATATCATACAATATAATACAATATTGCCTAACATATAACTAATAACATATTGGCAATTGGTGAAGTCCATGTGTAGGACCAGGGCTAGGAAAGTAACCACGTGTCTTTTACCACTGAGCGACACGACGCGCCAGCTGTGTCATCACATGTCGTCACATTACCTTCCCCTACTTTCTCGCCCTGTATCCTAAGTAGCTTAAGCTTGCTGAGCGCAGTGATGCTCTTCTACATCAGACAGTCTGTGCCCCATCATAACAATGACAGGCTGGTTTCTCTTGTGGGTCTGGTGGTTTTTGTGAATAGCATTGTACAGTTTGTACGGAGCCCACCAGCGTCCCAGGTCCAAAGTCTGTGGTAATTGTCATGAGGCTTGTGTGGGAATTTCTTTCCCCGGTCTGGTGGGTGTGTGGCCCACAGTACATAAATCAATACAGTCTTACCAGGGTCCGGTGGAAACGTGATCAGCAGTCCATAGTTCTTGTATTTCCCCCCGGTGTCCCATCCAAACACATTAATCAAAGTCCCCTTTGTAGACAGCCGCTGGGTTGGGGTAACAGCATGTGCAACAGTGTAATTCAGTAAGTCCAATAACTGCACCTGGGGACTTAATAATTCCCCTACACCCAACTGGGTAACCTCATAGTTCAGATAGTCACAATTTTCCTCCATAAACAAAATCTGATCTCTGGGGCCCTCACTCTCCCTCCCCAACAATGTATTCCCTGGGAACCCCACTTCCATCACCTCTGGTGCATCAGGACAGTGGCTTCCCTCCCCCAAACATGAACCACGGGTATGGTAATTGTCAGGGCACAATGGGGATTCCTTCATGCCAGAAGTTTCTTCTGTGCTATCCTGGGTAAATGCTTCCTCCAGCCTGGCTGGCTGGGTAACTTGTGGGATCCTACTCTGAGTCTTGTATGCTTTGGCCTGGAGTACAATCTGCTCAGCTTCCTTGTGTGTAACCACCAACTCGACCATCGTTGTACTGGAACATGGATGTAGGTTCACAGGGACAGTGGCATTACCTTCTCCATTCACTGCTACATGTCCTGGCTGACCACCATTGTCCTGGTTAGAGTCAGTCATTTCACCTTGCACACAATGCCAGTCCAAAAATAACTCAGGTGCCCTAGAGTAGAGCAACATGTTCCCTTCCAGTTCCTGAGCTGATGCTATTTTCACCAGGTCTGATCCCTGGATTTTCTCTGAGTCACAGGAAAGATTCTGGCATTCAGACTGCAGCTCCTTACCATCAAGTTCACTGAATGAGAACAGACATCCAGAATCTTCTGGGAGAGATACAATTGCTGGAGATACACTGGGCCCTTCCTGAACATCCTTTTCTGATAAAATAACTGGGGCAGCCATGAACATAGCTTCACAATAGGCCTCCCTCAGCCGAATATGCTGATCAGCCTGAAGTGAGACACTGTCTGCACTAGCCATGCTTATAGTTGGGACATTACCACCTACTGCTGCCCTCGCAGAGATCTCCTCTTCCACCTCTGCCAATGGGAAGGCGTAGTGCATCTTCTCCTGGGGTGTTTGGATGACAGACCCCACTCCCTTCTCATTTTCAGTAGCCTCCCCCAAACACAACACTGTAAATGGTTCAGTAGCCAGGACTGGTTGGTGCTCACCTGAAGGATTCCCTTGGAGGCTCTGTTGCTGAAGTGGTGGTCGGGTGATAGTGGCAACTTCTTCCTCAATGTCTCGCTGGCACTCTGGGATGGTTTCTATATCCTCCAAGCCTGCAAATGGCCAGTTGTAACACAGCTCAGGCCGGTCACTGAGTGTTTCACTGTGACATTCCCCCAGGGAGAAGAGAACGGGTTGCAGACAGCGCTTCCTTGCATCCACCTGGTCAAGGTCATCCTTTTCCAGGGTAACATACTGGGCAGACAGTTCTTGACACTCTCTCACCAAGTCCTCATCCTCCATCTCAGCAAAAGGGAAGTTGTAGTGCAGTTCCTCCTGGGGTGCCTGGATTGTGCTCACTGCTGTCTTCACTTCGTGTGCTTCCTTCCGGATAGACCACTGGGCAACTTCTTCCCTTGGGTATGGGAGAAGCTGTTGCAGGTGGTGCCTTTCCACATCCACCCTGTAACACTGGCCTCGCCATGCTGGGGTATCCAGGGGCCCCCGATCCAATGCCACTTCTTCTGGCTCTGTCCGGGAAGGCAATTTACTCTGCACTTGCTCTTCCGTCTCTGTATATTGTATACTTTGTGTCATTTGGGCCACTGTGGCGATCACTTCCTCCCTGAATTCCTCAAACTCTGGCTCCCCCAGCAGATTCCATGTGGCTGCTTCACTTCTGCAGTGCATGAACGCATTCCCAAGATGACACAACTTGTCCTGTATGCTGGATACTCTCCACCTGCTGATTTCCCACTGAGCTTCATTCCAGTACTCCCAAATGTACTGCATTTTGGAAACTATAAATAAAAGATCCGGCTTCTCAGCCTGCCGATATGCTGACAAACTTCCAACCACAAGCTCCACTGCCCTGGTTCCATTACTGGTCTCCTCCGCTGAGGCCTCGACCATATCCTCCTCTTCCTCCTTATCACAAGGGTGCTCAACGTCCCATTGAGCCAGTTTTCCAATTAGGGATTCCTTGGTATCCACTGTATTAAACTCAATCCGTCTTGCTCGACAGAGGTCCTGTAGTTGATCCTTCTTGCTGTAACGGTAGCATAGCGGGGCGGAATCCATTGCCTGCTGTGGTTTATACCTTTCTGCTGGTGTCTTGAGTGATCCCACCGCTGCCGCCAAATGTGAGGATATTGGGTTCAAAATCACTCAGTTACGGTGGTAGATGAAAAACCAACCGTGGTTTATTGAACAGAATGGGTTATAAACAGCTCAGCACACTTCTGTGATCCAATTCTACACGACAATCCCTCCTGGAACTCCTGACAGAACATTACTTCTTAGTCAGTCTCCTGCCACTCTCTCAACTTCTCTCTCACGTCCCCTCTTTGCTATTATCAAACCTTTGTCTTTCCTACAATAAGGCGACACCCCCAGACAGTTTCAGAGCAAACCTAGTTTCACATGCCCAGGCATGTCCCCTAGGCCACAATAGATGTTAACTAAAGTAACCTTACTTAATCTGATTGTGTGGCCTGGAATCCATTGTGTGGGGAAGAATGAGGGGGTGTATGGCCTGACATCTGAGACTGGCTGTATCTTCCCAGACAGAGCAAATACACAGGTTATCTGATCGTCACATGGGGAAACATTATTTTACAAACTATAGCAGAATAACCAATACATTCATATATATACATTGAAAACCTAACTGTACCCTTGTAACAATAATATCATACAATATAATACAATATTGCCTAACATATAACTAATAACATATTGGCAATTGGTGAAGTCCATGTGTAGGACCAGGGCTAGGAAAGTAACCACGTGTCTTTTACCACTGAGCGACACGACGCGCCAGCTGTGTCATCACATGTCGTCACATACAGCCTAAAGCAATTATGTCATACACTGGCATTAAACTGGTTATTAATAGCATACATTAAGTAGAAATATGTTTCCATACTGTAATTAAAAGAAATGATCTTAACAATATATGTATATAATATAGGTATATTAAAAATACAAAATAAATATCTGTCTGTAATTCACAGGCTTAATATCTAGAATATTTCAAAAACTTAAAGGGCTTATATGTTCCATCAATGGAACCTGTAAGGTGGACACATCTGTTATATTATAGCGTATTAGGGCCCTAATTCAGCATGGGTTGTAGTTGTGCGAAAAATTGCACTAACATGCGGGGGATGCCCAGCCCAGGGCAAGTCCGCCCAGCCCAGGGCAAGTCCGCCCCACATGCCAGATCCTGCCTCCCCCCCCTTCCCCCCATGCTAAAAATGTGAGCACATCGCTATACAGTGATGCAAGCTGTGTAGGGTTGCCCCCTACAGCAAAGGCAGACGGAGGGACGCCATATTTTGGGTTGCAGTGGCTGCATGTGACGTCACGGCGCGGCACATCCAACAAACAGTCTGCACACGCCTGCTTTGTCCGGACCACGACCCCAAACGGAGTGTCAACACCCCCCCCTCCCCCGACAAAACTTAGACTGCGTTTTGTAGAGAACGTAGTTTAAGAACTCGCACATGTGCGTACTGGCATACGCGCATGCACTCAAATTGCTTCATAGCCGCCCAGCATGTTCAAAAGGCCGTCCAGCACACAACAAGCCACCCACCGATGCGTTCACAATTCTGCAAATGCAGCCCCGTTACCATCGACAGTTGCGGTTGACCCAGGGCTACTCAGAATAATGAGTATACAGTCGTACCGTGTGGGCG
This sequence comes from Pseudophryne corroboree, assembly GCF_028390025.1. Lineage (NCBI taxonomy): Eukaryota > Metazoa > Chordata > Amphibia > Anura > Myobatrachidae > Pseudophryne > Pseudophryne corroboree. Next base: position 994,106,038 of record NC_086445.1, read on the forward strand.
CCATGTTTTAAGTGACAGCATTTGCAGCTGACATCAGATACATGCTCCGAAAACAGCAATGACACATCTGCATTTTCACAACCACTCCCCAGAAATGCCATGTGTACTCCCACAAACGCTCGCTGCCTGTCAATCAACCTGCAATTGCATCCCAGTAAGATACGACTGCAGAAAAATTGCAAATCGTGGGTTGTCAATCAGCTCTTAACCGTCATGTGTTTGAAAAATGACAGTTGGGAGCTGATTGTCTGTAGCACCATTTATCATACGCAATGAGTTTTATCATTCGTTCATAAATAGGCACCATAGTTTTGGATAAAAGTGCCATGTCCAAGTTCTAATAATTTATCTTTAACTGTAAATATCTCAGTTTCTTCTAAACATAACATTACACCTTCATCCATTCGCCTCTTCAAATATAAGTAACCACCCCAGTGTCGGACTGGGGCATAAAGGGCCCACCGGGGGAATGCAGTGATAGGGGCCCATACTTAGGGGTGTGGCCAGGCTTGAAATACACTAATGCAGTGTAATGCAACATATCTACCATGTATAATACAAGAGTACAGTCTGGAACCTTTTTCCTAGAGGCAGGAGTGGGCCCTCAGGCAGTGGGGCCTACCGGTGGTTTCCCTGGTACCCCTGTGGGCCAGTCCAACCCTGAACCATCCTCCTGCCAGCTTCTACCAACAGACAGCTGAAGTACCACCCAAAAAAAGTTTGTGCTTTTTTTTTTTTTTTCTTCTTACACATATCACTGTGGGAATGTTCTACTCCTTTTAGACCACCAGCTTTGAACACGGGCTATTACACATGAGGACGTATAACCCGTGTTGTTGTGCATTCTAAAAGGGCCCAGTTGGAATAATCCGGGTCGAGCGACCCGGTATTCCAACTCAGGTAGCGAGCAGGGTTGAACACATGCTCAACCCGGCTCGCTGTGCTGTGTAAATGGGAAGCCAGGTCATTGCGACCCGTTTCCCGTTCACTCTGTGTGGACGGCCGGTGCTTGTAGAGCATGTGATCTCTAAGTGCAGCCCACGGTGCGTCAATGCTGACGTCACCAACCCGTCAATATGCCAGGTTAGGGACAGTGGCGGCGAGGGGCCTGAGGCAGGTAGCACCCCGGGAAGCACCCGCGTCAGGCTCCCGAGTGCGACCTACCGCAGGCAGTCTAAAAGGGGTATTCGTAATTACCATTTTTCTTTGGTTTGTTTCTATAGGCTGCTATTAATGATTTATAATTCTGGTCAGTTTCCACAGTGTCATCTGACTACCATGTTAATATATCACCCCTTTTACACTACTGCTAAATACCCGGGTTATTGCCGTCATAACCCAGGACGAGTTCATTGTAAAATAAGATTTTACTTACCGATAAATCTATTTCTCATAGTCCGTAGTGGATGCTGGGGACTCCGTCAGGACCATGGGGAATAGCGGCTCCGCGGGAGACAGGGCACAAAAGCAAGCTTTTAGGATCACATGGTGTGTACTGGCTCCTCCCCCTATGACCCTCCTCCAAGCCTCAGTTAGGTACTGTGCCCGGACGAGCGTACACAATAAGGAAGGATCTTGAATCCCGGGTAAGACTCATACCAGCCACACCAATCACACCGTACAACTTGTGATCTGAACCCAGTTAACAGTATGATAACAAAGAAGTAGCCTCTAAAAAAAGATGGCTCACAACAATAATAACCCGATTTTTGTAACAATAACTATGTACAAGTAATGCAGACAATCCGCACTTGGGATGGGCGCCCAGCATCCACTACGGACTATGAGAAATAGATTTATCGGTAAGTAAAATCTTATTTTCTCTAACGTCCTAGTGGATGCTGGGGACTCCGTCAGGACAGAGCCGGCCCTAACCAATATGATGCCCTAGGCAAGATTTTGGCTGCTGCCCCCCAGCACTGCCGCTAGTTCTGCAGGAGATGCCTGGCATGAGTCAGCTGGCAGCTCTGCTAACGTCGGGTGCCTTTTGTTTATGAAAATGCATCATATTATTTGTATTACTATGTGGCTAGGATGCACAAGCAGCTTCTGCTGATTAAAATGATATGCGGCATGCCTATATTCTGTGTGCGACTGTGGCTGTATCTGCATACGAAATGCTACATTACAGTGATTTCCAGGAATACACTGCAACGTAGCATTTCGTATGCAGATACAGCCGCAGTCACACACAGAATATAGGCATGCCGCATATCATTTTAATCAGCAGAAGCTGCTGGTGCCCCTAAGCATACCAAATGCCCTAGGCATTTGCCTAGTTTGCCTATGCCTAAGGCCGGCTCTGCGTCAGGACCATGGGGATTATACCAAAGCTCCCAAACGGGCGGGAGAGTGCGGATGACTCTGCAGCACCGAATGAGAGAACTCAAGGTCCTCCTCAGCCAGGGTATCAAATTTGTAGAATTTTACAAACGTGTTCCCCCCTGACCACGTAGCTGCTCGGCAAAGTTGTAAAGCCGAGACCCCTCGGGCAGCCGCCCAAGATGAGCCCACCTTCCTTGTGGAATGGGCATTTACAGATTTTGGCTGTGGCAGGCCTGCCACAGAATGTGCAAGCTGAATTGTACTACAAATCCAACGAGCAATAGTCTGCTTAGAAGCAGGAGCACCCAGCTTTTTGGGTGCATACAATATAAACAGCAAGTCAGACTTTCTGACTCCAGCCGTCCTGGAATTATATATATATATATATTTTCAGGGCCCTGACAACGTCTAGCAACTTGGAGTCCTCCACGTCCCTAGTAGCCGCAGGCACCACAATAGGTTGTTTCAGGTGAAACGCTGACACCACCTTAGGAAGAAACTGGGGACGAGTCCGCAGTTCTGCCCTGTCCGAATGGAAAATCAAATATGGGCTTTTGTAAGACAAAGCCGCCAATTCTAACACTCGCCTGGCCGAGGCCAGGGCCAACAGCATGGTCACTTTCCATGTGAGATATTTCAAATCCACAGATTTGAGCGGTTCAAACCAATATGATTTGAGGAATCCCAACACTACGTTGAGATCCCACGGTGCCACTGGAGGCACAAAAGGGGCTGTATATGCAATACTCCCTTGACAAATGTCTGGACTTCAGGAACTGAAGCCAATTCTTTCTGGAAGAAAATCTACAGGGCCGAAACTTGAACCTTAATGGACCCCAATTTGAGGCTCATAGACACTCCTGTTTGCAGGAAGTGCAGAAATCGACCTAGTTGAAATTTCTTCGTGGGGCCTTCCTGGCCTCACCCACGCAACATATTTTCACCACATGTGGTGATAACGTTGTGCGGTCACCTCCTTCCTGGCTTTGACCAGGGTAGGTATGACCTCTTCCGGAATGCCTTTTCCCTTAGGATCCGGCGTTGAACCGCCATGCCGTCAAACGCAGCCGCGGTAAGTCTTGGAACAGACATGGTACTTGCTGAAGCAAGTCCCTTCTTAGCTCCCGAGGCCATTAGTCCTCTGTGAGCATCTCTTGAAATTCCGGGTACCAAGTCCCTCTTGGCCAATCCGGAGCCACGAGTATAGTTCTTACTCCTCTACGTCTTATAATTCTCAATACCTTGGTTATGAGAAGCAGAGGAGGGAACACATACACCGACTGTTACACCCGCGGAGTTACCAGGACATCCACAGCTATCGCCTGAAGGTCTCGTGACCTGGCGCAATACCTGTCCCGTTTTTTGTTCGGGCGGGATGCCATCATGTCCACCTTTGGTCTTTCCCAACGGTTCACAATCATGCGGAAAACTTCCCGATGAAGTTCCCACTCTCCCGGGTGGAGGTCGTGCCTGCTGAGGAAGTCTGCTTCCCAGTCGTCCACTCCCGGAATGAACACTGCTGACAGTGCTATCACATGATTTTCCGCCTAGCGAAAAATCCTTGCAGTTTTGCCACTGCCCTCCTGCTTCTTGTGCCGCCCTTTCTGTTTACGTGGGCGACTGCCGTGATGTTATCCCACTGGATCAATACCGGCTGACCTTGAAGCAGAGGTCTTGCTAAGTTTAGAGCGTTATAAATTTGCTCTTAGCTCCAGTATATTTATGTGGAGAGAATTCTCCAGACTTGATCACACTCCCTGGAAATTTTTTCCCTGTGTGACTGCTCTCCAGCCTCTCAGGCTGGCCTCCGTGGTCACCAGCACCCAATCCTGAATGCCGAATCTGCGGCCCTCTAGAAGATGAGCACTCTGTAATCACCACAGGAGAGACACCCTTGTCCTTGGATATAGGGTTATCCGCTGATGCATCTGAAGATGCGATCCGGACCATTTGTCCAGCAGATCCCACTGAAGAGTTCTTGCGTGAAATCTGCCGAATGGAATCGCTTCGTAATAAGCCACCATTTTTACCAGGACTCTTGTGCAATGATGCACTGACACTTTTCCTGGTTTTAGGAGGATCCCGATTAGCTCGGATAACTCCCTGGCTTTCTCCTCTGGGAGAAACACCTTTTTCTGGACTGTGTCCAGAATCATCCCTAGGACCAGCAGACGTGTCGTCGGAACAACTGCGGTTTTGGAATATTTAGAATCCACCCGTGTTGTCGTAGAACTACTTGAGATAGTGCTACTCCGACCTCCAACTGTTCTCTGGACCTTGTTCTTATCAGGAAGTCGTCCATTTTCTTTGAAGACGAATCCTCATTTCGGTCATTACCTTGGTAAGGACCCGGGGTGCCTTGGACAATCCAACGGCATCGTCTGAAACTGATAGTGACAGTTCTGTACCACGAACCTGAGGTACCCTCGGTGAGAAAGGCAAATTTTTGGGACATGGAGGTAAGCATCCCTGATGTCCCGGGACACCATATAGTCCCCTTCTTCCCGGTTCGCTATCACTGCTCTGAGTGACTCCATCTGGATTTGAACTTTTGTAAGTGTTCAAATATTTCAGATTTAGAATAGGTCTCACCTAGCCTTCTGGCTTCAGTACCACCATATAGTGTGGAATAATACCCCTTTCCTTGTTGTAGGAGGGGTACTTTGATTATCACCTGCTGGGAATACAGCTTGTGAATTGTTTTCAATACTGCCTCCCTGTCGGAGGGAGACATTGGTACAGCAGACTACAGGAACCTGCGAGGGGGAAACGTCTCGACATTCCAATCTGTACCCCTTGGATACTACTTGTAGGATCCAGGGGTCCTGTACGGTCCCAGCGTCATGCTGAGAACTTGGTAGAAGCGTTGGAGGGCTTCTGTTCCTGGGAATGGGCTGCCTGCTGCAGTCTTCTTCCCTTTCCTCTATCCCTGGGCAGATATGACTCTTATAGGGACGAAAGGACTGAGGCTGAAAAGACGGTGTCTTTTTCTGCAGAGATGTGACTTAGGGTAAAAAACGGTGGATTTTCCAGCAGTTGCCGTGACCACCAGGTCCCATGGACCGACCCCAAATAACTCCTCCCCTTTATACGGCAATACATCTTTGTGCCGTTTGGAATCTGCATCACCTGACCACTGTCGTGTCCATAAACATCTTCTTGCAGATATGGACATCGCATTTACTCTTGATGCCAGAGTGCAAATATCCCTCTGCGCATCTCGCATATATAGAAATGCATCCTTTAAATGCTCTATAGTCAATAAAATACTGTCCCTGTCAAGGGTATCAATATTTTTAGTCAGGGAATCCGACCAAGCCACCTCAGCTCTGCACATCCAGGCTGAGGCGATCGCTGGTCGCAGTATAACACCAGCATGTGTGTGTATACTTTTTAGGATATTTTTCAGCCTCCTATCAGCTGGCTCCTTAAGTACGGCCCTATCTGTAGATGGTACCGCCACTTGTTCTGATAAGCATGTGAGCGCCTTATCCACCCTAAGGGGTGTTTCCCAACGCGCCCTAACTTCTGGCGGGAAAGGGTACACCGCCAATAATTTTCTATCGGGGGAAACCCACGCATCATCACACACTTCATTTAATTTATCTGATTCAGGAAAAACTACAGGTAGTTTTTTCACATCCCACATAATACCCTTTTTTTTGGTACTTGTAGTATCAGAAATATGTAACACCTCCTTCATTGCCCTTAACGTGTGGCCCTAAAGGAAAATACGTTTGTTTCTTCACCGTCGACACTGAAATCAGTGTCCGTGTCTGGGTCTGTGTCGACCGACTGAGGTAAATGGGCGTTTTACAGCCCCTGACAGTGTTTGAGACGCCTGGGCAGGTACTAATTTGTTCGCCGGCCGTCTCATGTCGTCAACCGGCTTGCAGCGTGTTGACATTATCACGTAATTCCATAAATAAGCCATCCATTCCGGTGTCGACTCCCTAGAGAGTGACATCACCATTACAGGCAATTTGCTCCGCCTCCTCACCAACATTTTCCTCATACATGTCGACACACACGTACCGACATACAGCACACACATAGGGAATGCTCTGATAGAGGACAGGACCCACTAGCCCTTTGGGGAGACAGAGGGAGAGTTTGCCAGCACACACCAAAACGCTATAATTATATAGGGACAACCTTTATATAAGTGTTCCTCCCTTATAGCATTTAATATATATTCATATCGCCAAATCAGTGCCCCCCCCTCTCTGTTTTAACCCTGTTTCTGTAGTGCAGTGCAGGGGAGAGCATGGGAGCCTTCCCACCAGCATTTCTGTGAGGGAAAATGGCGCTGTGTGCTGAGGAGAATAGGCCCCGCCCCCTTTTCGGCGGGCTTCTTCTCCGGAGTTTGTGATATCTGGCAGGGGTTAAATACATCCATATAGCCTCAAGGGCTATATGTGATGTATTTTTCGCCATACAGGTATTATACATTGCTGCCCAGGGCGCCCCCCCCCCGCGCCCTGCACCCTCCGTGACCGCTGTGTGAAGTGTGCTGACAACAATGGCGCACAGCTGCAGTGCTGTGCGCTACCTGATGAAGACTGAAAGTCTTCTGCCGCCTGGTTCCGGACCTCTTCAATCTTCAGCATCTGCAAGGGGGGTCGGCGGCGCGGCTCCGGGACGAACCCCAGGGCGAGACCTGTGTTCCGACTCCCTCTGGAGCTAATGGTGTCCAGTAGCCTAAGAAGCCAATCCATCCTGCACGCAGGTGAGTTCACTTCTCTCCCCTAAGTCCCTCGATGCAGTGAGCCTGTTGCCAGCAGGACTCACTGAAAATAAAGAACCTAAAAACTTTTTCTAAGCAACTCTTTAAGAGAGCCACCTAGATTGCACCCTGCTCGGACGGGCACAAAAACCTAACAGAGGCTTGGAGGAGGGTCATAGGGGGAGGAGCCAGTACACACCATGTGATCCTAAAAGCTTGCTTTTGTGCCCTGTCTCCTGCGGAGCCGCTATTCCCCATGGTCCTGACGGAGTCCCCAGCATCCACTAGGACGTTAGAGAAAAGGGTTTAACGGAGTCCAGTGACCCAGGAATCCATCCCAGCTAGCTTGCAGGGTTGGTCGCGGGAAGTACCTGGCACACGTTCACTGCATAGAAAGAGATGGCGTTCGCAGATCATCTGATCCCCAAATGCCGCCTCCACACACGTCGGTGGTGACATGGTGACATCACCAACCCCGAGATATTGCGGGATCCGGTCTCTAGGTCGACAGTAACTAGGTCGACAGTGTCTAGGTCGACCACTATTGGTTGACAGTAACTAGGTCAACAGGGTTTCTATGTTGACAGCGTATCTAGGTCGACATGTTCTAGGTCGACAGGTCAAAAGGTTGACCTGAGTTTTTCATGATTTTTGCTTTTTCTCAACCTTTTCATACTTAACAATCCACGTGGACTACGATGGAACGGTAATCTGTGCCGAGCGCAGCGAGCCATGCGAGGGGACACGGTGCACTAATTGGGGTTCCCGGTCACTCTACGAAGAAAACGGCACAAAAAAAACATGAAAAACTCATGTTGACCTGCCGACCTAGTTACTGTCGATCAATAGTGGTCGACCTACCTTTCATACCACACCGGATATAGTTGGGTCGGGCCGCCTGTCTGAAAGGGGTCTTGCCGAGTCGCACCCTGGAAGGAGCTGTGTACAAATCCCAGTTGGACTCGGCATTTAGGTATAACAGCAGTATACAGTAAATGTCATCATCTTTTTATATAATGCTATTGTAGGGTTTATCTGCGCACTGAGATTCTAAATGTGTGGACGAGCTGCTAACACTTGTAGGTGACCGGACTACAGATTGTAGAAATAGTTGTTTGTCAAAACTACTGCCAGCAGCTGTGCGGGACACCGCAGGCTGCGTCACATACTCAATAGACCTTGAGACTAAGAGTATACCCGTAACTCTCCTCTTGAACTATTATTGACAAACAATAAACCAGCGTTATCATTAATGACCTTTATGTGGACACCTTATTTGGGAAAACATAACCTTTCTGTACCATTGTACACCATTTGAGAGATTTAAACACCCATTGAATATAATTAACCTAAGCGCACTCACAGATAGTATCACTTTCACTTAGACAACAGAACTAGAAGCTAGGACTGAGCGCTACACTATAATTCAACTATCTTTTTATATAACATTTAGGTTAAATTAAGTTGACCTTTTACTGTGAGGTTTCCTATCAAGTATACAGTACACATATTGGGCATTAAAAAAGGCAGGTGAAGTCCTAACACACAGGTTTAGTCATTTAGTAATCAACCAGAGTATTATAGAAAATATATCCAAGGTAATATTATGGGAAGAATCCTCCCATCTAATAGAGAGAACACAATATTGTTTATGGTGGTGCTCCTCAAGAGTTTTAAGACGTACTTATCATAAGGGAAAGGAAAGAAACTCTTTTTTTTTGTTGGGGCAAACTTAATTCACACAGTTAAAAACAAATATATTCATATACATTAAAATCAACAAACAATACAACATAATTATGAAATTGAGACAAAGTATCCCTTAGTGTGTTCGCACAATTGCAGGGATTCATATGTTAATTGTTACACTTCTGTGCGTCTGGTGATGTCACTGCTCGAGAAGAGAAATACAGGGTATGATCATTCAGGACATATAATCTATCCCTTTGTAAGATGTGTGACAGTAAAATGCCAGTCATTGTACAACATTATACTGTATTTCAGTGCTATAGGCATCATAAACGGGATACGGTCATTAGGTCGACACCACTATTGGTCGACATGCATCAGGTCGACAGGGTACTTGGTTGACATGGTATGAATGCCAAATTGATTTCTCTCAAAAAAATTTAAAATGCCCGCTCTAATATATATTGTAAATGCCTGCACCTCTTACTACCATATACGATAAAAGTGCGCTGTACATCGCAAAACACTGTATCCCATAAGAGAAAACAATACACCCACACATTATCTGAGTTCCAAAGCTCATTGATGTATATATTTGTTGTTAAAAGGGTATGGATTCAATATATATTACAAAGTACAGTATACCTATAGTTACATGGTTACAACTCACACAGTAAGCAGTTAGAACATAGTTACATAGAGTTACATGCAGTTACATACATACAATTACATTTACAATTACAGTTACATGCCAGCGATACAATACCATTATCCTTAAGTTATATAGATTCGTCTTTCCATATCACTCTCTCTCTCTCTCTGTAAATATAAATACAGGAACTGATCTGCTAGCAAGTCCATCATCGTCTGAGACCACACAGCCACTCTAAGACCAAAATGCAAGTGAGCTCCAGTGTAATCAATATGTTATCTAGTTTCTGGGGGAGGGGACTCATGAGTCACCAGTTTCTTTGCATATGCTGATCAGGTTCAGCCCTGAAGACTGCCAAAGGGCTGGCCTGAGTTCCCTGTTCACTGTATCATTCATTGTTCTAACAAAGTGATTTTAGCTTTTATACATTCAATCATAACTATCCGCTGCAATGTCCTACAACTTAATAACAAGTATCAAATTAATCTACACACCAATCTGCTTGTTTTAAAAGTAAACATGACAGGTGTATCTGGTTCCGTTCAAATAATACACATTCATGACATTAATTCATTAGGTGATTTTAAATCACCATGATGTCTGGCGCCTGATATTATTATAATTATGTACTGTATGAAATAAGTGTCAAATCCATCTCTGTGGCATGTCCGTGTAAATGCGTGTGTTACCATATATTGCAGTGCTCGCTGCGCGTATTTGCAAGTATAGCGACTTAAATGTGTGTAGTTTGTATGTTCTCTTTAAGTAATATTTTTGACTTTGACAGTCCACCCTTTGGCAGTAAACAATAACTGCCATCAATTATTAACATAAGAAAAATATTTCATACCATAATCGGTGACCTAGACACAAGTATGTATGCATTTCGCAAATCAGACACTTGACTATATTTGGGGAAGAATGGAGGAGGACGAGACATCCTCTATATGCACTCGGCGGTCATGGGACCACTGGTTGGGTGTGTGACAACATTCAACCTATAGAGTATGCTGGGACAGTGCTTTGGCCTATAATGTCTGATTTGCGACAAACATTTCACACATACATGTACCTACGTCTTTGTACACTGATGTTTGGATTCGATTGAGGTTCTGCTGGGTAGATGAAAAAGACACAAACAAATCGTGACAGTGTCATATAAAATTTTCGTGATCTACATATTCCTATCATTTTCTGAACATTGTTTCCATTTCTGAAACGTATGCTAGTTCTGTTTAATCATTGAACAAGGGTTCACTCAAATATATTCCTATGAGTAGCAAAAAAGGGAATAAAAATCATAAACCGATGTGGCTTAACAAAAAGATTAAGGAACTTATGGGCAAGAAAAGGCGAGCATTTAAAAAATACAAATCTGACGGGGAAGCAGAGTCATTTCAGCACTATAAGGAATGTAACAAAAATTGCAAAAAGGAAATAAGAGCGGCTAAAGTAGAAACTGAAAAACTAGTAGCAAAGGAAAGCAAAGCGAATCCCAAAAAATTCTTTAAATACATTAATAGCAAGAGATTAAAAAAGGAGAGTATAGGCCCTTTGAAAGACAAGTTGGGAGTCTTAAGCAAAAATGATAATGACATAGCGGACACACTAAATGAGTTTTTTTCAACAGTATTCACTAGAGAGGACCCAATTCAGGGACTGACACACAATCTCAATAATGACAATATCACACTGATAGGTACTTATTTAAGCAAGGAAGTAGTCTGTGACCGATTAAAACATTTAAAGATTAATAAATCACCAGGGCCCGATGGTATTCATCCAAGGGTTCTAATGGAGCTTCACTCTGAACTGGCAAAACCGCTATCTTTGATCTTTGAGGATTCAGTTATATCAGGTATGGTTCCCAAAGACTGGCGTATAGCGGAAGTAGTGCCTATATGTTAGGGTCTCCTGCCCTGTGCTGCCACGTCGTCATGGCAACCGGGAGACAAGTGCTAGCGGAGTGACCTGAGCGCAGCTGATACTCCGGTTCGGGTCTTTTGCTGTGCAGTGGTTATAGGCTCTGTGCATGGCAGGGGATCCGGTGCTGGTTTTTGTGCTCACAGTCTGTGAGGTCTGAGTGGGGCGTGGACAGCACCTGCTTTATAAGGCCTCTTCTCAGGGTAAGCAGATGCTGCTGAATCTTTGTTGGTTAGTCAGTTTCTGAAAGTTAGCCAGTACTGTGTAGCTTTGTATTTGTTTGTTGCTTACTGCAAATAGGCCTGGGGATTTGGTATTACACTCTGCCAATCCAGACCTAGCAGTAAGACTGGAGTCAGTCGTTTAGCTTGCTGGGGTTCTGTTACTACTCTGTGAACTTAGCAAGTTTGCGGCTGTATTCTAAGACTTGCCTGTCTAATCCTGTCTCACTGTGCTAGGTGTCAGGGGTCAGTTTAGTGGCAGTAAGCTGAACCTGTGCACTGCAAGTGAGAATTAGGATTGTGGAGACTCTCCTTGTGTCTATCATTCCATCTCTGACCAAGGAGTTTACTGCCACACCCGTTGGTAACCCTTTAGGGTTTTGCTGTTGCCCTTAGCAACAGCATTTCGGGTTCTCTACGTATTAAAACACAACATCTTGCTTTTCCCATCTGAGCAGTTCTAATACAAGGGAGATACCCAGTTCCTTAGCCTCTGGGCTTCTCTGTTCACTTTGTGTGTATTTTGTTAACCTATCACCTTCTGTGTACGTTATGTCATATTCCCCAGTCTGTCTGTAAGTCCATTTGTTTTGCATAACAGTTCAAACACCAGTACATTCCTGCAGGCACTGGAGTGCATAACAGTCCTGACACCAGTACTTTCCTGCAGGCACTGGTGTGCATAACATATTCAGCAGCCTAATACTCCTGTTGAAATTTTGTGGGAATATGGAGCATACCCCTCAAAATACGTTGCAACAGGTGGTCGATCATGTGCAGGTCCTGACTCGACAATTTAATGATTTGTCCATTAAAATGCACACCTCCCAGGCTGCTGGCGGAGCTCCCGCAGCAGCAGCACCTGCAGGGGTTAAGGAGCCGAAAGTAAATCTCCCGGATCGTTTTTCTGGAGATCGCTCGCAGTTCTTTTGTTTCAAGGAGAGCTGCAAGCTATACTTCCGGCTTAGGCCTCAGTCTTCTGGGTCGGAGATTCAGCGGGTGGGCATAGTGATTTCCTTGCTACAAGGAGACCCACAGGTCTGGGCATATGGGTTGCAGCCTGACTGTCCGTCGCTTAAAAGTGTTGATGCTTTTTTTACGGCACTGGGCATGTTGTATGATGACCCTGACAAGACGGCCTCAGCCGAGGCTCAGATTTCGATCCTTAAGCAAGGGCGAAGGCCAGTTGAGGTTTACTGTACGGAGTTTCGGAGGTTGGCCCATGATACCCAGTGGAATGACCCAGCCCTGAGACACCAGTACCGAAGAGGTCTTTCTAACCAGATAAAGGACCAACTGGTACAATATCCCTTGCCTGATAGCTTGGATCAGCTCATGCAGTTATCCATCCGGGTGGATAGACGGCTGAGAGAGCGTAGGCTTGAAAGGGAGACTGAGATTTCCTTCCTTCCCAAGGGAACCTCAGACTCTGAGGAATTTTCAGAGGAGCCTATGCAGATTGGGGCTACCCGCCTCTCTTCGCGTGAGAAGACGCGGAGGAGACAGCAGGGGTTGTGTTTGTACTGTGGGAATAAAGGTCATGTGGTAGTATCATGCCCAGAAAAGCCAGAAAACTTCAGGGCCTGAGGGTGATGGGAAATATCCTGTCAGGCCAGAAGTCAGAATTTCCCAAGAAGACTTTTATCATTCCGGTGACCTTGAAGATCCTCGGTCAAACTGTCAAGACTGAGGCCTTTGTGGACAGTGGGGCCGACGGGGTTTTTATGGACCGCCAATTCGCCCTGAAACACTCTGTTCCCTTAGTACCCTTGGCATCAGAAATTGAGATTTGTGGGTTAAACGGGGAACCATTATCCCAAGGTAAAATTACCTCTTGCACTAGCCAGATTTCTTTGTTTATTGGAGCCACACACTCTGAAAAATTGTCCTTTTATGTGACTGTCTGTACTTTTGCCCCATTGGTGTTGGGGTTACCCTGGTTAAGGGCCCACAATCCTCAATTTGACTGGGTCTCTGGGGAGATTCTTAGTTGGGGTACTGATTGTTTCAGGAGTTGCTTGAGCCTTCCAGTCAGGCTCTCGCAGCTAAGTTTGCCAGGATTGCCAGGGTGTTATGTAGATTTTGCGGACGTGTTCTCCAAAAAAGTTGCAGAGGTACTACCTCCCCATCGCCCCTATGACTGTGCCATTGATTTGTTGCCAAATGCTAAGCTTCCCAAGAGCAGGTTGTACTCCCTGTCACGTCCTGAGACTCAGGCTATGGCAGAGTACATTCAGGAGAACTTGGCTAAGGGATTTATCAGACCTTCACAGTCTCCAGTTGGGTCGGGGTTCTTCTTCGTGGGTAAAAAGGACGGTTCGTTGCGACCCTGCATCGACTTCAGGGAATTGAACCGTATCACGATTAAAAACTCATACCCACTGCCTCTCATTTCTGTCTTGTTTGACCAGCTTCGTACTGCCACCATTTTTTCTAAGATTGACCTACGCGGTGCGTACAATCTAATCCGAATAAGAGAGGGGGATGAATGGAAGACTGCCTTTAATACCCACTCAGGGCATTATGAATATTTGGTGATGCCTTTTGGGCTCTGTAATGCCCCGGCAGTCTTCCAGGATTTCATGAATGATGTGCTCAGGGAATATTTGGATAGATTCTTAGTTGTATACTTAGATGACATCCTAATCTTCTCCCATTCCCTGTAGGAACATCGGAAGCATGTACGCTTAGTCCTCCAGAAACTCAGAGACCACCGGCTTGGGGCGAAGCTGGAGAAGTGCGAATTTGAAGTTCAGCAAATCGCATTTCTAGGATATATTATCTCCCCAGAAGGTTTCCAAATGGAGGGTTCCAAGGTACAGGCAGTCCTGGATTGGGTGCAGCCCACTAGTTTGAAGGCGCTTCAGCGTTTCCTGGGCTTTGCGAATTTTTATAGACGATTTATCGCTGGATTTTCGTCTATAGTGGCGCCCTTGGTGGCACTCACTAAGAAAGGGGCGGATGTTGCTCACTGGTCTTGTGAGGCTAAAGCGGCTTTTGCCCGTCTCAAAAGGGCATTTGTTTCGGCCAAGGTGCTGCGACACCCAGATCCAGAGCGTCCTTTTGTGGTGGAGGTGGATGCCTCTGAGATGGGTATTGGGGCAGTGCTTTCTCAGATGGGAGTGTCTGATAATCGCCTTCATCCCTGTGCTTACTTTTCCCGTAAATTTTCGCCTGCCGAGATGAATTATGACGTGGGTAACCGGGAATTGTTGGCTATTAAGGATGCACTCGAGGAGTGGAGACACTGGCTTGAGGGGGCTAAGTTTGTGGTCTCATTTCTCACTGACCATAAGAATCTGGCATATTTAGAGTCAGCGAAGCGTCTCAATGCCAGGCAGGCACGATGGGCTTTGTTTTTTGCTCGCTTTAATTTTTTGATAACATATCGCCCTGGGTCAAAAAACATCAAGGCTGATGCGCTCTCGCGGAGTTTTGCTCCAATCCAGGAGACCACCGAGGAGCCGTTGCCCATTGTTTCCCCATCATGTATTAAAGTGGGCATTACCCAGGACCTCTTATCATTAGTCCTTAGAGCACAGGAGCAGGCTCCTCCAGACCTTCCGGTAGGTCTTTTGTTTGTGCCTCCTAGGTTAAGACAGCGAGTGTTCCTGGAATTCCATGCCAAGAAGTCTGCAGGTCACCCGGGTATTGCCAGAACTCGGGAGTTGCTATCTAGGGCGGTGTGGTGGCCCTCGGTGGCTAAGGATGTGGATCAGTGGGTTCGGGCATGTGACATCTGTGCCCGAAATAAGACTCCTAGAGGGGTTCCGGTTGGCCCATTACATCCACTCTCTATCCCATCTAAGCCATGGACCCACATTTCAATGGATTTTGTGGTGGACTTGCCCAAATCCTCGGGGATGACAGCCATCTGGGTTGTCGTTGACAGGTTTTCGAAGATGGCGCACTTCGTTCCACTGGTTGGGCTGCCATCGGCCAGACGCCTGTCTGAATTATTTATGCTGCATGTTGTGCGTCTCCACGGGTTGCCACTTGATGTGGTCTCTGACCGCGGATCCCAGTTTGTGGCCAAATTCTGGAGGGCATTTTGTTCCGATCTCCAGATTTCTGTCAGCTTGTCGTCGGGCTACCATCCGCAGTCTAATGGGCAGACTGAAAGGGTGAACCAGTCCTTGGAGCAGTTCCTCAGGTGTTATGTCTCCAAGTGTCAGACTGACTGGGTTGCTCATCTGTCCATGGCGGAGTTTGCCTATAACAACGCGGCTCACTCTGCTACAGGGATCTCTCCATTCCTTTGTGTGTATGGGCATCATCCTAAGGCCAATTCTTTTGACCCCCTGGACTCCACGCCTGGTGGTTCCTCTGTGGTTTCGGTCCTTAGAGGTATTTGGCGGAAAGTGAAGAAAGCCCTTGTGTCTGTGTCATTAGTGACCAAAAGGGTTTTTGATAAGCGGAAAAGACCCTGCAGCTTCAAATTAGGAGACTTCGTCTGGTTGTCTACCAAGAATTTGAAGTTGAGACAGCCATCTCATAAGTTAGGCCCCCGGTTCATCGGCCCTTATAAGATCACCAGGGTTATCAATCCGGTGGCATTTCAGTTAGATCTGCCCCGTTCTTTGGGTATCAATAAAACCTTTCATTGTTCCCTTTTAAAACGGGTGATTAGTAATCCTTCTTCCAGTGGAAGACCTTCCCCTCTTCTGATACGTGGCCAGAGGGAGTTTGTTGTTGAAAGGATTCTTGACTCCAAGGTGGTTCGGGGTCGGCTGTCATTTTTGGTGCACTGGAAGGGGTATGGCCCGGAGGAGCGGTCGTGGGTGCGCAGTTGTGATCTTCATGCCCCCAGACTGATACGCTCTTTCTTCTCGCAGTTCCCCGATAAACCCGGTGGTAGGGGTTCTTTGACCCCTCGTCAGAGGGGGGGTACTGTTAGGGTCTCCTGCCCTGTGCTGCCACGTCGTCATGGCAACCGGGAGACAAGTGCTAGCGGAGTGACCTGAGCGCAGCTGATACTCCGGTTCGGGTCTTTTGCTGTGCAGTGGTTATAGGCTCTGTGCATGGCAGGGGATCCGGTGCTGGTTTTTGTGCTCACAGTCTGTGAGGTCTGAGTGGGGCGTGGACAGCAGCTGCTTTATAAGGCCTCTTCTCAGGGTAAGCAGATGCTGCTGAATCTTTGTTGGTTAGTCAGTTTCTGAAAGTTAGCCAGTACTGTGTAGCTTTGTATTTGTTTGTTGCTTACTGCAAATAGGCCTGGGGATTTGGTATTACACTCTGCCAATCCAGACCTAGCAGTAAGACTGGAGTCAGTCGTTTAGCTTGCTGGGGTTCTGTTACTACTCTGTGAACTTAGCAAGTTTGCGGCTGTATTCTAAGACTTGCCTGTCTAATCCTGTCTCACTGTGCTAGGTGTCAGGGGTCAGTTTAGTGGCAGTAAGCTGAACCTGTGCACTGCAAGTGAGAATTAGGATTGTGGAGACTCTCCTTGTGTCTATCATTCCATCTCTGACCAAGGAGTTTACTGCCACACCCGTTGGTAACCCTTTAGGGTTTTGCTGTTGCCCTTAGCAACAGCATTTCGGGTTCTCTACGTATTAAAACACAACATCTTGCTTTTCCCATCTGAGCAGTTCTAATACAAGGGAGATACCCAGTTCCTTAGCCTCTGGGCTTCTCTGTTCTCTTTGTGTGTATTTTGTTAACCTATCACCTTCTGTGTAGGTTATGTCATATTCCCCAGTCTGTCTGTAAGTCCATTTGTTTTGCATAACAGTTCAAACACCAGTACATTCCTGCAGGCACTGGAGTGCATAACAGTCCTGACACCAGTACTTTCCTGCAGGCACTGGTGTGCATAACACTATATTCAAAAAGGGAAGTAAAGCTGAACCAGGTAATTATAGACCAGTTAGTCTTACATCTATAGTGGGGAAAGTATTGGAAGGTATTCTAAGAGATAGTATTCAGAAGTTCCTTGAAACCAATAAGGTCATTAAAAGGAATCAACATGGGTTTATGAAGGACAGATCCTGTCAAACCAACTTACTTGGCTTTTATGAAACAGTAAGCGCAAACCTAGATCAGGGTAAAGACGTGGATGTAATCTTTTTAGACTTTGCCAAAGCGTTCGATACTGTACCACACATGAGACTTATATACAAGCTACAAGAATCAGGGCTAGGAAGCACAATATGCACTTGGGTCAAAAACTGGTTAGATAATAGGAAGCAGCGCGTTGTGGTTAATGGATCTTTTTCAACTTGGACTGAAGTGCTAAGTGGTGTGCCGCAAGGCTCAGTATTAGGACCGCTATTGTTCAATATTTTCATTAACGACCTAACAGAAGGTCTAGAGAGCATGGTGTCAATTTTTGCAGATGATACCAAATTGTGTAAGGCTATAAATACAGAGGAGGATGCCGAGTCTCTTCAGAACGACTTAGTTAAATTAGAAGCATGGGCAGCCAAATGGAGAATGCGCTTCAACACAGACAAGTGTAAGGTAATGCACTGTGGTAACAAGAACAAAAATTACACCTACCTACTAAATGGGGTAAAATTAGGGGATTCTGTACTGGAAAAGGACTTAGGTGTCCTCATAGATAGCAAGCTAAGCAGTAGTACCCAAAGTAGGACTGCAGCAAAGAAGGCTAATAAGATATTAGCATGCATAAAACGGGGTATTGATGCTAGGGACGAGAGTATTATTCTCCCGTTATATAAATCACTAGTGAGGCCACACCTTGAATACTGTGTACAGTTCTGGGCACCGTACTACAAAAAGGATATCCTGGAGCTTGAAAAGGTACAGAGGAGGGCGACCAAACTAATTAAGGGCATGGAGACGATGGAATACAAGGAAAGGCTTGAAAGACTAGGCATGTTTACATTGGAAAAGCGGAGACTAAGAGGAGATATGATCAACATCTACAAATATATAAGGGGACAATACACAGAGCTTGCGTGGGACCTGTTTTTGGTTAGATCAACACAGAGGACTCGTGGACACTCGCTCAGGTTAGAGGAGAGGAGATTCCGCACAATACGGCGTAAAGGCTTTTTCACGGTAAGGACAATACGTGTTTGGAATTCCCTGCCCGAGGGAGTTGTAATGGCGGAATCTGTCAACACCTTTAAAAATGGGTTAGATAAATTCCTAATGGATAAGGACATCCAGGGGTATGGTGCATAGTCATGCATTATAGTTACTATAAATAGGGATAAAATGCAACGGCTGACAGCAGCATCAGTCAGAAATTTTAATCAAATCATCATGCATAGGAGACCACAAATAGGTTGAACTCGATGGACAATTGTCTTTTTTCAACCTCAGATACTATGTTACTATGTAAGGGTTATAAGTAGTGTCCTTCCTAAATAACATAAACCTTCGGAGTTCGGGGAGAGCCACTCATAAACCTTTCTTCCACATATGTTAGTGAGTTCTTTATTTGCAGTGTGTGAATAGCCATTGTCTGACTGTTCCTGATTACCTCTGAACTCCATAACTACTAGGCATTTGATTTTTCTCTGATTTTAACAAACTGATCGGCTAATCCTGGGATCCTATAAGGAAATCACTCCTTCCTACAGAACCAGTTCCAGTCCCACACTCAACTCCTCATAAAAAGAAACCTTGCAAAAATAGAATATCCTGAAAGAAAATGTTTGTCAGCGGGAAAGAGAGAAAAGAGAAATAGAACAAAACAACTCTTGTTCATAACAAATCAATTACAATGACTGGTCTTTCTGCAGTCCTTTAGTACGCTCAGGTAGTATCCAACATTGCCGTCTTTCAGTCTTCACGAAACAGAGTCTCTGGTGATACGAGGTTCTCTTTGCCTTGCTCTTTGAATACACAGTTCACTTGGAACACACAGTTCACTTTGCTCTCCACCTTGCTATTTGAACACACAGTTCACTTCGAATACACAGTTCACAAACTCGATGAATGTGAGCAATAAACTACTTTGTCACGAGTTCTCTCCGGGTCAGCGACCTTCTTGCAGTGGGACGAGTGGACCCAAATCTCTCTTTCGGCGACATTTAGTGCTGTCAACAAATCTTGGTATGGTCCTTCCCACCCGTCTATTAGGCAACCTGAGCGTAAGGACCAGTGGCGTAACTAGAAATTTTTCTCCCCCAAGCCAAAAAAATTCTTCGCCCCCCCCCCCCCCATAATTGGCACAAGTAAAGGGACAAATATGCGCGCGCAGAAGACGCGCGCCGCCAAAAAGGGCGTGGTATTGCAGGAAAAGACTATCTTATACCCCAGTTTTGCAACCTGCACGCCCAGACGTTAGCCACCACAGGAAAGAAAAATAATCCTGATTCATGCCCCTTACATTATTTGTCATTTTTCCTCCTTATAGTAATGCCCAGTATACATTATGCCACATACTGCAATGGCCCTTAGACATTATTCCACACACAATAATGAACATGACACAATATGCACACACTGTAATGCCCCCGACACATTATGCCACACACCGTAATGCCTGTGACACATTATGACAGGAATCACAATGCCCGTTATACATTATGCTGCACACTGCAATGCCCCTGATACATTATAGCACATACAATGTCTGTGACACATTATGGCACACACCGCAATGACCCTGAGACATTATACCACATACCACAATGCTCGTGATATAGTATACAACACACCGTAATGCCTGACACATTATGACACACACCGCAATGTCCGTGATACATTATGCCACACACCGTAATGCCCATTACACATTAAGTTCTACAGTAAGGCTTCTAATTACTTTTAAATTACCTGCTCGTTGCCAGGGGTTTCATGCTCTTGGTTCCATGCATGGTGCTAGGGATTTTCATGCTCAGGGTGTCATGCTCGTTGCCAGGGGTTTCATGCACTGGGTATCATGCTCGTTGCTAGGGGGTAGTGCTTGTTGGTAGGGCCGTGCTCCCAGTGCCACATATGCACCCAGTGTCAGATATACCCCCACAGTGCCAGGTACATGCCCCCAGTGACAGATATTTCCCCACAGTGCCACATATGCCCCCTCAGTGCCTGCTCCCCCAGTGCCAGATATTCCCCCACAGTGCCAGGTATTTGCCCCCAGTGCCAGATATTCCCCACAGTGCCACATATGCCTCCTCAGTGCCTGCTCCCCCCAGTGCCAGATATTCCCCACAGTGCCAGGTATTTGCACCCAGTGCCAGATATTCCCCCACAGTGCCACATATGCCCCCTCAGTGCCTGCTCCCCCCAGTGCCAGATATTCCCCCACAGTGCCAGGTATATGCCCCCAGTGCCAGATATTTCCCCACAGTGCCAGGTATATACCCCCAGTGCCAGATATTCCCCCACAGTGCCAGGTATATGCCCCCAGTGCCAGATATTCCCCCACAGTGTCACATAAGCCCCCTCAGTGCCTGCTCCCCCCCAGTGCCAGATATTCCCCCACAGTGCCAAGTATATGCCCCCAGTGCCAGATATTCCCCCACAGTGCCAGGTATATGCCCCCAGTGCCAGATATTCCTCCACACAGTGCCAGATATTCCCCCACAGTGCCGCCAGGTACATGCCCCCAGTCCCAGATATTCCCCCACAGTGCCTGCTCCCCTATCCCCCGCCGCTCCTTTGTGTTGGAGAGACACGGAGGGCACAGCGCGCGCCTCTCCCGTGTCCTTCCTGGCTCTCCTGCTGGTCTAATAAAGGAAGTGCCGGTTCGTGAGCCAATCAGAGCTCACGAACGGCACTTCCTTTATTAGACCGGCCGGAGAGCCAGGAGGGACACTGGAGAGGTGCGCGCAGTGCCCTCCGTGTCCCTCCAACACAGCAGCGGAGGGAAGGAGACCGCAGATTGACATGCGGACGCTCGTCCGCATGTCAATCTGTTCTAAGTCGGTGGCGCCCCCGCAGCCCCTCGCCCCCAAGCCACCGCGAGGACTGCGGGGGCAGCCACTGGTAAGGACAATCACACAGTCTCTTGGTTCATAATCAAGACAGTTAGCATTTGGCATACCAGCAATCAACAGTTTCAAGTTCTTTTGTCAAGTTCTCAAATGCTGGCTCATCTCAATAAGGTACTGTACTGTCGCCTCATTGGTGTATTTCTGATCATTGTGTGGATCAATCATGACATGAGGTTGTCTTCCAAAAACAACCAAAAAGACACAAATACCAAAACAAAATCAAAAACAAATTTCGAAGAGGGTGATTCGTTGAGTGAAGATCTGGGAGTGGTTCAGAAGCTACATAATACTAGTGGCAGTATCTATTATGACAATAGTACAATTTTAGGCTTTGCTCCTACTTCCAGGGATATCCTTATCTACACACAAATTTCTGCGCAATTTTTCTTTGCGGTAAACACAGCAGGATCCGTGGCGGCAGGAAATGCCTCTACCCAGTTTGAGTAAACATCAGTGCACACCAATACATAACAATAATTCCTAAAGGGTGTTAACTGTACGAAGTCGATTTGTATTTCCTGAAAAGATCCGTCTGCAGGAGGGATATGAGATGGCTCTGTTGGTATTGCTTTACTAATATTCTTCCTCAAGCAAGTAAGACAGGTCATTGCTCTCTTACCTGCATGAGAATAGAATCCTGGCGCACACCAGTAGGCTCTCATCAGCCTGTACCTACCCTCTTTGCCTAGATGAGTCAGCCATGTGCCACCTCAGCTAGACTTGGAAGGTATGCTCTGGGGGCTACTGGCGTACCGTGCCCACCTGCCCACAGTCCTGAGGACTCCTGGCCATACCCCTTTGTCCTCCAGACTGCCTCTTCCTGCAGGGAACACATATTTTTGTATCTTAATTTAACTATCGTGTGTTTGCAATGTAGAGTACCATGAGCATAACTCAAAAAAAAAAAAAAAAGAAACATCTCTAGAGGAGAGAAAGAAGAAGAACATGAAAAAGAAAATGTCAGGTTTGCCATTCACCAACAGACATATCAGTGTTTATACAAAATTTCCCTTCACCAGTATTCCCATTCTCCACCCTTTGTGTATAACAAGGCACACTGCAGTAATACTGGTGTCATCGTGCTGTTGAGATATACTGGGTTTGGGCAGAACTCTGAAGGACCTAGGCATGTGGAGTTTGAACTGTACTTGGGACCATGTATTGTACCACCCTGTGTGAATGCAAAAGATGAAGAGGAAAACTGTAGAGAAACAGAATAGAGGTTGGTGACAGATGAGTTTGTAGAGGTGAAGAAGATTTTATAAAAATTTGACAACTGGATTGGGCACTACGGGGAAGTGATTCTCTACTTGGTTTATACCCCTTAAAAAAAAAAAAATTCTGTGTGTCTTATCTCTACTGGGACTATCCCAGCCATCAATCCAGTGTCCTGTCCATCCTAAGTTCATAGGGAACCCGGTATCTGTGAGTTAATTTCTTCTACCTGTGATGGACATGCATCTAGAACAGTGAAATGTAACATTAGTAAGTTGCATTTATCCTGTTCTTCCCATTAACCGAATCTGTGTTTTCTATATGGTTTATGATTCCTTACTATATGTCCCTTGGTCCCGTCTATGTGTTTAATAATGTGGCTTGTGTTTTCTGTCTAGGGGATCTATATTGACTATGTGTCCTACTACTCCTACAATCTCTAGCAAAATGCCCTTCCTTCCTACAAGTGTAACATATTATTGACCATTAGGGATCTGGGGTTTGGACTGATGGGTCTTTCCTGTATGTGCCAGTATACTTACCGTCCTCAACCTCTCCACCTGTTGTTCTCTGCGCCTAGCACTATTCTTGTGATGTTTAATAGCACACTATCTAAGATTAGCTACTGTGACCCCTTTCCAATTTTGCAAAGAAGTCTGCACTCTGACACTCAATGCCTTATTGAGCCCGTCCATTTGCACAGAGACAGCCACCTCCCATTTGCCGAATTAGTGTTTACCAGTCGTCTTATCCAGATGGAGAGTTATCTATTACTGCAAGAGACAAAAACCAAAAAAAAAAATTAACAAGCTTCTAGGTCATGCGAAGTATTCATTCAATCCTTCTCATCCCGTATTAAGGGTCTGTACATGGTCCAACAAACATTTCCGAGCTCATCTTTACTAGGGGCATTACTAGGAACAAATACTTCTTAAGAAATACCCTGGGGTTACCTTGTCTCTGGCCGCTTTCCTGCTGGCAAATAATAAGATTTTACTTACCGATAAATCTATTTCTCGTAGTCCGTAGTGGATGCTGGGACTCCGTAAGGACCATGGGGAATAGCGGCTCCGCAGGAGACAGGGCACAAAATAAAAGCTTGAGATATCAGGTGGTGTGCACTGGCTCCTCCCCCTATGACCCTCCTCCAAGCCAGTTAGGATACTGTGCCCGGACGAGCGTACATAATAAGGAAGGATATTGAATCCCGGGTAAGACTCATACCAGCCACACCAATCACACCGTACAACTCGTGATCTGAACCCAGTTAACAGTATGATAAATTTAAAGGAGCCTCTGAAAAGATGGCTCAACAATAATAACCCGAATTTTTTGTAACAATAACTATATACAAGTATTGCAGACAATCCGCACTAGGGATGGGCGCCCAGCATCCACTACGGACTACGAGAAATAGATTTATCGGTAAGTAAAATCTTATTTTCTCTAACGTCCTAAGTGGATGCTGGGACTCCGTAAGGACCATGGGGATTATACCAAAGCTCCCAAACGGGCGGGAGAGTGCGGATGACTCTGCAGCACCGAATGAGAGAACTCCAGGTCCTCCTCAGCCAGGGTATCAAATTTGTAGAATTTAGCAAACGTGTTTGCCCCTGACCAAGTAGCTGCTCGGCAAAGTTGTAAAGCCGAGACCCCTCGGGCAGCCGCCCAAGATGAGCCCACTTTCCTTGTGGAATGGGCTTTTACTGATTTTGGCTGTGGCAATCCAGCCACGGAATGTGCAAGCTGAATTGTACTACAAATCCAACGTGCAATTGTCTGCTTTGAAGCAGGAGCACCCAGCTTGTTGGGTGCATACAGGATAAACAGCGAGTCAGTTTTCCTGACTCCAGCCGTCCTGGAAACATATATTTTCAAGGCCCTGACAACGTCCAGCAACTTAGAGTCCTCTAAGTCCCTAGTAGCCGCAGGTACCACAATAGGTTGGTTCATGTGAAATGCAGAAACCACCTTAGGTAGAAATTGAGGACGAGTCCTCAATTCCGCCCTGTCAGAATGAAAATTTAGGTAAGGGCTTTTACATGATAAAGCCGCCAATTCTGACACACGCCTAGCTGAAGCCAAGGCCAACAGCATCGACACCTTCCACGTGAGATATTTTAAATCTACCGTAGACAATGGTTCAAACCAGTGTGATTTTAGAAATCTCAACACAACATTGAGATCCCAAGGTGCCACTGGAGGCACAAAAGGAGGCTGTATGTGCAGCACCCCTTTCACAAATGTCTGAACTTCAGGTACTGAAGCCAGTCCTTTCTGGAAGAATATCGACAGGGCCGAAATTTGAACCTTAATGGACCCTAATTTTAGGCCCATAGACAGTCCTGTTTGCAGGAAATGCAAGAAACGACCCAGTTGAAATTCCTGTGTAGGGGCCTTCTTGGCCTCACACCACGCAACATATTTACGCCAAATGCGGTGATAATGTTTTGCGGTTACTTCCTTTCTGGCTTTTACCAGAGTAGGGATGACTTCTTCTGGAATGCCCTTGTCCTTCAGGATCCGGCGTTCAACCGCCATGCCGTCAAACGCAGCCGCGGTAAGTCTTGGAACAACAAGGCCCCTGCAGTAGCAGGTCCTGTCTTAGAGGTAGAGGCCACGGTTCGTCCGTGAGCATCTCTTGAAGTTCCGGGTACCAAGACCTTCTTGGCCAATCCGGAACCACGAGTATAGTTCTTACTCCTCTCCTTCTTATGATTCTCAATACTTTCGGTATGAGGGGCAGAGGAGGGAATACATACACTGACTGGTACACCCACGGCGTTACCAGAGCGTCCACTGCTATTGCCTGAGGGTCCCTTGACCTGGCGCAATATCTGTCCAGTTTTTTGTTTAGACGTGACGCCATCATGTCCACCTTTGGTCTTTCCCAACGGTTTACAATTTGGTGGAAGACTTCTGGGTGAAGTCCCCACTCTCCCGGGTGAAGGTCGTGTCTGCTGAGGAAGTCTGCTTCCCAGTTGTCCACTCCCGGAATGAACACTGCTGACAGCGCTATCACATGATTTTCCGCCCAGCGAAGAATCCTTGCAGTTTCTGCCATTGCCCTCCTGCTTCTCGTGCCGCCCTGTCTGTTTATGTGGGCGACTGACGTGATGTTGTCCGACTGGATCAACACCGCCTGACCCTGAAGCAGAGGTTTTGCTTGAATTAAGGCATTGTAAATGGCCCTTAGTTCTAGAATGTTTATATGAAGAGATGTTTCCATGCTTGACCACAAGCCCTGGAAATTCCTTCCCTGTGTGACTGCTCCCCAGCCTCTCAGGCTGGCATCCGTGGTTACCAGGATCCAATCCTGAATGCCAAATCTGCGGCCCTCTAGTAGATGAGCCTTCTGAAGCCACCACAGGAGAGACACCCTTGTCCTTGGCGACAGGGTTATCCGTTGATGCATCTGAAGATGCGATCCGGACCATTTTCCCAGTAGATCCCACTGAAAAGTTCTTGCATGGAATCTTCCGAATGGAATCGCTTCGTAAGAAGCCACCATTTTTCCCAGGACCCTTGTGCACTGATGCACTGAGACCTGTCCTGGTTTTAGGAGGTTCCTGACTAGCTCGGATAACTCCCTGGCCTTCTCCTCCGGGAGAAACACCTTCTTCTGGACTGTGTCCAGAATCATTCCTAAGAACAGTAGACGTGTCGTTGGAATCAGCTGCGATTTTGGAATATTTAGAATCCATCCGTGCTGACTTAGCACTACCTGAGATAGTGCCACTCCGACTTCTAACTGTTCCTTGGTTCTTGCCCTTATCAGGAGATCGTCCAAGTAAGGGATAATTAAGATGCCTTTTCTTCGTAGAAGAATCATCATTTCGGCCATTACCTTGGTAAAGACCCGAGGCGCCGTGGACAATCCAAACGGCAGCGTCTGAAACTGATAATGACAGTTTTGTACTACAAACCTGAGGTACCCTTGGTGAGAAGGATATATTGGGACGTGGAGATAAGCATCCTTGATGTCCAGCGACACCATATAGTCCCCCTCTTCCAGGTTCGCTATCACCGCTCTGAGTGACTCCATCTTGAATTTGAACCTTTTTATGTAAGTGTTCAAAGATTTTAGATTTAATATTGGTCTCACCGAGCCGTCCGGCTTCGGTACCACAATAGTGTGGAATAATACCCCTTCCCCTGTTGTAAGAGGGGTACCTTGATTATCACCTGCTGGGAGTACAGCTTGTGAATGGCTTCCAGAACTGCCTCCCTGTCGGAGGGAGACTTTGGTAAAGCAGACTTCAGGAACCGATGAGGAGGAAACGCCTCGAATTCCAGTTTGTACCCCTGTGATACTACCTGTAGAATCCAGGGATCCACTTGCGAGTGAGCCCACTGCGCGTTGAAATTCTTGAGACGGGCCCCCACCGTGTCTGAGTCTGCTTGTAAAGCCCCAGCGTCATGCTGAAGACTTGGCAGAAGCAGGGGAGGGCTTCTGCTCCTTGGAAGCGGCTGCATGGTGCTGCCTTTTTCCTCTTCCTCTGCCCTTGGGCAGAAAAGAGTGACCTTTTGCTCGCTTGTACTTATGGGAACGAAAGGACTGAGTTTGAAAAGACTGTGTCTTTTTCTGTTGATGTGAAGTAACCTGGGGTAAAAAGGTGGATTTTCCAGCCGTTGCCGTGGCCACCAGGTCTGTTAGACCAGCCCCAAATAACTCCTCCCCCTTATACGGCAATACTTCCATGTGCCGTTTGGAATCTGCGTCCCCTGACCACTGTCTGGTCCATAATGCTCTTCTGGCAGAGATGGACATTGCGCTTACTCTTGATGCCAGGGTACAAATATCCCTCTGCGCATCACGCATATATAGCAATGCATCCTTTAAATGTTCTATAGTTAACAGAATATTGTCCCTATCCAGGGTATCAATATTCTCAGTCAGGGAATCCGCCCATGCGACTCCAGCACTGCACATCCAGGCTGATGCGATTGCTGGTCGCAGTATAACACCAGTATGTGTGTATATACTTTTCAGGATATTTTCCAGCCTCCTATCAGCTGGTTCTTTGAGGGTGGCCGTATCAGGGGACGGTAACGCTACTTGTTTAGATAAACGTGTGAGCGCCTTATCTACCCTAGGGGGTGTTTCCCACCGTGCCCTAACCTCTGGCGGGAAAGGGTATAGTGCTAATAACTTATTAGAAATTAGCTGTTTTTTATCGGGGGAAACCCACGCTTTATCACACACCTCATTTATTTCCTCAGACTCAGGAAAAACTATTGGCAGTTTTTTCACACCCCACATAATACCCGCCTTTGAGGTATTTGTAGTGTCAGAAAGGTTCAATGCCTCTTTCATTGCCGTGATCATGTAACGTGTGGCCCTACTGGACATTACGTTTGTCTCGTCACCGTCGACACTAGATTCAGTATCTGTATCTGGATCCGTGTCGACCCACTGAGGTAGCGGCCGTTTTAGGGCCCCTGAGGGTGTCTGAGACGCCTGAACAGGCACTAATTGATTTGCCGGCTTTCTCATGTCGTCAACAGTTTTTTGTAAATTGCTGACATTATCACTTAATTGCTTAAACACAATCATCCAGTCAGGTGTCGACTCCCTAGGGGGTGACATCACTAACACAGGCAACTGCTCCGCCTCCACCTCATTTTCCTCCTCATACATGTCGACACACGCGTACCGACACACAGCACACACACCGGGAATGCTCTGATAGAGGACAGGACCCTACTTAGCCCTTTGGAGAGACAGAGGGAGAGTCTGCCAGCACACACCCAGCGCTATATATATACAGGGATAACCTTATATAAGTGTTAATCCCTTATAGCTGCTGTTAATCTAGTTATTTGCTGCCAAAATGCCCCCCCTTCTCTTTTTTACCCTGAATCAGATGCAGTACTGCAGGGGAGAATCAGGGAGCCGTCCTTCCAGCGGAGCTGTGAGGGAATAATGGCGCCAGTGTGCTGAGGAGATAGGCCCCGCCCCTTCACGACGTCCTTAACTCCCGCTTTTTTGTGTAAAATGGCAGGGGGAAAAATACATCCATATAGCCCTGGAGCTATATGTGATGTATTCCTTTTGCCAGCTAAGGTATATGTGTGTTATATTGCGTCTCAGGGCGCTCCCCCCCAGCGCCCTGCACCCTCAGTGACCGGAGTGTGAAGTGTGCTGAGAGCAATGGCGCACAGCTGCGGTGCTGTGCGCTACCTTAGTCTTGAAGACAGGATGTCTTCTGCCGCCGCTTTCACCGGACCTTCGTCTCTTCTGGCTCTGTAAGGGGGACGGCGGCGCGGCTCCGGTGACCCATCCAGGCTGAACCTGTGATCGTCCCTCTGGAGCTAACGTCCAGTAGCCTAAGAAGCCCAATCCACTCTGCACTCAGGTGAGTTCGCTTCTTCTCCCCTTAGTCCCACGATGCAGTGAGCCTGTTGCCAGCAGGACTCACTGAAAATAAAAAAACCTAACTAAACTTTTAATCTAAGCAGCTCTGGAGAGCTACCTAGTTTGCACCCTTCTCGGCCGGGCACAAAAATCTAACTGGCTTGGAGGAGGGTCATAGGGGGAGGAGCCAGTGCACACCACCTGATATCTCAAGCTTTTATTTTGTGCCCTGTCTCCTGCGGAGCCGCTATTCCCCATGGTCCTTACGGAGTCCCAGCATCCACTTAGGACGTTAGAGAAACTAATGCGCGGACAGGTTTTTCTCCATTTCTGACGTTACTTTCTTGATTTTTTTGTTTCATTTTTTTGGATTTTACTATATATGTACACGAATGATACCATACTTACCTGTTCCACTGGTCTCAGCCACTTCCCCCACAGGCTACTGCTCTTCTTTTACCGGTTAGATACTCCTCTGGACGCATGAGAAATGGCTGAAAACGATCAGGTCACGTTCTCCTCCTAAATAAAACTTCAACATTCATTAGTACATATATAGGTTACAGTCATATTTTTTCATATTTTTATTATTTTCCATAGTTTGTTTGTATGCTGGTCGTAACTGCTTCCACATCTACATAAGGTGGTGTACTTGCATTCTCTTTTTTTTTCTTCCTACTTATTTATTGTTGCTACAAGTTCAAACAGTTCTTATATTTCCATCCTTGTCTTATATGACTTTGGTTAAACATACCACCTGCAATACCTTAGGATCAAACTCACCAACCCCTCTTGCTGTCACAGGTTTAAACAATTTGTATGTCTGACCCTTTGTTTTGGGCATTTTATCAGACATATTCTTATCCTTAAGTTCTGCAATACCTCTGGTTCAAAGCTGCCCACCTTAGGGAATGGTTACCTATCTTTGTCAGTCACATGTTCCCATTTAGACAAAAAGTCTTCAATACTTTTTCCTTTAAACTTCGCTGACCCCATAGGCCGCGGCTCTTCAACCTGAACCCTGGTTACAAAACGTCCCTTACTTGAGTAACTGGCTCCCATAATTGTGGGCCTTTTCCCACAAACACCAAAATACTCAATATAAGGTAACGGTGAAAGTTCTCCGAGCGCTCTTCACCCGCTAACCGCCCACGTTGGCCAGTACTACCATACACTGTCGATAGTGAAGGCAATGTACCCAACTTAGGGCCCTATGTGACCTATATTTACTGGAAGTTTTTAGGAATAACTTACCCTTTCCAGTAAAGTATCGGCCGTTGGAGATTCTCCTGAGAGAGACCAGCGAAAACTCCCTATGCACTTTATTATACACAAATCACGCTTGCGTATGCTCTATACAGCGCTGATGATACCGCGATTTTACGCAAAAGCTCGTAAAAAGGATATCACGTTGCGCTATATATCGCACCCACAAACGCGCGGTACAATCGTACTTGTTACTTATCTGCCGTACGACTACTGGAATCGAATCACAAGCTGCGAAACCTCAGCCGGAGTGTATAAAAAAAAACTACATGGGTCTCACAGTTCATAATTCACAATTCCCTACCACGCTCCTGTGTAAGTCTCCTCACGACTTACGTATTAAACCTTATACTAACGTGAGTCAGCCGCCTCACGCCACCAAGCCTCCACTCACTTGATGTACCAAACGACGGGATCCCGCATTACGGGGTTCGAATTTTACTCACTCCTACGTTCGCTCACTCAGGTATACTTGGTTTTTTTCTGTACCACCCCGAAACGTCCGCTTCCTGTCAATCAGCCCGCGTTCACCTTGCGATCGAAATTTTTGCACCATTCTGTCGCTGTTTGGGCTCGCACCTGCGCATTATGGTGAATACGCATGCGCAGTCATTCATCGGCCTCTGTGCGATTTTGCACAACCGCGATCAGGTATGAATTAGGACCAAAGTCTCTGATGATGCACATATATATCATACCTTCCAACATTTTGCACACAAAAATCGCTA
Organism: Pseudophryne corroboree; assembly: GCF_028390025.1. Lineage (NCBI taxonomy): Eukaryota > Metazoa > Chordata > Amphibia > Anura > Myobatrachidae > Pseudophryne > Pseudophryne corroboree. The sequence continues at coordinate 994,137,058 of NC_086445.1, forward strand.
CAAATTCAAAAAGGGGGCGTGGCCACGGGAAAATGCTTTTCCTATTCTGTCAATGGAAGTTTGGACAGCCAAAAATCGGTACAGACCATAAAAAAAGGTACTGTACCTGGTAAATAGGTGCAGCTGGAGGGTATGATATATGTGTGTGTCTGTATGAAAAAAAAAGTTCATAATAAACGGCATTTATCAGCTGTATAACCCACTGCTTTATTTAAGATTGCACGGAGTGCACCCTAATGGGCCCTACACACTGGCCGACTTCACTGCACGATATGAACGATCTCATTCAATAATGAACGAGATAACGTTCATATCGTGCAGTGTGGAGTCACCAGCGATGAACGATGCGCGGCCCCGCGCTCGTTCATCGCTGGTGACATGTCGGCTGTGAATGCAGGCCAATATATCGTCCATATTTGCCTGCACATCTATGGAGCCGGGTGACGGGGGGAGTGAAGAAACTTCACTTCCCCCGTCACTGCCCCCCCGCCGCCGGGTCGCCCGTATCGGCCGTTGGGCACCTCAGCGGCACATCGCCCAATGTGTAGGGCCTTTACGATAGATAGATAGATAGATAATAATAGATGTAATCCCCAAATTACATAAAGACCCCGTGAAACCCCCAGGTAGGCCAATAATTTCGGCCAGGGGGTCGTTAAATGAACCTTTGGCAGTATACTGCGACAGTTTTTTACAGCCATGTATTCAACATACCCCCACATACCTGAAAGACACTTCGTCCCTTTTACGAAGGTTGGTTGAATTGGGGAAAATTCCTGACAACACACTTTTGGCGTCATTAGACGTTACAAGTCTGTATACCTGCATTCCGCATGCAGCGGGACTGGCAGCGGTGAAACATTTAATCTCTAACAACCCTAGATACATCGGGCCAGACATTGGATTTTTTCTTTCATTGTTAGAATTCACACTTACAAAAAAAAATTTTCTGTATGAAAAGACATTTTTTATCCAATGTACAGGCTGTGCGATGGGGTCGGCGGTGGCGCCGGCGTTCGCAAACGCATATATGTGGGAGTTAGAGAGAGATCTATTTTTGATGGATCCCAAGATCTCATCGCAACTGACAATGTACTTTAGGTACATAGATGATGTGATCATCTTTTGGAACAGTGATGAGGAGAGTTTGACCAGGATTGTGGAAGACCACAATAAAACGGACAGTCCGGTCAAATTCACAGCCACCATGGATAAAAGACAGATTAATTTTCTTGATGTCTGCATTACCTTGAATGAAGGGAATATAACGACATGTCTGTTTAGTAAACCTACTGATCGAAATAATTTATTGAGGGCGGATAGCTTCCACCCGAGATCCACAACACAAGGTTTACCTTATTCCCAATTTTTACGGGTATGCCGTATCAACAGTGACAACGTTGAGAGGGATAGACAATTGGAAACAATGGTTCAGAAATTTTTACAGAGAGGGTACTTGGTAGTAGACCTAGAGAAAGCCAAAAAGAAAGCGCTACTAAAATCCCGCGAGAAACTTTTGGCACCTATTAAGAAGAAAGAATTAGGAAATAGATTTCCATGGGTAACACAATATAATTCCAGCAGCCCACACCTGGCGAAACAAGTAAAAAAACTGTGGCCAGTGGTAGCCACAGATAGAGAGCTAGGAAAAACTGTGGGTAGTAAATTATTATTTAGTTACTCGAGAAATAAAAGTATCAGAGACATGGTAGTAAAGACAGACCTGTCAAAATTTAATTCTGAACCGACACATTTTTTGAAACCTAGAAAGGGATGTTTCCGGTGTAGTGGGTGTACCACATGCAGTTTTCTTAGCCCGGGAGAATATTTTCAACATCCACACACCGGAAAGAAATACACCATTCGGTTCCCACTTTCGTGTAAATCCAAGTTTGTCGTGTATACACTCACCTGCCCATGTGGGTTGGTATATGTGGGAAAAACGGATTGTGAGTTCAGAGTTCGTATGGCCCAACACAGGTACGCAATAAGGGAGGCCATCAAATCTGGACAAAGTGAACAGCCTGTAGCAAGGCATTTTGCACAGGCTAGGCACAATGTATCCACATTAAGATATAAATTAATAGACCACGTCCCACGTTCTATAAGAGGAGGTGATAGATCCAAAAGATTGCTACAGGTGGAAGCGATGTGGATCGATAAATTAAACACTATTTTTCCCAAAGGTCTCAACGAAATGAATAATTACAAATGTTTTCTATAGAATGTTGGTCTGTGTGATCAGGAAATTGGATTAGGTAACATTTAATTCCCAGTATGCACCATCTGTGAGAGGGGGATACATCGTAGTTATGTGAGTAAATTCATGTATACTCAGCATGGTTAAGTAATATGGGGAGCTATGAATTACATATAGACAGGGCACCCTGGTATCGGCTAATGGCGGAATAATTGGTGTAAATGATTTTAATTATTTTAATTATTTGAGGTACAAGTACGATTTATGTGTATGTATGTTACGATACAAGCAAACAAGTTATGTGGTGTAATGTTTTGTTCACACGGTAACCATGGTTACTCTGTTTACAGCTCCTACGCGCTGGCTGGTCGGGCCGGGATGTCGTCACTTCCTGTGAGACAGATCCGGAACCCGGGCGACGCGGAGGGAGGCTGAGCGGGGCGTCCTCGTGGGTGAAGGTATTTAAACACTTTATTTGATTTATACTGGTTATCCTGACGAAGGGGCTGCGTACCCCGAAACGTAGATGTTTGAGAATAAACACTTTATGCACTTTAATTAAAGTCTCCGAGTGCCGCCGCTGTCTGTAATGTAGATAGATAGATAGATAGATAGATAGATAGATAGATAGATAGATAGATAGATAGATAGATAGATAGATAGATAGACATGTATCTACACATATTAGTTCCGGGAACAGATGTTATGGTGCCCACACAGATAATCGGTGCTAACCTTCGATTTTGACCGCATCTGAGAAATCGAAGGATTGTATGAACATTTTAGGTACGACGCGATGCGCGGGCACGCCGGTCGAATCTCACGCCTCAAGATAGTATGTGCCGCACTTAATATTTGTTTTAAAAACACATGCTATATTTCGCACTGCGATGTGCGATGGGCACCGGCCGCTCCCACTCGGCGGTGACGTGCCCATCACGTGATTACCATGCGATCTATCGCATGATCGCATAGTAATCACTTTGGCAGTTCAGGTGCGATGAACTGCCGGTGCGATGCCCCGCGATGTCACGTCACGGGGCATCGCACAAGTGTATGGGCACCATTAGTATGACTTCAGTCTGTCCCTGGAACATACTTGCCTACCTGACCCTATCCATTAGGGAGAAAATGCTCTGTTCCTGGACTTTCCTGGTAATGTATGATTGCCATCACCTGTGGTGAGCTAGTTAATTGATAAGAAAGGTGTTTCACCACAGGTGATGGCAATCATACATTACCAGGAAAGTCCAGGACTAGAGCATTCTCTCCCTCATGGAGAGGGTCAGGTAGGCAAGTATGCCCTGGAATGTGTGCTGGCAGGTGACTGTGGCTGTCCTCACATGCCTGTGATGTGACTCATCATTGTGGGACTTAGGAGGCCATAAGCACAGAGGAGGAAGGCCTCGCTGTGTGGATGGAGAGAGCTGCCTGTGTCTGGCTCCTCTCCCTGCAGGCCTAGCTATATACACTCTGGTTGGATAAGTCCATATGAACATACTGTGACGCTATCAGTTGCTGCCATATAACCCCGGCCATAGCACACACACATACACACAGCCACTGACTGCTGCTGCTGCTGAGCTGCAGGGGAAATGTATGTACGTAATCAGACATTCTTCCTCCTGCTCTACCGTCATTCGTCCGATCTGGTGTCAGTCATTTCACTACGTCCAATCAGAGCACGCCTTACGTCTCGCTATTGGCTGAGGACAGAAAGAGAAAGTAACGGCATCATTACTAGCAGCAAGTTCCTGAGGCTGAACCAGGGGTGCCACTGGGAGTAGAGGAACTATCCCGCTGGCCTAGCTCCTCCCCCCTTGCGTCGTAACTCCTCCCCCTTACGGAAAAGTTCCCTAGCCCACTTGATTCTAGCATCTACCGTGCCACTGGCCGGCTGCCTGCACAGGAGGAGGCTGGGCGCTGGGAACGGGACTGACCGGGGAGTACCAAGCAGGTAATCATCATGATGTGTACATCATCATAGGCTGTGGCTGCAGGCTATTCTGGCACTTGTGGTCCCACAGCAGCTGGGGATGCACAGCTTTACTAACATATAGCTCTGGCTTCTTATATAGAATCTATCTATCTATCTATCTATCTATCTATCTATCTATCTATCTATCTATCTATCCTATAATCCTTACACTGTGTGAGCTCGTGCCCTGTCTTGTTGGCCCCCTATAATTCGTGCACCACTAGTGATTAGAGGGAAGCGCATTACTCAGAACTGGTTTAAAAGAAAAAGTTTGAAAAATTGTGGAAAGTTTGAGAATTTTTTTTTTTGCAATCTACTGATGGGTAACTTCCATTCCCCCCGCTCTGTATCATTCTGCTTTACACTGTTGTGTTACAGAGGAGAACTGTGCAACATTGTCATATTGTATCGCATCCAGCCGTAGGGCAGTATTGCAGGCTATCTGCCAGATACCCAGCGGCTCCCCTGGGATAGAGCTACTTTGTCATTTATCTGGTGCACGCTGTTCTCACTGTCGGTGTCATTTTGCCATTCTGCTGTTTGCCAAAATATTCTCTCCCCCCTCCATTAAACTGAATAATGGGGGTCATTCCGAGTTGATCGGTAGCTGCATTCGTTCGCTGTGCAGCGATGAGGCAAAGAAGCGCGTTGTGCTATTACAACTAACGATGTAGTTTCACACAAGGTCTAGGGAAGCTTTTCAGTCGCACTGCTGGCCGCATAGTGATTGACAGGAAGTGGGGGTTTCTGGGTGTCAACTGACCGTTTTCAGGGAGTGTTTGAGAAAACGCAGGCGGGCCAGGAAAAACGCAGGTGTAGCTGGTCAAACGCAAGGCGTGTTTGTGACGTCAAAACAGGAACTGAACAGTCTGAAGTATCGCAAGCGCTGAGTAGGTCTGGAGCTACTCTAAAACTGCACAAAAAAAATTTGCCGCCGCTCTGCGATCCTTTCGTTCGCACTTCTGCTAAGCTAAAATACACTCCCAGTGGGAGGCGGCATAGCGTTTGCACGGCTGCTAAAAACTGCTAGCGAGCGAATAACTCGGAATGACCACCAATATCCCTATTAATCTTATTATGGTCTTTACCACACGTACATCTATGGTGGGTTTTTACCCGATCAATGTTTGTCTAGTTGTTCTGTTTATAAACTATAGTTTTGGAAAATGCTCCGATATTATGTATTTTATGTTAATATAATTTCAAAATCTACAAACATACTTCTATAGAGACAGAAACGCAGGGGTGTAACTCCCAGAGGCAATGGTGTCGCCTGCGTTCGGGCTCCAAGCCCTGAAGGGACACTTGTGTGCACTGCAGCTCCTGTGTTGTTCACAGCATTATCCAAGTGTGACCGCTGCGCTTCCATTGGAGCTCTGCGCTGCACCTACTGCTGCTGCATAGTTAATTGGCTCTATCCGAGGAACCCCGCTAACACCTGTAATAGGGGACAGGACGGATCTCATCTGGTACCGCTCAGCCTGCGCTGTAGCAAGAGACGGTGCACCTGCAGCTGGACTGTGAGATGGGACCCACCGCTGGTCGCTGATTCTGCATGCTGCAGATGACTGAATCTCGTGAGTCTGAGATCCTGACACACCAGCTGTTGTCACTCAGCATAGCTGGAGTCCTGCCAATTCACTGCGGGTTCCAGTCCCCCGTTTTTCTTATTGAGGGGGGGGGGGGGGGGGGGCCTCGAAACGCCAACTTCCCTCCGGGTGACTGGGATGAACTTACGCCGAGCTGCACAGACATATTAAATCCTGTAATTGATGTTGAAACTTAAACTGAACAGGAAATGGGTTTTGTTTTGATCTGCCCTGTCTTAGTTCCCCTAAATTGTCTAGAGATGTGCCGCGGACCATCGTGTTTTGGTTTTACCAAAACCACCCTCAGTGTTTTGGTTTTTATTTTTGGCAAAACCACCCTCAAGTTTTTTGGCCCAGATTTGGTTTAGATTTTTTTGAAAAATAAAAAAAAAATGCTAAATTCATGTCATTTGGACCAGCTTTTGTTCCTATAGTATTATTAACACCAATAACTTTCATTTTACAGTCTGTTTTGCCCCCTGATATTGGGGGTCATTCTGAGTTGATCGTAGCAGCTATGATCAACTTTCCTGACATGCGGGGGGACGCCCAGCACGGGGCTAGTCCGCCCCGCATGTCAGTCCGGCCCCCCTCGCAGAAGTGCAAAGGCATCGCACAGCGGCGATGCCCTTGGCACTTCAGAAGTAACTCCCGGCCAGCGCAGCTTTAGCGAGCTGGCCGGGAGCTACTCCTCGCTCCCTGGTCCGCAGCGACTGCATATGACGTCACGCAGCCGCTGCGGCCCGCCCCCCCAGTACGGTCCGGCCACGCCCGCATTGGCCGGACCGCGCCTACGAAACGGCGGCCTAACGCCGCTGTTTGGCCTCTACCGCCCATCGATCGCCTCTGCCTGATTGATAGGCAGAGGCGATCGATGGGCGGTAGAGGCCAAACAGCGGCGTTAGGCCGCCGTTTCGTAGGCGCGGTCCGGCCAATGCGGGCGTGGCCGGACCGTACTGGGGGGGCGGGCCGCAGCGGCTGCGTGACGTCATATGCAGTCGCTGCGGACCAGGGAGCGAGGAGTAGCCTAACGCCGCTGTTTGGCCTCTACCGCCCATCGATCGCCTCTGCCTATCAATCAGGCAGAGGCGATCGCTGTCCTGCCACGGCTGTCGGCCGTGCCACATGCGCAGGCGCACAAAGGCGCAACAGGGACCCGTGTGCTCTACTGCGTGAAAACGCAGCGAGCGGGTCGGAATGACCCCCCCCCCCGAATGATCCCAGATTTGACATTACAGGAAGATCCCAAATTTGTGAGGATTTGGATTTTTAAAAAACCCAAACTACATACCTCTAATAATGTAGGGGAGGGGTTTATATGGGAAAATACCCAAGCACCCTGCCATATATCTTGAAGAATCTATCCCACTTCCCCAACTGCATGTTTTAGATGATATTAAAGATTGTAAAATTGCTTTCTCCTTGGATCACATCCTCTTGAACATTGCCAGTGCAGTAAGGGAATGAGTATGATATCCCGGCGGTCAGAAGACCGACGCCGGATTCCCAACAGCTGACATAATGGCGGCGAGCGCAGCGTGTCCCCTTGCGGGGCTCGCTGCACCTTGGACCCGGTGGCGACCTTCGGTCTCCACACTAATCTACCAAGTGGGGATTCCGGGCGGCGTTCTGGATTTCGACCGCCGGCATTCCAGCGGGTGTCGGGATTCCGCCGTTGGTATCCTCACCACCAGGATCACGACAGCCGGCAAATTGACTGCATACCGCTGTAAGTGGTGCTCACAAGTTTCCAGCCGTAGGGCCTGATTCAGACGCATCTGATGGGTGCAAATGGCGAGTTTTTGCATACAGCACACGCACCGATACGAATTTACACATTTTTGCGTATGTCTGTTCTATTCTGTCGTTCAGTGAAATTGAGCATTTCGGGGTGGGAACAATGCAGTCGCATGGAAGCTCCCTGTGTTGTTGGAGTGTGCTGGCGTGTCCTGTGTACAGGTTACAAGAGCATATGGGGAATGTGGCTGGTGCAAGTGCCGGTACTGATAATGAAGGTTGCAGCGGTTGCCGCAAAATCAACGAGCGTTAGGTGGTTCCACTTGCACACGCACAAACCCCCCCATTAGCCCTACAGATTATTGCATTAGCGTAAGGTAGTAACTCTGGCTGCCAGCAAATACTGCTGCTTGCATGCAACAGAAACTCAGCCTCTTAATCTAGTCCTTGTCCCTGAAATAGTTATACCTGCTAAAGATCCCTTAAAGCGAACCGGACCTTCGTCTGCAGGTTAGCAATACAGGTTGAGTATCCCATATCCAAATATTCCGAAATACGGAATATTCCAAATTACGGACTTTTTTGAGTGAGATTGAGATAATGAAACCTTTGTTTTCTGATGGCTCAATGTACACAAACTTTGTTTAATACACATAGTTATAAAAAATATTGGCTAAAATGACCTTCAGGCTGTGTGTATAAGGTGTATATGTAACATAAATGCATTCTATGCTTAGATTTAGGTCCCATCGCCATGATATCTCATTATGGTATGCAATTATTCCAAAATACGGAAAAATCCCATATCCAAAATGCCTCTGGTCCCAAGCATTTTGGATAAGGCAGACTCAACCTGTATAACCCCTCGGAGTAAAGAGCCTTACAATCCCTGCCCTTATATAGGGACTGTTTAGTCTGGGGATGGCTCCATCCAGCTCATCTGGAATCTGAGAGGGAGAGTGACCACCTATCTTTCAGGTGGCTGTTATTGAAATCTACCTGTCCTGCTGCCGTGTTGCCTGCGGGAATCGGTCTGAAGGTCGACTGTCTAGGTCGACAGTGTTTAGGTCGACCACTATTGGTCGGCAGTCACTAGGTCGACATGTTCTAGGTCGACAGGTCAAAAGGTGACTTTTTTTTTTTTTTTTTTTTAACGATTTTCTTTATTTACACCAAGAGAGACTGCAAAATCAACATCACATGGTACAAAAACAATGTCATAATAAAGAGCACTCAACAGTCTTCAAGGCGTCAGTTTTCCAATTTTTTGTATATAGTTAAACATGTAGTAACATTTCTCCTCGAGAGGGGAGCGTATAGGTGGGGTAACTGGGAACAACAGCGGGTAGAGGAAAAGGGGAGGGGGGAAAGGGGAACAAAAAAGAAATAAGAAGGGGAGAAAGGGGGCTTCAGAGCTGTTCTATGCTCCAATGGGGGCACAACAGCTGGGGTATCCATAAACCACACATGCACTACAAATCACATAGGATAAGCGTACCTGCAGGGCATGTATCTGTGCACAGTCACAGCGGATTCGAGAGTGCTTGCTTGCTTGGCGGTGTCCAGAGGGAGGGCCCGAGTGGATCCCATTCGGGGGTTAATGGGGTGGGGTCAGAGGACAGGCCTGAGTCCCGTTTAAGGAAGACCGCGCGGCTATCCAGGGACCCCAAACTAATTCAAATTTGTGGGGACAGTCATGCAGGTAATAGGTGATTTTTTCCATATTGGCTACGAACCAGATATGGTTGTTCAGGGCGGGGATCGTGGGCGGGGCGGGGGATTTCCAGTTTTTGGCAATCAAAGACTTAGCCGCTACTAATATATGGGAAATTAATTTATTCAGTAGGGGGTCAAGGTCCGGGATCGGACGGGCCAACAAGAACATCCATGGGTCTAGTGTAAGTTTAAGCCCAGTTATTGAGTTCAATATGTCCAGTACTTTTTTCCAGTAGGTAGCGATACGTGGGCATGTCCACCAAATATGGAGGAGAGTGCCCCGTAGGCCGCATCCCCGCCAACATACCGGGGTGGCAGAGGGGAACATCCGGGATAGTTTATCTGGTGTATAGTACCACCGGTAATACAATTTATAGGATGTCTCCTTGAGTCGGGTAGAGATCGAGCTCTTGGCGATGCCCTCTCGTACCTCCTCCCAACAGGATTCGTCGGGGGGGGGACCCAAGTCCCTCTCCCACTCCCGCTCGTGGCGGGTCTGCAGCCCAGAGAAAATCCCAACCAACAGGGTATATATTTGCGATATTAGCCCTCCGCTTACGGGCTTTGCAAGACATAACGACTCATAGGGTGTGAGGTCCCGCTGGGCATCAGTCTGCGGCAGGGATAGGAGGAAGTGACGAAGTTGGAAATATTCAAAGAAGGGAGGAGAGAGTGAGGGGAATTTAGATTTGATATCGTCTAATGACATCCATTGGCCTTGTAGGGATAAGTCGTGGACCACAAGGATCCGGGCATTAAACCAAGCCGTAAATTTACGAGGAGGGACCCCGGCAGGGAAAGCCGGGTTGTCCCAGATGGGTGTAAGGGGGGAGTGTGGGGAAGATAAGCTGTATTTCGTAATAGCCTTGTGCCAGGTAGACAGGTGAAACTTAAGGGAGGGAGGGATGTCCCTGTGAGCCAGCAGATGTGGTTTGCCCAGGCCCCACAGCGAAGCCATCGAACGGATTCCCATAGAAAGTGCGGTAAGATCAACCCAGGCAATACTGCCACGGGGCGCATATGAGGCCACCATTTGGCTAAGATGGCTGGCCAGATAATAGAATTTGATATCGGGGAGCCCTCGGCCACCCGCAGAGCGAGGGAGCCGAAGTGTATTAAAGGCAATCCGTGGGGGTTTGTCGTTCCATACAAACCTCACAAATGAGGCCTGGGCATCCCTGAGGACCTTCTCTGGCACCCTCACAGGTAGGGTTTGGAATAGATATAGAAGTTGTGGCATGATTGTCATTTTGAGGGCAATTATCCTACCCAGCCAGGATATGATGTGTGTCCTCCACCTTGTCAAATCTGATTTAATCTTGCTCAGTATTCGCGGAAAATTTTCAGAATATAGGGAGTTATAATGGGAGGTGATATAGACACCTAGGTACTTAATCTTATTGGTCTGCCATCGTAAGTCATAGGAGGACTGCAGGGAGCGCCTGAGGTCTCCAGGGACGTGGAGCAACATGGCTTCGGATTTAGAATAGTTTATTTTATATCCTGAGAGGGAACCATATTCCTCTATTATTTCGTATAGGGCGGGGAGGGATGACTGCGGCTGGGTTAGGGATAATAAGACATCATCAGCGAAGAGCGAAATCTTAGACTCCTTTGAGCCCATCTGCACTCCTCGAACATTACTGGACTTCCTTATCATGGCTGCCAATGGTTCAATGACCATGGCAAACACCAGGGGGGAGAGAGGGCATCCCTGTCTAGTTCCATTAGCCAATGGGAAGGAAGGGGACAATATCCCGTTGGTGAGGACTTTTGCTATTGGGGAGGAATAGAGTGCAGAGACCCCCGTCAAAAATTCCGCCGATATCCCGAATGCCTGGAGAGTCTGCAGTAAGAACGGCCATGAGATACGGTCGAACGCCTTCTCTGCATCGAGTGATAGAATAATAGATGGGGTTTGCCTATTATTCAACAGGTGGATAATGTCAATTGCTTTCCTAGTGTTGTCTCTGGCCTGGCGTCCTGGGATAAATCCCACCTGGTCGTAGTGTATCAGTTCAGATAGCACACCATTAAGGCGGGTGGCCAAGATCTTTGCATAGATTTTAATATCAAGATTCAATAAGGATATGGGGCGATAATTAGCACAATTTCGTGGGTCTCTGCCCTCTTTATGTATGACTATTACTCTGGCCTCCAGCATAGTACTTGGAAATGGGGCGCCATGTAGGACTGCGTTAAACAGTACTCGAAGATGGGGGACCAACAGGGGTGCAAATTTTTTGTAGTATGAGGCCGAGAAGCCATCAGGGCCAGGGGCCTTAGAAGATTTAAGGTTTCTCAGGACGGCCGATATTTCCTCCTCCGTGATGTCTCTATTCAGGTCTACAGAGTCTGTGGCAGACAGTTGGGGGAGATCGGCTCGGCGTAGGAATTCTGAGATTAACGCATCAGGAGGGTCGGGACTCGGGGTCTTGGGGTTTAAATTATATAGCTTGGTGTAATAATCACGGAATATCTTGTTTATGCCCTCTGGGTCATATGTAGGTTCCCCAGATTCAGTATTTATCGCTAGTATATTATTACGGGATCTTTGTGCTCTGAGGCGGGATGCCAAGATTCTGTCGGCTTTATCGCCTTTCTCGTAGAAGGTCTGGTTAAGCCTCTGGAGAGTCTTCGCCGTGCGTTCTGACAGAGAAAGTGATAGTGCGTTCCTAGCCTCTAGTAGGGGCGCTAAGTTAGACGAAGTGGGAGAGAGTTTATGCTGACGCTCAAGGGCCTGGAGTTTCGTAGAGAGGGAAAGGAAGCTGAGCTCACGGGATTTTTTGAACCTAGCCGCCTGGCTTATCAGGTGGCCTCGGAGAACCGCTTTGTGTGCTTCCCACAAAGTAGTTGGGGAAATCTCTGGGAGGTCGTTAAGAAGGAAGTAATCGGCTAGGCAGACTTTGATTTGAGTGGCGACTTCCTGATTGTGTAAGATGGAGTCGTTCAGACGCCAGGACATGGGGGGAGGGCGTGGTGTAATAGATTGGAGATCGGCAGTGATAGGGCAGTGGTCAGACCATATCATAGGGAGAATACTGGCAGATTTCAGTTTAGAGGAGATATCCCGGCTGAGTAGGATCATGTCAATTCTAGAGTAGGTCTTGTGTACAGAGGAATAGAAGGTGTAGTCTCTGGTCAGTGGTTCAGATACCCTAAAGGAATCAAATAGTAAGTGGGTTTTCAGAAGGTCTAGCAGAGCTAGTGACGCCACAGTCGGTCTGGAGTAGCGGGGGGACCGGGGACTGGGAGGGGATGACCTATCTAGGGAGGCATCTAGTACCTCATTAAAATCTCCAGCCATGATGACTTCTCCTCTACCGAATCTAGTTAGTTGTGCACCTAGTCTCCCGAAGAATGTAGCTTGGTTTTGATTTGGGGCGTATATATTTATTAGGGTACATATGGTATCATTCAGCTTCCCCACTAGAATAAGCCATCTACCCGCTTTATCTGCATGACTGTCCAGCAATTCAAACGTAAGGTGAGCCGCTATCAGGATAGAGACCCCCCTCTTCTTATGTGTGGCATCGCATGCATGAAACGTAAGGGGGTAAGCTTTGGATTTTAGGTCAGGGTGTAGGGATTTCTTAAAGTGAGTTTCCTGTAGGAAAACTAAGTCACCTTTGGCCTGCTTAAGGGAGAGGAAAAGTTTGGTGCGTTTGTTAGGACTGTTCAAACCTTTGACGTTGTGCGAATAGACTTTAAGAGCCATGTTCGACCGGGTCTCGAAACGCTTCACCACCTCCCTCCGGACACCGCAACCCTACGAAAATCCAGGACAAAAACAATATGAATGCATGCAGTATATGGTCGGTATTTATACATTGGCGGACAAAGGAAAAGAAAAAACACATATACCGAGTTGGAGATAGAAACAGGAAGGACAGAACGTGGGAAAGACAGGGAAAAGAGGAAAGTTGGAGGCCAGAAAAAACGGCATCTGGCCATACGTGCCGGTCAAGGGGAAACCAAGGGGGGTCACAATGTGACATCGACCGGTCTAGGGTATAGGACCCATTTGTGGGGACGCGGCCTGGCCGAGCCAGACGTAACATGGGTAGCGGGCACTCATTACAGTGCCCCGAGTCTGGGAATCTACCTTAAGGGGAGTATATGCGAATACAGCTGCTCCCCCATTCCACCTCCTCCTAAATTATCTAGCAAAATAACAGCGGCCACTGTGGGTCGCTGTATCTGAGCAGCAAAACATTTGGTGCGGGGAGGCGGGACAAAGTTGGGGCAGGAGCAGGGGGAGGGCATATCTGAAAAAAAGTAAACACACACATAGGCGATATAGGATAGCAGAGTAGAATAACATTTAAGCTGGACTGTCCTCAGGAGTCGTGGCCAACAGAGGCGGATTTCCGCGTTGAGGGGACCCGTGTCCAGTCGCGATTCAGGGATCGTCTCGGAGTGTCGGCCGTTTCTACAGAAGGAGCTTCATTTAACCGCATTGGAGACTCGGGCATGGCTGGAGATGGAGTGACGCCTAGGTTGCGGAGGAGATCTTTAGCCTCGGCTAGGTCCCTAGCCGAGTGGAGGCGGTTATGATGCCATACTAGTATGCGAAAGGGGAATCCCCATCTATATCGAATGCCCTTGTCGCGTAAAGCCATAGTGATGGGACGGAGTTCCTTTCTTTTGAGTAGTGTACTAGGAGCAATGTCCTGAAATATTTGAAGGGAATGTCCTAGAAAGTCCAGCTTGGGAAGCTTCCTAGTCTCCCGGAGCAAGTCCTCTTTAGCCGAATAATAGTGGCATCGGAGTATAACATCTCTGGGTTGGGCTTGGTCTTGAGATCGGGGGCGGAGAGCCCTGTGGGCCCTATCCAACAGAAACTGGTCTACCGGGGTTGAGGGCGAGAGATGAACAAACAGTTTCCTGAGAAAGCCGGGGAGGGAAGCCATATCAATTTCCTCGGGGATCCCCCTGATGCGAAGGTTATTCCGTCGCGCCCGATTATCCTGGTCCTCCTGGTGCTCCAGGATTAGGCGCATTTCTTGTCTCAGGGTATGGACGTCATCCTCTAATCCCTGCTGAAAAGCGGCCACTTCATCCATTTTGGACTCCAAGTGGTCCGTCCTGTCCCCCAGGTCTGTGATGTCGGCTTTAAGAGAGGTAATAGCGGTATGAACCTCCGCCTGTACCGCCTGTACAGATTTCCTTGTCTCCTTGATTTCGCGGAAAAGCATGTGGAGATCCTTACGGGTCAGAGGAGAATGGTCGGAGTCCTCCGAGTCTGATACGTCAGGTTGTGACGCAGCCTCTTGTCCTGATGTTTTGGTACTTGAGTAGGCATATTTTTTCAGGCTCGGGGTCGCCGTTGCCCCCTGTTGCTTTTTGTTGCCTTTAGTCATGTTGAGCATGCGTGTGTATATGTTGATTAGAGCGAATCGTTGCAGCGGTGTGTTTAAGGCGGTCCCGGTGGTGGGGAGGGAGCAGCTTCAATGTTGTGACATAGGCGACTCCGAAACTCAGGGCATATCCCGATGTATCACATTATGGGCGATAGAGTGTTCAGCCTGCAGCTGGAATCAGGCATAAGGGCTGCCAGTAGGTGGAGCTCCAGGCTCAGAAATCAAGGGTGCAGCAGAGCATAATAAATGAGGGATAGATTTTGTGGTAGAATACCCTGGGCTGGTGAAGAATCAGGGCCAGAGGGACCCTTCCGGTCTTTTTTACTGTAGGCCTGGGTGGATTGGGCTGTTCTAGCTGAGCCTGCGGTGGGGGACAGTGAAGTACTGCCAGGCGACGGGCTCCGGGCACAGCGGGCCTCCCGTTCTATTTCTGCAGGTCGGGGGTGTATGGATGAAGTATCCTACAAGGGTCAACATAGGGGGGCTCCTATCCGCGGACCAGCCGACACACAGGGTCCCCCAGTCTCACCTTTGGCCGCCGAGGGCCGCACCCGTATCCCTAGCTTCTGTAACAAGATGGCCGCCAGCCTCCACACTGTCTTCCGCAGGCCTGCGTGGTGGATCCTGCAGGGTGTGGGAATATGTAGTACAGGTGGTCCCGGTGTAGCGGGGAATCGCCGCCGCCGACGTCCGTCGCCCAGTGGGGGGGCCTGCCTCCGGCCTCCGGCGGATCGCGGCAGACGCCACAGCCCCCTCAGAGCTCCGTGCAGGCCGCCGCCCGCTTCCGATCCCTCTCTCCGGCAGACGATAGCGGGGCACTGCACTTGTAGTGTCCGCTGGTGAGGCCGCAGTGTGGTCAGCAGGTTGTAGTCTTTCCCGCCGGGTCCCGTCGTCCCGAGCGGGGTCTGCTCCAAAATCCAGCCCCCGGCTTGAGCTCAGCACCTAGGCCCCAACCCGCAAGGAGGCAGGAGGCCTCCTCCGGCTCCGGGACTAGGCTTAACAGATGCAGGGGGGATTAGTTAAGGCAGCTGGAGTGGATTGGATCCGTATATGGGCCCGTTAGGGGTCGTTATAGGGCGTTTTTGGATCTGGAATCAGGAGCTCTCCTCAGGCACGTCCTTCCAGTCTGCCCGTCAGGCCACGCTCCGGTGACTTTTTTTTTAAAAAAAAAAAACTTTTTTTTTTTAACTTTTTCATACTTAACGATCCACGTGAACTACGATTGGAATGATAATCTGTGCCGAGTGCAACGGTAGCTGCGCGAGGCACCTTGCCCGAAGTTTGCTCGCCATGCGAGGGGACACGGTGCACTAATTGGACTTCTTGGTCATTGTACGAAGAAAATGACACCAAAAAAACATGGAAAACTCCTGTCGACCTTTTGAACTGTCGACCTAGACGATGTCGACCTAGAACCCCTGTCGATTTTCCAACCCTGTCGGCCTAGTGCCTGTTGACTGAAACATTGTCGACCTAGAACCTGTCGATGCAATGATCCACACCCGTTGCCTGCTGTCTGCTACAGCCACATTTTAATGAATTTTATTGTTCTTAAAAACCTGGTTGGGAACAGCACATCCGTGGAGAAGGCTTCCTCTGCTACGTAACGCCCCCAAAGCAGCATGACACCGTGTAACAGAAGGCGCTGTAATGATTTACATCCAAAAAAGTCCCTGCCACTCTCTAGCTTGGGGAAGTTGTCAGCGGAAATCTAGTCAGGTGTCTTTGGTTTCACATCCTCTCCTCTGTGCCACTTAGAGTCTGCTTCCACACTGTAACGCTTTATTTAACCTAAACTATCTCCATTGTGTCCTTCTCCGTTCTGTATTTATGTGTAAGTTTTATAGTGTTATTATACCTGACTGTTATGGATAGTGATGCCCAGGCACTAGGTGATACTGGTGGCTCCTACGGGGCACAGTTACCAAGGTCGGACAGTGAACTCTCATACGGCCATTGTTGTGACATGCTTGATGTGAAACACACCTTTATAGCATATACATCCTATCTCGGTGTGAGCTTCATTGTCTTTTTTCCATTCTCAGGTTTATGTGTGTGACCCGGAAAATGCCTCATCTGCCATGACGTTGCTGCGTGCTATCCTGTACACCTGCCATGCCACTTTATTGGGTATGTGTTCTATTTTAAAACTGCTTACCCCCCTCATGTGAATTTGTATTTTTAAAATATAAAAGAAACCGTCTAACTGCCAGTCTTCAGGGTGCGCCTTATCTTACGCCCACCAAGTTATCAGAAGGATTTTTATAGCCTTTTACATTGCCTGCTCAATCTGCCTCTTCCCAGCTATTGTACACAGTGTAAGCGACAATAAAAGCCTTAGGTTAGTGGAACATGGAATGAAAGACCTGACTGGGAGATCCTGAGAATATTGCATTGAGTGTTAGCCAGTTTGCAGCTTCCCGTCTGCTGTAGAACTACATGCCCCATAGTGCCCTGCCATCCAAACCTCTCATTACACAGGATATGGGCAGGCACGGGTGCCAGGGCATGTTACAGGTAAAGGTGCCTCGATGATTACAAATTATATGACAGATTTCTAAATAAATTGCTGAGACTATATTGTAACAGAAGGAAATCATTTATCTGTAAGAGTTGCCGGAAGAGCTTTAACTTCCTTTGTAGCAATAAAATAATACAAAAATATATTATCTTGGCAATAGCTTTAGGGGTCTATTCAATGCATGTCAAGATACGACAATACAGTATTCAATTTGCGGCCAAATCCGACAGGTTTTGGCCGTTCTCGACAGTGTCAGCCCGACTTTTTTTAAAGTCTGACATTGTCGAAATCGGGACTAAAAGCTGGCGATTTGGCCGCAAATCTGACAAAACACGTGGATCCGCGGCTCATCTGCCGATCCACGTGTTTTCCGACAAGTCGGAATTGCCGACCTGTTGGAAAAACGGCAGCCCCATTGAATAGGTCAAATCACGATTCGACCTAATAAAGTCGGACACTGCCATCTTTCTGACAAGACAGCAGTTCCGACTATAATTGAATACACACCTTAGTCATCAGTACATGCTTAAAGGGAATGGGCGCAGTTTTACAGATAAGTGTATCTGACTTCTAAGAAAGACAGAATCAAATATTTGCAAGTACCAGATTTGCGTATAATTGGTGATATTTAAACTTTCACAAGTTCCTGTTGTGTGGTGTAACTCCATGACGATCTCACAGTATTGTGCAGCGAGAACTACAATCTTCTGTTGTCTGACACCATTAGCTGTTAGCGGTATCTGAAGCTTTTATAGTTGTATGAGGAAAGAGGCAACAGGTCCATCCGGTCCGTACTGTTTTATTTTGCTTGAATGCTTAAAGATTGGTTATACTCCATCTAGGTGTTGGTGGGAGTGCTCTTCCTCAAGGTAGGGGGGGAAGGGGGGGTCACACACTAAACCTCCTTCTTTACTTGCTGATTAGTTCTCAAGCCCCCTGTAAAACAAAACATGGTGAAAGTGATAGTTTTATGTGAAGGTAAAAGCTCCTGGGGATATAATGGGCCTTATTCCAAGTAGCTCGATTTGCTGGTGTTCACGTTTTTTGTCAACTGTGCACGCGCAAAAATTTAGAAAGAAGACCCTACGGCGCATGGGCGAAACAGTGTACGCACAGAAGTGCTGTTGCGACCGGGACAGACGTATCAGAAATGGGGCGCGAAAGTGATGAACATTATTAGACGGTGACTCAACACAGAAAAAGTCTGTCTTACAGGCATATATATAGTGTTCATTCTAGCACCCTGCACCTTTCAAAATCCATGCAGTTCCTCTTTCCTGCCTGGGGTGTCACTCTCTGCTCTGGTGTTTCTCAGCACACACAGGTCTGTATAACAGCACTGAGTAACAGATCAGAGTGTGCGGAGAAGCACCACAGCAGAGAGCGACACCCCAGGCAGGAAAGAGGAACTGCACAAGCGTGACATTGATAATACCGCAGCCGCGACTCCGGCAACAGCGAGCGCAGATGCAACTATTTCTAAATTCAGCCCAATGAGTGTAAATAATTTTCTCTTGCGTCCTAGAGGATGCTGGGGTCCACATTAGTGCCATGGAGTATAGACGGGTCCACCAGGAGCCATTGGCACTTTAAGAGTTTGAGAGTGTGGGCTGGCTCCTCCCTCTATGCCCCTCCTACCAGACTCAGTTTAGAAAATGTGCCCGGAGGAGCCGGTCATAGCTAGGGGAGCTCTCCTGAGTTTTCCTGGTAAATGTTTTTTTTTTAAAGTTTATTATTTTACAGGGAGGCTGCTGGCAACAGCCTGCCTGCATCGAGGGACTGAGGAGGGGAGCAGTGTCCGCCCTGCGTGGTCTGAGCCACTGTCTCTGCTGACTGGACACTGAGCTCCAGAGGGGTATGATCATTCTCCGCCACAGGGGACCGCTCTCGCCCCAGCAGCATGCCGCCATCCCCTTGCAGAGCTGAAGAATCAGCGAGCGAGACGTCGACACCCCCCCCCCCCTAGCAAGCGGGGGGTCGGTGTGAAGATGGCGGCACAGGATAAGAGCGCAGTATTAACTGCGCTCTGGGGATGCCTCAGCGGTACATAGTGCGGCACTGTGAGGGGCGCCCTACACTGGTCCAGAAGCCTGTCGGGATCCCCGGATCTCAGCCAGCACTAATTCCCCAGGCCAGTATAATCCATGAAGAGTGGGAAGACAGCGCCATTAAGGGGGCGGAGCTTCTCCTCAGAGCGGACCCAGCAGCGTTTCAGCACCATTTTACTGCCTGCACAGCGCTGAGAAGGAGGATTAGGTCCCTCCACAGCAACTCCAGTTATCTGTAAACGGTACCAGGGGGTTGTAGAAGGGGGGGGGGGGGGGGGGGGGAGGCTGTAATACGACTGTGTGTCCTATTATGGTGCACAGTCAGCGCTGACAAGGGGTCTCCCTTTGGTAAAAGCGCTGTGTGTGGGTTGGCTCCAATCTCTGTGTCTCTCTTGCCATTCTTGGGGGGGAAACTCTGTCTGCCCTCACGTGTGTGTGTGTGTGTGTGTGTGTGTGTGTGTGTAGAGTGTTTGGTGGTCTCCTTTAGCTATGTCCAGGGATACTGTGTCATATGCTGCAGAGGATTTGTCCTCCCAGGATGATCCCATTCCATGTAATCAGGATAGCACTGGTTTAGCACAGATACCAGCAAAAGAGCCTGAGTGGTTTTCCTTTATCAAATCTTGGATTTCTCAGATTTCTGAAAGGGTTGCAAGTAATGAATCTGCAACTCAGGTATTACAGAGCTCTATGGCAGTATGGCCGGTTTCTAGTACCTCAGGATGCTCCTCTATATACCACCATAAGCGTGCGCTTGTGCATGTCACACAAGACGACACGGATACCGATTCTGACACCACAGACGGTGATGGGGATGTGTTGCGGGGGTCCGCATCTCTTGCAAAGGGGGTGCAATTGATGTTAGAGGCTATCAGGTTTGTGTTGAATATTGATGATACCAAACCTGAACAGGTTGAGGAGGCTTTTCTCTAACGTCCTAGTGGATGCTGGGGACTCCGTCAGGACCATGGGGAACAGCGGGCTCCTCAGGAGACAGGGCACATCTAAAAAGCCTTTTAGGTCACATGGTGTGCACTGGCTCCTCCCCCCACGACCCTCCTCCAAGCCCCAGTTAGGTTTTTGTGCCCGTCCGAGAAGGGTGCAAATTGGATGGCTCTCTTAAGGAGCTATTTAGTAAAGTTTTTTTTTAGGTTTCTAATCAGTGATTCCTGCTGGCGACAGGATCACTGCAACGAGGGACTTAGGGGAGAGACTGGCAACTCACCTGCGTGCAGGAGGATTGAAGTCTTAGGCTACTGGACACTGAGCTCCAGAGGGAGTCGGAACACAGGTCAGCCTGGGGTTCGTCCCGGAGCCGCGCCGCCGATCCCCCTTACAGACGCTGAAGAAAGACGGCGGAACGGAGGTCCGGAAACAGGCGGCAGAAGACTTCACAGTCTTCAGAGAGGTAGCGCACAGCACTGCAGCTGTGCGCCATTGTTGTCACACGGCTCACTGACACGGTCACGGAGGGTGCAGGGCGCTGCTGGGGGCGCCCTGGGCAGCAATATAAATACCTATTTGGCAAATAAATACATCACATATAGCCATTAAGGCTATATGTATGTATTTTAACCCAGGCCAGTTATTAAAAAACCGGGAGGAAAAGCCAGCCGAAAAGGGGGCGGAGCTTATTCTCCTCAGCACTCAGCGCCATTTTCCTGATCAGCTCCGCTGGTGAGGAAGGCTCCCACTCTCCCCTGCACTGCACTACAGAAACAGGGTTAAAAGAGAAGGGGGGCATAAATTGGCGATATAATGATATATTAAGAGCGCATATATAGAAACAACACCTTCTAGGGTTGTTATATACATTATAGCGCTTTTGGTGTGTGCTGGCAAACTCTCCCTCTGTCTCCCCAAAGGGCTAGTGGGTCCTGTCCTCTATCAGAGCATTCCCTGTGTGTGTGCTGTATGTCGGTACGTGTGTGTCGACATGTATGAGGAAAATGTTGGTGAGGAGGCGGAGCAAATTGCCTGTAATGTTGATGTCACTCTCTAGGGAGTCGACACCGGAATGGATGGTCTACTTATGGAATTACGTGATAATGTCAACACGCTGCAAGACGGTTGACGACATGAGATGGCCGGCGGACAAATTAGTACCGGTCCAGGCGTCTCAGACACCGTCAGGGGCTTGTAAAAACGCCCATTTACCTCAGTCGGTCGACAGACACAGACATGGACACTGACCCCAGTGTCGACGGTGAAGAAACATACGTAATTTTCCTTTAGGGCCACGAGTTACATGTTAAGGGCAATGAAGGAGCTGTTACATATTTCTGATACTACAAGTACCACAAATAAGGGTATTTTGTAGGGTGTGAATAAACTACTTGTAGTTTTGCCTGAATCAGATAAATTAAATGAAGTGTGTGATGATACGTGGGGTTCCTCCGATAGAAAGTTATGGGCGGTATACCCTTTCCCGCCAGAAGTAAGGGCGAGTTGGGAAACACACCTTAGGGTGGATAAGGCGCTCACACGCTTATAAAAACATGGCGTTACCGTCTCTAGATACGGCCGCCCTCAAGAAGCCAGCTGATAGGAAGCTGAAAAATATCATGACAGTATATACACACATACTGGTGTTATACTACGACCAGCAATCGCCTCAGCCTGGATGTGCAGCGCTGAGGGGGCTTGGTCGGATTTCCTGACTGAAAATTTTGATACCCTTGACAGGGACAAGATTTTATTGACTATAGAGCATTTTAAGGATGCATTTCTATATATGCGTGATGCGCAGAGGGATATTTGCATTCTGGCATCAAGAGTAAATGTGATTTACATATCTGCCAGACGAAGACACGACAGTGGTCAGGTGAGGCAGATTCCAGACGGCATGTGGAAGTATTGCCGTATAAAGGGGCGGTCCATCGGACCTGGTGGCCATGGCAACAGCTGAAAAATCCACTTTTGTTACCCCGAATCACATATCGGCAAAAAAGGACACAGTCTTTTCAGTCTCAGTCCTTTCGTCCCCATAGGGGCAGGCGGGCAAAGGCCAGTCATATCTGCCCAGGGGTAGAGGAAAGGGAAGAAGACTGCAGCAAGCAGCCCATTCCCAGGAACAGAAGCCCCTCACAGCTTCTGCCAAGTCCGCAGCATAACGCTGGGGCCGTACAAGCGGACTCAGGTGCGGTAGGGGGTCATCTCAAGAGTTTCAGTACGCAGGGGGCTCACTCGCAAGGGAACTCCGGGATCCTACATGTAGTATCCCAGGTGTACATTGGAAATTCGAGACATCTCCCCCTCACACAATTCACAGGCTGTATTCCCAGCAGGTGATAATCAAAGTACCCCTCTTACAACATGGAAGGGGGTAGTATTCCACACTATATTGTGGTACTGAAGCCAACCGGCTCGGTGAGATCTGAAATATTTGAACACTTACATACAAGCGTTCAGATCAAGATGGAGTCACTCAGAGCAGTGATAGCGAACCAGGAAGAAGGGGACGATATGGTGTCACTGGATATCAGGGACGCTTACCTACAGGTCCAAATTTGCCCTTCTCACCAAGGGTACTTCAGGTTCCTGGTACAGAACTGTCACTATCAGTTCAGACGCTGCCGTTTGGGTTGTCCACGGCGCCCCGGGTCTTTACCAAGGTAATGGCCGGAATGATGATTTTTCTTAAAAGGAAACATGGACGCTTTCCTGATAAGGGCAAGGTCCAGAGAACAGTTGGAGGTCGGAGTAGCACTATCTTAAGTAGTTCTACGTCAGCACGAGTGGATTCTAAATATTCCAAAATCGCAGCTTTTTCCGATGACACGTCTACTGTTCATAGGGATGATTCTGGACACAGTCCAGAAAAACGTGTTTCTCCCAGTGGAGAAAGCCAGGGAGTTATCCGAGCTAATCGGGATACTCCTAAAACCAGGAAAAGTGTCAGTGCATCATTGCACAAGAGTCCTGGTAAAAATGGTGGCTTATTACGAAGCAATTCCATTCGGCAGATTTCCCGCAAGAACTCTTCGGTGGGATCTGCTGGACAAATGGTCCGGATCGCATCCTCAGATGCATCAGCGGATAACCCTATATCCAAGGACAAGGGTGTCTCTCCTGTGGTGATTACAGAGTGCTCATCTTCTAGAGGGCCGCAGATTTGGCATTCAGGATTGGATGCCGGTGACCACGGAGGCCAGCCTGAGAGGCTGGAGAACAGTCACACAGGGAAAAAATTTCCAGGGAAGTGTGATTAAGTCTGGAGAATTCTCTCTGCATAAATAAGCTTAGAGCAAATTTATAAGGCTCTAAACTTAGCAAGACCTCTGCTTCAAGGTCAGCCGGTATTGATCCAGTGGGATAACATCACGGCAGTCGCCCACGTAAACAGAAAGGGCGGCACAAGAAGCAGGAGGGCAGTGACAAAACTGCAAGGATTTTTCGCTAGGCGGAAAATCATGTGATAGCACTGTCAGCAGTGTTCTTTCCGGGAGTGGACGACTGGGAAGCAGACTTCCTCAGCAGGCATGACCTCCACCCGGGAGAGTGGAAACTTCATAGGGAAGTTTTTCAGCATGATTGTGGACCGTTGGCAAAGACCAAAGGTGGACATGATAGCGTCCCGCCCGAAAAACGGGACAGGTATTCCGCCAGGTCATGAGACCTTCAGGCGATAGCTGTGGATGTTCTGGTAACACCGTGGGTGTACCAGTCAGTGTATGGGTTCCCTCCTCTGTTTCTCATAACCAAGGTATTGAGAATTATAAGACATAGAGGAGTATGAACTATACTAGTGGCTCCGGATGGGCCAAGAGGGACTTGGTACCCGGAGCTTCAAGAGATGCTCACAGAGGACTAAGGGCCTGGGGAGCTAAGAAGGGACTTGCTTCAGCAAGTACCATGTCTTTTCCAAGAATTACCGCGGCTGCGTTTGACGGCATGGCGGTTGAATACCGGATTCTGAAGGGAAAAAGGCATTCCATAAGAGGTCGTACCTACCTTGGTCAAAGCCAGGAAGGAGGTGACCGCACAACGTCATCACCACATGTGGTGAAAATATGTTGCGTGGGTAAGGCCAGGAAGGCTCCACGAAGGAAATTCAACTAGGTCGATTCTGCACTTCCTGAAAACAGGAGTGTTTTGAGCCTCAAATTGGGGTTCATTAAGATTTAAATTTCGGCCCTGTAGATTTTCTTCCAGAAAAAATTGACTTCAGTTCCTGAAGTCCAGATTGTAAAGGGTGTATTCCATATACAGTTCTTTTGTGCCTCTAGGGGCACCGTGAGATCTCAACATAGTGTTGGGATTCCTTAAAATCATATTGGTTTGAACCGCTCAAATCTGTGGATTTGAAATATCTCACATGGAAAGTGACCATGCTGTTGACCAATATCTCACATGGAAAGTGACCATGTTGTTAGTCCTGGCCTCGGCCAGGCGATTGTCAAAAAGAATGGGCGGTTTTGTTTTACAAAAGCCCATATTAGAATTTTCCATTTGAACAGGGCAGAACTGGGACTCGTCTCCAGTTTCTTCCTAAAGGGGTGTCAGCGTTGTCACCTGAAACAACCTATTGTGGTGCCTGCGGCTACTGGGGACTTGGAGGACTCCAAGTTACTAGACGTTGTCAGGGCCCTAAAAATATATATATATATATATATATATATATATATATATATATATATATATATATATATATATATGTTAGGACGGCTGGAGTCAGAAAGTCTGACTTGCTGTTTATATTGTATGCACCCAACAAGCTGGGTGCTCCTGCTTCTAAGCAGTCTATTGCACGCTAGATTTGTAGTACAATTCAGCGTGCACATTCTGTGGCAGGCCTGCCACAGCCGAAATATGTAGATGCCCATTCCACAAGGAAGGTGGCCTCATCCTGGGCGGCTGCCCGAGGAGTCTCGGCATTATAACTTTGCCGAGCAGCTACTTGGTCAGGGGAGAACACGTTTGTAAAATTTTACAAATTTGATACTCTGGCTAAAGAGGACCTGGAGTTCTCTCATTCGGTGCTGCAGAGTCATCCGCACTCTCCCGCCCGTTTGGGAGCTTTGGTATAATCCCCATGGTCCTGACGGAGTCCCCAGCATCCACTAGGACGTTAGAGAAAATAAGAATTTACTTACCGATAATTCTATTTCTCGTAGTCCGTAGTGGATGCTGGGCGCCCATCCCAAGTGCGGATTGTCTGCAATGCTTGTACATAGTTATTGTTACAAAAATCGGGTTATTACTATTGTTGTGAGCCATTTTTTCAGAGGCTACTTCGTTTTGTTATCATACTGTTAACTGGGTTCAGATCACAAGTTGTACGGTGTGATTGGTGTGGCTGGTATGAGTCTTACCCGGGATTCAAGATCCTTCCTTATTGTGTATGCTCGTCCGGGCACAGTACCTGGCTGGGGCTTGGAGGAGGGTCGTGGGGGGAGGAGCCAGTGCACACCATGTGACCTAAAAGGCTTTTTAGATGTGCCCTGTCTCCTGCGGAGCCCGCTGTTCCCCATGGTCCTGACGGAGTCCCCAGCATCCACTACGGACTACGAGAAATAGAATTATCGGTAAGTAAATTCTTATTTTTTCACTGAAAATAAAAAAGCCTCGCTAACCTTCCCTGCGTCACAGGAATTGAATGCTATATTTGAGAAAGCATGGGTAAACCCTGAGAAAAAATTCCAGGTCCCTAAAAGGGTACAGGTGGCGTTTCTTTTCCCTGAGGAGGATAGAAAAAAATGGGAAAACCCGCCGATTGTTGACGCATCTGTGTCCAGACTCTCAAAGAAGGGGGGTTTGCCTGTTCCAGGATCTACCGCCTTAAAGGAGCCGGCTGATCGAAAAATTTAAAACACGCTTAAATCAATGTACACTGCTTCAGGGGCCATATTACGTCCCACTATCGCTAGTGCATGGATTGCAAAGGCAATAGTAAAGTGGTCGGCTACCTTACTTGAGGATTTGGATACGATGGATAAGGATGATGTTGCATTATTTTTACGCAACATACATGATTCAGCAGGTTTTATGGTAGAATCCATGAAAGACCTGTGTTCCATGGCTGCGGGAATCTCTTCCATGTCTGTTTCAGCCCGTCGGGGACTGTGGCTGCGCCAGTGGTCGGCCGACGTGGAATCCAGAAAAAGTGTGGAGTCCCTACCCTATACAGGTCAGGCTCTCTTTGGGGAAGCTCGAGATGTGTGGATATCCACGGCTACAGCGGGTAAGTCTCCGTTTCTTGCCTCAGCAGCACCTGCTCCGAAGAAATCCTTCTCTTCATCGGCAACACAGTCCTTTCGGCCTAACAAGCCTAGAAAGGCCAGACCGTCCAATACCTTCTTTAGGGGAGGTCAAGTTAAGTCCAAGAAACCTGCCGCTGCAGGTTCCCAGGAACAAAAGCCTGCTTCAGGTATGCCAAAGTCCTCCGCATGACGGTGGACCGCGCGGCCTGGAGGTGGGGCCGGTGGGAGCGAGACTCGGACTCTTCAGTCACGTCTGGGCATCGTCCGGCCTGAATCCCTGGGTGATAGATATTGTATCCCAGGGATACAGGCTGGAATTTCAAAGTCTCCCTCATCGTTTTTTCAAATCGGGCTTACCAGCTCTGTTGGCAGACAGCACTGTACTACAAGAAGCTGTCCAAAATTTGTTGGAGGCACAGGTCATTGTGCCAGTTCCTCCTCCTGCGCAGGCCACAGGTTACTATACGAACCTTTTTGTGCTACCGAAACCGGATGGTTCGATCAGGCCCTTTCTGAACCTAAAATCATTGAACCCCTTTCTAAAGGAGTTCAAGTTCAAGATGGAGTCTCTCAGGGCGTGATATCAGGTCTGGAAGAGGGGGAATTCCTGGTATCACTGGATATCAAGGATGCGTACCTCCACATTCTGATCTGGCTGCCGCATCAGGCTTATCTCCGTTTCGCATTGCTGGACTGTCATTTCCAGTTCCAGGCCCTGCCATTCGGCCTCTCCACAGCACCAAGGGTGTTTACCAAGGTGATGGCAGAGATGATGGTTCTCCTCCGCAAACAAGGGGTGAACATCATTCTATATATGAACGATCTGCTGATAAAGGCATCGTCCAAGGAGAAGCTGCTGCAGTCCATTGTTCTCACAATGGAAAAAGGGGTTTTACCACATGGGATCTCGGGCGCTCTGGTGATAGATATATCATAGGACTAGCTCGTATCAGCAACCCAGGTATATAAAATATCTAAAAATGGAATAAAACACATAACATAGTGTATAACCGTAATATAATGTGACACAGTGTGATGCTGTTGTCAATGGCTGACTCGTACCGGATTTGATGGTCTGTTAATAAACAGACAGAAGCGCTTGTGTATTGAGCGGTTCACCGGTTGGCATATAATTCCAAATGTCCCTGGAGTCGTTTTTCCTCCATTCACCAATGTGTATTCATATATGGATAACAAATGGGACTTGATAGTGCATTATCAGACAGCCATTTTAATAAACATCACAACATATATAACATATACAGCTAGTGGACTCTCACCGATTCTTTTGGTCTACAGATGTTAGTAGACAATTGCGCATTAATAATTAGCCCAGGCGTCCCCAAGGGTAGTCATCAACCGCAAAGTGAGTCCTCCACGTGCCAAGCAATACCTCCAACCAACGCGTTTCGATAACTCAGTGTTATCTTTTTCAAGGTGTAAAGGTATCTGAACAGAAAGGGTATTTATACCCTATAGATTATTCAACAAGTAAAACCTATTTCCAGACATAGACTTCCTACAACTAAAATCCCCATAGAAATAACGTGATCCTCATCGATCCAGTCCTCCACTCCGGGATGTTGCTATTGTCCTCATTCCCGCCCGTTTTCTGATGGCTCCGATTGCGTTCCACAGCCGGTCGCGTGAGTGTCATTTCCGGCGGAAGTACGTCATGACGTCGCGGATCAGTCATTGTTTTGCTGGCGTCTCTTTGGGCGGATGTGCGTCACCTCATCCGGATGTTTGTTGTATTAATCCGTTTCAGGAAGTGCACCGTCCACGATATTATAATATTTTCGGACGCCATTTTAGTGTAGTTCAGTTCCCATTATACGGATCATGCAAATAGTAAACAAAAGACATGTTGTTAAAACTTTCAAATATAAAATAAACAGCTTATTTTAAGAGACTGTCTTAATCTATAAAAACCATTTGGTCTCAAAATCTTTATTGAGACCTAGTGGCTCCAGGGTTTTAAAAGTAAAAATGGTTTGCATTTCAATTTTTGCAAGTTTTTTAAGTGGATCCCCACCTCTTTTATCGGAGACCACTTTTTTAATAGCATAAAAGTTATTAATATCATTGGGGTTAGAATTATGGGTTCTTTTAAAATGTGCTGATAGAGCATGAGTTTACAAACCTTTCTTCACATTACGAAGGTGCTCTCCCATCCGAATTTTTAATGCCCTACTAGTTCTGCCAATGTAGAATTTATTACAACTGCATTCTATGCAGTAAATGACATTCATTGAATGGCATGTAATAAAATCCTTAATTATACATTTTCTATCGTTGATGACAACCTCCTCTTTCTTGTTTCCAAAGGTGTTGGCAATGTTCCTGCATGCCAAGCATGAGCCACACCTATAGAATCCTTTAGATGTAATGATGGGTTGTTCTGAAGGTGTGGCATGAAAACTATGCACCAATTTTGATTGTATGTTTGGTGCCTTTCTGTATATACAAGTAGGTTTTTCTGGTAACTCGGATCCAATGACCGGGTCCTTTTTAAGGATTGACCAGTGTTTTCTCAAAATATTATTCACCTTCTGATGTTGAGATGAATAGTCGGTGATGAATGCCCATTTATATCTATCATTCGATTCTATCCTCTCATTGTCCTTCCTTCTGGTAAGATTATTTCTATCTAATCTCGAGACTCTTTCAAGAGATGATCTGAGTGTCTGTTCATCATATCCTGAGTCTCTAAATCGATTTTCCATGTCAGATGCTTGATCTAAAAAGGTCTGCTGGTCGGTACAGTTTCTCTTTAGCCTCGTGAATTGACCGGCTGGTATACCCTCCAACCAGTTATCATGATGGCAGCTTGACCTATCTATATATGATCTTGAATCGGTGGGTTTGATGTAGGTTTTTGTTTTTATACCCCCTTCTTCTATATAGATGGTCAAGTCGAGAAAATTAACTTGTTCCTTACTGATATCAAATGTTAATTTGATATGATGGTTATTAGCATTTAGATAGGTGCAAAAGTCTTTCAACGTTTCCTCGTTCCCCTTCCAGATGAACAGTATATCATTGATATACCTATGCCAGGACACCAGGTTCGCCCCATGGCCATCTCCTGTCCAGATATATTGGTCCTCCCAGGAGCCCATGAAAATATTAGCATAACTTGGGGCGAACCTGGTGCCCATGGCGGTGCCACACTTCTGCAGAAAGAATTCATCATTAAAAATGAAATAATTATTATGTAAGATAAAGCTGATACTATCTATTAGAAATTCCTGCATATTGTTAGATATGTCAGATCTTGCCAATGTTTCCTTTACTGCTCTTAAACCCAATTGATGATCTATACTGGTGTAAAGGGCATTTACATCTGCCGTTATCATGAAATAGTTGTCGTTCCATGTAGTATCATCTAAAAGTCGCAATACATCCCCTGTATCCCTTAGATGTGAACGAATTGATGTCACAAGTGGCTGAAGATGATGATCGACCATCTGGGACAAATTTGCGGTCATGGAATTAATCCCAGAGACTATTGGTCTACCTGGGGGGCTAATAAGGCTTTTGTGCATTTTCGGAAGAACGTATATCGTGGGGATGATAGGGTATTCTAATACTAGAAACTTAGATTCGTTCTCTGTAATGATACCCTTCTTGTTGTGTTTTTCTATTAAATCATTTAGTTGAGTTTGCATCTTTTTTGATGGATCACCCCGTAACTTTTTGTATGTTGTTCTGTCTTCCAATTGGCGATAAATCTCGCCTTCATAATCTTTTTTGTTCATAAGAACAATACCGCCCCCCTTATCGGCGGGCTTGATAATCAGATCTTTATTGGAAGTCAATGTGTTAATCGCTTTCCTTTCTTGAAGAGTCAGATTGTGTTGAATACGCCCCGTTTCTAGTTTTTCACAGTCTGCTCTTACTGCATGAATGAAAGTTTCTATAAAGCATCCCTTAAGGTGCGCGGGGTAAAATGTGGACTTAGGTTTGAAAATATTATGTTCACTTATTTCTGTAACCATCGCCTCACCCTCTTTGATCTTAAAAATTTTTTTTAGGGTTAACTTTCTAGTGAACTTTTCAATGTCAATAAAAAGGTCGAATTGGTTTGCTTTTATTGACGGGGCATATTTCAGTCCTTTCTCTAATAGGGTACGTTCAGCCTCTAGAAGTACATGAGAGCTCAGGTTGAAGATTTTTACCTTTTCAACCTGTTTCGGGTGGTCAGGGGGTGGGCTGGTTCTTTGGGGGGAATGATCACCCTTTTAGGTTTTTTTCTCCCTCGTTTTTTACAGCCTCCCCTTGTTCCCCGATGATGGTAGCTTATCTTATATTTCTCGCTCTTCCGCCCCTCTCTAAAAAAGGTGTCTGATACCTATTTTCATCCAATGGTTGGAACCTATTTCTCGTGTGAATTGGACTTTGCCAATTATTTATTTCCCATCGTTCTACTGTGGGGTTTTTTCTTTGATTACGATCCCTCCAATGGGATGTTTTTTCCCAATGTCTATGATTGGATTCTCTTTCCGGCCGTGGGATTCTCCAATTGGAGATATTCTTTTCCCATTGGTCAGATCTATAGTCTTCCTTTTGATATCTAGGTTCTAATCCCTCTGAATCCTGGTCAATATTATGACTGGAGTATGTAGGAGGTCTAGTTGTATTGAATTCCCTCTTATTATTATTGGTATTATTTATCCAACCTCGTCTCTTCCTAGTATTGGTTTGAACCGGAGGAAGGACTTCATTAATGTTTTGTGACTCCATATCTTGTGTCCCTATTTCTCTTTTGTCCCTCAAATATTTGTTTCTTTTTCTTGTGGTGATGGCTTTTTCGGATTTTTCTATTCTGGACTCTATCTTTAATTCCTTTTCTTTAAAATCAGCTTGGTCCATGAATGGAGTGATAATCTCCCTATATCCTTTGATTTCTTCATCTAGGGCCCTCAAATCTTTCTTACGTTCTGAGATGATGAGTTCCATCAATTTATAGGAACAATCATCTATAGTTTGATTCCATTCGTGTTTGAATTGTTCAGAAGCCGTTGTAAAGCTTGCCTTTTTATTGATCTTAAGGCCTCTCGGTATAATTTTAGATTTGTGGTATTTCTCTAGAGTAACCACCTCCCACCATATTTTATTTTCTTTTAGAAGAACTATCTCTAGTTTACGAAGGACATTATCTAAGTCCTCATCTAGTAAGTTATTTTCACCTGATGGCACAGAAAATAAGGAATCAAATTTCCTCAACCTGTCCTCTCTATTGTGAAACATGGCAGCAGATGTGTATTCAAATGGTGAACAAACAAACAATAGTAGAAACGACTGATCACACACTCATGCGCCGACTAGCAGCCTGAAAACCAGTGGTGTAAGTGTCACCAACACTTAAAGACAAATTGGAAAAAGGAGTTTTACCACATGGGATCTCGGGCGCTCTGGTGATAGATATATCATAGGACTAGCTCGTATCAGCAACCCAGGTATATAAAATATCTAAAAATGGAATAAAACACATAACATAGTGTATAACCGTAATATAATGTGACACAGTGTGATGCTGTTGTCAATGGCTGACTCGTACCGGATTTGATGGTCTGTTAATAAACAGACAGAAGCGCTTGTGTATTGAGCGGTTCACCGGTTGGCATATAATTCCAAATGTCCCTGGAGTCGTTTTTCCTCCATTCACCAATGTGTATTCATATATGGATAACAAATGGGACTTGATAGTGCATTATCAGACAGCCATTTTAATAAACATCACAACATATATAACATATACAGCTAGTGGACTCTCACCGATTCTTTTGGTCTACAGATGTTAGTAGACAATTGCGCATTAATAATTAGCCCAGGCGTCCCCAAGGGTAGTCATCAACCGCAAAGTGAGTCCTCCACGTGCCAAGCAATACCTCCAACCAACGCCGTTTCGATAACTCAGTGTTATCTTTTTCAAGGTGTAAAGGTATCTGAACAGAAAGGGTATTTATACCCTATAGATTATTCAACAAGTAACATTGCAGGAACATTGCCAACACCTTTGGAAACAAGAAAGAGGAGGTTGTCATCAACGATAGAAAATGTATAATTAAGGATTTTATTACATGCCATTCAATGAATGTCATTTACTGCATAGAATGCAGTTGTAATAAATTCTACATTGGCAGAACTAGTAGGGCATTAAAAATTCGGATGGGAGAGCACCTTCGTAATGTGAAGAAAGGTTTGTAAACTCATGCTCTATCAGCACATTTTAAAAGAACCCATAATTCTAACCCCAATGATATTAAAAACTTTTATGCTATTAAAAAAGTGGTCTCCGATAAAAGAGGTGGGGATCCACTTAAAAAACTTGCAAAAATTGAAATGCAAACCATTTTTACTTTTAAAACCCTGGAGCCACTAGGTCTCAATAAAGATTTTGAGACCAAATGGTTTTTATAGATTAAGACAGTCTCTTAAAATAAGCTGTTTATTTTATATTTGAAAGTTTTAACAACATGTCTTTTGTTTACTATTTGCATGATCCGTATAATGGGAACTGAACTACACTAAAATGGCGTCCGAAAATATTATAATATCGTGGACGGTGCACTTCCTGAAACGGATTAATACAACAAACATCCGGATGAGGTGACGCACATCCGCCCAAAGAGACGCCAGCAAAACAATGACTGATCCGCGACGTCATGACGTACTTCCGCCGGAAATGACACTCACGCGACCGGCTGTGGAACGCAATCGGAGCCATCAGAAAACGGGCGGGAATGAGGACAATAGCAACATCCCGGAGTGGAGGACTGGATCGATGAGGATCACGTTATTTCTATGGGGATTTTAGTTGTAGGAAGTCTATGTCTGGAAATAGGTTTTACTTGTTGAATAATCTATAGGGTATAAATACCCTTTCTGTTCAGATACCTTTACACCTTGAAAAAGATAACACTGAGTTATCGAAACGCGTTGGTTGGAGGTATTGCTTGGCACGTGGAGGACTCACTTTGCGGTTGATGACTACCCTTGGGGACGCCTGGGCTAATTATTAATGCGCAATTGTCTACTAACATCTGTAGACCAAAAGAATCGGTGAGAGTCCACTAGCTGTATATGTTATATATGTTGTGATGTTTATTAAAATGGCTGTCTGATAATGCACTATCAAGTCCCATTTGTTATCCATATATGAATACACATTGGTGAATGGAGGAAAAACGACTCCAGGGACATTTGGAATTATATGCCAACCGGTGAACCGCTCAATACACAAGCGCTTCTGTCTGTTTATTAACAGACCATCAAATCCGGTACGAGTCAGCCATTGACAACAGCATCACACTGTGTCACATTATATTACGGTTATACACTATGTTATGTGTTTTATTCCATTTTTAGATATTTTATATACCTGGGTTGCTGATACGAGCTAGTCCTATGATATATCTATCACCAGAGCGCCCGAGATCCCATGTGGTAAAACCCCTTTTTCCAATTTGTCTTTAAGTGTTGGTGACACTTACACCACTGGTTTTCAGGCTGCTAGTCGGCGCATGAGTGTGTGATCAGTCGTTTCTACTATTCATTGTTCTCACAACACTCCTTCTCAAGAGTTATGGGTGGTTATTCAGAGTTGATCGCTAGCTGCATTCGTTCTCTGTGCAGCGATGAGGCAAAAATTCTGCACTTCTGCGCCTGTGGCACAATGCGCACGCGCGACGTACTATTACAACGAACTATGTAGTTTCACACGGGGTCTAGCAAAGCTTTTCAGTCACACTGCTGGCCGCAGAGTCATTGACATGAAGTGGGCGTTTCTGGGTGTCAACTGACCGTTTTCAGGGAGTGTTGAAAAAAAACGCAGGCGTGCCAGGAAAAATGCAGGCATGGGTTGGCGAACGCAGGGCGTGTTTGTGACATCAAAACAGGAACTGAACAGTCTGAAGTGATCGCAAGCGCTGAGTAGGTTTTGAGCTGCTCTAAAACTGCACAAAAAAACTTTGTAGCTGCTCTGCGATCCTTTCGTTCGCACTTCTGCTGGTTGTGTCGGCTTTTCATATCAACCAACCTATTGTGGTGCCAGTGGCTACTGACTCCTCAATGACATCAAAGTCCTTGGACGTGGTGAGTGCTTTGAAGATCTATGTGAAGAGGACTGTTCGTCACAGAAAATCGGACTCTTTGTTTGTCCTGTATGATCCCAAGAAAATTGGATGTCTTGCTTCTAAGCAGACAATATCTCGCTGGATCAGGTTCAATATCCAGCATGCGTATTCTACGGCAGGATTGCCGTGTCCAAAATCTGTTAAGGCCCACTCTACTCGTAAGGTGGGTTCTTTCTGGGTGGCTGCCCGGAGTGTCTCGACTTTACAACTTTGCCAAGTGGCTACTTGGTCAGGGTCGAACACGTTTGCTAAGTTCTACAAGTTCGATACTTTGGCCTCTGAGAACCTAAAGTTTGGTCAATCCGTTCTGCAGGAGTCTCCGCACTCTCCTTCCCGTTCTGGAAGCTTTGGTACATCCCCATGGTACTAATGTGGACCCCAGCATCCTCTAGGACATAAGAGAAAGGATTTTAATTACCTACCAGTAAATCCTTTTCTCGTAGTCCGTAGAGGATGCTGGGCGCTCGCCCAGCGCTTTGTGATCCTGCAGTGGTTATCTGGTTCAGTTTCTTTGTTCTTGGTTGAGTACTGCCTTTGTTACTTGGTTGAGTAATGTGTCAGCTTTTGCTGAGTTTCAAGCTAGTTAGCTTGGTTTGCCTTGTATGTGTGAGCTGGTATGAATCTGGCCATTATCTGTGTATAATCCTTCTCTCGAAGATGTCCGTCTCCTTGGGCACAGTTTTTAGACTAAGTCTGGTAGGAGGGGCATAGAGGAAGGAGCCAGCCCACACTCTCAAACTCTTAAAGTGCCAATGGCTCCTGGTGGACCCATCTATACCCCATGGTACCAGCATCAACTAAGGACTACGAGAAAAGGATTTACCGGTAGGTAATTAAAATCCTATTTTGGGAGTTTATTTTTGGAACCAATGTTCCTGGTCAGTGTTCATCGCTGTCTCATTCTCCATCTATAGTATGCAATATTCACCGGAGTAATTGTTACTGAGATTATATTGTTTCCCGTAGTGATCTTTATGATTACATCCCTTGTGAAAACCCTCGTTTGTGAGACCCTGGTGAAAACACTGATATACCGGTGTGTTTCATCCATTATTCCTTCATAAATGTGTCTCTCTAAAGCAAGGGTTCCCTCAAGGCAGGATTTAGTGATACCCGTGCTTGAGCACAGGTGGTTAAATCAAAATAACTGAGGTACTAATTAAGTCCCCTGTGCCCAACTATGGCTTTCCTTAAATCCTGGCCGGTTATTGTGGACGGGTGGTATTCATGTGACTGCCGGTCAGCTGACAGACAGTCACATGACCTCCTCCACCAGCCCGACGGGTCACTGTCCCGATGGTCGGCATGCCGACCAACAGGGACTATTTCCACGACACCCATAGAGTGGGAATAGAACCCGTGGTGAGCGCAGGTCGCTACCGAGCCCGCAGCGTGGCGAGCGCAGCGAGCCCGCAAGGGGCTTGCTGCACTCGCCCCTTTCCGCCGGGATCCCGGGGTCGGTATGCTGCCGGGATCCCGGCGTCTGTAAGCTGACCGGCGGTCAGGAGACCGCCGGTCACCCGTACTACACCCATTGTAGAACATGGTAGGGAATCCCTGCTCTAAAGTTTTAATATACATTAGTGTAATCTTAATGATGAAGAAGCAGGGACTGAGACACTAATTAAGCAACCTGTGGTCAAGCATGGATAGCATTAAAACCTGGTCTGTTAATGCACCTTCAGGAGTGGGTTAGTACAGCAACATCCTATTTGAGATATTATCCCCCCCCCCACCCCGAGTAAGTCTATTTCCGACATTACCCGTGTGCTAAGGTTGAAAGTGATGGAAACTCCGGTGACTGTGTCAAAGCATCAGGTTAAATGTTAATACAGAATATAATTTATACTTACCCTAAGTGTCCTGGTTCATCGTGGTTGAATCTTGTAGTTCTCTTGTTCCAGCCTAAGAATTTTAGATCAAACCCACATGAAGAAGGAACTGAGGCAGGCAGCCAATAAACGTATTCCAGTCTACACAAATACGTCAGACTCCAGCAGTAGTTCCTGTTTCAATTTGTTTTCATACGATCCAAACTTCTTATACGCACAATTCATGTAAGTGGCCTCCTGTGAACAGTTGACTGTGTCCCTACATGCATTATCACAAGGCGTGTCATGCCACACAAATAAGTCCGGTGGGGGATATTTCTCTTATCTGACATCTATACTTACCATTTGGACCATTTTACCTCAGAAATTTTTTTTCTCTGCATGTCTCTTATCTAAATGCAAGAGTGTAATAAAAATTATTTTCTCCATTAATCCAGAGAGTATCACCAGCTATTCTGTAGCTGAAAGTGTTAAGTGCACCCATGGGGCCCACAAAGCGGAGGAAGACATTTTGTGCGTGACCCACTATTAATGACTATACAGATTGTGGATTGACTATGGCCCATATACATCACTGAGGAATTTGCATAAGTGGCAGTATTATGCAAATCTGCATGGGCCTATAGCCGTACACCAGTATGTGTAGTGCTATGTCAGGGAAGACATGCTACATGTATGTGTCAGGCCTTAAATGTGCAATCAAATCAAAATATCCGAAGAGTAGGGGTCATTTTAAAGGAGATCGCCCCCAGAGGCACTGCATTGGTATTTATGTCTGCGTAGTCGCCAGGGCGAAGGTGGAAACCGCTATATTCTAACACAGATAAAATGATTGTAGCGTCACAGAGCTGTGTGGTTCTCAGATCTCCCAGCGTGTGCGTGTGGTGTGTCCGCCATGCCACACTTGATGAACTAGTCATTTGCCCCCAGCCGCCAAACAGCCTGCTCTGCTATGTGAGAGCCTCTTCCCTTGTGTGTCTGGTCAACCAACGATACGGTGGTTTGTTGACCATAACCCATGTGGACAGTTAAAGCAGCAGTTGTATTTATTTGCGAGGGCAAAGATTGACTTGACTGATCCATTTGTCTGTATGCCCTCTACAGTCTCTGGCCACTTGTGAGACATCACTCACTTTAAAAGTGCGTTCTTGGGTGAGATACATAAGTTGTGCATTTTAGTGCCGGTGACGTCTGCTTATAAGCCATGATGCACCCTACTAATTATCTCTGAGGACCGTGGCTTGGCCTGCTGCCTTTATGCAGTTGTAGTACACCTCTGTGACCTCCGTATGATGTACAGTAGGGAGTGGATTATCCCCTATAATCAATTAGATGATTGACAAGGCAAGAAAATCTTTCTCCTAAGGTAGGTTATATTTACTTAAGGTGTAAATGTGTAACTTTCTTGTTGGTTCCATCTAGGAAATGCCTTCTCTCTGTATACTCTACGGCCGGAGACATCAGATGTGGATAGCTATAGATGGGACTATTACCTGACTTGTGATACTCTGTGTCTTTCTCTTTTGTACAGTTTCAGCCGTTCTGCAACCTCCGAAGAACATCAAACTGTTATCTGAGAATTTTAAGCATATCTTGACCTGGGAGGACCCAAACAATGTGTCCGCCGTCTACTACAGCGTGGAATACAGTCATAATCAGTATGTCTGCAAATGACTATTGCGTGTACATGGTGCCTGATCCCATATGTTCCTGATTGCTACAATAGACACGAGTTTGATTTTGTTGCAGGCCTTTTATTATATTACGTGTGGTAGAAGCGAGAAGGCCGTGCAATATTCTTTTGTGGGTACAATTCAGTTATCCCCAGTGTGTAGTCAGTCTTTTGGTTGTGCACCCCTATTGGGGTGAGGGTGCCTGCCGTGTTACCAGTGCTGCCATGCCAATCTGATGGCACATCACCAGCATTGCGGATAATACTCATGTCCTACCCTCAACCTGAGTTCTAAAGATGTTCCATCCCAGATACAGTGCATCCGGAAAGTATTCACACCGCTTTACTTTTTCCACATTTTGTTATGTTACAGCCTTATTCCAAAACGGAATAAATTAATTTTCCCCCTCAAAATTCTACACACAATACCCCATAATGACAATGTGAAACGTTTTTTTTTTTGAGATTTTGGGTAATTTATTAAAAATAAAAAATCTCCATGATTAGAAAATGTAGGCCACACCCACAGTCTGTCCAACCCACCCACAAATCAAGTGCTTTATTGGAAAAAGTATTAACAAGTAAATTGGTGTTTATATGTAAGGTAGGCATACAGTTGGGTAAACTGGATAGACTTTAAGCTGCGCGTTTCAAAGGTATGGAGTGATGAAAATTACTGGCCAGTGAAACGCGTGGCTTGATTGCAAGTCTTTCTGAGTACATGAACTCTAGACTGGTGGGGAACCACCTCAAATATTCCACAGTTCTTTTATCGCCATCTATATATGCCAGTGCCAAATACTGGCCTTGCATTGCTCTTTATGGTAAAGCACTATTTCAGTGAGTATAACCGAGTCAACAGGATTTAAGTCTGGCCTTTGTGCTGTCAGCACTTAGGAGTAAATTTACTAAAACTTCTAAAAGTGATAAGAGGTGATCTAATCTGCAACCAATCAGATATCGTCTATCATTGTCTAGAATGCAATAGAGAAATGATAGACAGAATCTGATTGGTTGCTATTGGCAACATCACCTCTTTTCACTTTTAGAAGCTTAAGTAAATTTACCCCTTTAGAACCACTGATTTATCCTTCCCTTTCCCAAAAGTATACCACCTCTCTCTCTCTCTCTCTCTCTCTCTCTCTCTCTCTCCCCCCTCTCTCTCTCTCCCCTCTCTCTCTCTCTCTCTCCCCCCTCTCTCTCTCTCCCCCCTCTCTCTCTCCCCCCTCTCTCTCTCTCTCTCCCCCCCCCCTCTCTCTCTCTCCCCCCCCTCTCTCTCTCTCTCCTTTCTCTCTCTCTCTCCTTTCTCTCTCTCTCTCATACCTGGTAGTATGTACCATTAAACATCAGTCCACCCCAGGCACAGGATGACATGTAGCCATGCAGCAGTCAGGCTGGGCTGCCGGGTTGCTGTGGCCTGTGAAATGTGACTAAGGAGACAATGTTTTTAATTCTTGTGTGTGTGTGTGTGTGTGTGTGTGTGTGTGTGTGTGTGTGTGTGTGTCCATTTATTATCTACCAGACATAGGGCCCTATTCAGGTTTGTTAGCAATTGGCAGAACGGTGTGCAGTGCAGGTGGTGTACATGTAACATGTGCAGAGAGAGTTAGATTTGGGTGGGGTGTGTTCAAACTGAAATCTAAATTGCAGTGTAAAAATAAAGCAGCCGGTATTTACCCTGCACAGAAACAATATAACCCACCCAAATCTAACTCTCTCTGCACATGTTACATCTATCTGCCCCACCTACAGTGCACGTGGTTTTGCCCAATTGCCAACTTTTTTGGTTTGCTAACAACTCCAATTATCCCACCATAGTGTGGAATTTCCCACTGGTCTGACTTGTGGGATTCCTGGTCAGTACAATGTTCATTGTGTGCTATGGGCTGCAATCTGTGAAACTGGCACTGTACCAGTGCTTGGTGGAACGGTCCTCAGTCATGTTTCTCTCTTTCTTCATCAGCCAGAAATTTGTTAGCACTGGAAATTGCTCCAATATTACGGTTCGGCACTGTGACCTGACCAAGGATTTCACAGACTTACGTGGACGTTATGCAGTGCTGGTCAAAAGTTTCACAAATCAGAGTACTTCAGAGGGCTACCTACCCACAATGTTTAGTCCAAATAGTAACAGTAAGTATATCCAGTATATTCCCAGCACCAGCCCCAGTTGTTGTTGACCTGCAGTTATCACATTGTGCCACTACAGCCACGCTAATACATTGTTCATTGACCCTGATATGGAATTGTGCCAACTAATTGACCTGATTTTAAGTGGAACCATCACTGCTGGTATTTCCTGGAAAACAGAATGGTGTCAACTAACCTGTCCTAGACAGAAGAGCGCATAGAACGTCGCATTTGTTTCTAATTATGATGTGTTAAGACAGTGGGGTAAATTTACTAAGATGGGAGTTCTATTTAAGATGGGATGTTGCCCATAGCAACCAATCAGATTTCAGGTTTTCCAAGGTGCTAGATAAATTAGAAGTAGAGGCTGATTGGTTGCTATGGGCAAAATCCCATCTTAAATAGAACTCCCATCTTAGTAAATGTATCCCACTGTCTGATTTATAGCGGTCTGTCTTCAAGTGATTTTTCATTTGATTAAAGGGCCCTACACACTGAGAGATTTGCACGATAAAAGATATGAGCAATGAATGATTTTTCAGGTAGTTTTTATTACCGACTGCGGGGACGCGCATCGTTCATCGACGGTGCCTCCACACTGAGCGATATGAAAGATATATCGTTCATTTTTGCCGATATTGTCCATATCGTTCTTAAATATCTACCAGTGTGTAGGGCCCTTTAGTCTCAAAGTTAGTCTCTTCTCTGTTTTTTGGTGCAGGTTTCTATTATTAGTGATGTTCTGCACAGTTTGGGCTTTGGTACTAAGGGGTCTATTCATGAAGCAGTGAAAAGTGTGGAGAAGTGAGCCTGTGGAGAAGTTACCCATGGCAACCAATCAGCATTGAAGTAACATTTATAATTTGCATACTATGCAACTGTACGGAGCAGCTGATTGGTTGCCATGGGCAACTTCTCCACAGGCTCACTTCACCACTCTTTTCACTGCTTCATGAATAGACCTCTAAATGATGAGATTGGGAATAGAGAGATGTGCTTGTTGTGCCTCAGTGATGACACTGATAGGAATGTCTGATCAGTGATTTTACAATTGACTTTTCCAGCCATTCTCGGTCCACCAATAGTGGACGTTGTTCCTTGTGACCATTGTCTCAGAGTTTCCATCCAGCCCCCGGTGTCTTATCTGTGGAGTGAAGAACAACAGCGAAATGTTACCATGCTGTCTGATGATGTCTACCCAATACTGGACTACACAATACAGTTGAAGAATTCCCAAACGGTAAGGAGAGTGTAGTGGAATCGTATGTAAAAGCTCTCCGCTAGTCCGTTATCTAACTGACTATATGAATACTAGGTGATTCATCGCGCCCTACGGGCGCTCTTCACACCGTCGCAAGGGGCTACACCCCTTTAACCGTTACACGCCCTTGGGGCGTGCAATATTTTTATTATATGGAGTATTACCTCCAATGATAATTTTGTGTGTGGTTAAATATTGCAGGGACAAAGGGTGTGGGATGGTTAAGGGGCCGTAGCCCCTTGCGACGGCATGAACATTTCATGCAAAGCCTGATAAATGCACCTAGTAGGTGCTGTGGTTGGGGAAGTGGTGGGTGCGTGGGAGATGCGGAGGGGCGATTGCGAGGTTGCCGCGGGTGGGGGAGGGTGTTGTTAGTCACCGAAGGTGGGGGAGGGGCGGGGGTGCTGTGGGTGGGGGAGGGGTGCTTGCAGAGGGGGCGCGGATGGGGGATGGGGTCAAGAGGTGCTGCAGGTGGGGGAGGGGCGGGTGCAGAGGGGAAGCGAATGGGGGAGGGGTTGCAGAGGTGTTGCGGGTGGGGGAGGGGATATGTAGATGCTTTTGGTGGGGGAAGGGCAGGGTCGGCAGATGAAGGAGGGGGTCTGGAGGAGCTGTCTGTGGGGGAGGGGCATGTGCAGGGGGGTGCATTTTGGGGAGGGGTTGCAGAGGTGCTGCGGGTGGGGGAGGAGTGGTTGTGGGGTGCCGTGGAAGGGGTCTGTAGATGATGTGGGTGGTGGAGGGGTGGCTGCGGGTGGGTGGCGAATGGGGGAGGGGGGCAGGAGGTGCTGTGGGTTGGGGAGGGGTGGGTGGTGGAGGGGTGGGGGCAGACGGGGTGCTGGCGATGGGGGAGGTGGTCGGGACGTGTTGCGGATGGGGGAGGGCCGAAAAAGTGGGGGCCATAGATGGGGGATGGGTTCCAGAGGTGCTGCGTGTGATGCAGGGATGGAGGTGGCGCAGGTGGGGGAGAGGCAGATGCGGGGCTGTTGCAGATGGGGGCGGGGTTATGGAGGCAGTGCAGGGGGTAGGGGTGGGTGTGGGGGTGCTGCGAGTTATGTAGGGGGTCGCGAGGCGCAGTGGGTTGGGGAGAAGCGAGGGTGAAGCGGCAGGGGGAGTGGCAGGTGCGGGGGTGCAGCGGATGGGGTTAAGAGGTGCTGTGGGTAGTGGAGTGGTAGGTGCGAAGGTTTTGTGGTTTGTGTAGGGGGGCAGGGGTGCCGTGGATGGGGGTCCGGTGGTGCTGGGGTGTGGTGGATGCTGGGGTGTGGTGTGTGTGTGGGAGGGTGCTGCGGGTGGGGAAGGTGCGGGTGCTGCGAGTGTGATAGCGGGTCGGGAGGCACGGAATTGATGCAGGCGGGGGAGTGGCAGGTGCAGGGGTGCCGCAGATGGGGTCCATAGTTTCTGTGGGTGTTGGAGTGCCGGGTGCGGGGTGCCGCGGTTTGGGTAGGGGTCTGGAGGCGGCACGGGTGGGGGAGGGGCGGGTGCGGTGATGCCGTGGATGGGGTCTGGTGGTGCTGGTGCTCCGGGGGTGGGGGAGGAGCGGGGCTGCCGGGGGTGGGGGAGGGGCGGGTTCGGGGTGCTGCGAGTGGGGTAGGTTGTCAGGAGGCGTAGCGGGTGGGAGAGGAGCAGGGTTAACATGGGTGGGGGAGTGGCAGGTGCGTGGGTTCTGGGGATGGGGCGTGGTGTCCATAGGTGCAGTGGATGGTGCAGTGGCGGGTGTGAGGGTGCCACGGTTTGGGTAGGGGGTGTGGAGGAGCCACGGGTGGGGGAGGGGGAGGTGTGTGGATGTGACGGATGGTGGTGGTGTCTGGTGGCGATGCTAGTGGTAGAGGGCTGTGGGTGGAGGAGGGGTGGGTGTGGGAGAGGGGTGAGGGTGCTGTGTGTGGGGGAGGGGCAGGTGCATGGGTGCTGCGGGTGGGAAAGGGGCAGGTGTGGTGGAGGGGGGACCCAGGGTGCTGCGAGTGGGGTAGGGGGGTAGGAGGTGTAGGGGGTGGGGGCAGAGTGGAGTTGACGCAGGTGGGGGAGTGGCAGGTGCGGGGGTGTCGCGGTTGGGAGATGGGGTCCATAGGTGGTGCGGGTGGTGGAGCGGCCGGTGCGGGGTGCTGTGGTTTGGATAGGGGGTCTGGACGCGCCACGGGTGGGGGAGGGGCGGGTGCGGTGGTGCCATGGATGGGAGTCTGGTGGCGTTGCGGGTGGGGATAGTGCGGATGTGGGGGGAGGGGGGACTCAGGGGGTGGGATGTACTAACCTCTGCCACTGCGGTATCTGGCTTATTGCGTGTCTTCTCCTCGCTAATAGGATTGCTGTCCGCTGGGTGGGAGGTATGGGCCTAGTTCGGTTGTGGGATGGGCTTGTGGGTGCGGTGGGTGTTGCACGTGGGGCGAGAGGTTTGTTTGGAGAAGTTGTAGGTGTGCGTGGGTTGTGTTTGTTGCAGTGGTGTGAGGGTTAGGGGTGCATGAGGTGTTGGGGAGGGTTGTAAGATGTGCAGGGATGGGGAAGGGTGTGTGTGTGTGGGGGGGGGGGGGGAGTGTTAGTGTGTGTGTGTGGGGGGGGTGTTAGTGTGTGTGAAGGAGAAGAGTGTGGCTTGGTGTGATAAGAAGGAGATGTGTCTCTGGGGTGTATGGCTGCAGCAGATGCGGGCAGTGGGGACTCCCTGTCTATGCAGTGACCTAGTGGTTTGGCTGCTGCAGGAGGGAGGGAGATCCCGCTCAGCAGCACAGTGGCTGGAGCAGTGTCCCGTCTAGGCTCCGGGCCGGTGCACCTGATCTGGCCTCCTCAGTGTGTGCCTGGCGCCGGGGACGGGAATGGGGCTGGCGCCGCGCGTGTTCCCGGAGTTGCGGGCTGGCTGTGAGACGGGCGGCATAGTGGTGTGGCCGGAGCGGAGCGAGGCGGCAGTAGGAGGTAGCTGTGTACGTGCGGCGCTGGGGATTGGTGAGTGCGGTGCTCCGTCCCGCTGTACCTGCTCGTCCCTGCTGCCGTCCTGCACGAACCCCCCACTGGCTGGATGCGGCAGGGAACGTGTTGGGGGATGCATAAGGGAGGGATTACTTGGTGTGGGTGTAAGGGGGCCAGGAAGTTGCGTCCAGCGGTGCTAGGAAGTCCCCTCCGCATAGCCTGTATTAGCCTCCCTGCTGCTGGCTGGAGCTGTGTGTGGTGATACTGGTGGCCATGGCCACCCCTCTGTACTGTGCCAGGGGGCATTTTTTACGTTACCTCTGGTGCTGGCACAGGCCATGGTGTCTCTCCTCCCCCCTCCTCCTCCCTCCTCCCTCCCCAGATGCTGCTGACTCCGCCCAGCTCTGTGACTCCGCCCAGCGTTATGGGCACAGAGTCACAGATTAAGGCAAATATATAGGAGATATATGCCCTTATTTATCAATGAGTGATACATTTCACTGTGAGTGATAAATTGCACCAGCCAA
Organism: Pseudophryne corroboree; assembly: GCF_028390025.1. NCBI lineage: Eukaryota > Metazoa > Chordata > Amphibia > Anura > Myobatrachidae > Pseudophryne > Pseudophryne corroboree. The sequence continues at coordinate 994,181,861 of NC_086445.1, forward strand.
TCAGCTCCTAATTGCCATGTTATAGGCTGTGTTTGAAAAATGACAGGAGCGGATTGACTGGTGCAATTTATCACTCACAGTGAAATTTATCACTCATTGATAAATGATCCCAATAGTCAGATAACCCTCACCAGCTTTGTGGAGATCCCCGAAGCTGCAGGGAGACGAGAGATGAGGCAGCAGCAGCTCTGCCTCAGTGCTACAGTCAGACACTGCTGTGCAGAGCTGGGGGGCAGGGCCACACCACGATCAGTAACGCTGCACAGAAAGGGAGCCAATAGAGGCATGCCTCTGAGTGTGGGGGTGGGCCTATATTTTTTTTTATTTTTCTCTTACGTCCTAGAGGATGCTGGGGTCCACATTAGTACCATGGGGTATAGTCGGGTCCACCAGGAGCCATTGGCACTTTAGGAGTTTGAGAGTGTGGGCTGGCTCCTCCCTCTATGCCCCTCCTACCAGACTCAGTTTAGAAAATGTGCCCGGAGGAGCCGGTCACAGCTAGGGAAGCTCTCCTGAGTTTTCCTGGAAAAAAGTTTTTTTAGAGTTTATTATTTTACAGGGAGGCTACTGGCAACAGCCTCCCTGCAGCGAGGGACTAAGGGGAGGAGCAGTGTCCGCCCTGCGGGGTCTGAGCCACTGTCTCCGCTGACAGGACACTGAGCTCCAGAGGGGTCTGATCGTTCTCTGCCACAGGGGACCGCTCGCCCCAGCAGCATTCCGCCACCCCCTTGCAGAGCTGAAGAATCGATGGCGAGTGAGACAGCGACCCCCCAAGCAAGCGGGGGGTCGGTGTGAAGATGGCGGCAGCAGGGTAGGAGCGCAGTATTAACTGCGCTCCGGGTATGGCTAAGAGGTACATGGTGCGGCACTATGAGGGGCGCCCTGAGCCAGCACGACACCCTACACTGGTCCAGAAGCCTGTCGGGGTCCCCGGATCTCAGCCAGCACTAAATCCTCAGGCCAGTATAATCTGATGAAGAGCGGGAAGACAGTGCCATTAAGGATGCGGAGCTTCTCCTCAGAGCGGACCCAGCAGCGTTCAGCGCCATTTTGCTGCCTGCACAGCGCTGACAAGGAGGATCAGGTCCCTCCACAGCAACTCCAGCTATCTACAAACGGTAAAAGGGGGTTGTAGAAGGGGGGGAGGAGGCTGCAATACGATGGTGTAACCTATTAAGGTACACAGCACTGACAAGGGGTCTCCCTTTTGTTTAAAAGCGCTGTGTGTGGGTTGGCTCCAATCTCTGTCTCTCTTGCCATTCTTGGGGGTAACTCTGTCTGTCTGCCATCCCCTGTGTGTGTGTGAAGTGTTTGGTGGTCTACTTTAGCTATGTCCAGGTACACTGTGTCATATGTTGCAGAGGATTTGTCCTCCCAGGATGATCCCATTCCATGTAATCAGGATAGCACTGGTTTAGCACAGATACCAGCAAGAGAGCCTAAGTGGTTTTCCTCTATCAAATCTTGGAATTCTCAGATTTCTGACAGGGTTGCAAGTAATGAATCTGCAGCCCAGGTATTACAGAACTCTATGGCAGTATGGCCTGTTTCTGGTACCTCGGGACGCTCCGCTATATACCCCCACAAACGTGCGCTTGTGCATGTCACGCAGGATGACACGGATACCGATTCTGACACCACAGACGGTGATGGGGATGTGTTGTGGTGGCCTGCATCTCTTGCAAAGGGGGTGCAATTGATGATGGAGGCTATCAGGGATGTGTTACATATTAATGATACCACACCTGAGCAGGTTGAGGAGGCTTTTTTCACTGAAAATAAAAAAGCCTCGCTAACCTTCCCTGCCTCAAAGGAATTGAATGCTATATTTGAGAAAGCATGGGAAAACTCTGTGAAAAAATTCCAGATCCCTAAACGGGTACAGGTGGCGTTTCCTTTCCCTGAGGAGGATAGAAAAAAATGAAAAAACCCGCCGATTGTTGACGCATCTGTGTCCAGACTCTAAAGAAGGTGGTTTTACCTGTTCCAGGATCTACTGCCTTAAAGGAGCCGGCTGATCGTAAAATTGATAACACACTTAAATCAATGTACACTGCTTCAGGGGCCATATTACGTCCCACTATTGCTAGTGCATGGATTGCAAAAGCTATAGTAAAGTGGTCTGCTACCTTACTAGAGGATTTGGATACGATGGAGAAGGGTGATGTTGAATTATATTTACGCAACATTCACAATTCAGCAGGTTTTATGGTAGAATCCATGAAAGACCTGGGTTCCATGGCTGCGGGAATCTCTTCCATGTCTGTTTCAGCTCGTCGGGGACTGTGGCTGCGCCAGTGGTCGACCGACGCGGAATCCAGAAAGTGTGTGGAGTCCCTACCCTATACAGGTCAGGCTCTCTTTGGGGGAAGCTTTAGACGCGTGGATATCCACGGCTACAGCGGGTAAGTCTCCGTTTCTTCCCTCCAAAGAAATCCTTCTCTTCTTCAGCATCACAGTCCTTTCGGCCTAACAAGCCTAGAAAGGACAGACCGTCCAATACCTTCTTTAGGGGAGCTTGAGTTAAGTCCAAGAAACCTGCCGCTGCAGGTTCCCAGGAACAAAAGCCTGCTTCAGGTATGCCAAAGTCCTCCGCATGACGGTGGACCGCGCCGCCTGGAGGTTGGGCCAGTGGGAGCGAGACAATTCAGTCACGTCTGGGTATCGTCCGGCCTGGATCCCTGGGTGATAGATATTGTATCCCAGGGATACAGGGTGGAATTTCAAAGTCTCCCTCCTCATCGTTTTTTCAAATCAGGCTTACCAACTCTTCTGGCAGACAGCACTGTCCTACAAGAAGCTGTCCAAAAGTTGGTGGAGGCACAGGTAATTGTGCCAGTTCGTCCTGATTCGCAAACCACAGGTTACTATTCGAACCTTTTCGTGGTACCGAAACCGGATGGTTCGTTCAGGCCCATTCTGAACCTAAAATCATTGAACCCCTTTCTAAAGGAGTTCAAGTTCAAAATGGAGTCTCTCAGGGCGGTGATATCAGGTCTGGAAGAGGGGGAATTCCTGGTATCCCTGGATATCAAGGATGCGTACCTACACATTCCGATCTGGCTGCCACATCAGGCTTATCTCCGTTTCGCATTACTGGACTGTCATTTCCAGTTCCAGGCCCTGCCATTTTGCCTCTCCACAGCACCGATGGTGTTTACCAAGGTGATGGCAGAGATGATGGTTCTCCTCCGCAAACAAGGGGTGAACATCATTCCATATCTGGACGATCTGCTGATAAAGGCATCGTCCAAGGAGAAGCTGCTGCAGTCCATTGTTCTCACTATCCGCCTCCTCAAAATCCACGGTTGGATTCTGAACCTTCCAAAGTCACATTTGGAACCAACCCAGAGGTTGTCCTTTCTGGGAATGATCCTAGACACAGAGGTGCAAAGGGTGTTTCTTCCGCAGGAGAAGGCGTTGGTGATACTAACAATGGTCCGGGATGTCCTGAAGCCAGCCCGGGTGTCGGTTCATCAATGCATTCGCCTGTTGGGAAAGATGGCGGCTTCTTACGAGGCTCTCCAGTACGGGAGGTTCCACGCTCGGGCCTTCCAACTGGATCTCTTGGACAAGTGGTCAGGATCTCATCTCCACATGCACCAGAGAATACGTCTGTCGCCGAAGGCCAGGATTTCGCTCCTCTGGTGGCTACCATTACCTCACCTTCTGGAGGGCCGCAGGTTCGGGATTCAGGAATGGGTCCTTCTAACCATGGATGTGAGCCTTCGGGGCTGGGGAGCAGTCACTCAAGGAGTAACTTTCCAAGGAAGGTGGTCAAGTCTGGAAGCCGGCCTGCCCATCAACATCCTGGAACTAAGAGCCGTCTTCTTCAGGCGGCCCATCTTCTAAGAAATCGGGCCATTCAAGTGCAGTCGGACAATGTAACGACAGTAGCCTACATAAACCGACAAGGCGGAACGAAGAGTAGAGCTGTTGGAGGTGACAAGAATCATCCTCTGGGCAGAAAGACACGCGTTGGCGCTCTCAGCAATCTTTATTCCGGGAGTGGACAACTGGGAAGCAGACTTCCTCAGCAGACACGATCTCCATCCAGGGGAGTGGGGTCTACATCCAGAGGTGTTCAAGGAAATAACAGACCTTTGGGGGTTACCCCAAATAGACATGATGGCCTCTCGTCTCAACAAAAAGCTTTGACGCTATTGTTCCAGGTTGAGAGACCCACAAGCAGTGGCAGTGGACGCCCTGGTGTCTCAGTGGGTGTTCCAGTCGGTGTACGTGTTTCCACCACTTCCACTCATTTTAAGAGTTCTAAAGCTTGTAAGGAGAACAAGAGTTCAAGCGATCCTCATTGCTCAGACTGGCCAAGGCGGGCTTGGTATGCGGACCTTCTGAATCTCTTGCAGGAACAGCCAAGGCCTCTTCCTCTTCGGGAGAACCTGCTGAAGCAGGGGCCGTTCGCCTGTCAAGACTTACCGCGGCTACGTTTGACGGCATGGAAGTTGAGCGCCTGATACTTGCTCGGAAGGGCATTCTGAAGAAGGTCATTCCTACCCTGATACAAGCTAGGAAAGGGGTAACGTCTAAACGTTACCATCGTATTTGGAAGAAATATGTCTCTTGGTGTGAATCCAAGAAGTTTCCTACTGTGGAGTTTCACCTCGGACATTTTCTCCTCTTCCTGCAAGCAGGTGTGGATATGGGCCTGAGGTTGGGATCTGTGAAGGTCCAGATTTCGGCCTTATTCATTTTCTTCCAGAAACAATTGGCTGCCCACCCTGAGGTTCAGACTTTTTTGAATTGAGCTCTGCACATCCAACCTCCCTTTGTACCGCCTATGGCGACTTGGGACCTTCACGTGGTGTTGCAGTTCCTCCAGTCGGATTGGTTTGGGCCTCTACAGGAGGTTGAGGTCAAATTTCTTACATGGAAGGCTGTCACGTTGTTGACCTTGGCTTCGGTTAGGCGTGTTTCCGAATTGGGGGCTTTACCCTCTAAAAGCCCTTACTTGATCTTCCACGAAGATAGAGCTGAGCTCCGGACACGTCGGCAGTTTCTTCCGAAGGTTGTGTCGGCATTTCAGATCAACCAACCTATTGTGGTGCCTGTGGCTACTGACTCCTCAATTACATCAAAGTCCTTGGATGTTGTGAGGGCTCTGAAGATATATGTTGTCAAAGTCAGAAAAATATCACGCTGCACATTGCCATATATGCACCTCATGCGTATGCCCGCTGCACGTGCATTAGCCCTCCCGTGCGTGCGTATACTCGCGGTCGCGTGCACTCGCGGACGCGCGGTATGCGCATTTACGGTAGAGTTTGTGTTCGTCTAGCGGGCGACTCAATCGTAACATATTTTAGTCATATAATGTATTTTGTAGATTATGGTCCCTTTGATAGAATCTGAAAGTTTAGTTAATATAGCATGTTCGGGGACAGAGAGATTCCTCTTTGTTTGATACGAAGGGTCAGACAGGGGTTACACAGTGGTGTTTAGTATCCATCGGAAGAGAATATAATTAGCAATATTCCGGTGTTGGTTTGAAGCGGATTACTCGCTCGTGCGTATAGTTATGGACATAAGAAGTTTATGGACATTTACTATATTTGCACTTTATTATCCATGCGGCGGGAAACCCAGTTTCCCTCCCACCTGAGCAGTTTGAAATAGTCACAGCCCACCTGTATGAACCAACCTATGACCTTTTGTTATAATACAGAGACGGATTCCTGTGTCCAATGAACAATAAGAATGTAGGGACCATTGTATTGTACTATGTGTAAGTGTATATAAAGACAAGCCGACCTGGGCCAGCTCACTACTCTCTTCTCAACGGTTCTCATCACTGATAATCGGGAGCTGGATATCCAGGAAGGCGCATGCGATTGTTCCCCTTGTGCGTAAGTTCTCTGCAACCATATTTATCTCCTATTTTGTTGTAAGCCATTCTCTCTCTCCTTCCCCCTTTTAAATGTAATTGTGTCTTTGTTGTATTTTAACGTGTAGTAACTCGGTTAGGTATTTTATGTTAGTTTGGTAGTGTATAACTTGTATTGTGTATTCTTTTGCGATTGAACGTTCATTCATTTCCTTAAAAGGTGTTAGAACCTTAGACCGGTATTTGAGTGTTTATTATTGCTAAAGGGTTCTCAGAGCGTAAGAATCGCTCATACAGCTTTTAAACTAACAAGGTTACACTGTGTTGCATTTACACCTTATCACTGCACAAAGGTTTACAATTGAAGTACATTGTTTATGATATTGTTACAAAGGTTTAACTCTGTGAGCGTCAGCGCCGCTGGTGATCTCCTCGTGGTCTCGAGCGTCCGCTACGCTGCTAGCGTATCATTACGTTAGTCGGCAGCCTATAGCGTGCTTGCCTTTACGCTTTAAGCCGTGAGCGAACGTGCCGCTCGTGCGTCTCGTCCACGCGTTTGTACGCTACGTGCGTACTCTTACGGTATTCCATACGCCAATTGCGTACTGTGTTCATTAACCTTTTAGAGTGTTTAATATAGGATATATATTAGGCTTTTACAATGTGAAGAGAACTTCTCGTCACAGAAAGTCGGAATCTGTTTGTCCTATATGATCCCAAGAAAATTGGGTGTCCTGCTTCTAAGCAGACGATCTCTCGCTGGATTAGGTTTACTAACCAGCACGCTTATTCTACGGCAGGATTTCCGTGTCAAAAATCTGGTAAGGCCCACTCTACTCGTAAGGTGGGATCTTCCTGGGCGGCTGCCCAGGGTCTCTCGGCAGTGCAACTTTGCTGAGCTGCAACTTGGTCTGGGTCGAACACGTTAGCAAAGTTTTACAAGTTCGATACTTTGGCCTCTGATGATCTGAAGTTCAGTCAATCAGTTCTGCAGGAGCCTCCGCGCTCTCCCTCCCGTTCTGGGAGCTTTGGTACAGCCCTATGGTACTAATGTGGACCCCAGCATCCTCTATGACGTAAGAGAAATTAGGATTTTGGTTACCTACCGGTAAATCCATTTCTCGTAGTCCGTAGAGGATGCTGGGCGCCCGCCCAGCGCTTCGTTTTCCTGCGATCGTTATCTGGTTCAGTACATCTTTGTTTAGTTATGTACTGCATTGTTATTTAGTAAGTAATGTTTCAGCAGTTGCTGAGAGTTTCAAGCAAGTTAGCTTGACGTGCCTTGTATGTGTGAGCTGGTGTGAATCTCGCCACTATCTTTGTTAATTTATTCTCTCGAAGATGTCCGTCTCCTCGGGCACAGTTTCTAGACTGAGTCTGGTAGGAGGGGCATAGAGGGAGTAGCCAGGCCACACTCTCAAACTCTTTAAAGTGCCAATGGCTCCCGGTGGACCCGTCTATACCCCATGGTACTAATGTGGACCCCAGCATCCTCTACGGACTACGAGAAAATAAGAATTTACTTACCGATAATTCTATTTCTCGGAGTCCGTAGTGGATGCTGGGGTTCCTGAAAGGACCATGGGGAATAGCGGCTCCACAGGAGACAGGGCACAAAAAGTAAAGCTTTACGATCAGGTGGTGTGTACTGGCTCCTCCCCCTATGACCCTCCTCCAAGCCTCTGTTAGGTACTGTGCCCGGACGAGCGTACACAATAAGGAAGGATTTTGAATCCCGGGTAAGACTCATACCAGCCACACCAATCACACTGTACAACCTGTGATCTGAACCCAGTTAACAGTATGATAACAGAGGAGCCTCTGAAAAGATGGCTCACAACAATAATAACCCGATTTTTGTAACTATGTACAAGTATTGCAGACAATCCGCACTTGGGATGGGCGCCCAGCATCCACTACGGACTCCGAGAAATAGAATTATCGGTAAGTAAATTCTTATTTTCTCTATCGTCCTAGTGGATGCTGGGGTTCCTGAAAGGACCATGGGGATAATACCAAAGCTCCCAAACCGGCGGGAGAGTGCGGATGACTCTGCAGCACCGAATGAGAGAACTCCAGGTCCTCCTTAGCCAGGGTATCAAATTTGTAGGATTTTACAAACGTGTTTGCCCCTGACTAAATAACCGCTCGGCAAAGTTGTAAAGCCGAGACCCCTCGGGCAGCCGCCCAAGATGAGCCCACCTTCCTTGTGGAATGGGCATTTACATATTTTGGCTGTGGCAGGCCTGCCACAGAATGTGCAAGCTGAATTGTATTACACATCCAACTAGCAATAGTCTGCTTAGAAGCAAGAGCACCCAGTTTGTTGGGTGCATACAGGATAACAGCAAGTCAGTTTTCTTGACTCCAGCCGTCCTGGAACATATTTTCAGGGCCCTGACAACATCTAGCAACTTGGAGTCCTCCAAGTCCCTAGTAGGTGCAAGGCACCACAATAAGCTGGTTCAGGTGAAACACTGACACCACCTTAGGGAGAGAACTGGGGACGAGTCCGCAGCTCTGCCCTGTCCGAATGGACAAACAGATATGGGCTTTTTTGAGAAAAAACCACCAATTTGACACTCGCCTGGTCCAGGCCAGGGCCAAGAGCATGGTCACTTTTCATGTGAGATGCTTCAAATCCACAGATTTGACTGGTTTTAAACCAATGTGATTTGAGGAATCCCAGAACTACGTTGAGATCCCACAGTGCCACTGGAGGCACAAAAGGGGGTTGTATATGCAATACTCCCTTGACAAACTTCTGGACTTCAGGAACTGAAGCCAATTCTTTCTGGAAGAAAATCGACAGGGCCGAAATTTGAACCTTAATGGACCCCAATTTGCGGCCCATAGACACTCCTGTTTGCAGGAAATGCAGGAAACGACCGAGTTGAAATTTCTTTGTGGGGCCATCCTGGCCTCACACCACGCAACATATTTTCGCCACATGTGGTGATAATGTTGTGCGGTCACCTCCTTTCTGGCTTTGACCAGGGTAGGAATGACCTCTTCCGGAATGCCTTTTTCCCTTAGGATCCGGCGTTCCACCGCCATGCCGACAAACGCAGCTGCGGTAAGTCTTGGAACAGACATGGTACTTGCTGAAGCAAATCCCTTCTTAGCAGCCAGAGGCCATAAGACCTCTGTAAGCATCTCTTGAAGTTCCGGGTACCAAGTCCTTCTTGGCCAATCCGGAGCCATGAGTATAGTTCTTACTCCTCTACGTCTTATAATTCTCAGCACCTTAGGTATGAGAAGCAGAGGAGGGAACACATACACCGACTGGTACACCCACGGTGTTACCAGAACGTCCACAGCTATTGCCTGAGGGTCTCTTGACCTGGCGCAATACCTGTCCCGTTTTTTGTTCAGACGGGACGCCATCATGTCCACCTTTGGTATTTCCCAACGGTTTACAATCATGTGGAAAAAACTTCCCGATGAAGTTTCCACTCTCCCGGGTGGAGGTCGTGCCTGCTGAGGAAGTCTGCTTCCCAGTTTCCATTCCCGGGATGAAACACTGCTGACAGTGCTATCACATGATTTTCCGCCCAGCGAAAAGTCCTTGCAGTTTTTGCCATTGCCCTCCTGCTTCTTGTGTCGCCCTGTCTGTTTACGTGGGCGACTGCCGTGATGTTTTTCCCACTGGATCAATACCGGCTGACCTAGAAGCAGAGGTCTTGCTAAGCTTAGAGCATTATAAATTTACCCTTAGCTCCAGTATATTTATGTGGAGAAAAGTCTCCAGACTTGATCACACTCCCTGGAAATTTTTTCCTTGTGTGACTGCTCCCCAGCCTCTCGGGCTGGGCTCCGTGGTCACCAGCATCCAATCCTGAATGCCGAATCTGCGGCCCTCTAGAAGATGAGCACTCTATAACCACCACAGGAGAGACACCCTTGTCCTTGGATATAGGGTTATCCGCTGATGCATCTGAAGATGCGATCCGGACCATTTGTCCAGCAGATCCCACTGAAAAGTTCTTGCGTGAAATCTGCCGAATGGAATTGCTTCGTAGGAAGCCACCATTTTTACCAGGACCCTTGTGCAATGATGCACTGTTTTTAGGAGGTTCCTGACTAGCTCGGATAACTCCCTGGCTTTCTCTTCCGGGAGAAACACCTTTTTCTGGACTGTGTCCAGAATCATCCCTAGGCACGAAATACAAAAGGGATTTTTCCCACGCACTCTGCTGGCTGTTAGTAAGAAGAGCTATATACTATGTAATAATAGGAAATTTAGAGCTCTTCGTTACATATGTTTTGCAAAAGATATGATAAGCCTCCAGGCCACTTCACGGCTGCTCTATTACTGGAGGTCCCTATCTAAGCATAGGTCCAGGGCTTGGACCCCACAAAGTCGGCTCAGGCCCGACCACCCCAGGGCAGCACACCATTGAAATACTAAAGTGTTAATATGTGTTAAGAAAGAAGCAGAAGCTATGGGTTAGAAAGTGCTACAAAAATAAGGGTGTTAATAAAATACTCAAAAGAGTAATGTTAGTGAAAAAATAGGAGTGTTACATAAGTGCTAAATAAATAATATGGCATGCTACCCCAAGGTGGCCCAGCCCCACCAGACCCGGGGGGTACCACTCCCCAAACCCATACACAGCATAATAATAATAATAATAACATCCACTATGGGTCATACAATTGCTTAATGTATGGCCACATGATAATGGCACATACAGAACATATCCAGGTTGAGAGCTAGTTTACCTGGAGGCACCCCTGTATCCTCCAAATGGCACCACAGGACCCAGCATGCCCTCCTAATGCTGGCTCCACCTATGCCTCATCCCTAGGCACAGCAGACGTGTCGTCGGGATCAGCTGCGATTTTGGAATATTTAGAATCCACCCGTGCTGTTGTAGCAGTATCCGAGATAGTGCTACTCCGACCTCCAACTGTTCCCTGGACTATGCCCTTATCAGGAGATCGTCCAAGTAAGGGATAATTAAGACGCCATTACCTTGGTAAAGACCCGGGGTGCCGTGGACAATCCAAACGGCAGCGTCTGAAACTGATAGTGACAGTTCTGCACCACGAACCTGAGGTACCCTTAGTGAGAAGGGCAAATTTGGGACATAGAGGTAAGCATCCCTGATGTCCCGGGACACTATATAGTCCCCTTCTTCCTGGTTCGTTATCACTGCTCTGAGTGACTCCATCTTGATTTGAACCTTTGTAAGTGTTCAAAAATTTTTTAGAATAAGTCTCACCTAGCCTTCTGGCTTCAGTACCACAATATAGTGTGGAATAATACCCCTTTTCTTGTAGTAGGAGAGGTAATTTAATTATCACCTGCTGGGAATACAGCTTGTGAATTTTTTCCCATACTGCCTCCTTGTCGGAGGGAGACCTTGGTAAAGCAGACTTCAGGAGCCTGCGAAGGGGAAACGTCTCGACATTCCAATCTGTACCCCTGGGATACTACTTGTAGGATCCAGGGGTCCTGTACGGTCTCAGCGCCATGCTGAGAACTTGTCAGAAGCGGTGGAACGCTTCTGTTCCTGGGAATGGGCTGCCTGCTGCAGTCTTCTTCCCTTTCCTCTATCCCTGGGCAGATATGATCTTATAGGGACGAAAGGACTGAGGCTGAAAAGACGGTGTCTTTTTCTGCAGAGATGTGACTTAGGGTAAAAACGGTGGATTTTCCAGCAGTTGCCGTGGCCACCAGGTCCGATGGACCGACCCCAAATAACTCCTCTTCCTTTATACGGCAATACACCTTTGTGCCGTTTGGAATCTGCATCACCTGACCACTGTCGTGTCCATAACATCTTCTGGCAGATATGGACATCGCATTTACTCTTGATGCCAGAGTGCAAATATCCCTCTGTGCATCTCGCATATATAGAAATGCATCCTTTAAATGCTCTATAGTCAATAAAATACTGTCCCTGTCAAGGGTATCAATATTTTTAGTCAGGGAATCCGACCAAGCCACCCCAGCTCTGCACATCCAGGCTGAGGCGATCGCTGGTCGCAGTATAACACCAGTATGTGTGTATATACTTTTTATGATATTTTCCAGCCTCCTGTCAGCTGGTCCTTGAGGACGGCCCTATCTATAGACGGTACCGCCACTTGTTTTGATAAGCGTGTGAGCGCCTTAGCCACCCTAAGGGGTGTTTCCCAACGCGCCCTAACTTCTGGCGGGAAAGGGTATACCGCCCCTAATTTTCTATCGGGGGGAACCCACGCATCATCACACACTTTATTTAATTTATCTGATTCAGGAAAAACTACGGTAGTTTTTTCACATCCCACATAATACCCTCTTTTGTGGTACTTGTAGTATCAGAAATATGTAACACCTCCTTCATTGCCTTTAACGTGTGGCCCTAATAAGGAATACGTTTGTTTATTCACCGTCGAGACTGGATTCAGTGTCCCTGTCTGTGTCTGTGTCGACCGACTAAAGTAAACGGGCGTTTTAAAACCCCTGACGGTGTTTTTGAGACGTCTGGACCGGTACTAATTGTTTGTCGGCCGTCTCATGTCGTCAACCGACCTTGCAGCGTGTTGACATTATCACGTAATTCCCTAAATAAGCCATCCATTCCGGTGTCGACTCCCTAGAGAGTGACATCACCATTACAGGCAATTGCTCCGCCTCCTCACCAACATCGTCCTCATACATGTCGACACACACGTACCGACACACAGCACACACACAGGGAATGCTCTGATAGAGGACAGGACCCACTAGCCCTTTGGAGAGACAGAGGGAGAGTTTGCCAGCACACACCAAAAACGCTATAATTATATAGGGACAACCTTATATAAGTGTTTTCCCTTATAGCATCTTTATTATATATTTCTAACGCCAAATTAGTGCCCCCCCTCTCTGTTTTAACCCTGTTTCTGTAGTGCAGTGCAGGGGAGAGCCTGGGAGCCTTCCCTCCAGCCTTTCTGTGAGGGAAAATGGTGCTGTGTGCTGAGGAGATAGGCCCCGCCCCTTTTTCGGCGGCCTCGTCTCCCGCTCTTAACGGATTCTGGCAGGGGTTAAATATCTCCATATAGCCTCCGGAGGCTATATGTGAGGTATTTTTAGCCAAAATAGGTTTTCATTTGCCTCCCAGGGCGCCCCCCTCCCAGCGCCCTGCACCCTCAGTGACTGCCGTGTGAAGTGTGCTGAGAGGAAAATGGCGCACAGCTGCAGTGCTGTGCGCTACCTTTAGAAGACTGAGGAGTCTTCTGCCGCCGATTCTGGACCTCTTCTTACTTCAGCATCTGCAAGGGGGCCGGCGGCAAGGCTCCGGTGACCATCCAGGCTGTACCTGTGATCGTCCCTCTGGAGCTGATGTCCAGTAGCCAAGAAGCCAATCCATCCTGCACGCAGGTGAGTTCACTTCTTCTCCCCTAAGTCCCTCGTTGCAGTGATCCTGTTGCCAGCAGGACTCACTGTAAAATAAAAAACCTAAGCTAAACTTTTCTAAGCAGCTCTTTAGGAGAGCCACCTAGATTGCACCCTTCTCGGCCGGGCACAAAAATCTAACTGAGGCTTGGAGGAGGGTCATAGGGGGAGGAGCCAGTACACACCACCTGATCGTAAAGCTTTACTTTTTGTGCCCTGTCTCCTGCGGAGCCGCTATTCCCCATGGTCCTTTCAGGAACCCCAGCATCCACTAGGACGATAGAGAAAAGGATTTACCGGTGGGTAACCAAAATCCTATTTTTTTTATTCAGGCCTATAACCTGCACGCACCTCCTCTATATACAGTATGTCTATATATAATCTATATACACTTTATTAGGACTACCGCCTAAATGTGACGTCGGCAGCGCATAGCCCATGAAGGACGTCACGTGTCATGCGCTGGCTTGGTGGGTATATAAGGTGTGTGATAGGCCGTCTGCACACATATCACACACTGCTGTCATTGGTAAAAGGGGCGATTTATCCAAGTTGCTAAAAGGGCTGATTATCGGCTTTCGGGCCAAGGGTGGCGGTATTTCTGACACAGCGTAGTGTGTGACCTATCCGCGTGGTGCTGTGGTGAATGTGTATCGTGACTGGACAAATGGCACCATTGCCAATAACCGACGTGGAATCACGTTGGCATTGATAAAGCCTAACTGATTTATCCTATTTTAAACACTCTAAAAGGTTAATGAACACAGTACGCAATTGGCGTATGATATACCGTAAGGGTACGCACTTAGCGTAGCAAACGCTTAGCTGTGGTAGAGACGCACGTTCGCTCACGGCTTAATGCATAGAGGCAAGCACGCTATAGGCTGCCGACTACCGTAATGATACGCTACCAGCATAGCGGACGCTCTAGACCACGAGGAGATTTACAAGCGGCGCTGACGCTCACAGAATTAAACCTCAATAACTATACCATAAGGAATGTACTTATACTGTAAACCGTTGTGCAGTGATAAGGTGTAAATGCAACGCAGTGTAACCTTGTTAGTTTAAAAGCTGTATGAGCGTCTGTGACGCTCTAAAACACTTAGCAATATAATAAACACTCAAATACCGGTTTAAGCTTCTAACACCTATTAAGGGAGAGAATGAACGTACAATTGCAAAAGAATACACAATACAATTTATACACTACCAAACTAACATAAACACCTAACAGAATTACTACACGTTAAAATACAATAGTGGCACAATTACATTTAAGGGGAAGGAGAGGGAGAATGGCTTACAACAAATAGGAGGTAAAATGTCTGCAGAGAACTTACACATGTGGGAATGATCGCTGCGCAGTTAGTCAATGCTGAGAACCTTTGTGGAGAGAAAAATGAGCTCACCCAGGCTGGCTGTCCCTATATACACAACACACAGCAACAACACAATGGTCCCTACAATACCGCATGGGACAGAAGCTAGACTCCATTTTGGGAAAAACTCCCATGATTCCAAAGTCTGTAACATATGGTTCAAAAGGGAATGCCAGCAGCCATTTTAGATTTGCAAGTCCAAACACATGGCATTCTTTGCTACACCATAATCACATAGCAGAAGACATAAGACTCCACTATATTGCAAAATGTCTAAGCTTCAATATAATGCATATGTGCTGATTTTACAATTCCAAACCATCTAAATCACCTTTCACAATTTCAAGCCAACACAGTATCTCAATAACCAGAGCATATGGTATGCTGACTATGCTATCCTTCCAGAATCAGCACCACATATCTCATGCTGTCCATATGAGCCATCACAAGACCAGATCACCAGGTACCCACAAGTATCAGCCTGCTATTGCTACAAGCACATGACTACAGTAACAAAAGGAAGTATGTTTTGACTTCTAACCTTCAGCAAGATGCATCATGTGAAACTACTATAATCTGTTATAAATCACCATCCATAAATGTATACCAGAGATGCTATGCTACAGATTGTCTACTGTTCCAATTCATTACAGATTTCATAGAGTATCATCACAAACACACAACAATCACATAACTGCACAAGCATCATTAACCTTAAGCCATTTGTATCTCCAAACTAACTATTCTATGCCAATCATTTCACAACTACTTTACCACAAACACATATTTAACTATTCTATGCCATTAAGCCATGTGTATACAATACTTAGCCTTAGTAAGGAGATCAGTCCTGGTGATGAGCAAGCCATGCTTCTGGATGCTAGGTTGGTTCTGAGTGAGTGAGCCCTGTGATTTCCAGTGGATATATCATACCTGCGTTCCAGCTGTGGGGGTGTGTGATCCACAGGAAGTGTGTGTCTTTCACAGCATGTGGGCTAGCTGTATCAGTGAGCTGAGCTGGCCATGTGATCTTGGTTATGCAAAACGTTGGGTGATGACTAACACTTGTTATTATTTCAAATTCCTGTCTTGTGGGAAGCTATTGTTTGGCGAATACAAAACAACCCCTGTCTCTGGGTTTTGTTTTGTCTTCTCACTGTCCACTTTCAGTTGAGACAATGACATCTCAGCAATCATTCTTCTGGAGACAACCCTAAACCCATTCGTAAACAAAGGTGCCAGTCCTCTTCATTGAATCTGAAAGCGTAAAGTAATTAAAGGCTATTGTATTCCGTCTGCGGGAAAGAAACTGACTGGTCTTAGGTGTAATTTATTCGGAATACAATTAATCTTCAATTACTATTTCTGTGCTTAACTATGCACAAGAACATGTGAAGCCCTCCCAACATGCAAAGGGGAATCTCTAAGGTCTAAGAGCCATCTTAGACCCATTGATACCTGCTGAACTCAGGGGAATATTAACTTATAATATACATTATTTTGATTAAATATGTAGCGATCGAGTCGCATGCTAGACGCGCACAAACTCTACCGTAAATGCACATACCGTGCGCCTGAGCGTGCACGCGACTGCGAATATGCGCACACACGGGAGGGCCTGTGCACGTGCAGAGGGCACACGCATGAGGTGCATATATGGCAATGTGCAGCGTGATATTTTTCTGACTTTGACAGTCCACCCTTTGGCAGTCACCAATAACTGCCACTTCCTAAAACAGTTCAAAAAGAGAAAAATATATGTCATATGTAAATACATTTCTATGATTGGGTAAGGGAGGAGAGAAGAAGGTAGGACAAGGGTATGACCTAGTGAGATAGCAGAAGCATGTGTGTATGAATCCATGTTTGGGGGGTCATGTATCATCGTGCCGTACGTGTTTTAAATCAAGCTTCGAGGTATTGCGAAGTATACATTTGAATTCCTTCTTATCCCGTATTAAGGGTCTGTGGATGGGCTGTCAAACTTTACCGAGCTCTTTTCGGCTTTTGGTTGCAACAAAATGGGGGAGCACATTTTAGTTGATGATACATGAATGGGGGGATATGTGAGTGCTGATATCTGTGCCTGTATTCCCTATCGACTATGTGTGTCATTACCTGAAGGTTGTAGAAATGAAGATAAGGAGCAATTATGGCAAATGCAGTCATAAACTATGTGAGTTTAATATACATTTGTTGATTGAAGTCTTGTCTGGTGTCTTGTCTTGATGTACATGTTGACTGTAGTCTCTTTGGGCTTTTGCCAAAATGCGAGCAAAAAGCTTTCTCAATGTCCATAGACTTACAATTTTTAAAAGTGTTGGGCTAGCGTAAAGTTAAAGTTACTAGGGATATGGGGGGTCTATGGCATTGTCCATAAAAGAAAATCTTTGTATAAATGTGGTCCTCAAATTCTTCTTCCAAGCGAGTCCTTGTACCTTGGAGGAAAACAAAGTAGAAACGGGTGAAAGAAACAGGTCGTGGAATCACCTTTTATCACAGCGTGGTTTCAATGGTTGGGTCGTAAATCAAATCAATTTTGTTATGCGATACAGTCATTACTTCAGGCGGTACTTTTCCAATATAACATAATCCCTCTGAGTTTGGGGCAAGCCGCTCATACGCCTTTCTCCCGCATATGAAATATGCATCATCGCGGAGAACATATGGGACTGAATATGTCATTACCATGTTACACATTTTCCATGTGGACTCTCCTAACCCTAATTCTCCCATCTGTCTAGTACACGTATCCGGTTGTATGATATGTGCACAGTATCCTGGTGATACTTCTCCAACTCTCATGGTCCTACTTCCTAGGGTATACCTATATCGGAAATATTTTCCACTATCGGCTATGTGGCGTATGAGCTCTGTATCTGTAGGCATTCTATCGGCTCTATATGAAAAGGTCATGGTTTTGTTATTCCATGACACTTCCCAATTTCCCGGCTTTCGGGGATTGGAAATGTTAAAACACACTAAGGACCTATCCACATGATATTGGTGGAGCTTCAAACTAGGAGGACTAGAGATATTAAACCTCTTGTCCACCGGCCTCCCACCACTTAACTCAAGTACCTCCCCTATCGTTAAAGGAAATGGTACTAGTCCTGACTTGCTGTGACCTTGAGGTACTTGAGAGCATACCCAACAGTCTGTTTGGTTTAACACCTTACCCACTAATGAGTGATAGTCACCCAATGGATGCCGGTCCATGTTAATGTTAAAACTGGACTGACATTTCTTGATGCACCCATCCTCAACTAAGTTATCATAATGCCTACAGATGCAATTTTCTTCAGCTAACAATCCTTCACAATTCCTTCTATGGTCAATGCTACCAGATCGTTTTCTGATACTCGCCTTTGCTTGGTGATTATGTTGTTCTTGGAAATCTACGCCTCCATCTCTGTCATCAGAACCTTTCTGGATCCTTTCTCGACCTCACTGGTACTCTCACCGAAACAGACTGCTCTGGTCAACATCAGGGTCAACATGAAAACACGGATCACAGTCTCTTGAGGCGAGTCCATCTTACAGGAGGAGAAAGGAGAAATTTGTAATGGGGGTACAGGAAAACAGTTTGAGGGGGAGAGAAACTTGTTACGATAATTAGTTCTCTAGTCTTGTTGTTCTTCTTGTTCTGCTGTCATCTCAAAGGTGCTGTCTCTCAGTCTTCTAAACATTCTGGTGATACAATATTTCTTCTAGCTCAGCGCTCTTTCTGTAAGGAGAATAAATCTTGCATTACCATTTGTCCAACTAATGTGTGACATACCATCTGTAACGTTATGAGAACATGAGAAAAAAGAGAGAGAGAGAAAAAAACAACAAGAGAGAGAACCGTTCATATATATATGCATCACATAAATCAACAATAAACAACAACAGAAAAAAAAACATTTTTCAAACATTTTTCAGGAGAGAAAAAAAAACATTGTCAGATCTTCCGTTCAACATCAGGCTGTCACATCTACATGTCCAATGGTATCTTTGCATAGTCTCTCCCACCAGTATTTCCATACTCCACCCTTTGTATCTGGCCAGGATACATCGATGCTGGTAGGTCATACGGGGTTAGGTAGACTTGTGCAAGGACCAAATAGCTATGTGATATTTGGGTCCTGCCGATGAACGTCAGAGATGGGGAAAAGAACATTTACAGATAAATTACAACGTCTACCCGGCCGTCCTTGTGCCTGCAAGGAACTGACCTCCCATTTCATTAACTGTAACCTCAGGCTTACTATCAGTCCTAATGATCACCTTTCCTGATTGCATGTTACAGGTGCGGCCCAAACTCCTTCCTATGTGATCTCTGATTACAATTTGGTGTGTCATAACTTTGCTCATATCTTTGTCTAGGGGGTTTATATACCTTGTGTGTGTTTTTTAGACCTACAATCTCGTGCAACATGACCTTCCCTTAAGCAGTTGTAACACCTTCTTACTTTTGACCTATACACAGGGGTTTGTGGCTTGCTTTTGATGTTCCGGTCATGATTAATAGCGGACTCTTTCAAATCGGTCACTGAGATATCTCTCTAGTTAGGTAGAGAGGCTTGTATACTCGTTCTTAATACTTCCTTTAAACCATTTATTAACACATAAACTGCTACTTTCCTGTAGTGTACATTTGTTTTAATATATTGTGTTCACCCTGACAGGATTTTGTTCCATTATGCTATTTTGTGTTAACTCTTCGGTGTAAGATGCATTTGTCTGTGAGAAACATACAATACCGTACTTACCTGTTGACACGACCTCACCTGACCCTCCGTTACGGGGTTCTGCTATTGCCTTTACCAACTTGGCCGTGTCCCTCTGGGTGTCTCGTATGATGACTGCTGGGTAGAGTGTTGACATCGTGTTGGTTTCACCTTCTCGCTGGTAATCCTGAGGGGAGTTTAACATGGGGTGCGACTTGCACAGGTTAACATTTGTAATTTTGACACTTTCATTTTTATAAACATTATTACATTTGTTACTTTCATTCTTAATACAGTTACTAAGTGCATTTTTATCGTACACCATCGCGCCATTCTCTGCAGCCATAATCCTCTCCATTGCCATGTCTCTCTTCCCAAGATGAGAGTCAGATATGTAAGTTAAATTTCTTTGCATTTCACTTTCCTGTTGCCACAATTGTAAATAGTCATAATGTCTAATACGCCTTTTTGAAGATTTAATCAGGCAAACTCTTCTCCTTAAATTCTGTAATACTTCTGGATTAAAAGTACCTACCCGGGGAAACTTCTCCCCGTCGTGCACAGTCATCCTTTCCCATTCATTGCACAACATTTCTGTGTGATGACCATATTTCTCACACATGATATACCTTGCCGACCCGATTGGTCGGTTTACCAAATCAACCTGAACCTGGGTTGATCGCCCCTTACCTGAACAACTGGCCCCCATCTCTGCAGGTGCTGCTTTCACTACCTCTGACTTCAAATCAGGGTCTTCGGCAACCCTTACAAAAACCAAGATGTCCGGGGTAAGGCTGCGGTGGGGGTTTTGCACCGAGGTCCGCCCACTTAACTCCCGCCCACGCTGGCCAATACGGCGACCAAAGTTCCCAGAGGTTCCGTACCCAACCTAGGGCACCTATGAACGTCTACTTGCTCGGGCGTGTGGAAGTATGCTATCCTCCCCAGCAAGTATCAGTCGTTAGAATGTCCCTGAGTGATCAGGCTACTTCCCTTAAAATAAAAAAATTTACACAAATCACGTTAACAATGTGCAAGTAGCGTTCTTATGAATATTCAAGACACGCTAATGCACACAATCACATGCGGTACAATCGTATCTGCACACAAGCAACTAATCTTATGTGCGGAACGATCAACGGAATCGAAAATTGCGGCTGCGAATTCCTTCAGCCGGAGCTTTATTGGCCTATATGGGTCTCGCACCAACCCCCTGGGTTGTGCTCTCTACTTCTAATCTGCTGTACCTGAACCTCCTGGTTCGTGACCTCCTGGTCTGTTATGTACAGCAGACTCTACTGCTCCTAATGTCGAGACTAACAAGGGACGCCTCCCAAGCCACCCCGCGCTATCACTCTCGCTGGTGTACCTCTTTCTACTGGCCTATGGTTCCCACGTCCGTAATAAAAGAGAAATCTTATATATACACACTCTTACATTCGAACACTCTTATTTCTGTACAGAATTCCTTTCATTCGGTATTAGCCTAACCCAGAAGAATTGCAACAGAGAAGGTTTTTTCTTTTAACTTTAAACTTTTGGATTTGAGATAGATTTGCGTTATCGCGTTACTTCCTTATCGCCTACTAAACAATACTATTGTGCGGTTTGTATTATGTGGGTGTATCCGTACGCTCCGTTGCGTAATATACGCTCCGTGCGTCCACCCTTGTGTTGCGTACACTAGTCTCACCCTTTTGTTAGAGACACGTGTATGCCAGCCAGATATGTCCACAGAAATACAATTAACACGTTTATATCAATGTAGATGATCTTTAATCATCTACCGAACACCACACAGGTCTTTCCTTATGTCTTTAGGCAGGGCTGTGTGCGTGTTTTACAAATTACCCCTTAATGTATTATTTTACTCTTTTAACTACCAATAGCAACAAATCTTTCTTAGCACGTTATCAATTATGAAATGGCAAACAGGAGAGTGATATGTGAAAATACACAGATGAAAATGCAATTCTAAATTTAATCTAATAACATACATTGTTGTAAGCACACGCATATAGATATTACATATATGTACCAATCACTATTACTTATGTGAGACCTTATTCAGTGCTTCTAATTTGCATATGAATGTGCTTTTTTTTTTAACTAACTCTGTAAAGGCGATTTCTTTCACTGCTGGGAGAGAAAAAAAAAACCCAAAGGTTAATTTGCACTTCAATGATTATCCTACACCAAGCAGAGTTAAAGCTCTTGAAGAGAGACAGTGACAAAACAAAAACCAAAAAAAAAAAAAAAAAAACACTACGTTTTATTTGTGGATTTCCTAAATCAAATATTTAATTTATTATTAACCTTTATTAAACTCTATCTGAACCACTTATGATTGACTATGATATAGATTAAATAAATGCATTTTAAAAAAAACTCATTAAATGATGATTTCTTTTTGACAATGGATGGCTGATTATTTCCTGAGTCAACTGAAAATCAGCCGCTTAGGGGAAAAAAAAAATTTTTACCTTCCCAAAATGGCCGCTGCTCCTCCCCCTTCCACCTCCATGAGGTTTACACAAAATGGGGAACAGACCTTTTGTCACAAAGAAAATCATCATGCCAGCTCCTTTTAGTTATCACGCTATGCAGAGCGATTAAAAATAATTTTAAACCTATTTAAACAGACAAACCATCCAATCTGCGTGTGTAGTTGGCACTAAATAGAAATAAAACCAGATTTACAAAGACAATAGCTTAATGTTCCTACCTCTGGTTCCGGATTCCACCAGCACTCCTACAACGTAGCGAAACAGACGCTTATCTAGCCAGCACTACTGCCTTCCCGCCCTTGCTGACAGATAACGTCTGTTTTCGTTAGTGCGGATATGTGGAGGACGGACGAGCCCGCAATTGATAAAGCCTAACTGATTTATCCTATTTTAAACACTCTAAAAGGTTAATGAACACAGTACGCAATTGGCGTATGATATACCGTAAGGGTACGCACTTAGCGTAGCAAACGCTTAGCCGTGGTAGAGACGCACGAGCGGCACGTTCGCTCACGGCTTAATGCGTAGAGGCAAGCACGCTATAGGCTGCCGACTACCGTAATGATACGCTACCAGCATAGCGGACGCTCTAGACCATGAGGAGATCACAAGCGGCGCTGACGCTCACAGAATTAAACCTCAATAACTATACCATAAGGAATGTACTTATACTGTAAACCTTTGTGCAGTGATAAGGTGTAAATGCAACGCAGTGTAACCTTGTTAGTTTAAAAGCTGTATGAGCGTCTGTGACGCTCTGAGAACACTTAGCAATATAATAAACACTCAAATACCGGTTTAAGGTTCTAACACCTTTTAAGGGAGAGAATGAACGTACAATTGCAAAAGAATACACAATACAATTTATACACTACCAAACTAACAAACACCTAACAGAATTACTACACGTTAAAATACAATAGTGGCACAATTACATTTAAGGGGAAGGAGAGGGAGAATGGCTTACAACAAATAGGAGGTAAAATGTCTGCAGAGAACTTACACATGTGGGAATGATCGCTGCGCAGTTAGTCAATGCTGAGAACCTTTGTGGAGAGAAAAATGAGCTCACCCAGGCTGGCTGTCCCTATATACACAACACACAGCAACAACACAATGGTCCCTACAATACCGCATGGGACAGAAGCTAGACTCCATTTTGGGAAAAACTCCCATGATTCCAAAGTCTGTAACATATGGTTCAAAAGGGAATGCCAGCAGCCATTTTAGATTTGCAAGTCCAAACACATGGCATTCTTTGCTACACCATAATCACATAGCAGAAGACATAAGACTCCACTATATTGCAAAATGTCTAAGCTTCAATATAATGCATATGTGCTGATTTTACAATTCCAAACCATCTAAATCACCTTTCACAATTTCAAGCCAACACAGTATCTCAATAACCAGAGCATATGGTATGCTGACTATGCTATCCTTCCAGAATCAGCACCACATATCTCATGCTGTCCATATGAGCCATCACAAGACCAGATCACCAGGTACCCACAAGTATCAGCCTGCTATTGCTACAAGCACATGACTACAGTAACAAAAGGAAGTATGTTTTGACTTCTAACCTTCAGCAAGATGCATCATGTGAAACTACTATAATCTGTTATAAATCACCATCCATAAATGTATACCAGAGATGCTATGCTACAGATTGTCTACTGTTCCAATTCATTACAGATTTCATAGAGTATCATCACAAACACACAACAATCACATAACTGCACAAGCATCATTAACCTTAAGCCATTTGTATCTCCAAACTAACTATTCTATGCCAATCATTTCACAACTACTTTACCACAAACACATATTTAACTATTCTATGCCATTAAGCCATGTGTATACAATACTTAGCCTTAGTAAGGAGATCAGTCCTGGTGATGAGCAAGCCATGCTTCTGGATGCTAGGTTGGTTCTGAGTGAGTGAGCCCTGTGATTTCCAGTGGATATATCATACCTGCGTTCCAGCTGTGGGGGGGGGTGGGTGATCCACAGGAAGTGTGTGTCTTTCACAGCATGTGGGCTAGCTGTATCAGTGAGCTGAGCTGGCCATGTGATCTTGGTTATGCAAAACGTTGGGTGATGACTAACACTTGTTATTATTTCAAATTCCTGTCTTGTGGGAAGCTATTGTTTGGCGAATACAAAACAACCCCTGTCTCTGGGTTTTGTTTTGTCTTCTCACTGTCCACTTTCAGTTGAGACAATGACATCTCAGCAATCATTCTTCTGGAGACAACCCTAAACCCATTCGTAAACAAAGGTGCCAGTCCTCTTCATTGAATCTCAAAGCGTAGAGTAATTAAAGGCTATTGTATTCCGTCTGCGGGAAAGAAACTGACTGGTCTTAGGTGTAATTTATTCGGAATACAATTAATCTTCAATTACTATTTCTGTGCTTAACTATGCATAAGAACATGTGAAGCCCTCCCAACATGCAAAGGGGAATCTCTAAGGTCTAAGAGCCATCTTAGACCCATTGATACCTGCTGAACTCAGGGGAATATTAACTTATAATATACATTATTTTGATTAAATATGTAGCGATCGAGTCGCATGCTAGACGCGCACAAACTCTACCGTAAATGCACATACCGTGCGCCTGACCGTGCACGCGACTGCGAATATGCGCACACACGGGAGGGCCTGTGCACGTGCAGCGGGCACACGCATGAGGTGCATATATGGCAGTGTGCAGCGTGATATTTTTCTGACTTTGACAGCATATTTGCCATGACGTCCTGTTCACCAGTGTAAACAGCCAGAGACCTATGAGTGGAGCTGGGGGCAGGCGTGCGTGTATCATCCCGCAGTAGGTGGACAGGGTCCTTACGGGATGGGGCCTCAGGGAATTGTGCTTTTGGCGATGGGACTAGCCGCACTGCCCTCATTACAGCCCTGTCTGCAGACTAAAAGGTGCTATTTGACTCCATTTAAATAAAAGTAACGCATGTGCATTATTATAGTATGTAAATATATGTCTTAATTAGTATTTAATCTCTCCCTTAGCCGTGTCCCCCGTGCTCCACGCCCTTGTCTGACTCTCCCCTTCAGCTACTGATTCTGTCTGCTCGCCCATACGTAAAGGATCACTGAGTACTGAGTTTATTACCAACCTCAACTCCTATCTTCAGGGCGTTGCCCCAGTCATCTGTCCTTATTCTATTCCAGGGGTATTCAGTATGCGGCCCTCCAGCTGCTGTGGAACTACACATCCCAGCATGCCCTGCCACAGTTTTCTTATTAGGGCATGGTAAGACTGTGGCAGGGAATGCTGGGATATGTAGTTCCACCGCAGCTGGAGGGCAGTATGTTGAATACCCCTGTTCTATGAAATTCCTTTTATATATTGTATTTAAGATGTAGCACCCTGTTTCTGTTTATCCTGTACATTTGGTGGTGCCTTAGAAATAAAAGAATAATAATAATAATAGAATTGCTTTATAATTTAATAACTGTACAACTTACTTAAAGTGACATTTTGATGATAACCGTGAATCTATGTTTTCTAATAATACACTGTTCTTTTCCTAGCAGGTTGTCAGCATTGATGTAGAGTTTGGTAGAGAAAACAACACGATTATTTCAAATCTGCTGCCCAGAGCCAATTACTGCGTGTCGGTAACTGTGGCTACAGCTATAAATCTCACGCCTTCCATACCATCTGCACCCAAATGTGTCATCACGGGGCCAAACCATTCTAATGGTAAGTGTGGCCCCTCACCAAGCGCTCCCACAATACATTGTATCATATAGACAAGAAGTATTAACAGCTTTGTTATAAGTGGCCGCACCCTAGGGATGCCCTTCCCCAGGTAAGTACCACTGCAGCGACCCACCTGTCTCTGTACTGTATGTGCCTAATTCTTCTCCCCAGATTCAGTTGTCAGGTGGATAGTTATATCTGAGCGGCACCTGACTGGATTAGTGCCATAGCCGGGCTATCACCGCAACATCGTTCCATGTAAATTCAGCCGTGTGGTCTATAGTGTGATTGCAATAGGTCAAGATAATAAATACTCAACCATATGAGTTTGGAAAATGTGTCATTGGATTTAACCCTAGGCAACGCAGCACGGGAGGTAGTTTTGCAACTTTATCTATGTTGTCCTCCAGGTATTGCAATATAATATAAAATATACTGTATATGTGTGTATATATCATATCGCTAGTTCCAGAGAGATAGCTAGATGATGATAGGTAAATTTTCCATGTATGTATTTATGTATGTATCTATCTATTTGTGTGTGTGTGTGTGTGTGTGTGTGTGTGTATGTGCATAATATACAGTTTTTTCTTCTTTGTTTTTGTAGCACATTCACATGATGTTTTATTTATCGTTGCAGAGCACAACACACTCCTTATAGTAGTCTCTGTGGTCTGTGCTGTCATCCTATTGGTCACTTTATTGCTTATCTTATTTGGACTGGACAGAACGGGATATATCTTCAAGGGGAAGAATTACATTCCAAAAGTCCTGGTGCGTATGCTTTCCTTTTCTCATGTATTTTGTTTTCACTGCTTTGTGTAAGAACACAATATATACTTTACCCTGATCATTTCTTGTCGTTATCCAGTTAGTCCAACCCCAGAAATTTACACTCCAATTACTGCAGATTTGAGTTCATTATAAAAATCCACAATGGTGTTACAGGGCCTAGAAGTAAAATTTGATGTTATATTTATCTCCTATATATTAGCCCTGTGACTCTGTGCCCGCATTTCTAACGCTGGGTGGAGTCACAGACCAGACCTGGGCGGACTTAGCAGCTCCTGGCCTGTCCCAGTGTCAGCACAGCACACATCACTAGCAGAAGGGACCAGCACCCAGACACACCATTCCCTTCCACAAGCCAGCAGTGCACTGACGCCCCAGACTGCCAGGTAAGCATGGAGACCCAGACACCCTCACCACCCCATACCCTGCAAACACCCACACCCACCTTACCCACCACGGCGGGACACACAGCCGCAACCGAGCCCGCTGCTAGCCCCCCCCCATCATCTGTAAGAGTGCAGCCGTGCCCACACACTCACGTCTAACACCCAGCCCTCACACACCGCTCCACACTACCGCTGCACACAGACTCACGGAGGCGGACCACACCGGACACCCAGGCTACCTCACTACCGCGCCAGCTCCCATTCACGGAGGCGGACGACACCCGACAGCCAGCCTACCACAGCAGCTCCCTCCGCCCTTCACCAGCCCCGTCACCCGCAGCTGTCTTCCGGCGGACGACAGGAGCGCACAGAGCGCTCACCCCCTCTCCACTACCGCTGCACACCCTGTTTCACGGAGCAGGCCCACAACAGACCGCAAGCCTCCCTCACTACCACGCCAGCTCCGCCTCCGTGAGCCCCGTCACCCGCACCTGTCTGCTTGCGGCCGCCAGCCCTTTCGCCACTCCACCATCACCCAGCACAATCCTTCAAACAACACCCTCCCCATCCACCCCCCACCACCATCAGCCACACAAGAATATATGTGGACTATATAGGAGCCAGCAGTAGCGCTCCTTCCCCCCCCTCCACACTTTGGGAGGAAGGCTGATATTGGTGGAGGGGTGGGGAAGATAACTTGATGGCTGCTATTGTGCTGGAAGGGGGGGAAGTGTCATGCCTTATAAAGGGGGGAAGATGACTGATATTGGGGGAGCGGGATGGCTTATATTATGGGGGGGAGATGCCCATCTATTATTGTGTGCCTCTTGCCAGGGTGGGGGTGCCGCAGAATACTGCTGCCATGGGGGAGAGATTTTTTTTATACCTGCCGCTGGGGACTACAGTGCCAACAGCCCAGTCTCCCCCACCCAGGCAGCTGCGGCTGACGGTAATGTGGACATCGACAGTGTCCCGACATTCTGATGATGGGGCCTCCTGGTACAGTGTGGAACGGAGTCCCCTCTATCATACACTTTGTACTGAGGTAGTGGGGAGCCCTGGAACCTTAACTGTGGACCCCATCATTACATCACTGTGTGTCCGCAGCACACCTGCAAACCAAAACATGGTGGGGGGGTTTGCACACCACTCTGTTACCCCTGTCTGTCACGGCATGGTGGGGAAGCTGCCTGTACTACGCAAACACCATACATCACTACCCAACACTGTTAACTTACCCACACACACAACCACTTACCCCTCTACAATTACACGGCAACACCTACAGTACCTTCCAGACCCTCCACAATCCTGCACACCACCACACTTCACCTACTATACACCCACCTCCCTCTCTATACTGCCCATGCATTCTGTCAACCCATTAACACAACAATCTGCCCACAATGGACCCGTCCCACACACAACCAAGAACATGCCAATTCATGTCCCCCCCCACCCCCACCCCCTCACACTTCCACACACCACAATACCCTACACAAAGCTCACAAAACATACAACACACAGCCATGCCACCTTACAACAAACTCATCCTACAACACACACATACAACTCCTACAACTACCACACCTCCTATAACCTCACCCAGCCCTCACCCCTACACCAATTTATACACTGACCACACCACATCCTCCCTCCAAACTCACTCACCTGAGGCCCCCAAACACACCACATTTTATACACCAAACACAATCCATGTACCCCTTGTACAGCAAACTACAGTCCACACATTGTTCCTTCACCACCCACCACAATCCACCATGCAATACATACAACACCTACCAAATACACACTATGACCCTCAACAATGATTATTACTACCCTACAACACTACCCCTCTACCCTACAAACACACACATGCACTACAGACAGATTTCTACGCACACTCCACACTTTCTACTTCACACACCCTACCACCAGTCAACAAAATCCACTACTTTCCACACCCTACACACACCCAATCACAACACCCCCTCACCAACAACTCATTACTACTAAGACCCTACTGCTGTTCAACCTACTTTATAATTCCTACCACTACCCCCATCCCTCACCCCTACAACAATACATACAGAGCCAGACACTCACCCCCACTCTATTCCACAGCCAACATACATCACTACCCTACTCTTTTTCTTAACCCCACCCACACACCAACTCACCACTCCAACATAACACTCCAACACCCCCATTCCCTTACACAGCCGACACAACCCTGCACAACACCACACTACTTTCGATACACACCCACCTCCCTCTCTATACACCCCATGAATTATGACAAACCATCACCCCACCTATTAGACCACAACATTTCAACTATCACTACCACCCGCCCACATGGCATTTTCTGCTCCCCACCACAAACTCCCATCCACACACCACACAACACAATATATTACACACAACACCCTACAGAAAACCCACACCTATGCCACCTTACAACAACTGTCACAAACACACACATACAACTCCAACACCTCATATCCCCTCACCCCTACACCAACTCATACACTCCCCACACCACATACACCCTCCAAACTCACTGTACTAACCACTGCACGCCCTTTGTCCGTGCAATATTTAACCACTCATACAATTATGATTGGATGTAATACTCCATATAATAAAAATATTGCACGCCACAAGGGTGTGCAAGGGTTAAGGGGGTGTAGCCCCTTACGACGGTGTGAAGAGCGCCCGCAGGGCGCGATGAATCACCTAGTATATCTATAATTTCTTTTTTTTTTTTTTTTTTTTAGAGTTCACATTTACTATATTTTCCTTCTCCTCCTCCTCTTCCTCCGTCGTCTTCTTCTTCTTCTGTTACATTTTTAGTGATAAGTTTGTAACCTGGGAGCCTGTGTCGGGTCTCGTCTATTGTCCACAAGGATAAGCTCAGTGTGACCTGGTTGCCGCAGCCACTGTCTAGGTCACTCCATACAGAGCTGCTGCACATGATTGCTCAGACTGGTCCCGGTACTCCCACCTCATTATAAGTGAATCCAGAGATCGGGCTGTCGCTGCTGCAGAACTCGCAGTCATTTCCCTTTGTAGCCTGTGGCCTTGGAGCCGGCGTTTGTGTGGGATGCGTTCCCCCTTTATAAAGCTGTTAGTAGCAATCTGTAACTCCTGCATCCCCAGGCCCTTAAAGCCCGTATTCACGGGCTGATGTGGGAGAGATGTGTTGTGAGCGAGCAGAGAGGGGGGCGGAGTGGGACAGAGCAGGGGGGCCAGGAGTGAGGCAGGATGAAGTGACCCCAGCATATGCTAGGTCTGTGGAAGCTGCATGATGCATCCGACACCAGGGTCTCCCAACACAGCAGTTTCATTACTGTCAGTGGACCCTGATCACCCCATTGTCTGTCTGTGACGTCCTAGCTTGCCTCCATTCACAACATGGCACTTTCCCTGGCACATGCAGCTCTGGCCTCACTAATCCAGTTATACCAATAACGCCACAAGGTCAGCACCCCCAACAGTCAGGGGATCCGCTGGGCTTCAGGTTGTTATTTGGAAGAAGGTGAAAAACTTACTTTATTTCTGCGGGCAGATTTTCTGAACTCACTGGGGCCAATTCAGTTGTTTTCTCTGCTCCCAGCTGGGTGTCTATAGCAATGGGCGTCTATCGGAGTTATTAAATTATTGCTCCGATCAGACGCCCATAACGCTCCTGGCAGCTCAGGGTTTTGAAGCGCAAAGCAGCTAAACCCATCTAAAGTGCTTAAATGGGCATCTGAAGGCCGCCTTTTGGGTGGCCAAACTATGGACTTTTTAACACATTTTTTATCTCGCACCTCCTGAGGCTGAAAGAAAAAATGCTGCATTTCTTTAGACGGCCAGCCTGTGCTAGATTATTTACCATATCTATTTATTACACTCTATGGCCAAGACAATATATTAATCCTGGGTTGCTTCTTTTTTTGTTGGTGTTTGAGATACAGAATAATTGTTTTATTGTTTTTTTGTTTTGTTTTTTGCCTTTAAAGGAGAGCTTTTATTGTTGTTTTGGGGTAGTTTGTATATATACTATATTTACACTTCACATTAAGTAAAGTGGTTGGCATACACTATCAGATCTTAGCGCTGGTCTAAGTGAATCCGCTTCACTTGATTTCTTATTAGATATTTTTATACCAGCATATGGAGGGGCCGCCGGTGGATGTCCTTATGACACCGCTGTGTGACCTATTCAGCATCTTGAGAAATCTTTTCTGAGGTAAACTAACATTTGTACTGCCTTAAATCTCTGAAACCACATTGTCAGGGGATTAATTTCCTTCCTGGTCATGAAGTGAGATGTTTGCCCAGTATGTGCCTATATGGTGGAAAACAGTCCTGTTCATTCTTCTCTATTCGATTACATTTTCACTTAACAAAAAATCTAACTTTTGTACAAACACTCTGAATGCTGTATGTCATGTTTGTAGTATCTTACACCATTTTGCTTTAAAAATCGAGAATAGGATATGTGCGCTTTAACACTTAGGGGGGTATTCAATTAAGTTC
This sequence comes from Pseudophryne corroboree, assembly GCF_028390025.1. Classification (NCBI taxonomy): domain Eukaryota; kingdom Metazoa; phylum Chordata; class Amphibia; order Anura; family Myobatrachidae; genus Pseudophryne; species Pseudophryne corroboree. The sequence continues at coordinate 994,213,105 of NC_086445.1, forward strand.
CTCCCCCCCACCCCACACATGAAAAACTGCACCAATTCAACACAAGGTATTCAATTGTGGCCATTTTTGCACGTTTTTTAATCCATTTTTCGCCCATGCAGTTTCACTTTTTTTTTGTCAAATCGGCATGGGCAAACATTGCGCCAAAAACGGGCGAAAACGCCCGCAAATTTGCCAAAACACATGTATTGACGACAAATTCACCAATAAACGTGGTTTTCGCCAGTCCTGGATATTTTAACCAGTCAAAAAACCGGCACGGGCATTGAATAGGTTGAATGTAAATTTGAGCTAAAATCTGTCAAAGTGCAGTTTTTTAAACGGCACTAAGTGAATGCCCCCCTAAGGCCGGGATGTAATAAAGTCCAAGTTCGTGGCCGTGCGTGCTGCTGGGCGAACAATGACCTTTTTTTTAAAGGGGCAATCATTTACAAGGCTAAACCATGTCTTGCAAATGATTGCCCCTTTTAAAAAACGTCTCTGTTCGGCCGGTATCCCGCACGGCCGCCGAAGTCGGACTTCAGAACATCCCGGCAAGAAAGTGCTGAAGAACCTCCATAATGAAAACTGGCCTCAGCCTCCTTTTTGTAAGTCCTTCAGCGCTCTATAGACTCATCTTTATCTAGCATTCTACTGTAACATTTTGCTTCAGCGAACACTGGGTAATGGATTATCGTGATCTAGTCACTGGATGATTTGTAGTCCTGTAGACTCCTGAAAGAATGTAAATCCTAAAAACACAGGGCCTGATTCTCAGTCGGACGTTGCAGCGCCTGTTTGTGCATCTTTTGCCTGTATTGCTTCTGCGACTTTAGACAAATACCGTTACAGTACAAGCTCTTCCCTGGGGTGCAGCTGTGCGTCTGCATGTGCAAGGACGGAGATGCCCATTTTCAGCGTATAATTCTGTCTTCGGGCTCAACTATCTGTCGCACTGTGGAAACTGACTCCAGCCCTGTGCTAGGTGCAGATTGTGAGCGTATGGCCTCCTGTGTGAGCCGTAATGGGTCTGCATTTGAAACTAGTTTAGTGACACACCTGCGACACTCCCATCAGGTCTGTTGGAGGAAGTCCGAGTCGGTAGAAATGTTCTGACTTCAGCTTCAAAATAAAAACTTTTTGTCCAAACCATATAGCACTGCCAGCGGGATCGGTATGTGATCCCACTGCATGGGATGTCGAAGGTCAGTATACCGACATCGGCATCCTGAGCGGTGGAATGCCGGCAGGGGGACAAGCGCAACAAAGGCCCTTGAGGGCTTGGTGGTGAGCTATGCTCTCCACAGGTTCTATTCTCCCTCTGTGGGTGTCGTGGACACCAATAGAGGGGGAATCACCTACCTTGCCGGTATACCGGCGATGGTATGATGCCACAGTCGGGATTCTAGCTTCGGTATTGTGACAGCCAGGGTCCCGACGAACGGTATGCTGACCGTATACCCTCCCAGCTGAGTGTGTAAATGAATATTATTATTTTCTCTGACGTCCTAAGTGGATGCTGGGGACTCCGTCAGGACCATGGGGATTAGCGGCTCCGCAGGAGACAGGGCACAAAAGTAAAAGCTTTAGGACTAGGTGGTGTGCACTGGCTCCTCCCCCTATGACCCTCCTCCAAGCCCCAGTTAGGTTTTTGTGCCCGGCCGAGAAGGGTGCAATCTAGGTAGCTCTCCTGAGCTGCTTAGAATAAAAGTATAGACTTAGGTTTTTTTATTTTCAGTGAGTCCTGCTGGCAACAGGCTCACTGCATCGAGGGACTAAGGGGAGAAGAAGCGAACTCACCTGCGTGCAGAGTGGATTGGGCTTCTTGGCTACTGGACATTAGCTCCAGAGGGACGATCACAGGCCCAGCCATGGATGGGTCCCGGAGCCGCGCCGCCGGCCCCCTTACAGAGCCAGAAGAGTGAAGAGGTCCAGAAATCGGCGGCAGAAGGCATCTTGTCTTCAAGAAAGGTAGCGCACAGCACTGCAGCTGTGCGCCATTGCTCTCAGCACACTTCACACTCCGGTCACTGAGGGTGCAGGGCGCTGGGGGGGGGCGCCCTGAGACGCAATGAAAACACTATTTATGGTAAAAAATACATCACATATAGCTCCTGGGCTATATGGATGTATTTAACTCCTGCCATTTTACCTCATAAAAAGCGGGAGAAAGGCCGCCGTGAAGGGGGCGGAGCCTATCTCCTCAGCACACAAGCGCCATTTTCCCTCACAGCTCCGCTGGAAGGACGTCTCCCTGACTCTCCCCTGCAGTCCTGCACTACAGAAACAGGGTAAAAAAGAGAGGGGGGGGGCACTAATTTGGCATATAAAAACATATATAGCAGCTATAAGGGAGAAACACTTATTTATAAGGTTGTCCCTATACATATATAGCGCTCTGGTGTGTGCTGGCAAACTCTCCCTCTGTCTCCCCAAAGGGCTAGTGGGGTCCTGTCCTCTATCAGAGCATTCCCTGTGTGTGTGCTGTGTGTCGGTACGCGTGTGTCGACATGTATGAGGAGGAAAATGGTGTGGAGGCGGAGCAATTGCCTGTATTAGTGATGTCACCCCCTAGGGAGTCGACACCTGACTGGATGGTCTTATTTAAGAAATTACGTGATAGTGTCAGCACTTTACAAAAAACTGTTGACGACATGAGACAGCCGGCAAGTCAGTTAGTGCCTGTCCAGGCGTCTCAAACACCGTCAGGGGCTCTAAAGCGCCCATTACCTCAGTCGGTCGACACAGACACGGACACTGACTCCAGTGTCGACGGTGAAGAAACAAACGTATTTTCCAGTAGGGCCACACGTTACATGATCACGGCAATGAAGGAGGCTTTGCATATTTCTGATACTACAAGTACCACAAAAAAGGGTATTATGTGGGGTGTGAAAAAACTACCCGTAGTTTTTCCTGAATCAGAAGAATTAAATGAAGTGTGTGATGATGCGTGGGTCTCCCCCGATAAAAAAATGCTGATATCTAAGAAATTATTGGCATTATACCCTTTCCCGCCAGAAGTTAGGGCGCGTTGGGAAACACCCCCTAGGGTGGATAAGGCACTCACACGCTTATCAAAACAAGTGGCGTTACCGTCTCCTGATACGGCCGCCCTCAAGGAGCCAGTTGATAGGAAGCTGGAAAATGTCCTAAAAAGTATATACACACATACTGGTGTTATACTGCGACCAGCGATTGCCTCAGCCTGGATGTGCAGCGCTGGGGTGGCGTGGTCGGAGTCCCTGACTGAAAATATTGATACCCTGGACAGGGACAGTATTTTATTGACTATAGAGCGTTTAAAAGATGCGTTTCTATATATGCGTGATGCACAGAGGGATATTTGCACCCTGGCATCAAGAGTAAGTGCGATGTCCATTTCTGCCAGAAGATGTTTATGGACACGACAGTGGTCAGGTGATGCGGATTCCAAACGGCATATGGAAGTATTGCCGTATAAAGGGGAGGAGTTATTTGGGGTCGGTCTTTCGGACCTGGTGGCCACGGCAACAGCTGGAAAATCCACCTTTTTTACCCCAACTCACCTCTCAGCAGAAAAAGACACCGTCTTTTCAGCCTCAGTCCTTTCGTCCCCATAAGGGCAAGCGGGCAAAAGGCCAGTCATATCTGCCCCGGGGTAGAGGAAAGGGAAAAAGACTGCAGCAGACAGCCTCTTCCCAGGAACAGAAGCCCTCCACCGCTTCTGCCAAGTCCTCAGCATGACGCTGGGGCCTTACAAGCGGACTCGGGTGCGGTGGGGGGTCGTCTCAAGAGTTTCAGCGCGCAGTGGGCTCACTCGCAAGTGGACCCCTGGATCCTACAGGTAGTATCCCAGGGGTACAGATTGGAATTCGAGACGTCTCCCCCTCGCAGGTTCCTGAAGTCTGCTTTACCAACGTCTCCCTCCGACAGGGAGGCAGTATTGGAAGCAATTCACAAGCTGTATTCCCAGCAGGTGATAATCAAAGTACCCCTCCTACAACAGGGAAAGGGGTATTATTCCACACTATTTGTTGTACCGAAGCCAGACGGCTCGGTGAGACCTATTCTAAATCTGAAATCTTTGAACACTTACATACAAAGGTTCAAATTCAAGATGGAATCACTCAGAGCAGTGATAGCGAACCTGGAAGAAGGGGACTATATGGTGTCCCTGGACATCAAGGATGCTTACCTTCATGTCCCAATTTGCCCTTCTCACCAAGGGTACCTCAGGTTCGTAGTACAGAACTGTCATTATCAGTTTCAGACGCTGCCGTTTGGATTGTCCACGGCACCCCGGGTCTTTACCAAGGTAATGGCCGAAATGATGATTCTTCTTCGAAGAAAAGGCGTCTTAATTATCCCTTACTTGGACGATCTCCTGATAAGGGCAAAGTCCAGGGAACAGTTGGAGGTCGGAGTAGCACTATCTCGGGTACTGCTACAACAGCACGGGTGGATTCTAAATATTCCAAAATCGCAGCTGATCCCGACGACACGTCTGCTGTTCCTAGGGATGATTCTGGACACAGTCCAGAAAAAGGTGTTTCTCCCGGAGGAGAAAGCCAGGGAGTTATCCGAGCTAGTCAGGAACCTCCTAAAACCAGGAAAAGTGTCAGTGCATCATTGCACAAGGGTCCTGGGAAAAATGGTGGCTTCTTACGAAGCGATTCCATTCGGCAGATTTCACGCAAGAACTTTTCAGTGGGATCTGCTGGACAAATGGTCCGGATCGCATCTTCAGATGCATCAGCGGATAACCCTGTCTCCAAGGACAAGGGTGTCTCTTCTGTGGTGGCTGCAGAGTGCTCATCTACTAGAGGGCCGCAGATTCGGCATTCAGGATTGGATCCTGGTGACCACGGATGCCAGCCTGAGAGGCTGGGGAGCAGTCACACAGGGAAGAAATTTCCAGGGAACGTGGTCAAGTCTAGAGACTTCTCTCCACATAAATATACTGGAGCTAAGGGCAATTTACAATGCTCTATGCCTAGCAAGACCTCTGCTTCAAGGTCAGCCGGTGCTGATCCAGTCGGACAACATCACGGCAGTCGCCCACGTAAACAGACAGGGCGGCACAAGAAGCAGGAGGGCAATGGCAGAAGCTGCAAGGATTCTTCGCTGGGCGGAAAATCATGTGATAGCACTGTCAGCAGTGTTCATTCCGGGAGTGGACAACTGGGAAGCAGACTTCCTCAGCAGGCACGACCTCCACCCGGGAGAGTGGGGACTTCACACGGAAGTCTTCCACATGATTGTGAACCGTTGGGAAAAACCAAAGGTGGACATGATGGCGTCCCGCCTCAACAAAAAACTGGACAGGTATTGCGCCAGGTCAAGGGACCCTCAGGCAATAGCTGTGGACGCTCTGGTAACACCGTGGGTGTACCAGTCAGTGTATGTGTTCCCTCCTCTTCCTCTCATACCCAAGGTACTGAGAATTATAAGACTGAGAGGAGTAAGAACTATACTCGTGGCTCCGGATTGGCCAAGGAGGACTTGGTACCCGGAACTTCAAGAGATGCTCACAGAGGACCCATGGCCTCTGCCGTTAAGAAGGGACTTGCTTCAGCAAGGACCCTGTCTGTTCCAAGACTTACCGCGGCTGCGTTTGACGGCATGGCGGTTGAACGCCGGATCCTAAGGGAAAAAGGCATTCCGGAAGAGGTCATACCTACCCTGGTCAAAGCCAGGAAGGAGGTGACCGCACAACATTATCATCGCATTTGGCAAAAATATGTTGCGTGGTGTGAGGCCAGGAAGGCCCCCACGGAGGAATTTCAACTCGGTCGATTCCTGCATTTCCTGCAAACAGGAGTGTCTATGGGCCTCAAATTGGGGTCCATTAAGGTTCAAATTTCGGCCCTGTCGATTTTCTTCCAGAAAGAATTGGCTTCAGTTCCTGAAGTCCAGACATTCGTCAAGGGAGTACTGCATATACAACCCCCTTTTGTGCCTCCAGTGGCACCGTGGGATCTCAACGTAGTTCTGGGATTCCTCAAATCACATTGGTTTGAACCGCTCAAATCTGTGGATTTGAAATATCTCACATGGAAAGTGACCATGCTGTTGGCCCTGGCCTCGGCCAGGCGAGTGTCAGAATTGGCGGCTTTGTCTCACAAAAGCCCATATCTGATTTTCCATTCGGACAGGGCAGAACTGCGGACTCGTCCCCAGTTTCTCCCTAAGGTGGTGTCAGCGTTTCACCTGAACCAACCTATTGTGGTGCCTGCGGCTACTAGGGACTTGGAGGACTCCAAGTTGCTAGACGTTGCCAGGGCCCTGAAAATATATATTTCCAGGACGGCTGGAGTCAGGAAAACTGACTCGCTGTTTATCCTGTATGCACCCAACAAGCTGGGTGCTCCTGCTTCTAAGCAGACGATTGCTCGTTGGATTTGTAGTACAATTCAGCTTGCACATTCTGTGGCAGGCCTGCCACAGCCAAAATCTGTAAATGCCCATTCCACAAGGAAGGTGGGCTCATCTTGGGCGGCTGCCCGAGGGGTCTCGGCTTTACAACTTTGCCGAGCTGCTACTTGGTCAGGGGCAAACACGTTTGCTAAATTCTACAAATTTGATACCCTGGCTGAGGAGGACCTGGAGTTCTCTCATTCGGTGCTGCAGAGTCATCCGCACTCTCCCGCCCGTTTGGGAGCTTTGGTATAATCCCCATGGTCCTGACGGAGTCCCCAGCATCCACTTAGGACGTCAGAGAAAATAAGAATTTACTTACCGATAATTCTATTTCTCGTAGTCCGTAGTGGATGCTGGGCGCCCATCCCAAGTGCGGATTGTCTGCAATACTTGTACATAGTTATTGTTACAAAAATCGGGTTATTATTGTTGTGAGCCATCTTTTCAGAGGCTCCTCTGTTATCATGCTGTTAACTGGGTTCAGATCACAAGTTGTACAGTGTGATTGGTGTGGCTGGTATGAGTCTTACCCGGGATTCAAAATCTTTCCTTATTGTGTACGCTCGTCCGGGCACAGTATCCTAGCTGAGGCTTGGAGGAGGGTCATAGGGGGAGGAGCCAGTGCACACCACCTAGTCCTAAAGCTTTACTTTTGTGCCCTGTCTCCTGCGGAGCCGCTAATCCCCATGGTCCTGACGGAGTCCCCAGCATCCACTACGGACTACGAGAAATAGAATTATCGGTAAGTAAATTCTTATTTTCTCTGACGTCCTAAGTGGATGCTGGGACTCCGTAAGGACCATGGGGAATAGCGGCTCCGCAGGAGACTGGGCACAAACTAAAGAAAGCTTTAGGACTAACTGGTGTGCACTGGGTCCTCCCACTATGACCCTCCTCCAGACCTCAGTTAGATTTCTGTGCCCGGCTGAGCTGGATGCACACTAGGGGCTCTCCTGAGCTCCTAGAAAAGAAAGTATAATTTAGGTTTTTATTTTCAGTGAGATCTGCTGGCAACAGACTCACTGCTACGAGGGACTAAGGGGAGAAGAAGCGAACCTACCTGCTTGCAGCTAGCTTGGGCTTCTTAGGCTACTGGACACCATTAGCTCCAGAGGGATCGAACACAGGACCCGACCTCGATCGTCCGGTCCCGGAGCCGCGCCGCCGTCCCCCTTACAGAGCCAGAAGCAAGAAGGTGGTCCGGAAAATCGGCGGCAGAAGACTTCGGTCTTCAACAAGGTAGCGCACAGCACTGCAGCTGTGCGCCATTGCTCCTCATGCACACCTCACACTCGCTGGGGGGGGGGGGGGGGCGCCCTGAGGGCAATATAATACACCTTGGCTGGCAAATCTACACCATATATAGTCAGTAAGGCTATATAGGTGTAAAAATACCCCTGCCAGATTTCCATAAAAAGCGGGAGAAGTCCGCCGAAAAAGGGGCGGGGCTATCTCCCTCAGCACACTGGCGCCATTTTTCCCTCACAGCTCCGCTGGAAGGATCGCTCCCTGGCTCTCCCCTGCAGTCCTGACTACAGAAGGGTAAAAAAGAGAGGGGGGGCACTAAATTTAGGCGTAGTATATATTTAATATAAGCAGCTATAAGGGAAAAAATACTCATTATAGTGGGATCCCTGTGTTATATAGCGCTCTGGTGTGTGCTGGCATACTCTCTCTCTGTCTCCCCAAAGGGCTTTGTGGGGTCCTGTCCTCTGTCAGAGCATTCCCTGTGTGTGTGCGGTGTGTCGGTACAGCTGTGTCGACATGTATGATGAAAATTATGTGGAGGCGTAGCAGATGCCAGTAAATGTGATGTCACCCCCTGCGGGGTCGACACCTGAGTGGATGGACTTATGGAAGGAATTACGTGAAAGTGTCAATTCCTTACATAAAAGGTTTGACGACATGGGACAGCCGGCTTCTCAGCCTGTGCCTGCCCAGGCGTCTCAAAAGCCATCAGGGGCTCTAAAACGCCCGCTACCTCAGATGGCAGACACAGATGTCGACACGGATACTGACTCCAGTGTCGACGACGATGAGACAAATGTGACTTCCAATAGGGCCACACGTTACATGATTGAGGCAATGAAAAATGTGTTGCACATTACTGATATTACCCCCCGGTACCACAAAAAAGGGTATTATGTTTGGGGAGAAAAAACTACCAGTAGTTTTTCCCTCATCTGAGGAATTAAACGAAGTGTGTGAAGAAGCGTGGGCTTCACCCGATAAGAAATTGGTAATTTCTAAAAGGTTACTAATGACGTACCCTTTCCTGCCAGAGGATAGGTCACGTTGGGAAACACCCCCTAGGGTAGATAAAGCGCTCACACGCTTGTCAAAAAAGGTGGCACTACCGTCTCCGGATACGGCCGCCCTAAAGGAGCCTGCTGATAGGAAGCAGGAGGCGATCCTGAAGTCTGTATATACACACACAGGTATTATACTGAGACCTGCTATTGCTTCAGCATGGATGTGCAGTGCTGCAGCTGCGTAGTCAGATTCCCTGTCGGAAAATATTGATACCCTAGACAGGGACACTATATTGCTAACCATAGAGCATATAAAAGACGCTGTCTTATACATGAGAGATGCACAGAGGGATATTTGCCGGCTGGCATCTAAAATTAGTGCAATGTCCATTTCTGCCAGGAGGAGTTTATGGACTCGGCAGTGGACAGGTGATGCAGATTCTAAAAGGCACATGGAAGTTTTGCCTTATAAGGGTGAGGAGTTGTTCGGGGATGGTCTCTCGGACCTTGTTTCCACAGCGACAGCGTTTCTACCCCAGGTTCCCTCACAGCCAAAGAAAGCACCGTATTATCAGGTACAGTCCTTTCGGCCCCATAAGGGCAAGCGGGTTAGAGGCGCGTCCTTTCTGCCCAGAGGCAGAGGTAGGGGGAAAAAGCTGCAACATACAGCCAGTTCCCAGGAGCAAAAGTCCTCTCCCGCTTCCGCCAAGTCCGCCGCATGACGCTGGGGCTCCACAGGCGGAGTCAGGTACGGTGGGGGCCCGTCTCAAAAACTTTAGCTATCAGTGGGCTCGCTCACAGGTGGATCCCTGGATCCTTCAAGTAGTATCTCAGGGGTACAAGCTGGAATTCGAGACGTCTCCCCCTCGCCGTTTCTTCAAACCTGCCTTGCCAACAACTCCCTCAGGCAGGGAGGCAGTGTTAGAGGCAATACACAAGCTGTATTCCCAGCAGGTGATAGTCAAGGTGCCCCTCCTTCAACAAGGACGGGGCTGCTATTCCACAATGTTTGTGGTACCGAAACCGGACGGTTCGGTGAGACCCATTTTAAATTTAAAATCCTTGAACACATATATAAAAAAAAAATTCAAGTTCAAGATGGAATCGCTCAGGGCGGTTATTGCAAGCCTGGAAGAGGGGGATTACATGGTATCACTGGACATCAAGGATGCTTACCTGCATGTCCCCATTTACCATGCTCACCAGGAGTACCTCAGATTTGTGGTACAGGATTGTCATTACCAATTCCAGACGTTGCCGTTCGGTCTGTCCACGGCACCAAGGGTATTTACCAAGGTAATGGCCGAAATGATGATACTCCTTCGAAAAAAGGGAGTTTTAATTATCCCGTACTTGGACGATCTCCTGATAAGGGCGAGGTCCAGGGAGCAGTTGTTGGTCGGGGTAGCACTATCTCAGGAGGTGCTACAACAGCACGGTTGGATTCTCAATATTCCAAAGTCACAGCTGGTCCCTACGACACGTCTACTGTTCCTGGGGATGGTTCTGGACACAGACCAGAAAAAAGTGTTTCTCCCGGAGGAGAAAGCCAAGGAGCTGTCATCTCTAGTCAGAGGCCTCCTGAAACCAAGACAGGTGTCGGTGCATCACTGCACGCGAGTCCTGGGAAAGATGGTAGCTTCCTACGAAGCAATTCCATTCGGCAGGTTCCATGCAAGAACTTTTCAGTGGGACCTATTGTCTCCAAGGGCCAGGGTGTCACTGTTGTGGTGGCTGCAGAGTGCTCATCTTCTAGAGGGCCGCAGATTCGGCATACAGGACTGGATCCTGGTGACCACGGATGCCAGCCTTCGAGGCTGGGGGGCAGTCACACAGTTAAGAAACTTCCAAGGGCTGTGGTCAAGTCAGGAGACTTCCCTACACATAAATATTCTGGAACTAAGGGCCATTTACAATGCCCTAAGTCAAGCAAGACCCCTGCTTCAGAACCAGCCAGTACTGATTCAGTCAGACAACATCACGGCAGTCGCCCATGTAAACCGACAGGGCGGCACGAGAAGCAGGATGGCGATGGCAGAAGCCACAAGGATTCTCCGTTGGGCGGAAAATCACGTGTTAGCACTGTCAGCAGTGTTCATTCCGGGAGTGGACAACTGGGAAGCAGACTTCCTCAGCAGGCACGACCTCCACCCGGGAGAGTGGGGACTTCATCCAGAAGTCTTCCAAATGATTGTAAATCGTTGGGAAAGGCCACAGGTGGACATGATGGCGTCCCGCCTCAACAAAAAGCTAAAAAGATATTGCGCCAGGTCAAGAGACCCTCAGGCGATAGCTGGGGACGCTCTAGTGACACCGTGGGTGTACCAGTCGGTTTATGTGTTCCCTCCTCTGCCTCTCATACCCAAGGTACTGAGAATAATACGACGAAGAGGAGTAAGAACTATACTCGTGGTTCCGGATTGGCCAAGAAGAGCTTGGTACCCAGAACTTCAAGAGATGATATCAGAGGACCCATGGCCTCTGCCGATCAGACAGGACCTGCTGCAGCAGGGGCCCTGTCTGTTCCAAGACTTACCGCGACTACGTTTGACGGCATGGCGGTTGAACACCGGATCCTAAAGGAAAAGGGCATTCCGGAGGAAGTCATTCCTACGCTGATTAAAGCTAGGAAGGATGTTACAGCAAAACATTATCACCGCATATGGCGGAAATATGTTGCTTGGTGTGAGGCCAGAAAGGCCCCAACGGAGGAATTTCAGCTGCGTCGATTCCTGCACTTCCTACAGTCAGGGGTGACTATGGGCCTAAAATTGGGTTCCATTAAGGTCCAAATTTCGGCTCTGTCGATTTTCTTCCAGAAAGAACTGGCTTCACTGCCTGAAGTTCAGACTTTTGTTAAGGGAGTGCTGCATATTCAGCCCCCTTTTGTGCCCCCAGTGGCACCTTGGGATCTCAACGTGGTGTTGAATTTCCTAAAGTCACATTGGTTCGAACCACTTAAGTCCGTGGAATTTAAATATCTCACGTGGAAAGTGGTCATGTTGTTGGCCTTGGCTTCGGCCAGGCGTGTGTCAGAATTGGCGGCTTTGTCATGTAAAAGCCCTTATCTGATTTTCCATATGGATAGGGCAGAATTGAGGACTCGTCCCCAGTTTCTCCCTAAGGTGGTATCTGCTTTTCACGTGAACCAACCTATTGTGGTGACTGCGGCTACTAGGGACTTGGAGGACTCCAAGTTACTTGACGTAGTCAGGGCCTTGAAAATATGTTTCCAGGACGGCTGAAGTAAGGAAAACTGACTCGCTATTTATCCTGTATGCACCCAACAAGCTGGGTGCTCCTGCTTCGAAGCAGACTATTGCTCGCTGGATATGTAGCACAATTCAGCTTGCGCATTCTGCGGCTGGACTGCCGCATCCTAAATCTGTAAAAGCCCATTCCACGAGGAAGGTGGGCTCTTCTTGGGCGGCTGCCCGAGGGGTTTCGGCTTTGCAACTTTGCCGAGCAGCTACTTGGTCGGGGTCAAATACGTTTGCTAGATTCTACAAGTTTGACACCCTGGCTGAGGAGGACCTAGAGTTCGCTTATTCGGTGCTGCAGAGTCATCCGCACTCTCCCGCCCGTTTGGGAGCTTTGGTATAATCCCCATGGTCCTTACGGAGTCCCAGCATCCACTTAGGACGTCAGAGAAAATAAGATTTTACTCACCGGTAAATCTATTTCTCGTAGTCCGTAGTGGATGCTGGGCGCCCATCCCAAGTGCGGATTGTCTGCAATACTTGTATATAGTTATTGTTAAACTAACGGGTTATTGTTGAGAAGCCATCTGTTGAGAGGCTTCGTTGTTTTTCATACTGTTAACTGGGTATAGTATCACGAGTTGTACGGTGTGATTGGTGTGGCTGGTATGAGTCTTACCCGGGATTCAAAATCCTTTCCTAATTGTGTCAGCTCTTCCGGGCACAGTATCCTAACTGAGGTCTGGAGGAGGGTCATAGTGGGAGGAGCCAGTGCACACCAGTTAGTCCTAAAGCTTTCTGTAGTTTGTGCCCAGTCTCCTGCGGAGCCGCTATTCCCCATGGTCCTTACGGAGTCCCAGCATCCACTACGGACTACGAGAAATAGATTTACCGGTGAGTAAAATCTTATTTTTTTCAATTTTACTTGCATGGAAAATACTGCATGACTTTACTTGCGGCATGCACAGATACGTCAGCTCTATTGTTAGAGTTCAGCTAGTCCGCATTACGATGGCAACGTTACAGTATATGGTGCATATTTTGCATATATACTTTCATTTGAATTTTTCAAAGTTTCTACAGAAATTTTTATAAAATATAGATAAATATCAGTGTAAGTGGCCTGGTGTATGTGGTGGTGATGACGATGCCTTGTGCTACCATTTTACTAAAGTAGATTTGTTACTTATAAAAATACATTTGCCATTCATGAAATAGTTGGATATGGACAGTAGTTAAATAGAGTAGTCGTGGGTTTGGTGTACCGACTCTATAGCCGTGACTCCCATAGCACGGGCATAAGACGGACCATCGTGTGCGTCTGATAGCCACCTCCCCGTGCATCTCAATTGTAACTGCGACATCTGTGGCCGCGGCCTACGGATGCTCAATTGTTGGACTGCTCAACTGCGTCCGACTGCGACATTGCGTCCAATAGAATCCAAAACTCAGTGTTAATATTTCTGACTCCATGATCGTATTGGAGGGTGGGTGAGCCTGACCGTATGCGATTCTTAATGCGTATAGCCTGGTGTGTCTCTAACAGTACCTGTCTTCTTTCTCTTCAAGAAATCCATCCCGGCATCACCAAGTGCGTTTAGTGGAAGCAATGACTTTGGTTGGTCGACACGCATCGTCCCCGTGGAGATCATGGAGAAAAAAATTGAGGTGGAGGACATCAAGGATAAAGAGAAATCCTGCGGGGAAGGCTACGCAAGCAGAAAGCCGTTCCTGACCAAGTCCGTCAGTGGCACGGGCAGTGGTGATCAGCCGCCCTCGGCTACGTCTTCATCTGAAGAATCCAGCGGGCCACCTAGTGACTCTTCTGAAGAAGACACTTCTGCGCAGCTTTCAGCAGGCCTGGACATCTCTTCTGCAGTATCAGAAGGCAGCTGCTCTTCCAGTACGCCTTTGCCAGTAAATGCATTGAATAAGACTTCAAGCTCCCTGTTCAGCAACAGTGGAGTTTTTGACATCAATTTAAACTCTGTAGCCATAGCGGATCCGGAGGATGCCTGGACAGGCTTACAAGGGGCTCCAAAGGCGGAGCCAGTGGTTTTAATGAGTCCACAGCTAGCTGGGATTACATTGGACACAGAAAACTGTAGAGATTTCCCCTGTGACATAAGTATTGATGAACTAAGAATGCCTAGATTTGAGGGCGGATGCAGTGAGGAAGAAGAGGAGGACAGTAACTCAAATGATGGTTCTGATGAACACCTTTCCTCTGGGTACATGAGGAGGTAACCGGACATTGTATGTTTTTTATGACCACTGTTCCTTTTTGGCAGTCGGTTGTTTTTTTTTCTTTTCTTAATGTGAAAATATGGGGACATCCTGTATTATCAGGTCAATACGTAACCTGTTTGTATATACAACCACATGTTTACAAAATAATGGAACCATTGTTACTAAGCTTCACCAATTATGATAGCACAACCATATTATAACCTGTTCTTATGCTGCTCGTTATGTTCTCCAATTTTAAAGTAAAATCATTTGAAACGTAGATCTGGTTTTAGTGCAAGTTTTCATTCAAAGGCGTTTCAACCCTCAAACCACTAAAATGTCTTGGGGGGGGGGGGGGGGGGGTGATTCAGACCTGATCGTGCGTTTTTTACCTCCCTGCGATCAGGTAGTCGCCCCTATAGGGGGAGGGTATTGTATGTGTGCAGGTGTGCGATCGCTTGTGCTGGAGAGCTGCACAAACAACAGTTTGTGCATTCTCTGTACAGCCCAGGACTTACACACTGCGATGATCGAGGCCGGAGCTGTTGTCAGAAATTCTCCCACAAAACGCTTGGTCCCTCCTGTGTTTTTCCGGACACTCCCTATAAACGGTCAGTTGCCACCCACAAATGCCCTCTTCCTGTCAATCTCCTTGCGATCGCCAGTGCGTGCGGAATTTTCGCACCAACCCGTCGCTGACCGGTGATCCCCGTTGCTGCGGTCCGTCACGCCTGCGCATTGCAGTGCATACGTGTGCGCAGTGCAGACCTGATCGCAGCCTGTGAGAAAACGCACAGCAGCCATCAGGTCTGAATCGGCCCCTTGGTTTGTACATGTTTAATTCCGTTTCCTGCACCGTTTTCATTTCATCCAATAAATTATGAAACCTCTCCCTCCCCCATTATACTACCTATTACTAGCTATCTACTCAACTCCCCATAAATTAGTTGGCCACTGCCTCCTGTGCTCAGCCAATCTGTAGTCTCTCTTTCTCTGACGTCCTAGTGGATGCTGGGAACTCCGTAAGGACCATGGGGAATAGCGGCTCCGCAGGAGACTGGGCACAACTAAAGAAAGCTTTAGGACTACCTGGTGTGCACTGGCTCCTCCCTCTATGACCCTCCTCCAGACCTCAGTTAGAATCTTGTGCCCGGCTGAGCTGGATGCACACTAGGGGCTCTCCTGAGCTCCTAGAAAAGAAAGTATATTTTAGGTTTTTTATTTTCAGTGAGATCTGCTGGCAACAGACTCACTGCTACGAGGGACTAAGGGGAGAAGAAGCGAACCTACCTGCTTGCAGCTAGCTTGGGCTTCTTAGGCTACTGGACACCATTAGCTCCAGAGGGATCGAACACAGGGCCCGACCTCGATCGTCCGGTCCCGGAGCCGCGCCGCCGTCCCCCTTACAGAGCCAGAAGCAAGAAGACGGTCCTGGAAATCGGCGGCAGAAGACTTCGGTCTTCACCAAGGTAGCGCACAGCACTGCAGCTGTGCGCCATTGCTCCTCATGCACACCTCACACTCCGGTCACTGATGGGTGCAGGGCGCTGGGGGGGGGGGGGGGGCGCCCTGAGCAGCAGTATTAAACACCTTGGCTGGCAAATCTACACAATATATAGTCATACAGGCTATATATGTGTAAAATACCCCTGCCAGAGATCCATAAAAAAGCGGGAGAAGTCAGCCGAAAAAGGGGCGGGGCTATCTCCCTCAGCACACTGGCGCCATTTTTTCTTCACAGTGCAGCTGGAAGACAGCTCCCCAGGCTCTCCCCTGTAGTTTTCAGGCTCAAAGGGTTAAAAAGAGAGGGGGGGCACAAAATGTAGGCGCAATATTGTGTATACAAGCAGCTATTGGGAAAAATCACTCAGTTATAGTGTTAATCCCTGCATTATATAGCGCTCTGGTGTGTGCTGGCATACTCTCTCTCTGTCTCCCCAAAGGACTTTGTGGGGTCCTGTCCTCAGTCAGAGCATTCCCTGTGTGTGTGCGGTGTGTCGGTACGGCTGTGTCGACATGTTTGAGGAGGAAGGTTATGTGGAGGCGAAGCAGATGCCGATAAATGTGATGTCGCCCCCTGTGGGGCCGACACCAGAGTGGATGGATAGGTGGAAGGTATTAACCGACAGTGTCAACTCCTTACATAAAAGGCTGGATGACGTAACAGCTGTGGGACAGCCGGCTTCTCAGCCCGCGCCTGCCCAGGCATCTCAAATGTCATCAGGGGCTCAAAAACGCCAGCTACCTCAGATGGCAGACACAGATGTCGACACGGAGTCTGACTCCAGTGTCGACGAGGTTGAGACATATACACAATCCACTAGGAACATCCGTAGCATGATCTCGGCAATGAAAAATGTGTTACACATTTCTGACATTAACCCAAGTACCACTAAAAAAGGGTTTTATGTTTGGGGAGAAAAAGCAGCCAGTGTTTTGTTCCCCCATCAGATGAGTGAATGAAGTGTGTGTAGAAGCGTGGGTTCCCCCGATAAGAAACTGGTAATTTCTAAAAAAATTACTGATGGCGTACCCTTTCCCGCCAGAGGATAGGTCACGTGGGGAGATATCTCCTAGGGTGGATAAGGCGCTCACACGTTTGTAAAAAAAA
Organism: Pseudophryne corroboree; assembly: GCF_028390025.1. NCBI lineage: Eukaryota > Metazoa > Chordata > Amphibia > Anura > Myobatrachidae > Pseudophryne > Pseudophryne corroboree. The sequence goes on from NC_086445.1 coordinate 994,229,778, forward strand.
AGGGTGGCACTGCCGTCTTAGGATACGGCCACTTTGAAGGATCCTGCTGATAAAAAGCAGGAGGCTATCCTGAAGTCGGTATTTACACACTCCGGTACTATACTGAGACCTTAAAATTGCCTCAGCATGGATAGTGCTGCTGCAGCGTGGTCTGTTACCCTGTCAGATTGTTACCTCGACAGGGATACTATTTGGCTAACCATAGAGCATATTAAAGACGTCGTCTTATATATGAGGGATGCACAGGGGGATATTTGCCGGCTGGCATCCAAAATTAAGGCAATGTCCATTCTGCCAGGAGGGTATTAGGGACCCGGCAGTGGACAGGTGATGCTGATTTTAAAAGGCACATGGAGAGTCTGCCTTATAAGGGTGAGGAATTGTTTGGGGATGGTCTCTGGGACCTCGTATCCACAGCAACAGCTGGGAAGAAAAATTTTTACCTCCGGTTTCCTCACAACCTAAGAAAGCACCGTATTATCAGGTACAGTCCTTTCGGCTTCAGAAAAGCAAGCGGGTCAAAGGCGCTTCCTTTCTGCACAGAGACAAGGGAAGAGGGAAAGAGCTGCACCAGACAGCCAGTTCCCAGGATCAAAAATCTTCCCCCGCTTCCTCTGAGTCCACCGCATGACGCTGGGGCTCTACAGGTGGAGCCAGGTGCGGTGGGGGCACGTCTCGGGAACTTCAGCGACCAGTGGGCTCGCTCACAGGTCGATCCCTGGGTTCTACAAGTAGTATCACAGGGATACAAGCTGGAGTTTCGAGGCGACTCCCCCTCGCCGTTACCTCAAATCAGCCTTGCCTGCTGCCCTCAGAGAAAGGGAGATAGTACTGGCGGCAGATTCACAAGCTGTACTTCCAGCAGGTGATAATCAAGGTACCCCTCCTTCAACAAGGCCGGGGTTACTATTCCACAATGTCTGTGGTTCCGAAACCAGACGGTTCGGTGTGACCCATTCTAAAATTGAAATCCTTGAACACTTATATACAAAGGTTCAAGTTCAAAATGGAATCGCTTAGGGCGGTTATTGCAAGCCTGGACGAAGGGGATTACATGGTATCACTGGACATCAAGGATGCTTACCTGCATGTCCCCATTTACCCTCCTCACCAGGAGTACCTCAAAATTGTGGTACAGGACTGTCATTACCAATTCCAGACGTTGCCGTTGGTCTGTCCCCGGCACCGAGGGTATTTACCAAGGTAATGGCCGAAATGATGATACTCCTTCGAAAAAAGGGAGTTATAATTATCCCGTACTTGGACGATCTCCTTATAAAGGCGGGGTCCAGGGAGCAGTTGTTGGTCGGAGTAGCACTGTCTCGGGAAGTGCTACAACAGCACGGCTGGATTCTGAATATTCCAAGGTCGCAGCTGGTTCCTACGACGCGTCTACTGTTCCTGGGTATGGTTCTGGACACAGAACAGAAAAAAGTGTTTCTCCCGGAGGAGAAGGCCAAGGAGTTGTCACCTCTAGTCAGAGACCTCCTAAAACAAATACAGGTGTCGGTGCATCAATGCACGCGAGTCCTGGGAAGCTTCTTACGAAGAAATTCCATTCGGCAGGTTCCATGCAAGGATCTTCCAGTGGGATCTGTTGGACAAGTGGTCCGGGTCGCATCTTCAGATGCATCGGCTGATAACCCTGTCTCCAAGGGCCAGGGTGTCACTGTTGTGGTGGCTGCAGAGTGCTCATCTTCTAGAGGGCCGCAGATTCGGCATACAGGACTGGGTCCTGGTGACCACGGATGCCAGCCTTCGAGGCTGGGGGGCAGTCACACAGGGAAGAAACTTCCAAAGACTATGGTCGAGTCAGGAGACTTCCCTACACGTAAATATTCTGGAACTAAGGGCCATTTACAATGCCCTAAGTCAGGCAAGACCCCTGCTTCAACACCAGCCGGTGCTGATCCAGTCAGACAACATCACGGCGGTCGCCCATGTAAACCAACAGGGCGGCACAAGAAGCAAGATGGCGATGGCAGAAGCCACAAGGATTTTCCGATGGGCGGAAAATCATGTGTTAGCACTGTCAGCAGTGTTCATTCCCGGAGTGGACAACTGGGAAGCAGACTTTCTCAGCAGGCACGACCTCCACCCGGGAGAGTGGGGACTTCATCCAGAAGTCTTCCAAATGATTGTACACTTTTGGGAAAGGCCACAGGTGGACATGATGGCGTCCCGCCTCAACAAAAAGCTAAAATGATATTGCGCCAGGTCAAGGGACCCTCAGGCGATAGCTGTGGACGCTCTGGTAACACCGTGGGGTGTACCAGTCGGTGTATGTGTTCCTTCCTCTGCCTCTCATACCCAAGGTACTGAGAATAATAAGAAGGAGAGGAGTAAGAACTATACTCGTGGTTTTGGATGGGCCAAGAAGAGCTTGGTACCCAGAACTTCATGAAGTGATCTCAGAGGACCCATGGCCTCTGCCGCTCAGACAGGACCTGCTGCAGCAGGGGCCCTGTCTGTTCCAAGATTTGCCGTGGCTGCGTTTGACGGCATGGCGGTTGAACACCGGATCCTAAAGGAAAAAGGCATTCCGGAGAAAGTCATTCCTACGCTGATTAAGGCTAGGAAAGATGTGACCGCAAAACATTATCACCACATATGGCGAAAATATGTTGCTTGGTGTGAGGCCAGGAAGGCCCCAACGGAGGAATTTCAACTGGGTCGATTTCTGCACTTCCTACAGTCAGGAGTGACTATGGGCCTAAAATTGGTTTCCATTAAGGTCCAGATTTCGGCTCTGTACATTTTCTTCCAAAAAGAACTGGCTTCACTGCCTGAAGTTCAGACTTTTGTTAAGGGAGTGCTGCATATTCAGCCCCCGTTTGTGCCTCCAGTGGCACCGTGGGATCTCTACGTGGTGTTGGATTCCCTGAAGTCGCATTGGTTTGAGTCACTTAAATCCGTAGAGCTAAAATACCTCACGTGGAAAGTGGTCATGCTGTTGGCCTTGGCGTCGGCCAGGCGTGTATCAGAATTGGCGGCTTTGTCATACAAAAGCCCTTATCTGATTTTTCATATGGGTAGGGCGGAATTGAGGACTCATTCCCAATTCCTTCCTAAGGTGGTATCAGCTTTTCATGTGAACCAACCTATTGTGGTGCCTGCGGCTACTTGGGACTTGGAGGACTCCAAGTTACTGGACGTAGTCAGGGCCCTGAAAATATATGTTTCCAGGACAGCTGAAGTCAGGAAGACTGACTCGCTATTTATCCTGTATGCACCCAACAAGCTGGGTGCTCCTGCTTCTAAGCAGACTATTGCTCGCTGGATCTGTAACACGATTCAACTTGCACATTCTGCGGCTGGACTGCCGCACCCTAAATCTGTAAAAGCCCATTCCACGAGGAAAGTGGGCTCTTCTTGGGCGGCTGCCCGAGGGGTCTCGGCTTTACAACTTTGCCGAGCTGCTACTTGGTCGGGTTCAAACACTTTTGCAAGAGTCTACAAGTTTGATACCCTGGCTGAGGAGGACCTTGAGTTTGCTCATTCGGTGCTGCAGAGTCATCCGCACTCTCCCACCCGTTTGGGAGCTTTGGTATAATCCCCATGGTCCTTACGGAGTTCCCAGCATCCACTAGGACGTCAGAGAAAATAAGATTTTACTCACCGGTAAATCTATTTCTCGTAGTCCGTAGTGGATGCTGGGCGCCCATCCCAAGTGCGGATTGTCTGCAATACTTGTATATAGTTATTGCTTAACTAAAGGGTTATTGTTATGAGCCATCTGTAGTGAGGCTCAGTTATATTTCATACTGTTAACTGGGTATAGTATCACGAGTTATACGGTGTGATTGGTGTGGCTGGTATGAGTCTTACCCGGGATTCAAAATCCTTTCCTTATTGTGTCAGCTCTTCCGGGCACAGTATCCTAACTGAGGTCTGGAGGAGGGTCATAGAGGGAGGAGCCAGTGCACACCAGGTAGTCCTAAAGCTTTCTTTAGTTGTGCCCAGTCTCCTGCGGAGCCGCTATTCCCCATGGTCCTTACGGAGTTCCCAGCATCCACTACTGACTACGAGAAATAGATTTACCGGTGAGTAAAATCTTATTTTCTCCACTGGTACCGCCGTGATACCGATCAGACTCTCGGATTACCGTCCCATCTCTCAGCTACCGGGCCTCGACAAGCTCCTAGACTTGCACACATCTTACACTTTCTTCGCACATTTCCTTTCCTTGCACAAGCTATTGGACCCGCCGCAGGCAGGCTCCCACACCCAACATTCCACAGAGACTTCACTGGCTGAGGACGACAATGATTTCCTCATTGCTACACCTGAGACAATACCTGCTTGTGTTTTCCTCTGTTGTTGCCCAATTACTGCTCCTCAAATGCTGCATTGTCAGGGCAGACTAGATGAGCCAAGTGGTTCCTATCCCACTTATCAAACAGCTCCTACATACCTCATAAAGACCAACGTAAACGCACAGAACCACATATAGCAGAAATCATTGTATTCCAGACGGTGGGTAATGCTGGGTACACCCTTTCACCATCACTCTGCTGATTGGGTGAACGCTCCCGATCAGCAGAGCAGTGTGCCTGCAGAGTAACCCCCCCGTCAGCCTTCTCCCAGCCCAGTGCACACTGTTAAAATATCTCTGTGTGTACGGGCTTCTATATAACCGGGAGGTCGGCCCGACAAATATTAAACAGTACATGACATGCGACCTCCTGACCCGGTCATGCAGAAGCGTTAAAGGGCGTTTATTGGCTAACGCACCTGCAATAAAAACACATATGATGTACAATGGTTGGCCCGATCACCTAATATCGGGAGAACGGGCTGACGATTGTATAGGGGTGTACACAGCCTTACTGTAGGGTATATGGAATAATCTGAGCAGTTTATAGAGGGTAGTTCAGGACTCCATTCAGCAAGCCTAGAATGTCATAATATTTCATAGACAAGTTCGACATTGCGTAAGTGAGATGTTCCATTATACATGGATTTTCTAATCCGTATCAAAGTATATGCACACTGTGCTGTGTACGATATAAGTGTCAAACTCATTCAGGTCTCGGGGAGAATTCCGTAGATGCCACCCAAACCCCACCCGTAGTATCAGTCATGTCTGCTGAGTCCCTTATAGTGGGGAATCGGCTACTCCCACTGACCTTACTGATGTTGCTGACCACAGTTGTTTGCTATACTTCTAGGGGGAAAGTAGTGAGGATCCCGACGGTCGGGATCCCAGCGGTCAGGATACCGATGCCGGAATCCCAAATGCAAGAATGCCAGCAGCGCCGCCACAGCTATTCCCACTCCTAGGAATAGCTGTGGCGGGCGCCGAAAGCAAGGGGTTCTTTGCACTCTTCCCCCTGCCGGCATTCTGGCAGTCAGGATCCCAGGTTTGGTATTCTGACCGCCGTACCCAGCCCTTCTAGGGTGGTGTGTTTGTCCCAGGAGAATATAAGCCAAAGCGTTTCGTTTAGTCTGAGCTAGACTTCATCAGTGATGCAGAAAAGCAGATATGCAGCAGGCAATAGGCATCCGGGAGAATCGTACAAGCAGAATTATACTTTATTTGTAGAAAATAATCCTATAAGAACTGGTCAACAGTTTGTGCTTCTGGTGATTCATCTAGAAACACCGGCCAGTACACACTTCACATGCTCTTTATAAACAATGTCTACCCACATTGGTATGGAGTTAACAATCCCCCCGTCCCTGGAAACAGTCCTGGCTGATTCATGCAGCTTATTAATCGGCCTGGAGAGTTTCACACATTTTAACATTGTATCCTGTGCAGGGCCGTCTTTTTGTATGGGCTCAATGAGCACTTGCCCAAGGGCCACAGCAGTATAAGGGCCCTGGGCTGATAGCTGAGGGTCCCCTTTTTCCAGGTGCACCAGCTTTTTGAAAATCGACCCAGGGGAACCGGAGATATAATTCTTCAAAGCAGTGCTCCCCATCTGAGCTTGTTAATTGCTTATCCCAGCCAGATATCTCAGGTTCTGTCTGACTTAGTGTTTCTGAGGGTATACGGCAAAAGCTGGGACTCTCCCCTTTCAGTGGCCATGCTATTTATTCTCCCTCCAAGGGTGCCGTGGACACCCCAAGAGGGAGAATAGTTGTTGGGATCCCGGTGCCGGTATGCTGAGCGCCTGGATCCCGACAGCCGTCATATCGAATGCCTCCCGTCCCTACTACGCCCAGAACCAGAGATATCCGCCTTCCAGCCGCCGGTCCCTGCTCCAGCTCCACACGCCTGGTATGCAGTTTTATATTTTCATTGGTGGATTACTCTGACTCCTGAACTCTGATCCCCAAGACCTCAGAACCTCCTGACAGGTGGGACTCTCAACTTTGTTATCCCACTGAAAGCTAATAAATTTTTCTCTAACGTCCTAAGTGGATGCTGGGACTCCGTAAGGACCATGGGGAATAGCGTCTCCGCAGGAGACAGGGCACAAAATAAAAGCTTGAGATATCAGGTGGTGTGCACTGGCTCCTCCCCCTATGACCCTCCTCCAAGCCAGTTAGATTTTTGTGCCCGGCCGAGAAGGGTGCAAACTAGGTGGCTCTCCAGAGCTGCTTAGAATAAAAGTTTAGTTAGGTTTTTTTATTTTCAGTGAGTCCTGCTGGCAACAGGCTCACTGCATCGTGGGACTAAGGGGAGAAGAAGCGAACTCACCTGAGTGCAGAGTGGATTGGGCTTCTTAGGCTACTGGACGTTAGCTCCAGAGGGACGATCACAGGTTCAGCCTGGATGGGTCACCGGAGCCGCGCCGCCGTCCCCCTTACAGAGCCAGAAGAGACGAAGGTCCGGTGAAAGCGGCGGCAGAAGACATCCTGTCTTCAAGACTAAGGTAGCGCACAGCACCGCAGCTGTGCGCCATTGCTCTCAGCACACTTCACACTCCGGTCACTGAGGGTGCAGGGCGCTGGGGGGGAGCGCCCTGAGACGCAATATAACACACATATACCTTAGCTGGCAAAAGGAATACATCACATATAGCTCCAGGGCTATATGGATGTATTTTTTCCCCTGCCATTTTACACAAAAAAGCGGGAGTTAAGGACGTCGTGAAGGGGCGGGGCCTATCTCCTCAGCACACTGGCGCCATTATTCCCTCACAGCTCCGCTGGAAGGACGGCTCCCTGATTCTCCCCTGCAGTACTGCATCTGATTCAGGGTAAAAAAGAGAAGGGGGGGCATTTTGGCAGCAAATAACTAGATTAACAGCAGCTATAAGGGATTAACACTTATATAAGGTTATCCCTGTATATATATATAGCGCTGGGTGTGTGCTGGCAGACTCTCCCTCTGTCTCTCCAAAGGGCTAAGTAGGGTCCTGTCCTCTATCAGAGCATTCCCGGTGTGTGTGCTGTGTGTCGGTACGCGTGTGTCGACATGTATGAGGAGGAAAATGAGGTGGAGGCGGAGCAGTTGCCTGTGTTAGTGATGTCACCCCCTAGGGAGTCGACACCTGACTGGATGATTGTGTTTAAGCAATTAAGTGATAATGTCAGCAATTTACAAAAAACTGTTGACGACATGAGAAAGCCGGCAAATCAATTAGTGCCTGTTCAGGCGTCTCAGACACCCTCAGGGGCCCTAAAACGGCCGCTACCTCAGTGGGTCGACACGGATCCAGATACAGATACTGAATCTAGTGTCGACGGTGACGAGACAAACGTAATGTCCAGTAGGGCCACACGTTACATGATCACGGCAATGAAAGAGGCATTGAACCTTTCTGACACTACAAATACCTCAAAGGCGGGTATTATGTGGGGTGTGAAAAAACTGCCAATAGTTTTTCCTGAGTCTGAGGAAATAAATGATACCCTTTCCCGCCAGAGGTTAGGGCACGGTGGGAAACACCCCCTAGGGTAGATAAGGCGCTCACACGTTTATCTAAACAAGTAGCGTTACCGTCCCCTGATACGGCCACCCTCAAAGAACCAGCTGATAGGAGGCTGGAAAATATCCTGAAAAGTATATACACACATACTGGTGTTATACTGCGACCAGCAATCGCATCAGCCTGGATGTGCAGTGCTGGAGTCGCATGGGCGGATTCCCTGACTGAGAATATTGATACCCTGGATAGGGACAATATTCTGTTAACTATAGAACATTTAAAGGATGCATTGCTATATATGCGTGATGCGCAGAGGGATATTTGTACCCTGGCATCAAGAGTAAGCGCAATGTCCATCTCTGCCAGAAGAGCATTATGGACCAGACAGTGGTCAGGGGACGCAGATTCCAAACGGCACATGGAAGTATTGCCGTATAAGGGGGAGGAGTTATTTGGGGCTGGTCTAACAGACCTGGTGGCCACGGCAACGGCTGGAAAATCCACCTTTTTACCCCAGGTTACTTCACATCAACAGAAAAAGACACAGTCTTTTCAAACTCAGTCCTTTCGTTCCCATAAGTACAAGCGAGCAAAAGGTCACTCTTTTCTGCCCAAGGGCAGAGGAAGAGGAAAAAGGCAGCACCATGCAGCCGCTTCCCAGGAGCAGAAGCCCTCCCCTGCTTCTGCCAAGTCTTCAGCATGACGCTGGGGCTTTACAAGCAGACTCAGACACGGTGGGGGCCCGTCTCAAGAATTTCAACGCGCAGTGGGCTCACTCGCAAGTGGATCCCTGGATTCTACAGGTAGTATCACAGGGGTACAAACTGGAATTCGAGGCGTTTCCTCCTCATCGGTTCCTGAAGTCTGCTTTACCAAAGTCTCCCTCCGACAGGGAGGCAGTTCTGGAAGCCATTCACAAGCTGTACTCCCAGCAGGTGATAATCAAGGTACCCCTCTTACAACAGGGGAAGGGGTATTATTCCACACTATTTGTGGTACCGAAGCCGGACGGCTCGGTGAGACCAATATTAAATCTAAAATCTTTGAACACTTACATAAAAAGGTTCAAATTCAAGATGGAGTCACTCAGAGCGGTGATAGCGAACCTGGAAGAGGGGGACTATATGGTGTCGCTGGACATCAAGGATGCTTATCTCCACGTCCCAATATATCCTTCTCACCAAGGGTACCTCAGGTTTGTAGTACAAAACTGTCATTATCAGTTTCAGATGCTGCCGTTTGGATTGTCCACGGCGCCTCGGGTCTTTACCAAGGTAATGGCCGAAATGATGATTCTTCTACGAAGAAAAGGCATCTTAATTATCCCTTACTTGGACGATCTCCTGATAAGGGCAAGAACCAAGGAACAGTTAGAAGTCGGAGTGGCACTATCTCAGGTAGTGCTAAGTCAGCACGGATGGATTCTAAATATTCCAAAATCGCAGCTGATTCCAACGACACGTCTACTGTTCTTAGGAATGATTCTGGACACAGTCCAGAAGAAGGTGTTTCTCCCGGAGGAGAAGGCCAGGGAGTTATCCGAGCTAGTCAGGAACCTCCTAAAACCAGGACAGGTCTCAGTGCATCAGTGCACAAGGGTCCTGGGAAAAATGGTGGCTTCTTACGAAGCGATTCCATTCGGAAGATTCCATGCAAGAACTTTTCAGTGGGATCTACTGGGAAAATGGTCCGGATCGCATCTTCAGATGCATCAACGGATAACCCTGTCGCCAAGGACAAGGGTGTCTCTCCTGTGGTGGCTTCAGAGGGCTCATCTACTAGAGGGCCGCAGATTTGGCATTCAGGATTGGATCCTGGTAACCACGGATGCCAGCCTGAGAGGCTGGGGAGCAGTCACACAGGGAAGGAATTTCCAGGGCTTGTGGTCAAGCATGGAAACATCTCTTCATATAAACATTCTAGAACTAAGGGCCATTTACAATGCCTTAATTCAAGCAAAACCTCTGCTTCAGGGTCAGGCGGTGTTGATCCAGTCGGACAACATCACGTCAGTCGCCCACATAAACAGACAGGGCGGCACGAGAAGCAGGAGGGCAATGGCAGAAACTGCAAGGATTCTTCGCTGGGCGGAAAATCATGTGATAGCACTGTCAGCAGTGTTCATTCCGGGAGTGGACAACTGGGAAGCAGACTTCCTCAGCAGACACGACCTTCACCCGGGAGAGTGGGGACTTCACCCAGAAGTCTTCCACCAAATTGTAAACCGTTGGGAAAGACCAAAGGTGGACATGATGGCGTCACGTCTAAACAAAAAACTGGACAGATATTGCGCCAGGTCAAGGGACCCTCAGGCAATAGCAGTGGACGCTCTGGTAACGCCGTGGGTGTACCAGTCAGTGTATGTATTCCCTCCTCTGCCCCTCATACCGAAAGTATTGAGAATCATAAGAAGGAGAGGAGTAAGAACTATACTCGTGGTTCCGGATTGGCCAAGAAGGTCTTGGTACCCGGAACTTCAAGAGATGCTCACGGACGAACCGTGGCCTCTACCTCTAAGACAGGACCTGCTACTGCAGGGGCCTTGTCTGTTCCAAGACTTACCGCGGCTGCGTTTGACGGCATGGCGGTTGAACGCCGGATCCTGAAGGACAAGGGCATTCCAGAAGAAGTCATCCCTACTCTGGTAAAAGCCAGAAAGGAAGTAACCGCAAAACATTATCACCGCATTTGGCGTAAATATGTTGCGTGGTGTGAGGCCAAGAAGGCCCCTACACAGGAATTTCAACTGGGTCGTTTCTTGCATTTCCTGCAAACAGGACTGTCTATGGGCCTAAAATTAGGGTCCATTAAGGTTCAAATTTCGGCCCTGTCGATATTCTTCCAGAAAGAACTGGCTTCAGTACCTGAAGTTCAGACATTTGTGAAAGGGGTGCTGCACATACAGCCTCCTTTTGTGCCTCCAGTGGCACCTTGGGATCTCAATGTTGTGTTGAGATTTCTAAAATCACACTGGTTTGAACCATTGTCTACGGTAGATTTAAAATATCTCACGTGGAAGGTGTCGATGCTGTTGGCCTTGGCTTCAGCTAGGCGTGTGTCAGAATTGGCGGCTTTCTCATGTAAAAGCCCTTACCTAAATTTTCATTCTGACAGGGCGGAATTGAGGACTCGTCCTCAATTTCTACCTAAGGTGGTTTCTGCATTTCACATGAACCAACCTATTGTGGTACCTGCGGCTACTAGGGACTTAGAGGACTCTAAGTTGCTGGACGTTGTCAGGGCCTTGAAAATATATGTTTCCAGGACGGCTGGAGTCAGGAAAACTGACTCGCTGTTTATCCTGTATGCACCCAACAAGCTGGGTGCTCCTGCTTCAAAGCAGACGATTGCTCGTTGGATTTGTAGTACAATTCAGCTTGCACATTCCGTGGCAGGATTGCCACAGCCAAAATCAGTAAAAGCCCATTCCACAAGGAAAGTGGGCTCATCTTGGGCGGCTGCCCGAGGGGTCTCGGCTTTACAACTTTGCCGAGCAGCTACTTGGTCAGGGGCAAACACGTTTGCTAAATTCTACAAATTTGATACCCTGGCTGAGGAGGACCTGGAGTTCTCTCATTCGGTGCTGCAGAGTCATCCGCACTCTCCCGCCCGTTTGGGAGCTTTGGTATAATCCCCATGGTCCTTACGGAGTCCCAGCATCCACTTAGGACGTTAGAGAAAATAAGATTTTACTTACCGATAAATCTATTTCTCGTAGTCCGTAGTGGATGCTGGGCGCCCATCCCTAGTGCGGATTGTCTGCAATACTTGTATATAGTTATTGTTACAAAAAATTCGGGTTATTATTGTTGAGCCATCCTTTCAGAGGCTCCTTTAAATTTATCATACTGTTAACTGGGTTCAGATCACAAGTTGTACGGTGTGATTGGTGTGGCTGGTATGAGTCTTACCCGGGATTCAATATCCTTCCTTATTATGTACGCTCGTCCGGGCACAGTGTCCTAACTGGCTTGGAGGAGGGTCATAGGGGGAGGAGCCAGTGCACACCACCTGATATCTCAAGCTTTTATTTTGTGCCCTGTCTCCTGCGGAGCCGCTATTCCCCATGGTCCTTACGGAGTCCCAGCATCCACTACGGACTACGAGAAATAGATTTATCGGTAAGTAAAATCTTATTATTTTCAGGAACTGGAGATATCTGCAGTCAAGCAAGCTGCCATCCTACCGGAAAATGATGAATATTATGCCCACTCCACTATCCACCCCTCCCCTGCGTATTAAACACCCCGTACCACCCTGGAAGTCATGTACCGGGGCCCCTTCATTCAGCCCAATGCCCCCTTCTACAGATTAGTGTTCTCCCTCCTGCCCAATCTCCCACCATCTGTGCAGTAAAGGAGTAATTAGCAGAAATTATTGCTCCAGGTCCTACATGCTGAGTGGAAGGTAGAACACCCCCTACCGCCCGCGGGACATCAAAGCTGCCGCTGATAGCCCCTCCATCCCCCTGACTGCTGGGATTGGGGCCCCAGTGCATTGATTTGCCCGGGAGCCTACACTGTTGTTAAGACAGCCCTGATCCTGTGGCAGGTGCGTATTTTCGTCCTTCCTGTCCACACAATTCCGGAGAGAAAAGGGCTCACCCCCATTCTGCACTCTTGCGCCTCTAAAGCTGGGTACACACTCAGGGGCAAACGCAGGATTTGTGAAGGGGGGTATCCAAATTACATTTCTGTGTATTTACACATGCACTACTTACAGTATATATCACATATGATAATCACACAGTAGGGTGTTTCTGAAAGCAGGCATATCTCATGAATTACAATGCTACTATTACATTAGCATTATTTAGAAAATACAATTAAAATTATATACCCACGCCTACATCCTGCCCCCTCAAAATCCAGACAGTCGGCATGCCGACTAACGGGCTATTCCCACTTGTGCGTGTCCAGACGTCAGGATGGTGGCTGGCGGGATCCCAAGCGCCGGTCACCCATACCCAACCCATTAAAACAAGTAGTAGTTAAGGCTGCATGGAAGTGTGCAGAACAAGTATCACCTGTGTAAATAAATATATACTTAACTTTAGATAAGAAAACATTCTCACCAGCGGTACAGGTCCAGGAATTACAGGGTTAATGAACTGACTGGCAGTAGAACTAGGGGCACTAAGGAACTGCTGCCAGTCACTGCCCGCACTCACCACCATATGATGAGAGGACACTGGCGGCCATGGCAAAGCTGCATGTGAGGAGAGGGAGCTGCTGTGGCTTTGGCTCCGGATATTGGGGGTCATTCCGACCCGACCGCTCGTTGCAGTTTGTCGCAGCGCAGCGATCGGGTCGGAACTGCGCATGCGCCGGCGCATGGCAGCTGTCGTTGCCTAGCTATCGCCTCTGAGGCAGAGGCTGGAGGGGGCTGGACAGTGGCGTTAAGCCACCGTTGGGGGGGTGGGGGGGGGCGGCGGCTGCGTGACGTCATACGCAGCCGCTGCAGGCCGGGGAGCGACGAGTAGCTCCCAGCCAGCACGCTAAAGCTGCGCTGGTCGGGAGATACTCTTGAAGTGCAAAGGCATCGCCACTGTGCGATGCCTATGCACTTCTGCGGGGGAGGGGGGGCCGGCACTGACATGCGGGGCGGACTAGCCCTGTGCTGGGCATCCCCCCGCATGGCAGTGTGAATGATCGTAGCTGTGATAAATTTAGCACAGCTATGATAACTCGGAATGACCCCCAATGTCTGCAGAGAGCTCACCGCTCTGCTGAGTCCCAGCTATGGCTTCCTGCAACTGCGATCGCGGTAGCTGTCACGATCACGGTTATTGATGAGATGGAGACACAGCTCTCTCCTCTCAAAAAGGGAATTTGGCTCATCTGGGAGGGATTTCTGGGTACTCAGACCCCCCCCTTCACTGCGTGCACTACTGACACAAGGCGATATATCAGCCGTTCGAGCGAAAGGACGATATATTGCGAGCCGGGCCGGCGGGTGAGAACACCTGATTTGTCTGTGAACACCGTCATTCACGGACATAACACGTCGGCTGTACGGCACAGCCGATGCCTGATTCATCTGCAGATATATCTGTGTGAACAGATGGTCCTGCAAAGTTGTGACATCGGGATGACACATCGAGCGGCCAGTCAGTAAGTGTATATTCTTACCTGAACAGGCCGCTATGTTGGCGCAACGGTGTATCAAGCCATCAAGTCAACTAGGTGTGTATCCAGCATTAGTCTGTGTGGGAGATTTAAGCTTCAAACATTTCCCATCCAAGAATACTTGCAGGAGAACTGCTCCAGGATCTGCTGAAATCAACTCCAGGGGCTGAGTCCCATATACCGGGAGAGCAGTCCACTGGCCGCCACTACCTGAGCCCACAAGGATCCTGTATGGTGCTTTGCAGCCTGGAGCCACCAAGAGGCACTGTCCAGGAGGCTTATCACAAGGCATTGCACTGCGACCGCAGGGATGGTGGGTGACATATCTCAGCTGGGTAAAGGGGTTGCGACCCCTCCACAGTTTCAGGGGAGCCCCAATTCCTCATTAGAATAAGTGAACATTTTAATTTACTAAATACATTTTGAAACACTTATACATTTATCTGTGAGCACATTCACTGCCACTACACCAGGCTGTATCTCTCACACTATTGTACACAATCTTACTATACACTTTCATACTGAAATACGCTTATTAGCAACCTCAGCATATTGCACTGGGACTTAACCTTTTTGGTGACACGGGGCCAGTTATGATCTCCGCCAGGGCTGCAGCGGCAAATTAACGCGTGGGGTTACCCAGCCTCACCCCAAGATACAGATTTATTTATTGCTGCTATATTATCTAGGATGTCTTCTCACCACCTCAGACTCACAAAGATAGTAATTATCCCCATTAGATGTTACCTACCTGACATCTCTATTTCTACTTCAATCTCACTAGATGTCATCCTTACCTTACTGTCCATTGGCCCCCACTTCCAATCTGTATCTCATTCCTGTTATATGTATCTAAGAGACCTTTCCAGAATATGCACTGAGTGCTCTGCTCCTGATTTGGCTTTCTACGCAACCCCGCTGGTTTCTGTACGAAGCTGATGGTGGAGGACCTGGGGAACTGGGCATGTGCAGAACGAGTCCTGCATGATTGCTTGCAGTCCCCCCTTAGCTGTGGCGTTCGTTGGGCAAGAACTGGGACCAGTCAACAAAACAGGGGTGTTTTTGTAGGCTTGCCGAGCTCAGGTCTGCGTCGTCAGACACAGACTTCCTGGACCTGGCAGAGGGGTTCCAACGGCGAGTCTGAATAAAGCTGGCCATACATTCTACGATTTATTGTCCTATCTGGCTGGTTGGAACGAAAACCTGGTAATGTATGGGAGCAAATGACCGTTAACCATTTGCTCTGAATTTCCAGAAAACTGACAAAACGCTCGTTCAGACACATTGGTCAAATCGAATGGATTTAACCAATTTGTCTGTGTGACGACGCTGCCGGCCAATTCCACAAATACGCCAGTTTGTGAATTGCCACATACGCCGTGCGGGGTCACCTTTGACACACGGGATTACTTAAATACCTTCAGCTGCCACCAGCAAAGACTTTTCAATGTTTTACGTACGTTGCAGGCGTCTTTAGCTTTACCTGCCACACATGCACTGCAATACTTAGAAAAATAGCTAGGCGTAAGCCACACAGGCCCTGAGTTCATAAGACTCACAGAATCAGAACTAAAATTAGAATTTTAATTTCAAGAATACTTCAGAGCTTTAGTTACAAAAAGATTAAAAAGATTATTAATAATATTTAAAAAACACAGAATACAGCAATCTCAATAAATGAAAAGAAATAAAAACGGCAGAAACCCTAACTCACTTACTCTAAACGAATTTAGTTGTTTCTGTTGTGGGGGAATTCACAGAATAACTCATCTCCAACATATTGTTGAGTCCCGAAGAGATCACACTTTCTGTTTCCATGAAGGAGACATATATAGTCTCCAGCTTCATCAGCCCCCTCCCTTGGGATTTTTAACTACTTCCCTGCTGGACACTACACATACTGTACACTAGTTTTACATACTTGGTGCTTGGCAACAGCCAAGGTGGGAGGTAAGGTGTGTAGCCCAAAGCTATACTGTATGAATCTCTTTCAGAGAATGAGGTTTATGACATTAGCCAGGAAATAGGATCCCTGCATTCCAATCAGGAAATTTGGACACACTTCCCTGGTCTGTTTACAGCCGCTCTGTTGACATAACAAACGAATTGGCCTTATCAGCCCTCAATGTCTAGAGCTTGGCAATATCTGCTTTTGATGTAGAAATGTAATCCCCCTTTAAAATGGCCATGTCAGGATCCAGGCCACAGATAATTTATATTTTGAAAAATATACAATTCTCCCTCTTATCAGTACTCATAACCTGTTAGGGTCTCCTGCCCTGTGCTGCCACGTCGTCATGGCAACCGGGAGACAAGTGCTAGCGGAGTAACCTGAGCGCAGCTGATACTCCGGTTCGGGTCTTTTGCTGTGCAGTGGTTACAGGCTCTGTGCACGGCAGGGGATCCGGTGCTGGTTTTTGTGCCCACAGTCTGTGAGGTCTGAGTAGGGCGTGGACAGCACCTGCTTTATAAGGCCTCTTCTCAGGTTAAGCAGATGCTGCTGAATCTTTGTTGGTTAGTCAGTTCCTGAAAGTTAGCCAGTACTGTGTAGCTTTGTATTTGTTGTTGCTTACTGCAAATAGGCCTGGGGATTTGGTACTACACTCTGCCAATCCAGACCTAGCAGTAAGACTGGAGTCAGTCGTTTAGCTTGCTGGGGTTCTTTTACTACTCTGTGAACTTAGCAAGTTTGCGGCTGTATTCTAAGACTTGCCTGCCTAAATCCTGTCTCACTGTGCAAGGTGTCAGGTGTCAGTTTAGTGGCAGTAAGCTGAACCTGTGCACTGCAAGTGAGAATTAGGATTGTGGAGACTCTCCTTGTGTCTATCATTCCATCTCTGACCAAGGAGTTTACTGCCACACCCGTTGGTAACCCTTTAGGGTTTTGCTATTGCCCTTAGCAACAGCATTTCGGGTTCTCTACGTATTAAAACACAACATCTTGCTTTTCCCATCTGAGCATTACTAATACTAGGGAGACACCCAGTTCCTTAGCCTCTGGGCTTCTCTGTTCACTTTGTGTGTATTTTGTTACCCTATCACCTTCTGTGTCTGTCTGTGAGTTCATTTGCTTTGCATACCTATCCGTTCAGACACCAGTACATTCCTGCAGGCACTGGTGTGCATAACAGTTCAAACACCAGTACATTCCTGCAGGCACTGGAGTGCATAACAGTTCTGACACCAGTACATTCCTGCAGGCACTGGTGTGCATAACATAACCTCTGGTCTGGTCACTGCACATGTCATACTTTATGGTCTGCAGATCTCACCCAGCCTGGATGTATGGAGGTTAAACGCAGGACATTGCCTGTCAGCCATTTTGTTACATCTAGGCTGAAAGAATACAAAAGTATATATATACAGTCACTTGAAAACATTATTGGTGATTATTCCTGCAGTTAATCACCACACCTTAGATCACATATAATTTGTGATCCTCCTTTCTGTATTTAAACATGACAGTCTGAGTGACCATTTTTGTCAGTTTTCTGTCATTTCAGAGCAAATGGTCAACAGTCATTTGCTCCCATACATTACCAGGTTTTCGTTCCAACCAGCCAGGTTGGACAATAAGGGGTCTATTCAGACCCGAACGCAGCCACACGTTCCTATGCAGCGGCTGCATTCGGGTTGTCTCCACATATGCACTTGCCGTAGTGCACATGTGCGACCCTTCACACTAGGGCCGTAACCAGGTGTGTGCGGAGGGGGTACCGCACATAGCGCTGCAGGGTAGGGGGGCAGTTGGCAGCACTTGTCAATTACCTGTTTTAATTACTTTCACTTGCAGCTTACCCCCTTTTTTAAGCCCAGCATCTCTTGACTGTCCCGTCTCCTTCCCCCACCCCTTCCGTCGCTAATACCTGTACAGCAAGCGTGGTAAACTCGCAGTCCCTACAGCATCCTTTTGCGGTCCCTGGCCAGGGGTCCTTATGTGGTCCGTTGGAAGGGAATTGATCCTGAGCGCTGACCAGGTTAGTGGTATCCGGCCCCGGGATGTAGCCCACCTCATCTGGGCTCCGTAGGATGACCAGGGGCTGGCTCAGCAGCTGCCACGCCCCAGCGGCGGCAGCAGCACCACGGGCAGGAGCGGGCTCCTGACAGCAGCAGAGAGCAAGGAAGGGAGTGGGCTGGAGTAGGGGCAACAGGCTGAGGAGGATGCTCCCGGCACAGGCGAGCAGCACAGCCCCCAGCACACACAGCTCGGCCAGCAAGAGCAGCGAGCAGGGGAGCAACTCCATCACATCCCGCCCAGCATCTCATCTGCAGCACGGTGCGGCTCTGCTCACCTGCCCGGCCTCTTATATCACCGTGCCCGCTCCTGGCAACCCAGTGGTGTCCCTATTAATAACAGAGCGCTTGTTTGTATGTGAATACACACCTGTGGGGAAACAATTGTTAGATAATACTGTCTACAGCTCTTTTAAGTGTGATGATTAGAGAGTCCACTGTATTACTGTTGGTAGATGAGTGGGAGCGGAAGCAGGTACTTACAGCCACTATCTCTTCCTAACACTAGTACCTGTATAGTCAGCGGTTTCCGGCTGGTTCCCTCTTGCGGCTTCTTCTGTGCGCTCGTT
Organism: Pseudophryne corroboree; assembly: GCF_028390025.1. NCBI lineage: Eukaryota > Metazoa > Chordata > Amphibia > Anura > Myobatrachidae > Pseudophryne > Pseudophryne corroboree. Next base: position 994,248,312 of record NC_086445.1, read on the forward strand.
GGCGGTAAATGCTGAACGCTTGTATGGTAAGCTGTTCCTAGCTGGTTCCCTTCTTGCACCTTCTCCCGTGTGCCCGTCGGTGGCAGATATTGGACTTGCGTTCTCCGGGGGCTGTAGCTGGTGTCTGTAATGTGTGCTAACCAACGCGTTTCAGGCGGCATGCCCTTTTTCAAGGATACTTACTGTATACAGTATATAAATATCTCTTTCTTGCGGCCCACACAAGACTTGGACCTTTATAATTCAGGCCAGGTGGGATTTTGAGTTTGACATGTTTGCTATACAGCATTCATGGAGTTGACTTGATAGCTCTTTTTTGTTCAGTCACACTGTCCTTTATTACATTTCAGGATGCTGATGTGCCCTGGATTCGAACCCGTTCGTTGCCTATGGCATTGCAGTTGGACACTATTCATTCAGCTTGCTGCCCTTGCATAGAAAGCTAGAGAATTCCAAGCTGGAGAGTTCTAACTATTTGAAGCTTACCTTGTATTTTGTGAAGGGGTGATCAGCGTTGCAGCTGGGCAGATCTATGTAGTGTGTGGCTGCAAGGGATTGGATGTGTAGCTGCACACTGCATGGATCTGCTCAGGGCTTAAAGTGGTACTGGAGAGGTGGGGGAACTCATCTCCCCCACGACCCCTCCCCCTATGTGCACCGCAAAAGGGGTGTGGCCTCACAAGGAAGGGGCGTGGCCCCACAAAAGTACCCCTAATTAAAAATAATACCTCACAGTAGCACACTCTTATTCACATTGCCCGCCCAACATACTAGTGCCCTTTACACACACAATGCCCACAGCAGTGCCCTCCCCCTCCTAATTTTAGATTCGATTCACAATATAGCAGTATATGTTGAACAACCTTTGCTCACCTCTCTCTTGTTTCCTTTGTCTGTCACTCTCCTCATGTGTCCATATCTTCATCCTAGGTATCCCATACTCCCTATATGCTCTCCTTTGTGTCTAATCATCTGAATCTTTCTCTCCTTTTCTTACCCCCTACACCTCTCACTCCCTGTGCCTCATTCCCCCATCTCACCCCCTGCACCTCTCACTCCCTGCGACCCTTTCAGCCTCTGCTTCTATCTCACTCCCTGCTCCTCTCACTCCCCCAACTCACTCCCTGCTCCTCTCACTCCCCCAACTCACTCCCTGCTCCTCTCACTCCCCTAACTCACTCCCTGCTCCTCTCACTCCCCCAACTCACCACCTGCTCCTCTCACTCCCCCATCTCACCACCTGCTCCTCTCACTCCCCCATCTCACCACCTGCTCCTCTCACTCCCCCAACTCACTCCCTGCTCCTCTCACTCCCCCATCTCACCCCCTGCTCCTCTCACTGCCCTATCTCACCCCCTGCTCCTCTCACTCCACCAACTCACTCCCTGCTCCTCTCACTCCCCCATCTCACCCCCTGCTCCTCTCACTCCCCCAACTCACTCCCTGCTCCTCTCACTCCCCCATCTCACCACCTGCTCCTCTCACTCCCCCAACTCACTCCCTGCTCCTCTCACTCCCCCAACTCACTCCCTGCTCCTCTCACTCCCCCAACTCACTCCCTGCTCCTCTCACTCCCCCAACTCAACCACCTGCTCCTCTCACTCCCCCAACTCAACCACCTGCTCCTCTCACTCCCCCAACTCAACCACCTGCTCCTCTCACTCCCCCAACTCAACCACCTGCTCCTCTCACTCCCCCAACTCACTCCCTGCTCCTCTCACTCCCCCATCTCACCCCCTGCTCCTCTCACTCCCCCATCTCACCCCCTGCTCCTCTCACTTCCCCATCTCACCACCTGCTCCTCTCACTCCCCCAACTCAACCACCTGCTCCTCTCACTCACCCAACTCACCCCCTGCTTCTTTCACGCCCTCCCCAAACTCACCCCCTGCTTCTTTCTCACCCCCTGCATCCTGAAAGCCTGGACTCTGGAGCATTGGGTCTCCTGCATCAGTGGCTGTGGCCTGAATCATCAGGTCCTGGCTGTGGTGTAAAGCTGGCAGCAGCTGCCAGATAGTCCTGGCTCACAGACCGGCTGCTATTCAAAAGAAGCAAGGCTGCACTGTGAATCTGGCGCCAATTGTGCGCCATTCATAGCTCCCGGACCGCCAGCTAATGAGAAGCTGCCAGTCTGCGAGCCGTGATTGGCTCATGCCAGATTTTGAAATAGCCGTGCCTTCTTTTGATTGCCACTGGTCCAGAGGCACGGTACACAGTTGAGAACCACTGCCCTAGTCACTGCTGCCCCCAACACACACTTTATATTAGTTTTGTTTCATTTGTCAGCTAAGCAGATCCATAACCTGACCTAACACACCTCAATCCACCATTACCTTCATTAATGCCTCAGCAGCACCCACACTCCTCATTCATTAAAAACACCCCAAAGCACCCACACCCTCATTCATTAATAAAATCCCCAGAGCACCCACACCCTCATTCATTAATAACACCCCAAAGCACTCAACACCCTCATTCATTAATAACACCCCAAAGCACCCACACCCTTATTCACTAATAACAACCCTAGAAATCCTCAATGAGTACTAACAACACCCCCCAACCCCCCCCCCCCCCAAAAAAAAACGATTTGAAAAAAAAAAACCTAAACCTCAGAATACTATTTAGAGACATGTGATATAAGTAGAACCCCCCCCCCCCCCCCCCATACCTCCCTTCAGCATTCACTCGCTGTACCCTGTGGGCTGCTGTGTGCACCTCCCACATCCAGAACAGAGTGGGTGCAGCCGCGTGTAAGGTAGGGGCTGTCTGGGTGCTCCTAATCTGCACAGTGACGGCATTCTTTCCGCCTTGCAAGTCCAGCAGCAGCTCCTCTGCTGCTCTCTGTGCGGCGTGTGCGGCGCGTCGCTGGGAATGAGGCAGACGTCGCTCCATGACGTCACCGCGTCTCATTCCCAGCTTGCCATAGGAGGGGGGAGGCGGGCCATGTCACTGTAGTGCCGCCCGCCTCCCTCATCTATTTAGACATGCAGCGCGGCTCATCTGCAGAATCTGTTCGGGTATAACCAGGGGAAGGTGGGCTGGCGGAGGCGGAACAGTTCCGCCTCCAGAAGGAGGTGACGGAACGCAGTTCCGCCCTGTTCCGGCCCACTTTAACCCCTGGATCTGCTCGATTTATGGTTCTGGTAATTTTTTACAGGTAGCTTCATATAGTCAGAAATCTCATAGTTTTTATGCCGGATCAAGTGGCTTGGTGGGTAGGTTGTTTGGCTGGGATGCAGCAGGTTGTGGGTTGGAGTCCCGTGTGTGGCAGTGTATTGGAATGTATTATTTAATGAGGGGTATTGTGGCTGAATGGCGGCGAGCTCTTGGGTTCAGTGCATGAATGTGGTATAAAGAGGATTTGTGTACGTATCCATTTTCTTGCAGTGGCCCTCATTCCGAGTTGTTCGCTCGTTAGCTGCTTTTAGCAGCATTGCACACGCTAAGCCGCCGCCCTCTGGGAGTGAATCTTAGTTTAGCAGAATAGCGAACGAAAGATTCGCAAAATAGCGAATAGAAATTTATGAGCAGTTTCGGAGTAGCTCCATACCTACTCACAAATAGCGATCAGCTCAGGCCGTTTCGTTCCTGGTTTGACGTCACACACACGCCCAGCGTCCGGCCAACCAATCCCCCGTTTCTCCAGACACTCCCGCGTTTTTGCCTGACACGCCTGCGTTTTTCCGCACACTCCCAGAAAACGGCCAGTTTCCGCCCAGAAACACCCACTTCCTGTCAATCACACTACGATCACTTCAACGATGAAAAATCTTCGTTCGGGCGTGAGTAAATCTACTAAGTTTTGAGCAAAAATACTTAGCGCATGCGCACTGCGTACAATGCGCATGCGCATTTTTGCCTTAATCGCTCCGTAGCGAAAATCGGCAACGAGCGAACAACTCGGAATGACCTCCCAGTGTTCTATAAATGTGTGTGTATATATATATATATATATATATATATATATATATATGTATTTTAGTGGTGTTTTAAGAGAGGAGAGGGGCCCCTTTTTCCAATAGAAATTTCATCAGTACTGTGCCAAATGCCTCTTTCAGTGATGTCTCATATTTTTTTAGTACATGCAAGAAAGAGTGAAAAAAACGCATAGCATGATACATTTTTTTTTTTCATGATAAAAAAATCACATATCATACAGTAAAATAAGTCCAAAGGTACATGTATACAAAACTCAAGAATGGGATCAGACAGGCAGTGATTGCAAATGGGTAATTATTACCAGAAATCTTGGAACTGGGTTTTAATCCGTTCCAAATAGGCATAGGGAGGATGATATATCACCTTGTGGTGGGGGAGGTATAACTAAAGGGGTGTAGGACTGCAATATAAGCACAACAAGGACCTGTACTGTAGCATCAGTTCTTTTTGTTTGCTGTGTATTATTTTGAGCTTATTTATTACCTCAGCTCTTCCTGAAAAATAGAACAATAATAGTTTTTGTTCTATACCAGTCGCTCACAGGCCTGCATTCAGTGTGAGCTGTAGGCAGTCAGTAAGCACTAAGGGGGTCATTTAGAGTTGATCGCAGCAGCAAATTTGTTAGCAGTTGGGCAAAACCATGTGCACTGCAGGGGGGGCAGATATAACATGTGCAGATAGAGTTAGATTTGGGTGGGTTATATTGTTTCTGTGCAGGGTAAATACTGGCTGCTTTATTTTTACACTGCAAGTTAGATTTCAGTTTGAATACACCCCACCCAAATCTAACTCTCTCTGCACATGTTATATCTGCCAGGGACGTGCAGTCAGGGGAGGCAGGGGAGGCAGTGCCTCCCCTGTGATTAATTATGAAAATAATATAAAGAAGATACTTATGACACATATTCTGTGTCATAAGTATCTTCTTTATTTAATTCTAATAATTTTCTGTGCTTAAATGCGTTTGGGAGGCACTGATAGCAACGGGGACAGAGCGGGGGGCGGGTCCAAGCACTGGGCTGTAAAAGCCCATTCAAAAAGATGATGAAAGCGGCACTGAAAAAAGTGCCTCGCTGACAGGGACACCACCCTCATGTCAGCGAGGCACCTGTGACTGGACAGCGGATCCAGTGCTGGATCCGCTGTCCAATCACCCACACGCGGCGGGTCCCGGCGGTGAGTGGCGTTGGAGGTAGCCGGGATGGCCCTGCAGTGTGTGCGGCTCTCCCCCCGTCCTCCGCCGGTTCCATCCTCCCGCTGACAGGAGCAGCGGTGTGCGGCTCTCCCCCTTGCGGCTCTCCCCCGACCTCCTCCGCCGGCTCCGTCCTCCCGCTGACAGGGGCAGCGGTGTGCGGCTCTCCCCCGACCTCCTCCGCCGGCTCCGTCCTCCCGCTCACAGCAGCAGGTTAGTATCTCTCTCTCTCTCACTCTCTCTCCCCCTCCTGTGGCTTGAAGTTAGTAAGTATAATGTTCATTTTTACAGGTACCCCTATTGGATTCTACTGGACAAGTGGACGTGATCGACGTGGGATGTAGGTAAGTATGTGTGAGTGTGTAAGTGTGTTTTAATAAATTTTTACTTTCACGGTGTGTGAGTTGTGTTTTTATTTGGGAATTTTTGTTGTTGTAGAACTACAGGTACCAGCGGGCCCGTTATTTCCCCGCATGCTGGTACTTGAGGTTCTCCAAGTACCAGCAAGCGAGGAGGCTTGCTGGGCCTTGTAGTTCCACAAAAAAAACAATATTCTTTTTTTTACACACATGGCTATCAGCCCGGCACCCACCGCCCAGGGGTGCTTGGGACAACCTCGGGCTTCACCCCTGGCGCTTGGGTGCCTGGAGGGGGGGGAGACCCCTTGAATTAAGGGGTCCCCACTCCTCCAGGGAACCCTGGCCCGGAGTGACTAGTTGGGGGGGGTAATGCCACGGCCGCAGGGACCTACATAAATGTGTCCCCCGGCTGTGGCATTATGTCCCTGGCTAGTGGAGCCCGATGCTGGTTTTAAAAATACGGGGGACCCCTACATCTTTTGTCCCCCGTATTTTTGGAACCAGGACCGGACTAAGAGCCCGATGCTGGTTGTCTAAATATGGGGAACCCCTGTCCAATTTTTCCCCCAGTATTTAAACGACCAGGACCGGCTCAAAGAGCCCGAGGCTGGTTATACTTAGGAGGGGGGACCTCACGCATTTTTTTAATTTATTTTTTTTAACCCATTCAGACCCTTCTCCATTAAGTTAATGGAAGCCCTGGACAACAAAATTGCATTCATGTCCTCCTCCCACTCCCTTCCCAAACATTATTTTTTTTTTTTCTATAAAAATGTACAATATATCACAAGTATGATGAGCAGGCAGGCAGCGGACATTGGCGGCATCGGACTGAGATGCAAATTAGTGGCGGAGGGCTGGGTCAGTTGATTGTGGGCGAGTTTGTAAGCCATTGGCGGTGGCAGCGGGCATCGGATCAGGGGCAGTAGCGGGCATTGGCTCGGCGGCGGTAGGGGTCATCTGCAGGATTTGGCGGACATTATGGCTGTAGTGCTTCACCAGCCACTGACCTCACCGCACGCCACTGATATCTGCCCCACCTGCAGTGCACATGGGGGGTCATTCCGAGTTCATCGCTGGCTGCAGATTTTAACAGTGTAGCGATCAGGTGAAAAAACGGCATTTCTGCGCATGCGTATGCCCCGCAATACACACGCACGACGTACGGGTACAAAGCTCTTTGTCGTTGTGCTCAGGTTCTAGCGAAGTTTTCCTTCGCACTGGCGGCTGCAAGAAGATTGACAGGAAGGGGGTGTTTCTGGGTGTCAGTTGACCGTTTTCAGGGAGTGTTTGTAAAAACGCAGGCGTGTCCGAAAAAACGCAGGCGTGGCTGGGCGGGTGTATGACGTCAAAACCGGACACGAATAGGCTGAAGTGATCGCAAGCGCTGAGTAGGTTCAGAGCTACTCAGAAACTGCAAAAACTGTTTTTGCAGAGCTCGGCTGCACATGCGTTCGCACTTCTGCTAAGCTAAAATACACTCCCCAGTGGGCGGCAGCATAGCGTTTGCACGGCTGCTAAAACTAGCCAGCGAGCGATCAACTCGGAATGACCCCCATGGTATGGCCCAACTGCTAACAAATTTGCTGCTGCGCTCAACTCTGAATTAGGCCCCAAATAAGGCTGGCTACACACTAGTATTAAGAATACTCCAATCACACTGTGGGCTTTATGTACAAAGCAACTGCAACTGGTTCCCAAGTAAGGCAGCACACCAATCTCACACACAGCAGCCCGCTGACATGTCTCCGAACTGTTATTTTTCTCTGACGTCCTAGTGGATGCTGGGAACTCCGTAAGGACCATGGGGAATATCGGCTCCGCAGGAGACTGGGCACAACTAAGAAAGATTTAGGACTACCTGGTGTGCACTGGCTCCTCCCTCTATGCCCCTCCTCCAGACCTCAGTTAGAATTTTGTGCCCGGCCGAGCTGGATGCACACTAGGGGCTCTCCTGAGCTCCTAGAACAGAAAGTATATTTTAGGTTTTTTTATTTTCAGTGAGATCTGCTGGCAACAGACTCACTGCTACGTGGGACTAGGGGGAGAGAAGCGAACCTACCTGCTTGCAGCTAGCTTGGGCTTCTAGGCTACTGGACACCATTAGCTCCAGAGGGATCGAACACAGGCCCAGCCTCGGTCGTCCGGTCCCGGAGCCGCGCCGCCGTCCCCCTTACAGAGCCAGAAGCAAGAAGACGTTCCTGGAAATTGGCGGCAGAAGACTTCGGTCTTCATCAAGGTAGCGCACAGCACTGCAGCTGTGCGCCATTGCTCCCCATGCACACCACATACTCCGGTCACTGATGGGTGCAGGGCGCTGGGGGGGGGGGGCGCCCTGGGCTGCAATATGAGTACCTTGCTGGCAAATACCACATAATATAGTCATAAAGACTATATATGTGTGTAAAATACCCCTGCCAAATATACATTTAAAAAGCGGGAGAAGTCCGCCGGAAAAGGGGCGGGGCTACCTCCCTCAGCACACTGGCGCCATTTTCCCTCACAGCTCCGCTGGAAGGACGCTCCCAAGGCTCTCCCCTGCAGTTTCCAGACTACATAGGGTAAAAAAGAGAGGGGGGGCAGTAAATTTAGGCGCATATAATATATATATAGCTGCTATACGGAACAATCACTTGTGTAGTGTGTATCCCTGCATTATATAGCTCTCTGGTGTGTGCTGGCATACTCTCTCTCTGTCTCCCCAAAGGACTTTGTGGGGTCCTGTCCTCGTTCAGAGCATTCCCTGTGTGTGTGCGGTGTGTCGGTACGGCTGTGTCGACATGTTTGATGAGGAGGCTTATGTGGAGGTGGAGCAGGGGCCGATAAATGTGATGTCACCCCCTGCGGGGTCGACACCTGAATGGATGGACATGTGGAAGGAATTACGTGACAGTGTCAACTCCTTACATAAAAGGTTTGACGACATAGCAGATGTGGGACAGCCGGCTTCTCAGCTCGTGCCTGCCCAGGCGTCTCAAAAGCCATCAGGGGCTCTGAAACGCCCGCTACCTCAGATGGCAGACACAGGTGTCGACACGGATACTGACTCCAGTGTCGACGATGATGAGACTAGTGTACATTCCAATAGAGCCACCCGTTACATGATTACGGCAATGAAAAATGTGTTGCACATTTCTGATATTACCCCAGGTACCACAAAAAAGGGTATTATGTTTGGGGAGAAAAAACTACCAGTGGTTTTTCCCCCTTCTGATGAATTAAATGAAGTATGTGAAGAAGCGTGGGCTTCCCCCGATAAGAAACTGGTAATTTCTAAAAAGTTACTAATGGCGTACCCTTTCCCGCCAGAGGATAGGTCACGTTGGGAGACATCCCCTAGGGTGGATAAAGCGCTCACACGCCTGTCAAAGAAGGTGGCACTACCGTCTCCGGACACGGCCGCCCTAAAGGATCCTGCTGATAGGAAGCAGGAGGCTATCCTGAAGTCTGTATATACACACTCAGGAATTATACTGAGACCGGCTATTGCTTCAGCATGGATGTGCAGTGCTGCAGCTGCGTGGTCAGATTCCCTGTCGGAAAACATTGATACCCTAGACAGGGACACTATATTGCTAACCGTAGAGTATATTAAAGACGCTGTCTTATACATGAGAGATGCACAGAGGGATATTTGCCGGCTGGCATCTAAAATAAACGCAATGTCCATTTCTGCCAGGAGAGGATTGTGGACTCGGCAGTGGACAGGAGATGCAGATTCTAAAAGGCACATGGAAGTTTTGCCTTACAAGGGTGAGGAGTTGTTTGGGGATGGTCTCTCGGACCTCGTTTCCACAGCAACAGCTGGGAAGTCAGCATTTTTACCCCATGTTCCCTCACAGCCAAAGAAAGCACCGTATTATCAGGTACAGTCCTTTCGGCCCCAGAAAGGCAAGCGGGTTAGAGGCGCGTCCTTTCTGCCCAGAGGCAGAGGTAGAGGGAAAAAGCTGCAACATACAGCCAGTTCCCAGGAACAAAAGTCCTCCCCCGCTTCCTCTAAGTCCACCGCATGACGCTGGGGCTCCACAGGCGGAGCCAGGTACGGTGGGGGCCCGTCTCAAGAACTTCAGCAACCAGTGGGCTCGTTCACGGGTGGATCCCTGGATTCTACAGGTAGTATCTCGGGGGTACAAGCTGGAATTCGAGACGTCTCCCCCTCGCCGTTTCCTCAAATCTGCCTTGCCGACAGCTCCCCCGGACAGGGAGGCAGTGCTGGAGGCGATTCACATGCTGTATTCTCAGCAGGTGATAATCAAGGTACCCCTCCTTCAACAAGGACGGGGTTACTATTCCACAATGTTTGAGGTACCGAAACCGGACGGTTCGGTGAGACCCATTTTAAATTTAAAATCTTTGAACACTTATATAAGAAGGTTCAAGTTCAAGATGGAATCGCTCAGAGCGGTGATTGCAAGCTTGGACGAGGGGGATTACATGGAATCACTGGACATCAAGGATGCTTACCTGCATGTCCCCATTTACCCTCCTCACCAGGAGTACCTCAGATTTGTGGTACAGGACTGTCATTACCAATTCCAGACGTTGCCGTTTGGTCTGTCCACGGCACCGAGGGTATTTACCAAGGTAATGGCAGAGGTGATGATACTCCTTCGAAAAAAGGGAGTTATAATTATCCCGTACTTGGACGATCTCCTTATAAAGGCGAGGTCCAGGGAACAGTTGTTGATCGGAGTAGCACTGGCTCGGGCAGTGCTACAACAGCACGGCTGGATCCTGAACATTCCGAAGTCGCAGCTGGTTCCTACAACGCGTCTACTGTTCCTGGGGATGGTTCTGGACACAGAACAGAAAAAAGTGTTTCTCCCGGAGGAGAAGGCCAAGGAGTTATCGTCTCTAGTCAGAGACCTCCTAAAACCAAAACAGGTGTCGGTGCACCACTGCACGCAAGTCCTGGGAAAGATGGTAGCTTCTTACGAAGCAATTCCATTCGGAAGGTTTCATGCAAGGATCTTTCAGTGGGATCTGTTGGACAAGTGGTCCGGGTCGCATCTTCAGATGCATCGGCTGATAACCCTGTCTCCAAGGGCCAGGGTGTCGCTACTGTGGTGGCTGCAGAGTGCTCATCTTCTAGAGGGCCGCAGATTCGACATACAGGACTGGATCCTGGTGACCACGGATTCCAGCCTTCGAGGTTGGGGGGCAGTCACACAGGGAAGAAACTTCCAAGGACTATGGACAAGTCAGGAGACTTCCCTACACATAAATATTCTGGAACTAAGGGCCATTTACAATGCCCTAAGTCAGGCAAGACCCCTGCTTCAACACCAGCCGGTGCTGATACAGTCAGACAACATCACGGCGGTCGCCCATGTAAATCGTCAGGGCGGCACAAGAAGCAGGCTGGCGATGGCAGAAGCCACAAGGATTCTCAGATGGGCGGAAAATCATGTGTTAGCACTGTCAGCAGTGTTCATTCCGGGAGTGGACAACTGGGAAGCAGACTTCCTCAGCAGGCACGACCTCCACCCGGGAGAGTGGGGACTTCATCCAGAAGTCTTCCAAATGATTGTACACTTTTGGGAAAGGCCACAGGTGGACATGATGGCGTCCCGCCTCAACAAAAAGCTAAAAAGATATTGCGCCAGGTCAAGGGACCCTCAGGCGATAGCTGTGGACGCTCTAGTGACACCGTGGGTGTACCAGTCGGTTTATGTGTTCCCTCCTCTGCCTCTCATACCCAAGGTACTGAGAATAATAAGAAGGAGAGGAGTAAGAACTATACTTGTGGTTCCGGATTGGCCAAGAAGAGCTTGGTACCCAGAACTTCAAAAAATGCTCTCAGAGGACCCATGGCCTCTGCCGCTCAGACAGGACCTGCTGCAGCAGGGACCCTGTCTGTTCCAAGACTTACCGCGACTGCGTTTGATGGCATGGCGGTTGAACGCCGGATCCTGAAGGAAAAGGGCATTCCGGAGGAAGTCATCCCTACGCTGATTAAAGCTAGGAAGGAGGTGACCGCAAACCATTATCACCGCATATGGCGAAAATATGTTGCGTGGTGTGAGGCCAGAAGGGCCCCAACGGAGGAATTTCAGCTGGGTCGATTTCTGCACTTCCTACAGTCAGGGGTGACTATGGGCCTCAAATTAGGTTCCATTAAGGTCCAGATTTCGGCTCTGTCGATTTTCTTCCAAAAAGAACTGGCTTAACTGCCTGAAGTTCAGACGTTTGTTAAAGGAGTGCTGCATATTCAGCCCCCTTTTGTGCCTCCAGTGGCACCTTGGGATCTCAACGTGGTGTTGGATTTCCTTAAGTCACATTGGTTTGAGCCACTTAAAACCGTGGAACTAAAATATCTCACGTGGAAAGTGGTCATGCTGTTGGCCTTGGCTTCGGCCAGGCGTGTGTCAGAATTGGCGGCTTTGTCATGTAAAAGCCCTTATCTCATTTTCCATATGGATAGGGCAGAATTGAGGACTCGTCCCCAATTTCTTCCTAAGGTGGTATCTGCTTTTCATTTGAACCAACCTATTGTGGTGCCTGCGGCTACTAAGGACTTGGAGGATTCCAAGTTGCTGGACGTAGTCAGGGCCTTGAAAATCTATGTTTCCAGGATGGCTGGAGTCAGGAAAACTGACTAGCTATTTATCCTGTATGCGCCCAACAAGCTGGGTGCTCCTGCTTCAAAGCAGTCTATTGCTCGCTGGATCTGTAGTACGATTCAACTTGCACATTCTGCGGCTGGACTGCCGTATCCTAAATCTGTAAATGCCCATTCCACGAGGAAAGTGGGCTCTTCTTGGGCGGCTGCCCGAGGGGTCTCGGCTTTACAGCTTTGCCGAGCAGCGACTTGGTCGGGTTCAAACACGTTTGCTAAGTTCTACAAGTTTGATACCCTGGCTGAGGAGGACCTTGCTTTTGCTCATTCGGTGCTGCAGAGTCATCCGCACTCTCCCGCCCGTTTGGGAGCTTTGGTATAATCCCCATGGTCCTTACGGAGTTCCCAGCATCCACTAGGACGTCAGAGAAAATAAGAATTTACTCATCGGTAATTCTATTTCTCGTAGTCCGTAGTGGATGCTGGGCGCCCATCCCAAGTGCGGATTGTCTGCAATACTTGTATATAGTTATTGCCTAACTAAAGGGTTATTGTTTAGAGCCATCTGTTGAGAGGCTCAGTTATTTTTCATACTGTTAACTGGGTATAGTATCACGAGTTATACGGTGTGATTGGTGTGGCTGGTATGAGTCTTACCCGGGATTCCAATATCCTTTCCTTATTGTGTCAGCTCTTCCGGGCACAGTATCCTAACTGAGGTCTGGAGGAGGGGCATAGAGGGAGGAGCCAGTGCACACCAGGTAGTCCTAAATCTTTCTTAGTTGTGCCCAGTCTCCTGCGGAGCCGCTATTCCCCATGGTCCTTACGGAGTTCCCAGCATCCACTACGGACTACGAGAAATAGAATTACCGGTGAGTAAATTCTTATTATTTGCCCCCTTCATTAAAGGGTCAAAATTTCAGAAAGCACATCTCAGCGGGATGTATGTTATGTGACCGGCGGGGTCACAATACCAGCACCTACATCCCGCCCCCTCACAATCCCTACAGTCCGCAAGGAGCTTCATTGCGCTCACACACCCCTGCCGGGCATCTCATTGCCGGGATCCCGGCGTCAGTATGGTGACCTGTGGTCATGCGTTACCAATCCATCTCAGCTGAGTACAGACAAGAGGGTATATTTACTAAAAGTCGATTTTGTTTGATGTTGATCAATGTTGGGCCTATTTATGATCAATCTTATGTTTCTGGGTCAAATGTCAACAAACATCTGTTAGTAAATGTGGGATTTAGCCCCTGAAACACAAAATCGATCAAAAATCAACCCAACATCAATAAAAAAATTATATATTAAAAAAAAATCGATCAACCTCAACCCATACGTAAATATACCTCAAGGTGCTTTCTGGTAAATGTATGTATACTGTACATATACAGTATATACAGAAAGGGAGGTGGAGAGCACACGATAATTAGCTATAAAATAGTAAGAAGGAGAAAATGAAGTGTCTGCTAGCCAGGCAGGACACAGGGGATGATTCAGCGCCAGATGCAGTCCCGATTCCTTTGCAATTGATCGATGGTTTCTGGACAGCGCATGCGCCGGTGCTGCAGTGACCCAGTGTCGCATTAGTGCTGCAGCTCTGGTCGCAGTGCTCTGTTAGCCAGAGCCTGATTGACAGGCTGCCAGCGATTAGAGGCAGTGACAGGGGGTGTTGCAGTAAAAGGGGCATGTCACTGGCCCCCGGCAGCGTAGTTTTGCCAGACAACCTGACTAAAAAGAGGGTTGTGCAGATGTCAGAGAGGCCGGCCAATGTTTACGCTGTGAATCCTGGAACAGGGATTCTCTCTTACTAAATCCCCCTCTCTCACAGGGCCTAATTCAGCAGTGGATGCAAGAGGGATCAATGCTGTGTCTTCGGTAACAGCAAATCGGAGAGGTTATGAAAATGCTGCAGGTGCCGTCTTCTGAAATGAGACGTCCACCGCCGGCATCCCAGATCCGCTGCCTGTGTCCGAAGACCCAGCATCGCATCAACATCGAGAACACATGGGCATATTTATTAAGTCTGGAGAAGTGATAAAGCAGTGATAAGTGGAAGGTGATAACGCACCGGCCAGTCAGCTCCTGTCATTTTTCAAACCGGTTATGATTGGCTGGTGCGTTATCAGCTTGCACTTATCATTTCTTTATAACTTCTCTAGGCTTAATACATCTGCCCCATAGATTGGACCATCAGACATCTGAGCAACTTAAGGTAACTAATGACAGTAAAGAGGAAAAAGAAGACTCTTGTGCGGGGGCACTCTTAGGGGTATATTCAATTAGCAGTGATAACGGACTTTTCACGTGAAAAGTCCGGTTTTCGGGTGAAAAAACTGACTTTTCACGTGAAACGCAATTACAGGCTATTCAATTATCCTGGAAAATTTATCGGTGATCATTTTTTCACTAATTTCACTTCACCTTCTCTGAAGCAGGTGAAAAGTTGGGAAAAGTCACTATTTTAAGGTAAAAATGTTTGGATATGGTACAGAACTCCTGGACACCCCCTTAAATGACTAATAAGGCACGTTGAAGTTTTTAATTATTTTTAATTGGCCAATAATGACATGTCATTTTTGGGGTGAAAAAGTAAAAAGTCATGGAAATTGGGGTTCAAGGTATGGGACAGGTATATTGGGGTGCTTTATGAGTGGGACAGGTGTTTTTTAGGCTTGCAGATGGGAGTAATCGGTCTGTTTCCACTTTTTTTTAAAGTACCCTAAAATGACCCAAATATATACTTATACCCATTTTCATGTACCCCAAATTTAATGAGAGCATTTATTTTGCTCAAAAAAAATTGCTTTCTATAATTTTTTTGCATTTAAAAAAAAATGCATATAACCGCCATTTCACACAATTTAAGTCCCCAAAAACGCTCTAATGTGATCTCTAACACACTTCTCTTCTGTTTTCCTATGTTAGTTTAGCATTTTTTGGGGTACAGGCTGATTTCCCCATTTTCACCTGCACTTTTCACTGCAAGAATTTTCACGTGAAACCCGGTCGGAATTGAATAGGTCGAAAAACCGAGCGTTTTCGCGGCAATTTTCGGCCGATTGCCGCAAAAAATTTTCGGGTGCAAAATTGCCGCGAATTTGCGGATAATTGAATAACCCAATTAGTATAATTAATAGTGAAAAAGTGTAATTATTGGTGAATTAAGAACATAATTTTTATGAGTTAAGTAAAATTAATTTAGTATACAAGAGTAACAGGACTTCACATAACGGATGAAACCAAAAGAGAAAGATACCTTCTTAAAAATAAAGGGTATGTTCTGGTTTATCTATATCCGTTTATAGATTGATGAGAGGCTGCAGACACCAACAGTACTGTAGCATGTTTCATCACACCAGTACAAGCAATGCTTGTATGAATGAAACCTAAGACACAGATGGAAATTTCGGACCTTATTATATCCGTTGTCCATCATCCTCATTAGTGTTTATCAGCGTTATAGTGCGTCAGCTGGCGGAAGTAGTCATGCTGAGTTCCGCCGCGTTGCTAGGTATCTGGTTTTGCGTTCCACAGTAAATGCCACATGTGCTGTCCCCGGCGGAAGTGGACAGCAAATCTCCCGCCGCGTTGCTAGGTGATCTGATCACGTCCGCGATCGTGTTTAGAGGGATAAAGTGAAGATGTCTAGGTGACATCATTCTGGTGCTGTAACAGCGGCGGTAGTGCACAAAACTGCTGCCACGTTATTAGTTACTGATCATGTCCACGATCATGTTAAGGAAAATGGGATCAGGATGCTTTGGATCCTGCAATGGCAGCGCTCCACGCAAACGGATCCTGGTAATAGAGAAAAAGTAGATTTAAAGAGTAGTTTTATTCATTTACTTATACCAAACAGGCCCAGGGAGGATAATAATAACTTTCTTTTCTCTATTTTTGGGTTTCCAATGTGAATATCTGATAAACGTTAAGTTTGATTAACTTTCAGGAAAGAAAAGCAATACTTTAAATGCACAAATGTGCAGGCTGCTGCAACCCTCTAAGCCAGTGGTTCTCAAACTCAGTCCTCAGGACCCCACACAGTGCATGTTTTGTAGGTAACCCAGCAAGTGCACAGGTGTATTAATTACTCACTGACACATTTTAAAAGGTCCACAGGTGGAGCTAATTATTTCACTTGTGATTTTGTGAGGAAACCTGCAAAACATGCACCGTGTGGGGTCCTGAGGACCGAGTTTGAGAACCTATACTCTAAGCGTGTGTGAAACCCCTATGAAATGCGTACACGTTGCGTAAGCACACCGTCACGCTGTAAGCACAAAGTAGCTACACGTGCGGCGGAATATACTTTATAACCCCTAACAGGAAAGCAATACAAGTTGTTATGTAATGTTGTGGTCCAACCCAGCAACAAATATTTACTCAAAAGGGGGTACAACAGAAATACAATCACATAAGAGAAAAGGCTACATTCAATGGATACATACGTTTGGTGGCCTGCACAACCCGGTTCCGGTCCTCAGTCAATCTGGATAGATGACCTTCAGAGAATAGACCGAGGCCAACCAGGAGGCTTGTTTTTATACAATGGTCCAAAGCATGAAACAAAGGAAACTGTAATCTCTTCTTTCATAGGTCAAAGAGCTGGTCATTTACAGTACATGAGGGGTCATAGGCTGGTTTGAACAGGTGGGCGATGCTTAGTCCAGGTGTACTTGCAGATGTCTTCCACTGGGTTCCCGCCGAATATCAAGAGTACAGTACATACAGTGTGATATTAATAATATATTCCTGCACATATCTATGCGCAGGAGCGTGCTACTTTCTGCAAACTGCCATCGGAATATTGCCCTTGAAATACTGTACAACTGGATACCAAACACCACCTCCTAACCTAATTCTGTCCACTCATATCCTGTACAGTTGAATCCCTCTATTGTTCCATTTCTAAAGTAAATGTAACTTGCTGGTGTGGTGCGTGTAGACTATGTGTAAATTATGTGCTATGTGGATTAAATATCAGATATGTCTTTGTGGCTTTTCCATGCGAATGCGTATGCTACCGTAATTACTCATACCACTTGCTAATACACAGGACTTCGTGAGCCAATATACGTAATGTGCGAGTATGCGCACGCACGGCAGAACAAGCACGCGCACGGAGGCCATCTGTGTGGTGTTTGTACGTGATGCGTGTGACTATAATATTTTCGACTTTGACATAAACACTAATGAGGATGATGGACAACGGATATAATAAGGTCCGAAATTTCCATCTGTGTCTTAGGTTTCATTCATACAAGCATTGCTTGTACTGGTGTGATGAAACACGGCTACAGTACTGTTGGCATCTGCAGCCTCTCATCAATCTATAAACGGATATAGATAAACCAGAACATACCCTTTATTTTTAAGAAGGTATCTTTCTCTTTTGGTTTCATCCGTTATGTGAAGTCCTGTTACTCTTGGATACTAAATTAATTTTACTTAACTAATAAAAATTATGTTCTTAATTCACCAATAATCACACTTTTTCACTATTAATTATACTAAGAGTGCGCCCACACCAGAATCTTCTTTTTCCTCTTTACTGTCATTAGTTGCAATACTGACTCAGGGCGCACCACCAGATGGGTTTATTTAGGGAGTCTTCTCTTAAGGGATTACCCAATTCTGGTTCTCATTGAATATTGAATTGTTTGACTTGTGCGGGATCACCAACCCATATTCGCTACCTTAGGTAACTCAGAATGTCCATCGTAACTAAGCTGCTGAGGCCAGTGAATCTGTGTCCGAAGACGCAGTCCAGTCGCTGGCTTCAGTAGCCTAAGAGCTCACTAGCAGCAGCACGCTATGAGTCAGTGCACACCAGCATAGATAAGAAGACCCTGTGTGTGATCATGTGCTGCTGTCTCTCTCCTGTCAGGGTTTCCCACAAGGGGGATAATAAGAGTCATCAGCAAATCACTGTTCTTGCAAAAAAAACTCCTTAGTGTCATCCCAGGAAGAATCTAACGAATCTGGGAGATTTGACCTACAAAGCAGGGCAGCAGGATATTTATGACTGAAACGAGAGCCTCCCACAGGATGTGAGAGGGTAGGGAATTATGGACCACATCCTAAATGTGCAAGAGGCAGAACCTGGAGGGAAGGCTGAATTTGCAATCAATGGTGTCAAGAGGGATTAAAGCTTCAAAGTGACATCGGTTGGGAAGGGATGATTCTATTGACATGGGAGTTTATTGCCATGGGGTCCAGGGTGTGATTATTTTATGGGAGCCATGGCTATAGTATGTGGGTGAGGGGAAAGTGGGTTAATGCTATTGGGTTATCTAATACCACTGGTGGAGCGGGGGCTAATGCCACCTGGGGGCTCGTATTGCCAGTGTCAAAATATAAACCTTGGGGGGTGCTATACACCCCCTAGGCATATTAGCTCTTACAAAGATGTTAAATATGTTTGTAAAAATATGTTCTTGACAGATTCAATACTAAAAAGTTAATGTGGTTAATCGGTAATTAGCTGTACCGCTAGTACTCTCTCTCTGGGCGGGATGTATTAACATACATCGCCGCCCATCGCAGCGATGTTGATCGCATTGTTGATCGCATATGTACTAACATGCGATCAACCTCGCAATGTAGTGACAGAGGCTCCTCGCGATACCTGTGAGGTGGTCTGCAGGAGGTCTCCGTCACCTCCCAGGGGTCTCCACACTGCCCGCATGCCGGGAAGCAGCAGCAGGCTGTCCCCGGCGCCTCCTCCTACCCCCTGCAGCCGGAAGGACCTCCGGCTGTGTTGCTAGGGGGAGGAGGAGATTACCTTCCGGGTCCAGGCTGCCTGGTGAAAGGTATGCCGGGGGGAAGGGGGGTCGGCATCTGTGGCGGGGGGCGGCGATAAGAAGCCCATAGGCTTCTATAGGGTATCGCCATCCAGAGATGGCGACACCCTGGGCGGCAAAAATCTGGTGGCCGGGCCTTAGTACATTTGAAAATGCTGTAAAATCCCCGAAAACTGGCGTTTTACCGCATTTTTCCCTTAGTACATCCCGCCCTCTCTCTCTCTCTCTCTCTCGCTGGAATGCACTTCCTGCAAGCACTCCTTCCTATTACACCCTGGCACTGGACTAAGCAACTGTAGATTATAACAACCACAGGTTCTGTTCCCACTCTATGGGTGTCTTGGCGAGTGGGAATAGTCCCTGTTAGTCGACATGTCAACTGTAGGGATTGTGAGGGGGTGGGATGTAAGTGCTGGTATTGTGACCGGTGGTCTTCTGATCGCCAGTCACCAGTGGCGGTTCTTGCCACGGGCAAGCGGTACTTTTGCCCGGGGCGCCGCCTTCCGGAGGGCGCCGGCGCCATCCGGAGGGCGCCGCACCAGGGCAAGATCCACCACTGTGCCCCCCGCAGTGCCCTGCTGTGCCCCCCGCTTTGAAGGGAACCAGACGCGTAGCGTCTAGTTTCCCTTCATTGAGAGGACCTTAGTTGTGCGGTGCGCGATGACGTCATCGCGCACCGCACAGCAAAGGTCCTCTCTATGAAGGGAAACTAGACGCTACGGTCTAGTTTCCCTTCATGGAGAGGACCTTTGCTGTGCGATGCGCGATGACGTCATCGCGCACCGCACAACATACTGGCACAGACACTAGGGGTCATAATTGACCTCTAGTGTCTATGCTGTTCTATGGGAGAGACGTTATAACGTCTCTCCCATAGATCGAAGAGAGGAGAAGAGTGGCGGCGCCGGCGGAGGCGGTCTGGATCAGGAACGGGGATGGTAAGTATACTTTTTTTTAATTTTATTTTTTCTTTCAGCGCCGTGGCCACGCCCCCATTTGAAGCCACGCCCCTATGTTTTGCCCGGGGCGCCACATGGCAAAGAACCGGCCCTGCCAGTCACATAACTACATCCCACCTCCAGGATGGGTCTGCATACCTCCCAACATGACCCTCTCCAGGAGGGACACAATGCTCTGCTCCTGGACTTTTCTCTTAGTGTATGATAGCTGGCACCTGTGCTGAACAAGTGAATTGGATAAGAAAGGTGTTTCAGCACAGGTGCTGGCAATCATAAATTAAGAGGGAAGTCCAGGAGCAGAGCATTCTGTCCCTCCTGGAGAGGGTCATGTTTGGAGGTATGGGTCTGTGTCAGCTCATTTGGTAACATTCATTCACTTATATTGAAGAGACTGCGGCCCATCAAAGTATACTGCAGTAAATTCAGTGTATTTATTTAATTGTCTCAATGGGGCAGATGTACTAAGCCTTGGAGAGAGATAAAGTGGACGGAGATAAAGTACCAGCCAACTCCTAACTGGCATTTTTCAAGCACAGCATGTAACGTGGCAGTAAGGAGCTGATTGGCTAGTACGTTATCTCTCTCTCTCCACTTTATCACTCTCCAAGGCTTAGTACATATCTGCCCTATAGTTTCTGGTCTATACTTGCCTCCTCCTCTGACGGAATGTCTTGGAGACTCCTAACTCAGTGGTAGCTCTCCCGGATGCCCGGAAAAGTAGTTAAATCTCCTGGAAGCCCCCACTTTACAATGCCAGTAATTGTAACAAATGTTGGGGGTGGGGCCACCATGATGCAATAAGCCAGCTAGAAATTGGAACAATCCCATGAAATATGTTAGAACTGTGGCTACAGCTATCATTGCACTAGACACACGTCATCTTTATACACCTGATGTATATGCTCAAATAATGCGTTAGACCAGGTTTGTCCAACCCGCGGCCCGCGGGCCGCATGCGGCCCAAGTCGGCTAGTAATGCGGCCCAGGAGCAGCGCTGCAGCAGAGGTTTTTTTTTTTTTTTTCGAGTACGGACACCACATGTGAGGCTGAGCCGGCCCCAGCAGGCTGTCAGCACATCCTGATTGGATTGCTGCTGCTGGGACCAGCACCAGGGGGGGAATCAAGATCTGAAGTCCTGCGCCGCTGTACAGTGTCCGGGGAAGGGGGGGGGGGGGAGAATCAAGATCTGAAGTCCTGCGCCGCTGTACAGTGTCCGGGGAAGGGGGGGGGGGAATCAAGATCTGAAGTCCGTGGCCGCGGCCTGCGCCGCTGTACAGTGTCCTGTACAGACGTCCCTCCCGTAGTACAGCAGAGAGGAGCGGCGGACGGAGACGGAGGCAGCGCTGCAGGAGCGGTAAGTATGTGTCTGTGTGTGTGTGTGTGTTTTTTTTTACAGCTACAAGGGGCACAGTACAAGGGCGCAGCTACAAGGGGCACAGTACAAGGGGGCAGCTACAGGGCCACAACTACAAGGGGCACAGTACAAGGGGGCAGCTACAGGGCCACAACTACAAGGGGCACAGTACAAGGGGGCAGCTACAAGGAGCACAGTACAAGGGGGCAGCTACAGGGCCACAACTACAAGGGGCACAGTACAAGGGGGCAGCTACAGGGCCACAACTACAAGGGGCACAGTACAGGGGGGCAGCTACAGGGCCACAACTACAAGGGGCACAGTACAAGGGGGCAGCTAGTGCTACAGGGCCACAACTACAAGGGGCACAGTACAATGGGGCAGCTACAGGGCCACAACTACAAGGGGCACAGTACAAGGGGGCAGCTACAAGGGGGCAGCTACAGGGCCACAACTACAAGGGGCACAGTACAAGGGGGCAGCTACAGGGCCACAACTACAAGGGGCACAGTACAAGGGGGCAGCTACAGGGCCACAACTACAAGGGGCACAGTACAAGGGGGCAGCTAGTACTATAGGGCCACAACTACAAGGGGCACAGTACAAGGGGGCAGCTACAGGGGCACAACTACAAGGGGCACAGTACAAGGGGCGCAGCTACAGGGGCACAACTACAAGGGGCGCAGCTACAGGGGAACAACTACAAGGGGCACAGTACAAGGGGGCAGCTACAGGGGAACAACTACAAGGGGCACAGTACAAGGGGGCAGCTACAGGGGCACAACTACAAGGGGCGCAGCTACAAGGGGTGCAGCTACAGGGGCACAACTACAAGGGGCGCAGCTACAGGGGCACAACTACAAGGGGCACAGCTACAAGGGGTGCAGCTACAGGGGCACAACTACAAGGGGCGCAGCTACAGGGGCACAGCTACAAGGGGCGCAGCTACAGGGGCACAACTACAAGGGGCACAGTACAAGGGGCACAACTACAAGGGACGCAGCTACAAGGGGCACAGTACAAGGGGCGCAGCTACAGGGGCACAACTACAAGGGGCACAGTACAAGGGGCGCAGCTACAGGGGCACAACTACTAGGGGCGCAGCTACAGGGGCACAGCTACAAGGGGCGCAGCTACAGGGGCACAACTACAAGGGGCGCAGCTACAGGGGCACAGCTACAAGGGGCGCAGCTACAGGGGCACAACTACAAGGGGCGCAGCTACAGGGGCACAGCTACAAGGGGCACAGTACAAGGGGCGCAGCTACAGGGGCACAACTACAAGGGGCACAGTACAAGGGGCGCAGCTACAGGGGCACAACTACAAGGAGCGCAGCTACAGGGGCACAACTACAAGGGACGCAGCTACAGGGGCACAGCTACAAGGGGCACAGTACAAGGGGCGCAGCTACAGGGCCACAACTACAAGGGGCACAGTACAAGGGGCGCAGCTACAGGGGCACAACTACAAGGGGCGCAGCTATAGTGGCACAGCTACAAGGGGCGCAGCTACAGGGGCACAACTACAAGGGACGCAGCTACAGAGGCACAGCTACAAGGGGCACAGTACAAGGGGCGCAACTACAGGGGCACAACTACAAGGGGCGCAGCTACAGGGGCACAACTACAAGGGACGCAGCTACAGGGGCACAGCTACAAGGGGCACAGTACAAGGGGCGCAACTACAGGGGCACAACTACAAGGGGCACAGTACAAGGGGCGCAGCTACAGGGGCACAACTACAAGGGGCGCAGCTATAGTGGCACAGCTACAAGGGGCGCAGCTACAGGGGCACAACTACAAGGGGCACAGTACAAGGGGCGCAGCTACAGGGGAACAACTACAAGGGGCGAACGTCTTCCCGCGTCAGTGAGGGCATAATATTCATTCATTCGTTTGTAAGTATAATTTTCATTTTTATAGGTACTGACCCTTTTGGATTCTACTGGACAAGTGGACGTGACCGGCGTGGGATGTAGGTAAGTAATCTGTCTCTCATTCAGGTATCGTTACTGTTATTTTATTTTATGTGCGGCCCAAACCAAATTTTCATCTTCTAATGTGGCCCAGGGAAGGTGAAAGGTTGGACACCCCTGCGTTAGACCCTTTAGTACACAGGTTCTCAAACTCGGTCCTCAGGACCCCACACAGTGGATGTTTTGCAGGTATCCTCACAGAATCACAAGTGAAATCATTTGCTCCACCTGTGGACCTTTTAAAATGTGTCAGTGAGTAATTAATACACCTGTGCACTTGCTGGGTTACCTGCAAAACATGCACTGTGTGGGGTCCTGAGGACCGAGTTTGAGAACCACTGCTTTAGTATTTGCACTGCAAGAGCTATAATTTAATATAAAATAATTTAATTTGAAAAACATTTATTTTTATTTTTTAAACTTGTGTTGACCATATGTGTGTCGACCGCTGCACAGGGCTTGTTGCACTCCCCCCCTGCCTCCGCTGGTCATCTTGATTCCAGGATCTCGGCGTCGGTACGGTGACCGCCGGTCATGCCTACCCAACTCGTATGAGACAGTGTTCCACCTGGTGTTACTGGATTTGCTCCTGGCCAGTGCTGCACACCTTCTCTTGGATGGAGCAGGACATGACCTCTGCGGCGTACAAGTTATTGAGTCACTAGGTCGATCCCAAAATGTCAACACACAACAGGTCGACAAAAACAGTCGATACAGACAAAAATCGACACGGGAAAAGGTCCACATTTTTTTGTCATTTACGCAGTAAAAAAACGCCGAAAACCCTAATTAGTGCTCCACGACCCCTTATATGACACGCCTTGCTGCGGGGAAGGTGGTGAGCGCAGCGAGGTTACTATTCCCAGTCGTAGTCAAAAGTTGATTTAAAAAACAACAACTCATGTCGACCTTTTCCTGTGTCGACCATTGCCATGTAGACCTTTTTACAATGTCGAATATTTGCCCATATCGACCTAATGCATGTTGACCAATAATGGTCAACCTATTGACTGTCAACCTTAGTAGTGTCGACCTAGCATGGAGAGTAGTGTCAAGCCTTGGAGAGATATTGGGGGAGATATACTAAGCAGTGGAAAGTGTGGGGAAGTGAGCCAGTGGAGAAGTTGCCCATGGCAACCAATCAACTGCTCTGTATAATTTTATAGTATGCAAATTATAAATGTTACTGCAATGCTGATTGGTTGCCATGAGCAAATTCTCCACTTGCTCACTTCTCCACCCTTTTCACTGCTTAGTACATCTCCACCAAAGTGGAGAAGATCAGCTTCTAACTGTAATTTATCTAGCACAGTCTATGAAATGAATCTGGTCGCTATGGGAAACGTCTCCATTTTATCTCTCTCCAAGGGGTATATTTACTAAAATTCGTATTTTTCAGAATGAGATTAAAAATCAAACACGAATGACATCGAATGTGTAAATTTGCAACTTTTTGAATTTAGTACGACTCATTTACTAAGCTGTCGTATTTTTCTTTTTTCGTGTTTGTCGATGTCATTCATGTTTTTCAAAGGTAGAATGCGGCCGATTTTGTGGATTTGCGGCCGTGTTATGAGGTTTTTTTCCGACTGCGTCATTTTTCGGTTACGGCAGTGTTTATCCGTTCCCGGTAGAGATGAGCGGATTCGGTTTTACTCGGTTCTCAAAACGGCATCTTATTGGCTCACGGATGTCACGTGTTTTGGATAGCCAATAAGATGCCGTTTTGAGAACCGAGTAAAACCGAATCCGCTCATCTCTAGTTCCCGGCCGCGTTTTTTTTCTAAGTTTTGTTTTTGTCACTCGTCCGTGATTGCTTTGATTCGTGATGGAGGAGTGTCTGTGCTCATTACTATAAAAACGCCCCAAACCGTCCGCACCTCGTGGGTTTAGCTAGTGGAGAGGTAAGAGGAAGGTGTGTTAGGAGTTGGTGAGTTGTTAGGAGTTTTTGGCGGTTTTGAGGAGGTTCTTTGCGATTGTTGAGTGCTGTACTGTGTGTGTAAGTAGTCTTGTCATACTTGTTGTGTAGTTATTTAAAAGTCTGTCTATTTTTTTGTCTTTGTTTTTTTTTTTAACGTCTATTGTCATTGCTTGTGAGTGTGTGTGTGTGTGTGTGTGTGTGTGTGTGTGTGTGTGTGTGTGTGTGTGTGTTTGTTTGGTGTGTAGTGGTAGTGGAGGAGTGTGTTTACTAGTTTTTTTTCTCAGTGTTATTTGTTGTTTGTCCTGATTATGTCCCAGTCAGAGGTGAGTGTGGTGGAGGAGATGAGTCAGAGGGAGGAGGTGAGTGAGGTGGAGGAGGTGAGTGTGGCGGAGGAGGTGAGTGAGGTGGAGGAGGTTAGTGAGGAGGAGGGGGAGGTCGCTGCTGCGGCCTCCAGTAATAGTGATAGTGATGGTGTTGTGGCTGCGCAGCCACGTACCACTACAAAGACGGGCCGCAATGTTAAATTCAGCTACGCTGAGAATATGGCATTGGTGCGGGAGCTGATGAGGTATCATCGACAGTTGTTTGGCCATGATGCTGCAAATGTTTCGTCACGCAGGAAGACCGTTCTGTGGGGGAAGGTCGTTGCGGCAGTGAGTAGTGAGGGTGTGGTGAGGCGGACCGAGGACACGTGTCGTAAGCGATTCTACGACATCAAGCGCCATGTCAAGGCTAAGATGTCGAAGGAGGCTAAATCAGCCCGCCAAACGGGGTGGAAACCCCTTCCGAGCGTCATATCGGGATTGGGAGGAGCCTGTGCGTACTCTGATTCCGCCCGAAGTGGTTGGTGCGACTCATGTCCGGGATTCGGATCGCCCAAGGCAGGATGGTGAGTTTATATTTTTGTTTTTTTTTATAATTTAAACATCTGTGCTTTGTCCTTAGTTGTCTGAAATGTCTTCTAGGTGATTGTAAGTTGGTTCATTCTTCTAATGTGTTGGTGATGTAGTTTTAATCACAAATAGTTATGTTTTTATACTTTGTATTGTCAATTTAGCAGGTTGCCTTGGCCTTTTTCTGGTGTTTTAATTCAAAAGTAAATTGTTGTAGGTGTATTTTAAAGAAGTGTGATTCATGTGTATTATGAAAAGTTTTTTTTTTTTTTTAATTTTCAATGGACTTATGGTTATTGTGTGTTGTTCTGGGTTGTCCTTTGTGTGGGTGATGTGATTTTTCATGCATATTTGTATTTGATGCTTACAATTTTGTGCAGATATTTGGGGGTAGTGTTTTGTTGTTAGCAGCAAAAATTTGTAAAATAGCGAGCAATATTCTGGTTGTGTCAAGCTACCACGTTTGGGTTTTAAGTAGTATAATATTGTGCATTATGCACATTTGTGTATGGATTGGTTGGTGAAATTGTTTCTTAATTCAACTATACACACCCAATGAAGTCAGGCAGAAAAGCATAAGCATAGTTTAGTTTACTTCTCATCTGGTTCCTCACATGTTTACATCACAATAAGGAATTTGCATAAACATATACACATAATAGTATGTTCATAAGGACAATCTTCATATTTCTACAGTACGCAAGAGAAGCAGCACAGCCAGGCCACATCCCACACTGCCAAGAGATGCAGATGGTGCCAATGCAGGTAAGAATGTAGTCTAGGGGGGGCGTGGCCACGGCAGCAACGGAGTAGGGAGCGGATCTCGGGAGCTCCCCGAACAAACACATCCTTCCACCCATCCTGACCCCCCTGGTGTCCCTGCCCGGGCTGCATACCTCCCTCGTACTGCTGGGCGCTGCAGGGCACCTTTTTTCGCGGTCTCCGGGACTCGAGTGACGGCGCCGGCTGACTTCCGGCCCTGCGGCCTAGGCCTCCTCCGGATCCCCGGCCTCAATTTCGGCGCCCTCGGCCGCGGAACGCCCGGAGCTCGAGCGACGGGCTGACAATATCCACAAGCACCCTGGGAAGACTGGGAGGTGGAAGCTGCCTCTCCTCTCCCAGACAGGCTGCGGCCCGGAGCCCTAACACCCGGAGGGACATAGGGGAAAAAAGGTACTTCTGGAGAAGGGGAAGGGACACTGCGGCCATTTTGAGAGAAGCTATACAGAAACTGATCTCCATGCTTGGAAGGGCTGCACTAATCTGTTGTGCCCTGTGAACTGTCTCTGCACACAGGATCTTTACTGCATACTGATCTCTCCTATTACTATTCTCCTAGTAACTATGCTAACACCCACCTGAGATTGGAGACAAAGTCAGCTATTTATATTGCACGGCCCTTCCAATATAACACACAGGAGCTGCACATAGATTAGATCTGCCTACACTGCTGTGCTGCACCAATTTCCCACAGTGTACTGCGTACCATTATCCTACTTTGTTACTCTGACATATTGACTGGTCACGGTTGATTCCCGCCACTGATTATACGCGGCCTTGCTGCAGCCGCCATCTAGCTACAACCCTATACTATAGCCCTACTGTGGGGAGAGTGTGACTGCTCCTGCTCAACATGGTTGGGGGCGGCCGGAGTGCGGCCGCGGCCAAACTTGAAAAATTTACCAGACAACCCAATCCTAGGGCTGCACCGGCTCCTTCTCATGAAGCCTCTCCAACACACTCGACCTCCCCTCCCGAGTCAGCGGTTAATTCCCCGGAGGCAGTGGGGGCGCCGTCTATTCAACAAGTGCTGGAGGCTATAGCCGGCAGTGAACAACGTCTCTCCGATAAGATGGAAAAGGTGCAGTGCGATCTCTCCTTGCTCCGCCAAGATGTTCAACGTATCCGAGAGCGAGTGGGTGAGGCGGAGACACGGGTCTCCAATCTGGAAGATTTATGTGGCCCCCTTAAGCAGTCCGTATCCGTGGTGACCCAGCAGGTCTCCTCCCTTCAGACCAAGCTCTTAGACATGGAGGGACGGCTGCGTAGGAACAACGTCAGATTCGTAGGCCTGCCTGAAAGAGAAGAGGGTTCGCAGCCGGAGGACTTCCTCGAATCCTGGCTTAAGGAAATGTATGGCGCTGAGTCCTTTACGGCCCATTTTACGGTGGAGCGAGCACATAGGATACCATCTCGGCCTCTACCCCCTGGTGCCCCTCCTCGCACCTTCATCGCTAAATTCCTGCACTATAAAGACCGTGACTCGGTTCTCCGCTTAGGTCGCACGAAGGGCCCGCTGGTCCGCAATGGAGTCAAGGTATCGGCCTTCCCGGACTTTGCCGCAGACGTCCAGAAGGACCGAGCCCAGTTTATGCCCATCAAAAGACGGCTGCGAGACCTCAACATTTCATACTCCATGCTGTTTCCCTCAAGGCTCCGAGTCGTGGCGGATGGGGAGACCAAGTTTTTCAACTCCCCTAGAGAGGCGGCCCAGTGGCTGGACAGATTTGCACCGGGTGCTAGGCAACTGGCTCCAGACTGATCTCCTATGGAAATAGCCCGGGGCCTGGTCTACCGGAGGCTTGATCACAGTTCGGGGAGCCCCCCCTCTTTGCATTTGTGGCTCAAGACTTTTACGGCCAAGTGGCGTTGGTTAGAGAGGGTTGGAGGTTCAGCTGAGAATCTAGCCTTCCTAGCGCTTGGTAGTTAGGTTGATTGTTCGGGATATAAGTATGCCGGAGTTCGGGGTGGTGTACGGGGAGGGAATGGTTAATTGGGAAGCTGCTAGTTGCGCCTCCTTTTGCTATTTTTGGGGTTTTATTTTTTTCTTTAGTTTGTTATTTTTCTTATTCAAGTATTTACTGAGGCAAGGATGTTTCATATTCAGATGCTATGGCTTACAACGCAGGGCTCATATACGTCATGTTTTGCTGGTATTGATAATGCTTATACTCAAAATGTATTTTGGGAGAGGTCCATCCGGGAGGTGTATAGAGCTTATAGGGGGTCATGATTAATCTGAAAATTCTGGCATGGAATGTTCGAGGTCTGAATAACAAAATCAAACGTTCTTTGATTCTAAATATGATTAAAAAATATGACCCGGATATTGCATGCCTCAGTGAGACCCACTTGGAGGGACATAGGTTACTGTCCTTACGACGGGCCTGGGTGGGCTGGGCTTATCATGCCTCTCACTCCTCCTTTTCTAGAGGTGTCTCCGTTCTGATTAAAAAGACAGTGCAATTCGAGTTGATATCGATTAAAACTGACCCGTATGGAAGATATGTATTTATAGAGTGCAAGCTGAACTCCCAGCCCTATTACATCTTAGCGGTGTATGTCCCCCCTCCTTTCTCATATACTGTGCTGCAACAAGCTGCGTCCTTCATAGCCCCTTCCCCTAACACCCCAGTGATTTGCTTGGGAGATTTTAATAACGTCCTGGATCTGTCTATGGACCGATGGCACTCCCCGCAGGCTGCGCTGGTGGGAGGTGGTCCTACCAAGTTTGCGGATTTTTTGAATAGTTTGCAGTGGGTAGATGTGTGGCGACTTCGTCACCCTGCGGTCCGTCAGTTCTCCTGTTTCTCCAGCACTCATGGCTCCTTCTCCAGAATTGACCTGATGCTGGTGTCCCCCACCCTCGTCCCTAGGATAATTGACGTCCACTACGAGGCTCGAGGGGTTTCTGACCACTCCCCTCTGATGATGACTCTTGCTGTGGAAAGTCAGAGGGGGCACTCCTATTGGAAACTGCACCCCTCTTGGCTGACCCAGCTGGGGGACTGCGGTGACTTGGAGACTCAATGGGAGGGGTACTTTAACGACAATGTAGGGTCTGCCCCGGGTACAGTAGTTTGGGACTCGTTTAAGGCGTTCTTGAGAGGCTCATATATTGGACGAATAGCGGCTCATAAAATGGCCTCTAGGGAGAGAGAACAGGCCCTTGAAAAAGATGCTAGGGACCTAGAGTCCCAATATTTGTCTGACAGCGCCCCCGCGACAAAGACACGATGGCTGGTGGCTCAGTCAGTTTGGTTGGCCCACCTGTCTGATAGAAACTCTCGCTCCCTCCTTTTCAAAGCTACTAATATATATACGCAGGCTGATAGGACGGGGGGCCTCCTGGCCCGTCTTATACATTACGATCGTCCTGGGACCACGATCACCCAAATGTCCGGGGCGGATGGCTCTCTTGTCGACACCACACCGGACATTGCGCTGTTATTCCGATCTTACTTCTCTGAGGTTTATAATTCACAATTGCAGCGCTCTACTTCAGATCTTTCATATTACATGGGGGGTGTTCCACTGCCCGCACTCTCCTCTGAGGCCTGCGAGCTGCTGGAGGCACCTTTGACGCTTGAGGAGGTGACTGCGGCCATTGGTAAGTCCCCTAATGGCAAGGCTCCGGGATGTGACGGAATTCCCTCCGAGGTATACAAGAATCATATTGATTTTTTTGGCCCCAGGCTTCATGCCCTGTATTTAGATATATTTGCCAATAACGACCTCCCCCCCTCCATGTCAGAGGCAGTTATAATTAGAGATGAGCGCCTGAAATTTTTCGGGTTTTGTGTTTTGGTTTTGGGTTCGGTTCCGCGGCCGTGTTTTGGGTTCGAACGCGTTTTGGCAAAACCTCACCGAATTTTTTTTGTCGGATTCGGGTGTGTTTTGGATTCGGGTGTTTTTTTCCAAAAACACTAAAAAACAGCTTAAATCATAGAATTTGGGGGTCATTTTGATCCCAAAGTATTATTAACCTCAAAAACCATAATTTACACTCATTTTCAGTCTATTCTGAATACCTCACACCTCACAATATTATTTTTAGTCCTAAAATTTGCACCGAGGTCGCTGTGTGAGTAAGATAAGCGACCCTAGTGGCCGACACAAACACCGGGCCCATCTAGGAGTGGCACTGCAGTGTCACGCAGGATGTCCCTTCCAAAAAACCCTCCCCAAACAGCACATGACGCAAAGAAAAAAAGAGGCGCAATGAGGTAGCTGTGTGAGTAAGATTAGCGACCCTAGTGGCCGACACAAACACCGGGCCCATCTAGGAGTGGCACTGCAGTGTCACGCAGGATGGCCCTTCCAAAAAACCCTCCCCAAACAGCACATGACGCAAAGAAAAAAAGAGGCGCAATGAGGTAGCTGTGTGAGTAAGATTAGCGACCCTAGTGGCCGACACAAACACCGGGCCCATCTAGGAGTGGCACTGCAGTGTCACGCAGGATGGCCCTTCCAAAAAACCCTCCCCAAACAGCACATGACGCAAAGAAAAAAAGAGGCGCAATGAGGTAGCTGACTGTGTGAGTAAGATTAGCGACCCTAGTGGCCGACACAAACACCGGGCCCATCTAGGAGTGGCACTGCAGTGTCACGCAGGATGTCCCTTCCAAAAAACCCTCCCCAAACAGCACATGACGCAAAGAAAAAAAGAGGCGCAATGAGGTAGCTGTGTGAGTAAGATTAGCGACCCTAGTGGCCGACACAAACACCGGGCCCATCTAGGAGTGGCACTGCAGTGTCACGCAGGATGTCCCTTCCAAAAAACCCTCCCCAAACAGCACATGACGCAAAGAAAAAAAGAGGCGCAATGAGGTAGCTGACTGTGTGAGTAAGATTAGCGACCCTAGTGGCCGACACAAACACCGGGCCCATCTAGGAGTGGCACTGCAGTGTCACGCAGGATGTCCCTTCCAAAAAACCCTCCCCAAACAGCACATGACGCAAAGAAAAAAAGAGGCGCAATGAGGTAGCTGACTGTGTGAGTAAGATTAGCGACCCTAGTGGCCGACACAAACACCGGGCCCATCTAGGAGTGGCACTGCAGTGTCACGCAGGATGTCCCTTCCAAAAAACCCTCCCCAATCAGCACATGATGCAAAGAAAAAGAAAAGAAAAAAGAGGTGCAAGATGGAATTGTCCTTGGGCCCTCCCACCCACCCTTATGTTGTATAAACAAAACAGGGCATGCACACTTTAACCAACCCATCATTTCAGTGACAGGGTCTGCCACACGACTGTGACTGATATGACGGGTTGGTTTGGACCCCCCCCAAAAAAGAAGCAATTAATCTCTCCTTGCACAAACTGGCTCTACAGAGGCAAGATGTCCACCTCATCTTCACCCTCCGATATATCACCGTGTACATCCCCCTCCTCACAGATTATCAATTCGTCCCCACTGGAATCCACCATCTCAGCTCCCTGTGTACTTTGTGGAGGCAATTGCTGCTGGTCAATGTCTCCGCGGAGGAATTGATTATAATTCATTTTAATGAACATCATCTTCTCCACATTTTCTGGATGTAACCTCGTACGCCGATTGCTGACAAGGTGAGCGGCGGCACTAAACACTCTTTCGGAGTACACACTTGTGGGAGGGCAACTTAGGTAGAATAAAGCCAGTTTGTGCAAGGGCCTCCAAATTGCCTCTTTTTCCTGCCAGTATAAGTACGGACTGTGTGACGTGCCTACTTGGATGCGGTCACTCATATAATCCTCCACCATTCTATCAATGTTGAGAGAATCATATGCAGTGACAGTAGACGACATGTCCGTAATCGTTGTCAGGTCCTTCAGTCCGGACCAGATGTCAGCATCAGCAGTCGCTCCAGACTGCCCTGCATCACCGCCAGCGGGTGGGCTCGGAATTCTGAGCCTTTTCCTCGCACCCCCAGTTGCGGGAGAATGTGAAGGAGGAGATGTTGACAGGTCGCGTTCCGCTTGACTTGACAATTTTGTCACCAGCAGGTCTTTCAACCCCAGCAGACCTGTGTCTGCCGGAAAGAGAGATCCAAGGTAGGCTTTAAATCTAGGATCGAGCACGGTGGCCAAAATGTAGTGCTCTGATTTCAACAGATTGACCACCCGTGAATCCTTGTTAAGCGAATTAAGGGCTGCATCCACAAGTCCCACATGCCTAGCGGAATCGCTCCGTGTTAGCTCCTCCTTCAATGCCTCCAGCTTCTTCTGCAAAAGCCTGATGAGGGGAATGACCTGACTCAGGCTGGCAGTGTCTGAACTGACTTCACGTGTGGCAAGTTCAAAGGGCATCAGAACCTTGCACAACGTTGAAATCATTCTCCACTGCACTTGAGACAGGTGCATTCCACCTACTATATCGTGCTCAATTGTATAGGCTTGAATGGCCTTTTGCTGCTCCTCCAACCTCTGAAGCATATAGAGGGTTGAATTCCACCTCGTTACCACTTCTTGCTTCAGATGATGGCAGGGCAGGTTCAGTAGTTTTTGGTGGTGCTCCAGTCTTCTGTACGTGGTGCCTGTACGCCGAAAGTGTCCCGCAATTTTTCTGGCCACCGACAGCATCTCTTGCACGCCCCTGTCGTTTTTTAAAAAATTCTGCACCACCAAATTCAAGGTATGTGCAAAACATGGGACGTGCTGGAATTTGCCCATATTTAATGCACACACAATATTGCTGGCGTTGTCCGATGCCACAAATCCACAGGAGAGTCCAATTGGGGTAAGCCATTCCGCGATGATCTTCCTCAGTTGCCGTAAGAGGTTTTCAGCTGTGTGCGTATTCTGGAAAGCGGTGATACAAAGCGTAGCCTGCCTAGGAAAGAGTTGGCGTTTGCGAGATGCTGCTACTGGTGCCGCCGCTGCTGTTCTTGCGGCGGGAGTCCATACATCTACCCAGTGGGCTGTCACAGTCATATAGTCCTGACCCTGCCCTGCTCCACTTGTCCACATGTCCGTGGTTAAGTGGACATTGGGTACAACTGCATTTTTTAGGACACTGGTGAGTCTTTTTCTGACGTCCGTGTACATTCTCGGTATCGCCTGCCTAGAGAAGTGGAACCTAGATGGTATTTGGTAACGGGGGCACACTGCCTCAATAAATTGTCTAGTTCCCTGTGAACTAACGGCGGATACCGGACGCACGTCTAACACCAACATAGTTGTCAAGGACTCAGTTATCCGCTTTGCAGTAGGATGACTGCTGTGATATTTCATCTTCCTCGCAAAGGACTGTTGAACAGTCAATTGCTTACTGGAAGTAGTACAAGTGGGCTTACGACTTCCCCTCTGGGATGACCATCGACTCCCAGCGGCAACAACAGCAGCGCCAGCAGCAGTAGGCGTTACACGCAAGGATGCATCGGAGGAATCCCAGGCAGGAGAGGACTCGTCAGAATTGCCAGTGACATGGCCTGCAGGACTATTGGCATTCCTGGGGAAGGAGGAAATTGACACTGAGGGAGTTGGTGGGGTGGTTTGCGTGAGCTTGGTTACAAGAGGAAGGGATTTACTGGTCAGTGGACTGCTTCCGCTGTCACCCAAAGTTTTTGAACTTGTCACTGACTTATTATGAATGCGCTGCAGGTGACGTATAAGGGAGGATGTTCCGAGGTGGTTAACGTCCTTACCCCTACTTATTACAGCTTGACAAAGGGAACACACGGCTTGACACCTGTTGTCCGCATTTCTGGTGAAATACCTCCACACCGAAGAGCTGATTTTTTTGGTATTTTCACCTGGCATGTCAACGGCCATATTCCTCCCACGGACAACAGGTGTCTCCCCGGGTGCCTGACTTAAACAAACCACCTCACCATCAGAATCCTCCTGGTCAATTTCCTCCCCAGCGCCAGCAACACCCATATCCTCCTCATCCTGGTGTACTTCAACACTGACATCTTCAATCTGACTATCAGGAACTGGACTGCGGGTGCTCCTTCCAGCACTTGCAGGGGGCGTGCAAATGGTGGAAGGCGCATGCTCTTCACGTCCAGTGTTGGGAAGGTCAGGCATCGCAACCGACACAATTGGACTCTCCTTGTGGATTTGGGATTTCAAAGAACGCACAGTTCTTTGCGGTGCTTTTGCCAGCTTGAGTCTTTTCAGTTTTCTAGCGAGAGGCTGAGTGCTTCCATCCTCATGTGAAGCTGAACCACTAGCCATGAACATAGGCCAGGGCCTCAGCCGTTCCTTGCCACTCCGTGTGGTAAATGGCATATTGGCAAGTTTACGCTTCTCCTCCGACAATTTTATTTTAGGTTTTGGAGTCCTTTTTTTACTGATATTTGGTGTTTTGGTTTTGACATGCTCTGTACTATGCCATTGGGCATCGGCCTTGGCAGACGACGTTGCTGGCATTTCATCGTCTCGGCCATGACTAGTGGCAGCAGCTTCAGCACGAGGTGGAAGTGGATCTTGATCTTTCCCTAATTTTGGAACCTCAACATTTTTGTTCTCCATATTTTAATAGGCACAACTAAAAGGCACCTCAGGTAAACAATGGAGATGGATGGATTGGATACTAGTATACAATTATGGACGGGCTGCCGAGTGCCGACACAGAGGTAGCCACAGCCGTGAACTACCGCACTGTACTGTGTCTGCTGCTAATATATAGACTGGTTGATAAAGAGATAGTATACTCGTAACTAGTATGTATGTATAAAGAAAGAAAAAAAAAACACGGTTAGGTGGTATATACAATTATGGACGGGCTGCCGAGTGCCGACACAGAGGTAGCCACAGCCGTGAACTACCGCACTGTACTGTGTCTGCTGCTAATATATAGACTGGTTGATAAAGAGATAGTATACTCGTAACTAGTATGTATGTATAAAGAAAGAAAAAAAAACCACGGTTAGGTGGTATATACAATTATGGACGGGCTGCCGAGTGCCGACACAGAGGTAGCCACAGCCGTGAACTACCGCACTGTACTGTGTCTGCTGCTAATATATAGACTGGTTGATAAAGAGATAGTATACTCGTAACTAGTATGTATGTATAAAGAAAGAAAAAAAACCACGGTTAGGTGGTATATACAATTATGGACGGGCTGCCGAGTGCCGACACAGAGGTAGCCACAGCCGTGAACTACCGCACTGTACTGTGTCTGCTGCTAATATATAGACTGGTTGATAAAGAGATAGTATACTCGTAACTAGTATGTATGTATAAAGAAAGAAAAAAAAACCACGGTTAGGTGGTATATACAATTATGGACGGGCTGCCGAGTGCCGACACAGAGGTAGCCACAGCCGTGAACTACCGCACTGTACTGTGTCTGCTGCTAATATATAGACTGGTTGATAAAGAGATAGTATACTCGTAACTAGTATGTATGTATAAAGAAAGAAAAAAAAAACACGGTTAGGTGGTATATACAATTATGGACGGGCTGCCGAGTGCCGACACAGAGGTAGCCACAGCCGTGAACTACCGCACTGTACTGTGTCTGCTGCTAATATATAGACTGGTTGATAAAGAGATAGTATACTCGTAACTAGTATGTATGTATAAAGAAAGAAAAAAAAACCACGGTTAGGTGGTATATACAATTATGGACGGGCTGCCGAGTGCCGACACAGAGGTAGCCACAGCCGTGAACTACCGCACTGTACTGTGTCTGCTGCTAATATAGACTGGTTGATAAAGAGATAGTATACTCGTAACTAGTATGTATGTATAAAGAAAGAAAAAAAAACCACGGTTAGGTGGTATATACAATTATGGACGGGCTGCCGAGTGCCGACACAGAGGTAGCCACAGCCGTGAACTACCGCACTGTACTGTGTCTGCTGCTAATATATAGACTGGTTGATAAAGAGATAGTATACTCGTAACTAGTATGTATGTATAAAGAAAGAAAAAAAAACCACGGTTAGGTGGTATATACAATTATGGACGGGCTGCCGAGTGCCGACACAGAGGTAGCCACAGCCGTGAACTACCGCACTGTACTGTGTCTGCTGCTAATATATAGACTGGTTGATAAAGAGATAGTATACTCGTAACTAGTATGTATGTATAAAGAAAGAAAAAAAAAACACGGTTAGGTGGTATATACAATTATGGACGGGCTGCCGAGTGCCGACACAGAGGTAGCCACAGCTGTGAACTACCGCACTGTACTGTGTCTGCTGCTAATATATAGACTGGTTGATAAAGAGATAGTATACTCGTAACTAGTATGTATGTATAAAGAAAGAAAAAAAAACCACGGTTAGGTGGTATATACAATTATGGACGGGCTGCCGAGTGCCGACACAGAGGTAGCCACAGCCGTGAACTACCGCACTGTACTGTGTCTGCTGCTAATATATAGACTGGTTGATAAAGAGATAGTATACTCGTAACTAGTATGTATGTATAAAGAAAGAAAAAAAAACCACGGTTAGGTGGTATATACAATTATGGACGGGCTGCCGAGTGCCGACACAGAGGTAGCCACAGCCGTGAACTACCGCACTGTACTGTGTCTGCTGCTAATATAGACTGGTTGATAAAGAGATAGTATACTCGTAACTAGTATGTATGTATAAAGAATGAAAAAAAAACCACGGTTAGGTGGTATATACAATTATGGACGGGCTGCCGAGTGCCGACACAGAGGTAGCCACAGCCGTGAACTACCGCACTGTACTGTGTCTGCTGCTAATATATAGACTGGTTGATAAAGAGATAGTATACTCGTAACTAGTATGTATGTATAAAGAAAGAAAAAAAAACCACGGTTAGGTGGTATATACAATTATGGACGGGCTGCCGAGTGCCGACACAGAGGTAGCCACAGCCGTGAACTACCGCACTGTACTGTGTCTGCTGCTAATATATAGACTGGTTGATAAAGAGATAGTATACTCGTAACTAGTATGTATGTATAAAGAAAGAAAAAAAAACCACGGTTAGGTGGTATATACAATTATGGACGGGCTGCCGAGTGCCGACACAGAGGTAGCCACAGCCGTGAACTACCGCACTGTACTGTGTCTGCTGCTAATATATAGACTGGTTGATAAAGAGATAGTATACTCGTAACTAGTATGTATGTATAAAGAAAGAAAAAAAAACCACGGTTAGGTGGTATATACAATTATGGACGGGCTGCCGAGTGCCGACACAGAGGTAGCCACAGCCGTGAACTACCGCACTGTACTGTGTCTGCTGCTAATATATAGACTGGTTGATAAAGAGATAGTATACTCGTAACTAGTATGTATGTATAAAGAAAGAAAAAAAAACCACGGTTAGGTGGTATATACAATTATGGACGGGCTGCCGAGTGCCGACACAGAGGTAGCCACAGCCGTGAACTACCGCACTGTACTGTGTCTGCTGCTAATATAGACTGGTTGATAAAGAGATAGTATACTACTAATATTATATACTGGTGGTCAGGTCACTGGTCACTAGTCACACTGGCAGTGGCACTCCTGCAGCAAAAGTGTGCACTGTTTAATTTTAATATAATATTATGTACTCCTGGCTCCTGCTATAACCTATAACTGGCACT
Source organism: Pseudophryne corroboree (assembly GCF_028390025.1). Taxonomy (NCBI): domain Eukaryota; kingdom Metazoa; phylum Chordata; class Amphibia; order Anura; family Myobatrachidae; genus Pseudophryne; species Pseudophryne corroboree. The sequence continues at coordinate 994,286,563 of NC_086445.1, forward strand.
GCAGTAGTGCTCCCCAGTCTCCCCCACAATTATAAGCTGTGTGAGCTGAGCAGTCAGACAGATATATAATATATATAGATGATGCAGCACACTGGCCTGAGCATGAGCAGTGCACACAGATATGGTATGTGACTGACTGAGTCACTGTGTGTATCGCTTTTTTCAGGCAGAGAACGGATATATTAAATAAACTGCACTGTGTGTCTGGTGGTCACTCACTATATAATATATTATGTACTCCTGGCTCCTGCTATAACCTATAACTGGCACTGCAGTAGTGCTCCCCAGTCTCCCCCACAATTATAAGCTGTGTGAGCTGAGCAGTCAGACAGATATATATAATATTATATATAGATAATAGATGATGCAGCACACTGGCCTGAGCCTGAGCAGTGCACACAGATATGGTATGTGACTGAGTCACTGTGTGCTGTGTATCGCTTTTTTCAGGCAGAGAACGGATTATATTATGTACTCCTGGCTCCTGCTATAACCTATAACTGGCACTGCAGTAGTGCTCCCCAGTCTCCCCCACAATTATAAGCTGTGTGAGCTGAGCAGTCAGACAGATATATATAATATTATATATAGATAATAGATGATGCAGCACACTGGCCTGAGCCTGAGCAGTGCACACAGATATGGTATGTGACTGAGTCACTGTGTGCTGTGTATCGCTTTTTTCAGGCAGAGAACGGATTATAAATAAAAGTGGTGGTCACTGGTCACTATCAGCAAAACTCTGCACTGTACACTACTGAGTACTCCTAATGCTCCCCAAAATTAGTAAATCAAGTGTCTCTCTAATCTATTCTAATTCTAAACGGAGAGGACGCCAGCCACGTCCTCTCCCTATCAATCTCAATGCACGTGTGAAAATGGCGGCGACGCGCGGCTCCTTATATAGAATCCGAGTCTCGCGATAGAATCCGAGCCTCGCGAGAATCCGACAGCGTCATGATGACGTTCGGGCGCGCTCGGGTTAACCGAGCAAGGCGGGAAGATCCGAGTCGCTCGGACCCGTGAAAAAAAACATGAAGTTCTGGCGGGTTCGGATTCAGAGAAACCGAACCCGCTCATCTCTAGTTATAATAGAGATCCCAAAACCCGGTAAAGACCCTAGATCTCTGGACTCCTATAGACCGATTTCCCCGATTCCCACCGATGCCAAGATCCTGGCAAAGATATTGGCAATACGGCTCAACACAGTGATAACCTCCCTCATCCACCCGGACCAGACCGGCTTCATGCCAGGAAAGTCCACGTCTATCAATTTACGTAGACTGCATACCATTTTACAGCTCCCACACGAATCCCCTTCTGACTCGGCTGTGGTCTCGCTGGACGCGGCCAAGGCCTTTGACAGCATTGAATGGGCTTATTTGTGGGAGGTGATGGCTCGTATGGGCTTTGGACCCAATTTTATAAAATGGATTAAACTACTGTATCAACATCCGAGTGCCAGGATCTTGGTGAACGGTTATGTATCCCCATCTTTTCAATTGACCCGAGGTACTAGACAGGGTTGCCCCCTGTCCCCTACGCTGTTTGCCTTGGCCATAGAGCCCCTGGCCTGCTTGATAAGATCGCACCCAGATATTGTGGGAATTTGTACAGGTTCACGTGAGGATAGAATAGCTCTTTATGCCGATGACATGTTGTTGTTCTTGCAGGATTACACCAAGTCAATGCCCATCCTGCTGCGTGTGATAGAAAGCTTTGGAGATCATTCGGGCCTTAGAATTAACTGGCCTAAGTCATACATTATGCCAGTCATAGGCCCCCCTCCTACTGTTTCCAAAATCCCCCTGCCATTAAGTTGGACGGTACAATTTAAGTACCTTGGAATCCAAATAACTAATGACCCTTCTGATTTTGTCCCCCTGAATCTGGAACCGACCATGCAGTGGGTCACGGGCAAATCTAAGACTTGGTGTAAGCTTCCACTGACGGTCTCTGGCAGGGTTAATCTCATTAAAATGATTATACTGCCCAAACTCCTATATATTATTCTCCAGTCCCCGGTATATATTTATCCACTATTCTTTAGGAAATTGAATAGCGTTCTGTCCTCACTGATCTGGGCTAATAAAAGACCTAGGATACAGCTAAATACCCTTACCAGACAGCGATCTGACGGCGGCCTGGCTCTACCTAACTTTCAGATATATTACTTCGCTGCTCAGCTGACTCATATCGCTATATGGGCACAAAACTCTGGGACTGACTCTTTGCATTGTGAGTTTATCCGTTGTTACTTTCCCTACCTCTCTCCTATGCAGGTGTTACTGAGTGGGAGCATAGCTAGGTTTCTTCCCCCTATCATTTTTCAGGCCCTAAAGATTTGGCGGGCCCTGAGAGACCTCTTGAGGTATGACGGCCTGGACCCGGATACCCCCTTGTGGTACTCTGACTGGCTCCCTGAATTGCATGCACTTGAGGGGCGGGAGGTGTGGGCCCCTAGATCGGTGATTTCTGTCTCTCAACTTTATCTAGATAATGCATTTAAATCCTTTCAACAACTGAGAGATGAGTTTGACCTACCCAATTCTTACTTCTTCAGATACCTCCAGCTTCGCCACGCCCTCCAGTCCCAATTTGCTGAATCACCCCCACGAATCCTCCCATTTCCCATCAAGACATTTGTGACCACTTTGGGTCGGGCTAAGATGGTCTCCCTTGCGTATGGATATCTTCTTACCAAGCTCCATACGGACCCTTTGACGCGTCTCCGTGGAAAGTGGGAGGAGGATTTGGGTCTAATAACTGAGGAGGACTGGGTCCTCGCTTTAGAATACCCTGCTAAGGTTACCAAGTCCCTTAGATATCAGCAGATTCAATTCTTCATTTTACACAGAACATATATGACTCCAGCTAGGCTGGCTACGTTCGGGACGGGCAGATCTAATCTCTGTCCTAAGTGTGGGGGGGCGGTGGGAACATTCTGGCATCTAATGTGGGACTGCCCGAGGTTGAGGGTGTTCTGGTCGGGGGTCGGGTCAATTCTGGAGAGTACGGGAGTGCCTGGCGGACTGCTTACCCCACAATTCTGTATATTGGGAATGGGATGCTTTGCTCCTGTGTCTGTTTCAACGGGTCTCTATGCTCTAAATGTATGTGCCTTGGCTAAGGTTTGCATTGCAAGAATGTGGATGGCCCCCAAAGGACCGTTAATATCTGCACTTAAGGCCTTAATTAGCGACACTATAATTAAGGAAAGATATGTTTATATGAAGCAAAACGCATCAGCTAAGTTTGAAAGGGTTTGGTCTCCATGGCTAGATTCCTCCCATTCGCATCTTGTTCCCCAAATATAGTAGACACTGAAGTGCAAGCATATCAATAAATTACTATGACTGATGTGTACTGAGATGATGGCGGTTGGGCCCTGCGTGCCCACCTACTCACATATGTGTATGACTAATGGAGTCCTGAATCGGATTACTCCTTCTTAATTTGCCTCCCCTGCCCTTTTTCTGTTTGTTTGTTATTTTTCTACAGTTTAGGTTACGGGTTTAAATATAAAAAGTAATGAAGACTAATATAGCTGGCTACGGATTTTGCAGACCCTGAAGGTCTGAACAATAGGAAATCCTTGTATATCTCTTTATTGAAAATATACTGATATCTCATTGATGTAAGATACGTGTAAAACATGGCTTTGATTCAATATGAATGGATGTACTGTTTGTGCTATGATAATGATCTGCAATGTCTGTACCTTAATCTCCAGACTAATGAATAAAAATTACTTTATTAAAAAAAAAAAAAGAATGTAGTCTAGACTCTATACACATATTCAGAAAACACATAGAAAAGCAGAATGTTAATGTTTATCTTATCACATAGGTTCTTCTTCAGCAAACCCTCCTCCACTAAGGCGCACATCACAGGGCTCGGATACTCAACATAGGAGGCCAACCAAGAGACGCCGTCTTGAGGATGAATCACCAGCAGCATCCTCACCACCCCAACGGCGCATCTCCACAGTGTCGGCCCTGCCACCACAAGCCATTTTGGCCAGCCCACAAAGCGAGGATCCACAATCCCCTCAGCTGTCTGGTGAGTAAACATAACAATTACTTGTAAAGAAGTTAAGAAACAGTGGATTAGATGTATTAACCTGGAGAAGGCATAAGGAAGTGATAAACCAGTGATATATGCAAGGTGATAAAGGCACCAGCCAAACAGATCCTAACTGTTAATTTACATATTGGAGCTGATTGGCTTGTGCCTTTATCACCTTGCACATATCACTGGTTTATCACTTCCTTATGTCTTCTCCAGCTTAATTCATCTGCCCCACTGTTTGTGCACAGCAAAAAAAATGTGTCATACTTGTAATAATCACCAACAGCAAGCACGTGAGGGTAAGGTTTTTTTTTGGGTTAATTGTCAGATGTGATGTTGGGCATAGCAACAAATATTTTTAATTTTCATCTTTGCTAGAAACTGCTACATAAATGTTAAGTCTAATCCAATTGTTTTGCATGCCCAACATCACCAGTTCTAAACATAGGCCACCTTAAGACTTTTTCCCCCATTGTTAATGTTTAAATTTTTTCCCACTATATTTGATTAAGTTTTGGCCAGACCACTGACTGCCTTGAACAATGTATGAGTGTATTGCTCAACACATTTATTGTATTGTGTGTGTTTTACAAAAGGAAACTTCATACACAATATGTAAATGTAGTAATTTGTATTTGAAGGAGTTCTTCGTGTTCGCACAATAATTATGGCTCAGAGTCCAACAATTCCCTGAAACATTTTTCAAATGAGTAGGGAACGTTACAAGCCACATATTTCTCCAAAAATGTGAGCTACATAGTTAAGTTTAGGCCACAATCTATTTATCATTTCCATCCTGAATATTAAGAAGTAATGCATGTTGACGTAAAGCTATAATAAGACCAATGCTAAATATTGACTAAATAGTGGCTGTCTTCAACCCCATACAGAACCACCCATCATGGCCGAGGATGCCCAGCAGGAAAGTGACCAGCAGGATACCTACACACTACACCTGCAAGCGATAGATCCTACCCAGCCAACCACGCCAAACATCCCACAGCCCCCAATTGAGCCCAACACCACCCCAGCAACAAATGGCCCCAGAGTTTTGGAGCAGTTGGGCCACACAACAGGCGCAACACTATGCGTGCCTGAACACCCACACCCAATACCTTGCCAGTCTGCCCCATCATCTGCCGAGACTCAGTTGGAACTCAGGCAGACTGATAGTTCAGGTTGGCAGAATTGCCAATTCAATGGAGCAGATGAGGGCAGACAACAGCCAAATGCAAGCCAATCTGCAACGCATCATGGATGACCAACAGCGGCAGCAACAAGCCCTCATTCAACTGATTCAACACAACCAAATGATTAACGAAAATCTGTCCAGAATTATTGCAAACAACACTGCCGCTAATAGCCAACTCACTGCAAGCCTAAATAACCTTAGCCAAAGCCTTAATGTGTTGGCATCACACCAACTAAGCTCTAGCTCGGGAACAACTACACCAAGCCAGACCCCAGTTAACTCCCCAGTTAGACGCTCCAGCAGAACCCGGACCAACGAACCAGGGCAATCCTCTGCACCCAGCACACACAAAAAAATAAAATAATGACGCCTGCAGCAAATAGTTTGTTACAAATAATGTTTTTTGAATTGTTACACAAAAAATGCCTGTGTTGAAGGTAATAAATTATTCACACGGAATATGTGTATTGTTTAATTTGCTACACAAACCACCTGCACATTAGTGTCTTGGCCCAGATGTCTATTGGTATAAATATATTGCCTGCCCCTAGGTGGGCTCAGCTCAACGTGTGTGCAATCTATGGCACCCAGCACATTGGGCATGGCCGCAAGCTCAGAGAAAACTACCCTGACTGCATGCCACTGCGACTCCTGGGTAGGGAAGCAGAGAGAGGCATCTATGTGGCCATCCAAGACATCCAAAACCTGAGTGGACATTCCTAAATTTAAGGTGAGTGTCATGACCTGTAATCAATACAATACTGTGTTCTATTACATTACAGAAGCACCACTTAGACATAGACGTGTATGTATGTTTTAACTCACCTGAATTAAATATTTATAAAAGGTGGCCTGTGAGATACTAATGACATCATCAGTCACAGGCTGGAAGCTGCCAGTAGCCATAAAGTGCAACACAGGCAGGAGTTTGTGCAGGCCTGAGACAGAGCGAGAGCGTGCTGTCTCAGGGTCTAGGTTCAGTTTGTCAAGGTCATACAGACGGAAAATGTTTTTTCTATTAAGTCGGACCATCTGTATAACCTGGTCATCAGACAATTTGTTAAAGTTTAAACGCCCCCTAAAAAAACAAGCCATGTCCAGCCTACGCGGAACCTGTACAACCTGCTGACCATGTTCATTTTCCTGGTCTTGGTTTATTGTAGCCTCATGGAGCAGTGTCAGGTATCCCCCAGCAAACAAGACAGCAGTACTACACACGGTAGCAGCCATTTCAGAGTGAGAGAGGAGAAAAATGTGTTTGGGCCCCTTTTAAAGGTCCAAAAAGTCAGGTGTGAGTAATGTAGAATTGGAAACACATGTAAACACGCTTCTCAAAAGCAGGTCTATTTTTTTTTAGGCTTTTTTTATGATTAGTATTTTATCACGGCCGCACATGCATTTTCACGGAAGAGATTTCAAATACGAATGCTTAGTAAATGACAGAGTTCTAGATCTAAACAGCCGCGTTTGACGATGGTGTATTCATTCGTATTTTTACTACACAGCCGTAAAAAAAATACGAATGCCCTCATCACTGCCGAGATTTGAGTTTAGTAAATTCCCGAGATGACACTTTGAAGAAAAAACACCATCTCGGTCAAAATCGGGAGCTTAGTAATATACCCCCAAGGCTTGATACATCTCTTCATGAATGAGGGATTTCTAACTTGTTTGTACAAAATATGTCATAGTAATACTAATAATAATAATAATGAAAGTGACAATACAGTATTTCCCTGTAATAGTATACTTGGATATTATACAGTAGTTGCTTGTATAAAGGGCAGAGAGAGCGCTGCCGCATCCGCTACCCCCAGGCAGAATGTCTTTCATGTCAGAGTATTGGAGAACAGGCTTCCTGCTGACACTGCTGTGGGGGAGATACAAAGCAGTGAGAGTGTGAGTGCATTGTTCCCGCAGTAGGTTACCACACGTCAGTCAGTACAACTACAAAGAGAGAAACCGGTTGGACAGCTTGCGTCCTAACTCACAGAATGGCGGACTGAAACGCTATGAGTTTTCTGTTTTATCATCCTCATGCTTACCATCCTATACCCATCACACTGTGCCGAGTACACCATCATGCCTACCATCCTATACCCATCACACTGTGCCCAGTACACCATCATGCCTACCATCCTATACCCATCACACTGTGCCCAGTACACCATCATGCTTACCATCCTATACCCATCACACTGTGCCCAGTACACCATCATGCCTACCATCCTATACCCATCACACTGTGCCCAGTACACCATCATGCTTACCATCCTATACCCATCACACTGTGCCCAGTACACCATCATGCCTACCATCCTATACCCATCACACTGTGCCCAGTACACCATCATGCCTACCATCCTATACCCATCACACTGTGCCCAGTACACCATCATGCCTTCCATCCTATACCCATCACACTGTGCCCAGTACACCATCATGCCTTCCATCCTATACCCATCACACTGTGCCCAGTACACCATCATGCCTTCCATCCTATACCCATCACACTGTGCCCAGTACACCATCATGCCTTCCATCCTATACCCATCACACTGTGCCCAGTACACCATCATGCTTACCATCCTATACCCATCACACTGTGCCCAGTACACCATCATGCCTTCCATCCTATACCCATCACACTGTGCCCAGTACACCATCATGCCTTCCATCCTATACCCATCACACTGTGCCCAGTACACCATCATGCCTACCATCCTATACCCATCACACTGTGCCCAGTACACCATCATGCCTACCATCCTATACCCATCACACTGTGCCCAGTACACCATCATGCCTTCCATCCTATACCCATCACACTGTGCCCAGTACACCATCATGCCTTCCATCCTATACCCATCACACTGTGCCCAGTACACCATCATGCCTACCATCCTATACCCATCACACTGTGCCCAGTACACCATCATGCCTACCATCCTATACCCATCACACTGTGCCCAGTACACCATCATGCCTACCATCCTATACCCATCACACTGTGCCCAGTACACCATCATGCCTACCATCCTATACCCATCACACTGTGCCCAGTACACCATCATGCCTACCATCCTATACCCATCACACTGTGCCCAGTACACCATCATGCCTACCATCCTATACCCATCACACTGTGCCCAGTACACCATCATGCCTACCATCCTATACCCATCACACTGTGCCCAGTACACCATCATGCCTACCATCCTATACCCATCACACTGTGCCCAGTACACCATCATGCCTACCATCCTATACCCATCACACTGTGCCCAGTACACCATCATGCCTACCATCCTATACCCATCACACTGTGCCCAGTACACCATCATGCCTACCATCCTATACCCATCACACTGTGCCCAGTACACCATCATGCCTACCATCCTATACCCATCACACTGTGCCCAGTACACCATCATGCCTACCATCCTATACCCATCACACTGTGCCCAGTACACCATCATGCCTACCATCCTATACCCATCACACTGTGCCCAGTACACCATCATGCCTACCATCCTATACCCATCACACTGTGCCCAGTACACCATCATGCCTTCCATCCTATACCCATCACACTGTGCCCAGTACACCATCATGCCTACCATCCTATACCCATCACACTGTGCCCAGTACACCATCATGCCTACCATCCTATACCCATCACACTGTGCCCAGTACACCATCATGCCTACCATCCTATACCCATCACACTGTGCCCAGTACACCATCATGCTTACCATCCTATACCCATCACACTGTGCCCAGTACACCATCATGCTTACCATCCTATACCCATCACACTGTGCCCAGTACACCATCATGCCTTCCATCCTATACCCATCACACTGTGCCCAGTACACCATCATGCCTACCATCCTATACCCATCACACTGTGCCCAGTACACCATCATGCCTACCATCCTATACCCATCACACTGTGCCCAGTACACCATCATGCCTACCATCCTATACCCATCACACTGTGCCCAGTACACCATCATGCCTTCCATCCTATACCCATCACACTGTGCCCAGTACACCATCATGCCTACCATCCTATACCCATCACACTGTGCCCAGTACACCATCATGCCTACCATCCTATACCCATCACACTGTGCCCAGTACACCATCATGCCTACCATCCTATACCCATCACACTGTGCCCAGTACACCATCATGCTTACCATCCTATACCCATCACACTGTGCCCAGTACACCATCATGCTTACCATCCTATACCCATCACACTGTGCCCAGTACACCATCATGCTTACCATCCTATACCCATCACACTGTGCCCAGTACACCATCATGCCTACCATCCTATACCCATCACACTGTGCCCAGTACACCATCATGCCTACCATCCTATACCCATCACACTGTGCCCAGTACACCATCATGCCTACCATCCTATACCCATCACACTGTGCCCAGTACACCATCATGCCTACCATCCTATACCCATCACACTGTGCCCAGTACACCATCATGCCTACCATCTAATACCCATCACACTGTGCCCAGTACACCATCATGCTTACCATCCTATACCCATCACACTGTGCCCAGTACACCATCATGCTTACCATCCTATACCCATCACACTGTGCCCAGTACACCATCATGCTTACCATCCTATACCCATCACACTGTGCCCAGTACACCATCATGCCTACCATCCTATACCCATCACACTGTGCCCAGTACACCATCATGCCTACCATCCTATACCCATCACACTGTGCCCAGTACACCATCATGCCTACCATCCTATACCCATCACACTGTGCCCAGTACACCATCATGCCTTCCATCCTATACCCATCACACTGTGCCCAGTACACCATCATGCCTACCATCCTATACCCATCACACTGTGCCCAGTACACCATCATGCCTACCATCCTATACCCATCACACTGTGCCCAGTACACCATCATGCTTACCATCCTATACCCATCACACTGTGCCCAGTACACCATCATGCCTTCCATCCTATACCCATCACACTGTGCCCAGTACACCATCATGCCTACCATCCTATACCCATCACACTGTGCCCAGTACACCATCATGCCTACCATCCTATACCCATCACACTGTGCCCAGTACACCATCATGCCTACCATCCTATACCCATCACACTGTGCCCAGTACACCATCATGCTTACCATCCTATACCCATCACACTGTGCCCAGTACACCATCATGCCTACCATCCTATACCCATCACACTGTGCCCAGTACACCATCATGCCTACCATCCTATACCCATCACACTGTGCCCAGTACACCATCATGCTTACCATCCTATACCCATCACACTGTGCCCAGTACACCATCATGCCTACCATCCTATACCCATCACACTGTGCCCAGTACACCATCATGCCTTCCATCCTATACCCATCACACTGTGCCCAGTACACCATCATGCCTACCATCCTATACCCATCACACTGTGCCCAGTACACCATCATGCTTACCATCCTATACCCATCACACTGTGCCCAGTACACCATCATGCCTACCATCCTATACCCATCACACTGTGCCCAGTACACCATCATGCCTACCATCCTATACCCATCACACTGTGCCCAGTACACCATCATGCTTACCATCCTATACCCATCACACTGTGCCCAGTACACCATCATGCTTACCATCCTATACCCATCACACTGTGCCCAGTACACCATCATGCCTACCATCCTATACCCATCACACTGTGCCCAGTACACCATCATGCTTACCATCCTATACCCATCACACTGTGCCCAGTACACCATCATGCCTACCATCCTATACCCATCACACTGTGCCCAGTACACCATCATGCCTACCATCCTATACCCATCACACTGTGCCCAGTACACCATCATGCCTACCATCCTATACCCATCACACTGTGCCCAGTACACCATCATGCCTACCATCCTATACCCATCACACTGTGCCCAGTACACCATCATGCCTTCCATCCTATACCCATCACACTGTGCCCAGTACACCATCATGCCTACCATCCTATACCCATCACACTGTGCCCAGTACACCATCATGCTTACCATCCTATACCCATCACACTGTGCCCAGTACACCATCATGCCTACCATCCTATACCCATCACACTGTGCCCAGTACACCATCATGCCTACCATCCTATACCCATCACACTGTGCCCAGTACACCATCATGCTTACCATCCTATACCCATCACACTGTGCCCAGTACACCATCATGCTTACCATCCTATACCCATCACACTGTGCCCAGTACACCATCATGCCTACCATCCTATACCCATCACACTGTGCCCAGTACACCATCATGCTTACCATCCTATACCCATCACACTGTGCCCAGTACACCATCATGCCTACCATCCTATACCCATCACACTGTGCCCAGTACACCATCATGCTTACCATCCTATACCCATCACACTGTGCCCAGTACACCATCATGCCTACCATCCTATACCCATCACACTGTGCCCAGTACACCATCATGCCTACCATCCTATACCCATCACACTGTGCCCAGTACACCATCATGCCTACCATCCTATACCCATCACACTGTGCCCAGTACACCATCATGCTTACCATCCTATACCCATCACACTGTGCCCAGTACACCATCATGCTTACCATCCTATACCCATCACACTGTGCCCAGTACACCATCATGCCTACCATCCTATACCCATCACACTGTGCCCAGTACACCATCATGCCTACCATCCTATACCCATCACACTGTGCCCAGTACACCATCATGCCTACCATCCTATACCCATCACACTGTGCCCAGTACACCATCATGCCTACCATCCTATACCCATCACACTGTGCCCAGTACACCATCATGCTTACCATCCTATACCCATCACACTGTGCCCAGTACACCATCATGCCTACCATCCTATACCCATCACACTGTGCCCAGTACACCATCATGCTTACCATCCTATACCCATCACACTGTGCCCAGTACACCATCATGCCTACCATCCTATACCCATCACACTGTGCCCAGTACACCATCATGCCTACCATCCTATACCCATCACACTGTGCCCAGTACACCATCATGCCTACCATCCTATACCCATCACACTGTGCCCAGTACACCATCATGCTTACCATCCTATACCCATCACACTGTGCCCAGTACACCATCATGCTTACCATCCTATACCCATCACACTGTGCCCAGTACACCATCATGCCTACCATCCTATACCCATCACACTGTGCCCAGTACACCATCATGCCTACCATCCTATACCCATCACACTGTGCCCAGTACACCATCATGCCTACCATCCTATACCCATCACACTGTGCCCAGTACACCATCATGCCTACCACATAAAAGCCTGATGCTGAGTCGCACGCAGCAGCGCCTGTTGGCGGTCACCCATCTGCGAGTTTATGCAAACGCAGCTACAATCTCCAACCGTGCGGCCAAATGTGCAAGGTCTGAGACAGCCCCGTACCTAGATGGCAACGCAGCCTGTGCAGCCACGCCGACCCCTCTGAGCGCATACTGTCATAAGGATGTGCCAGTCAGGGTGTGTGGGCAGGGACACCATTACTGGGACACGTCTGCTGCACTGCGTCCTGAGGAAGATTGGAGCTGCTGCACAGCCTGCAGAATGCGTGGTCAGAGTGCACAAAGGACACCCCAGCCGGTAGTGAAACATCCTGATAGCCAGATGCAGGTTGCTGCCGCCCCCAGGGCACTCAGTCCTGAACAGCGTCACCGGCCGCACTACCCTCCTTACGATCCTGGACTGAGACACCCTCTTTTAGTGTTCGTGCGCGCTCTAATACCGATTGGTGCGTCTTTATACGCCACCATCAGTCGCACCAATAAAATGTGCGCCAGCTCTTCTTCTGACCACGTCCTCCTATGCCTGTGGCTGGGAACACAGTCACACCCACTGAGCGGATTGCACGTACTACTAGCCACCTCCCAGGAACGCACATTTATGATACCGTCTGTCCCGATCGCGCAGCACCTATGAGTGCAGTCAGTGTAACGCATGCATCATGGATGTTTCATGCATGCGCATTTGCAAATAATCGCTCAACTACATGAACATCAGCATTCTGTGTGAATTAGGCCCAGACCTCGGTATCTCATGCCACCATCACTTCCCATTTCCTGGCTCCCTGGCAGGTGCGTGAAGCTTTCCTATTTGTGCAAATTATCCTATTTATCACCAAGCGCAGCTATGTAAGAGCTGTAAGTATCAGCTGAGCAAAGTGCTCCCCACCCCCATATAGCGCTTTATACCCCTATTCTTGTGTCCTGGTGATGTCTCCGGTGTAAGGCCACACCGTCTATTCACACACGATGAACAACGGAACCAGCCGATCCATCCATCAACAGAGTTAATGTCCTTTTAGATGTTAAATGGAGAGGTGAGTATCCACAAGAAGAAAGGACTTTCTTCTCGCCACGGGGTCTTTCTATTTTGTCTAAATATGCTCTTATCGATGGTCTGGTGAAACCATCTGAGAGATCTGGGCTGCACGATTTGAGTTTTTATTGCGCAACTGTTTTCTGGTGTTTCTTTCTATTGCCACCCGGGGGGAGTTAGGGTTAGGTTGCGGGGGGAAGGGAGGTTACTGTTAGGCTGCAGTAAATTAGGGTTAGGGGGGTGGGGAGTTTGAATGCTTACCTTGCCCCTGTCGGGATCGAGACCATTGGGCTGCCTGAAGTCTTTTTATTACATGGCACTTTGGTTTATTTAAATGTTTTTAATACAATTGTAGAAATTTATTTATTTATTAGTAATATTATTATTATTATTATTATTATTATTAATAACTTTTATTTGTAAGGTTGCACAAAGTGTAAAGGCATACTACATAGGCATACAGCAACAGGGTATCAGGGCATGAATACAATATGCAAACGACAACGGCATGTATTATTTATTAACAGTTGTGTACAGTATATAGCACACACGTATTACGTAGCGCTTTACAAAGTAAACCGTATTTAGTCATTCACATCAGTCCCTGCCCAAGTGGAGCTTACAATCTATATTTACCATCTCATGGATACACACTAGGATTCATTTCTAATTTCAGAAATTGTTCTGAGGAAACCCATGGGTAGTATTACATACTAACCCTTTACCCCGGGACACTCATGGATTACACAGAACATGTGTACTTCATTAGTATCCCAGTTTAAAGGGATAGTGCGGTAACTCTACCCATACAATATACCCAGGACATACAAACACCAGACAAACAGGGCCTTGGTTGTAATCAACTCATGACCTCAGTGCCCAGCTGCAGCAGTGCTAACCACTATGTAACCATGCTGCCAAATGGAACGTATTTCTCGCTAAAACTAGGCCTGGAAGATAAAAGGGTCATCGTGTTGATAGCATGACTCCTAATTACCGCCACTCCCTGATACCTGAGTAGGAAAAGGCTGTGCAGCCTCCTGCTACACAGGGAGCAGCCTCCTAAATGCACCCTCTTCAGTTCTTGAATTAAGTCTTTATAGGTGGTCTTGCAAATCTGAAGCCGAGTACACACTGTAGCGATGTCAGGCCGATATGACGATTCGTAACGACATATCACCTGCATCGCTCACTGTGTACTCATCATTGCATGCTCCCACTGGTCGCTAGCGACTGTCGCTGGTCATCCGTGCTGCACAGGGGCGTAGCCAGGAATGTGTGGGCCCCATAGCAACATTTTGACAGGGCCCCCTATCCCAATGCTCCTAGAGACACCTCTCTGCAGCAGTTGTTCATTGTATGTCCCATAATAGTGCCCTAGTTTACTTACTGAACTATAGTAGTGCCTTAGTTAATGTTATCCCCTATAGAACTACCCTTATTTATTTTATAGACCATAGTATGTCACATTGTAGTACACATTATGCAATACAGTACCCCTAAGTCACATTACTATATAGTGTCCACAGTTCATATTTCTCTGACGTCCTAAGTGGATGCTGGGACTCCGTAAGGACCATAGGGAATAGCGGCTCCGCAGGAGACTGGGAACAACTATAAAGAAAGCTTTAGACTACTGGTGTGCACTGGCTCCTCCCACTATGACCCTCCTCCAGACTTCAGTTAGAATCTTGTGCCCGGCTGAGCTGGATGCACACTAGGGGCTCTCCTGAGCTCCTAGAAAGAAAGTATATTTAGGTTTTTTATTTTACAGTGAGATCTGCTGGCAACAGACTCACTGCAGCGAGGGACTAAGGGGAGAAGAAGCGAACCTACCTAACTGGTGGTAGTTTGGGCTTCTTAGGCTACTGGACACCATTAGCTCCAGAGGGATCGACCGCAGGACCCGACCTAGGTGTTCGTTCCCGGAGCCGCGCCGCCGGCCCCCTTACAGAGCCAGAAGCAAGAAGTGTTCCGGAAAATCGGCGGCAGAAGACTTCTGTCTTCAACAAGGTAGCGCACAGCACTGCAGCTGTGCACCATTGCTCCTCATGCACACCTCACACTCCGGTCACTGATGGGTGCAGGGCGCTGGGGGGCGCCCTGAGGGCAATATAAGACACCTTGGCTGGCAAATCTACGCCATATATAGTCAGGAAGGCTATATAGGTGTAAAAATACCCCTGCCAGAATTCCAGAAAAAGCGGGAGAAGTCCGCCGGAAAAGGGGCGGGGCCATCTCCCTCAGCACACTGGCGCCATTTTTCCCTCACAGCTCCGCTGGAAGGACGCTCCCTGGCTCTCCCCTGCAGTGTCAAGCTACATAAGGGTAAAAAAGAGAGGGGGGGCACTAAATTTAGGCGCAGTATATATAATATAAGCAGCTATAAGGGAAAAACACTCATTTATAGTGGGATCCCTGTGTTATATAGCGCTCTGGTGTGTGCTGGCATACTCTCTCTCTGTCTCCCCAAAGGGCTTTGTGGGGTCCTGTCCTCTGTCAGAGCATTCCCTGTGTGTATGCGGTGTGTCGGTACGACTGTGTCGACATGTTTGATGAGGAGGCTTATGTGGAGGCGGAGCAGATGCCGATAAATGTGATGTCACCCCCTGCGGGGTCGACACCTGAGTGGATGGTGCTGTGGAAGGAATTACGCGACAGTGTCGACTCCTTGCATAAAAGGTTTGACGACATACCAAATGTGGGACAGCCGGCTTCTCAGCCTGTGCCTGCCCAGGCGTCTCAAAAGCCATTAGGGGCTCTAAAACGCCCGCTACCTCAGATGGCGGACACAGATGTCGACACGGATACTGACTCCAGTGTCGACGACGATGAGACTAATGTAACTTCCAGTAGGGCCACACGTTACATGATTGAGGCAATGAAAAATGTGTTGCACATTTCTGATGTTACCCCCGGTACCACAAAAAAGGGTATTATGTTTGGAGAGAAAAAACTACCAGTAGCTTTTCCTCCATCTGAAGAGTTAAATGAAGTGTGTGAAGAAGCGTGGGCTTCCCCTGATAAGAAACTGGTAATTTCTAAGAGGTTACTAATGGCGTACCCTTTCCCGCCAGAGGATAAGTCACGTTGGGAAACATCCCCTAGGGTGGATAAAGCGCTCACACGCTTGTCAAAGAAGGTGGCACTACCGTCTCCGGATACGGCCGCCCTGAAGGAATCTGCTGATAGAAAGCAGGAGGCTATCCTGAAGTCTATATATACACACACAGGTGTTATACTGAGACCAGCTATTGCTTCAGCATGGATGTGCAGTGCTGCAGCTGCGTGGTCAGATTCCCTGTCGGAAAGTATTGATACCCTAGACAGGGACACTATATTGCTAACCGTAGAGCATATTAAAGACGCACTTTTATACATGAGGGATGCACAGAGGGATATTTGCCGGCTGGCATCTAAAATAAGTGCAATGTCCATTTCTGCCAGGAGAGGGTTATGGACTCGGCAGTGGACAGGAGATGCAGATTCTAAAAGGCACATGGAAGTTCTGCCTTATAAGGGTGAGGAGTTGTTCGGGGATGGTCTCTCGGACCTAGTTTCCACAGCAACAGCTGGGAAGTCTACATTTTTACCCCATGTTCCCTCACAGCCAAAGAAAGCACCGTATTATCAGGTACAGTCCTTTCGGCCCAATAGGGGCAAGCGGGTTAGGGGCGCGTCCTTTCTGCCCAGAGGCAGAGGTAGAGGGAAAAAGCTGCAGCATACAGCCAGTTCCCAGGAGCAAAAGTCCTCCCCCGTTTCCTCTAAGTCCACAGCATGACGCTGGGGCTCCACAGGCGGAGCCAGGTACGGTGGGGGCCCGTCTCAAATATTTCAGCAATCAGTGGGCTCGCTCACGGGTGGATCCCTGGATCTTTCAAGTAGTATCTCAGGGGTACAAGCTGGAATTCGAGACGTCTCCCCCCCGCCGTTTCCTCAAATCTGCCTTACCAACCACTCCCTCAGGCAGGGAGGCAGTGTTACAGGCAATTCACAAGCTGTATTCACAACAGGTGATAGTAAAGGTGCCCCTACTTCAACAAGGACGGGGTTACTATTCCACAATGTTTGTGGTACCAAAACCGGACGGTTCGGTGAGACCCATTTTAAATTTGAAATCCTTGAAAACACATATAAAAAAATTCAAGTTCGAGATGGAATCGCTCAGGGCGGTTATTGCAAGCCTGGACGAGGGGGATTACATGGTATCACTGGACATCAAGGATGCTTACCTGCATGTCCCCATTTACCATCCTCACCAGGAGTACCTCAGATTTGTGGTACAGGATTGTCATTACCAATTCCAGACGTTGCCGTTCGGTCTATCCACGGCTCCGAGGGTCTTTACCAAGGTAATGGCCGAAATGATGATACTCCTTCGAAAGAAGGGAGTTTTAATTATCCCGTACTTGGACGATCTCCTGATAAAGGCGAGGTCCAGGGAGCAGTTGTTGGTCGGGGTAGCACTATCTCGGGAGGTGCTACAACAGCACGGCTGGATTCTAAATATTCCAAAGTCACAGCTGGTCCCTACGACACGTCTACTGTTCCTGGGGATGGTTCTGGACACAGAACAGAAAAAAGTGTTTCTCCCGGAGGAGAAGGCCAAGGAGCTGTCATCTCTAGTCAGAGGCCTCATGAAACCAAAACAGGTGTCGGTGCATCACTGCACGCGGATCCTAGGAAAGATGGTAGCTTCCTACGAAGCAATTCCATTCGGCAGGTTCCATGCAAGAACCTTTCAGTGGGACCTGTTGGACAAGTGGTCCGGATCGCATCTTCAGATGCATCGGCTGATAACCCTGTCTCCAAGGACCAGGGTGTCTCTGCTGTGGTGGCTGCAGAGTGCTCATCTTCAAGAGGGCCGCAGATTCGGCATACAGGACTGGGTCCTGGTGACCACGGATGCCAGCCTTCGAGGCTGGGGGGCAGTCACACAGGGAAGAAACTTCCAAGGACTATGGTCAAGTTAGGAGACTTCCCTGCACATAAATATTCTGGAACTGAGGGCCATTTACAATGCCCTAACTCAGGCAAAACCCCTGCTTCAAAACCAGCCGGTACTGATCCAGTCAGACAACATCACGGCGGTCGCCCATGTAAACCGACAGGGCGGCACGAGAAGCAGGACGGCGATGGCAGAAGCCACAAGGATTCTCCGATGGGCGGAAAATCACGTGTTAGCACTGTCAGCAGTGTTCATTCCGGGAGTGGACAACTGGGAAGCAGACTTCCTCAGCAGGCACGACCTCCACCCGGGAGAGTGGGGACTTCATCCAGAAGTCTTCCAACTGATTGTAAACCGTTGGGAAAGGCCACAGGTGGGCATGATTGTCGACGCGTTTCGGCTCTACAGGAGCCTTCCTCAAGACATGTCTTGAGGAAGGCTCCTGTAGAGCCGAAACGCGTCGACAATACTGGGCACTGTGCAACCTCGTTTACTCTAAGAAGCTAACCTTTGAGGTATTTCACATTATCTAAATGCATTTTATGAAATTTTGGACTTTTTAAGATTTTTTTATTTTTTCGGTGCAATTTATGTTTTCATTTGAGTTCCTTCTTGCGGAGTAACCAAGTGTTATTTTATGTGCATGTTTTTGGTTTTCCCAACTATGGGTTGTATGCATTACATTTTTTAAAAAAAAGAACAATCGGACTGATTGGTACTATCTCTTTTTGTGATTTGGAACTGCCATACCATATATTGTTTTTTTTGGAGTCCGAAACAGTGGTGGACTCAAAAGATACCTTTATGGGAACATCTCCACTATACATTCCGTGAGTGTGGTACGCATTCTTATTGGCACAACTATATAGGAGTAAAGATACCTTTACACATCTGTCTCTCCCCACTTTAAAGTGAGTTGAGGTATGCTCTTCCATACATACCATATGGTGAAGGACACTCAAAGAGGGTGAAGAATTTCTAAAGAAACCTTTTGTGCACACATTTATCTCCCCTATTGTGAGTTGGGGTACGCATTATATACAGACTTTCTGTTTATAGTAGTGTCCCCCTCTATCTTGATGGGATAAGGATAATTTCATCTATTTAAAAAGGAAACTAGATATACAACAACACTACACATTGTATGTCTGTTTCTTTCTTCCATACAAAATCACCGGGTATGAACTGCTCCCATTGGGAAACATCTCTTTGAGCCACTTTCAGAAGTTGTGAAGTGCCTTTTGGATCCTAAAAGATACCCTGATAGGATTATCTCTATTTCTTGTCCTGTGAGTGTGGTACGCATTTCCATCTGATACAGCAGCAATAGGATAAAAAGATACCTTTATATATTTGACTCGCTTTCACTTTTAAGTGAGTCTAGGTATGCTCTTCTACGCATACTTTATGGTGAAGGATACACAAAGAGGGTGAAGAAATTTTTAAAGAAACCTTTCCGTGCACGTATTTGCCCCTCTCAGTGTGAGTCGGGGTACGCACCATATATAGACTCCCTCCTTGTGTCACCACTTTAACTTTTTCCTATTGGGATTAGGTTAACTTTATGTACGAAAAGAACTCTGTATGCAAAACAATACTACACATTGTATGTCTGTTTTTTTGTTTTTTTCTCCATATCAAAATCATTGGTCATCTCCTATACTAACTGAGGACGTCCTGTGAATAATTGAGGAACAATCAATTGTGAACATCTTCAAGGGACGTATATATACATCTATTACCCATTTTTTCCATTTTGGCGCTTATACTGAGAAAAATTGTCTTTTTCTTGTGAAAGTTTCTGTAGTACGATTCAGCTTGCACATTCTGCGGCTGGACTGCCGCATCCTAAATCAGTGAAAGCCCATTCCACGAGGAAGGTGGGCTCTTCTTGGGCGGCTGCTCGAGGGGTCTCGGCTCTTCAACTTTGCCGAGCAGCTACTTGGTCGGGGTCAAACACGTTTGCAAAATTCTATAAGTTTGACACCCTGGCTGAGGAGGACCTAGAGTTTGCCCATTCGGTGCTGCAGAGTCATCCGCACTCTCCCGCCCGTTTGGGAGCTTTGGTATAATCCCCATGGTCCTTACGGAGTCCCAGCATCCACTTAGGACGTCAGAGAAAATAAGAATTTACTCACCGGTAATTCTATTTCTCGTAGTCCGTAGTGGATGCTGGGCGCCCATCCCAAGTGCGGATTGTCTGCAATACTTGTATATAGTTATTGTTTAACTAAAGGGTTATTGTTGAGCCATCTGTTGAGAGGCTCAGTTGTTTTCATGCTGTTAACTGGGTATTGTATCACGAGTTATACGGTGTGATTGGTGTGGCTGGTATGAGTCTTACCCGGGATTCAAAATCCTTCCTTATTGTGTCAGCTCTTCCGGGCACAGTATCCTAACTGAAGTCTGGAGGAGGGTCATAGTGGGAGGAGCCAGTGCACACCAGTAGTCTAAAGCTTTCTTTTAGTTGTGCCCAGTCTCCTGCGGAGCCGCTATTCCCCATGGTCCTTACGGAGTCCCAGCATCCACTACGGACTACGAGAAATAGAATTACCGGTGAGTAAATTCTTATTTATACCACATTAAAGGGCCCCCAGTTCATATTATGCCACACTATGGTGCCTCTTCTTCATATTGTGCCACATTACAGTACCCCAGTTCATATTACTACATGTAACATTATAATGCCCTCCAGTTCATTTTTTTTTTTTTTTTATTGTTTATTTAATTTTCAAGTTATACAAGGTTACATTAACCCCCCACAACAGGTGGGGAGGGTATATCCGTAAAACAACATTATTTTTATAGCAGAGATATAATCTAAAAACAGAGAACATGGGGTTTCCATATTGAAAAAACATTGGGGTAAATTTACTAAGATTCGTATTTTCCCGTTTCAGGTCAAAGTTCAATCACGAATGACATCGAAAGTGTAAAACTGCAACTTTTTGAATTGATTACGACTAATTTACTAAGCTGTCGTATTCGGGTTTTTCTTTTGTTCCGATGTCGATGTCATTCGTGTTTTTTTTTCTATTTTTACGGCAGTGATTAGCAAAACACTGCCGACTTTTTTTACAATCAATCTCGGCCGGATCTGTGTGATCCGTGCTGGGGTTTATTTTTTATTTTTTTTTAAATTAAACACTGTAAAATAATAAAAAAAAATGCGTGGGGTCCCCCCTCCTAAGCATAACCAGCCTCGGGCTCTTTGAGCCGATCCTGGTTGCAAAAATATGGGGGGGGAAATGACAGGGGTTCCCCCATATTTAAGCAACCAGCATCGGGCTCTGCGCCTGGTCCTGGTCCCAAAAATACGGGGGACAAAAAGAGTAGGGGTCCCCCGTATTTTTAAAACCAGCACCGGGCTCCACTAGCTGGACAGATAATGCCACAGCCGGGGGTCACTTTTATATAGTGCCCTGCGGCCGTGGCATCAAAAATCCAACTAGTCACCCCTGGCCGGGGTATCCTGGGGGAGTGGGGACCCCTTCAATCAAGGGGTCCCCCCCCCCCCAGCCACCCAAGGGCCAGGGGTGAAGCCCGAGGCTGTCCCCCCCCATCCAATGGGCTGCGGATGGGGGGGCTGATAGCCTTTGTTGTAAAAGAAAATATATTGTTTTTAGTAGCAGTACTACAAGTCCCAGCAAGCCTCCCCCGCATGCTGGTACTTGGAGAACCACAAGTACCAGCATGCGGCGGAAAAACTGGCCCGCTGGTACCTGTAGTACTACTACTAAAAAAATACCCAAAAAAAGACAAGACACACACACCGTGAAAGTATAATTTTATTACATACATACACACATACATACATACATACTTACCTTAAGTTCCCACCCAGGTCGGTCCTCTTCTCCAGTAGAATCCAAGGGGTACCTGTTGAAGAAATTATACTCACGAGATCCAGGGGTCCAGGCTCCTCGGGAAATCCAGGGGTAATCCACGTACTTGAAAAAAAAAAAAAAACGGTGTCCCGACCACGAACTGAAAGGGGACCCATGTTTGCACATGGGTCACCTTTCCACGAATGCCAGAAACCCACTCTGACTTCTGTCTAAGTGGGTTTCTTCAGCCAATCAGGGAGCGCCACGTTGTAGCACTCTCCTGATCAGCTGTGTGGTCCTGTCCTCACTGACAGGCAGCACACGGCAGTGTTACAATGTAGCGCCTATGCGCTACATTGTAACCAATGATGGGAACTTTCTGCTCAGCGGTGACGTCACTTTAGGTCAACCGCAGGGCAGAAAGTTCCCATCATTGGTTACAATGTAGCGCATAGGCGCTACATTGTAACACTGCCGTGTGCTGCCTGTCAGTGAGGACGGGAGCACACAGCTGATCAGGAGAGTGCTACAACGTGGCGCTCCCTGATTGGCTGAAGAAACCCACTTAGACAGAAGTCAGAGTGGGTTTCTGGCATTCGTGGAAAGGTGACCCATGTGCAAACATGGGTCCCCTTTCAGTTCGTGGTCGGGACACCGTTTTTTTTTTTTCAAGTACGTGGATTACCCCTGGATTTCCCGAGGAGCCTGGACCCCTGGATCTCGTGAGTATAATTTCTTCAACAGGTACCCCTTGGATTCTACTGGAGAAGAGGACCGACCTGCGTGGGAACTTAAGGTAAGTATGTATGTATGTGTGTATGTATGTAATAAAATTATACTTTCACGGTGTGTGTGTCTTGTCTTTTTTTGGGTATTTTTTTAGTAGTAGTACTACAGGTACCAGCGGGCCCGTTTTTCCGTCGCATGCTGGTACTTGTGGTTCTCCAAGTACCAGCATGCGGGGGAGGCTTGCTGGGCCTTGTAGTACTGCTACTAAAAACAATATCTTTTCTTTTACAACAAAGGCTATCAGCCTCCCCATCCGCAGCCCATTGGATGGGGGGGGGACAGCCTCGGGCTTCACCCCTGGCCCTTGGGTGGCTGGGGGGGGGGACCCCTTGATTGAAGGGGTCCCCACTCCCCCAGGGTACCCCGGCCAGGAGTGACTAGTTGGATTTTTGATGCCACGGCCGCAGGGCACTATATAAAAGTGACCCCCGGCTGTGGCATTATCTGTCCAACTAGTGGAGCCCGGTGCTGGTTTTAAAAATACGGGGGACCCCTACTCTTTTTGTCCCCCGTATTTTTGGGACCAGGACCAGGCGCAGAGCCCGATGCTGGTTGCTTAAATATGGGGGAACCCCTGTCATTTTTTTTCCCATATTTCTGCAACCAGGATCGGCTCAAAGAGCCCGAGGCTGGTTATGCTTAGGAGGGGGGACCCCACGCAATTTTTTTTGAAAAAATAAGCACTTTCCCACCCCTTCCCACTGATATACATGCACGGATCTCATGGATCCGTGCATGCCTATCCAATCACGAATAAAAAAAAAAGGTCTGTTTTTTTTTAGCACTTTTTTACGAGTTGTAATTTTTCACGGCAGTGTTTGTTTTTTTTTTGCTTTGCACTTCTTAGTAAATGACCGAGATTCATACTTAAACAGCCGCGTTTTGACCGATGGTGTATTCATTCGTAATTTTTTACTTGGACTTGCAAAAAATTACGAATGCCCTCATCTCTGCCGTGATTAGTGTTTAGTAAATTACCGAGATGACACTTTGATGAAAAAACGGCATCTCGGTCAAAATCGGGAGCTTAGTAAATTTCCCCCATTGTGTTGATAATAAAGGAAATATAGATAAAGTATACATCAAAAGCGACCAAAGCACTTTGATTAATTAGGAACCAAAAAAAGAAAAAGAAAAACAATCTCGTGGCTGTATCAGTAGGGAGAAGAAGAATAAAGAGAAAGCGAGAAAAGAAGAGAAAGGAAAGACGAGGAAAGTATAGAGTACGAAGAAAGGAGATAGAGTCGGAGGGTCCGCCGGCGCATCTCTATATACAGCAAATACCGCTCGGAGCGCCAGTGTAAAATAGGAGGCAATACCTAAGGTACACGGAAAGGTGGTAGTAAGGACGGTCACACACCTACTCTATGGGAGGCGAGACTACTGAAATCACAGTAGAAGTGCCGCGGAGCCCCCAGGGGCGCGCGTTCTACGTGCTGGAGCTTGAGAGTTAAACCATAATTCCCAAACCACAAGGAACTGGAAAGATCTGTTATGGAGGTATGCAGTGATTTTTTCCATGCTTGCGAAGTACCATACTTTATCAATGACCATCTTAATAGGGGGGGCCTCCTTCTTTTTCCAATGGAGAGCAATTGAGCAGCGAGCAGCATTTAAAATCTGTGTCAGTAATTTACCGGTATTTAGAGGTGTATTAATAATGGGGAGGCCCAGCAGAAAAGACCAAGGGTCTTTAGATATCTGGGATTGGAGCACTGTACTTATCAAGTGTGCGACTGAGTCCCAAAATAACATGATCTTGGGGCACGTCCACCAGATGTGGAGGAAGGAGCCATGACCGCCGCAACCCCTCCAGCACGTGGGCGAAGAGGAAGGAAACATCTTGTGGAGTCTAGAGGGGACAAAGTACCACCTATATAATATTTTGTAAGCATTTTCCTTCACTAGTGTTGAGATGGAGGATTGTGCGGCAGCAGTGAAGACATCCGACCAATTATGGTCAGCAGGCGGCGGACCTAGATCCCGCTCCCACTGGAGAACAAAAGCCGGGGCCGTCTGCTGCTCTCCAACCTGGAGAAGGGAGTATAGTAGGGAGATGATTCCTCGAGCAAGCGGTTTATGATAGCTATATGACTCCAGAGTGGATAAAGGTTGGAACGGGGAAGAATTCGATATAGAAGAGACAAAGTGTCTTATCTGGAAATAGGTAAAAGGGTTCGCTTCCGGGAAATTATATTTTGTTATGATGTCCGATAGAGGCGCGCACGTACCCCCAGCTAGGACATCTTGTACAAAGCGGATGTTCTTTTCCGACCATGGGCGAGATCGAGTCAGAGATTGACCCGGGGTGAAAGAAGGGTTATCCCATAAAGGGGTAAGCAGAGAGGGAGATGACAGGAGGTGAAAGCGCCGAGTACAGTAGTCCCAGATCTGGCAGGAGAATTCCAGCACAGGGTGCAGTTGCAAATGGGGGGGATCTAGTTTTGGGGGAGGATAAGAGTAAAGACGACAAAGACGTAGTATGGCCCAGTGCAGATTCTAGCTGAAGCCATCGAATGTTCTGAGCAGGGGCGAACCAAGCGACAGCTTGGCTAAGATGAGTGGCCAGATAGTAAAGGCGAATATCTGGGAAGCCTCTTCTGCCCTCCTGTACAGGTTTGCGTAAGGTGGAGAAACCTATCCTAGGGACCTTATTTTTCCAAACAAAGCGGAGAAACCAAGAGTGAACTTGCGCCAGGACAGAGTCCGGGACTTTCACAGGCAGCGTCTGAAACAGATAAAGTAGACGGGGGATTATGTTCATTTTCAAAGCTATGATTCGTCCCAACCAGGATATAATCAGAGACTGCCATTTATGGAGATCGGCCTTAATGTTGACAAGCAAGGGGGCGAAGTTTGCCTTATAAAGGTCACCATAGCGGCGTGTGATACAGATCCCCAGGTAACGGATTTTAGAAACACACCAAGAAAATTTAAAGTTGGATTGCATGTGAGCTAGGTGGGTAGAGGAGATATGGAAGGGGAGAGCTTCCGTTTTGGACCAATTGACCTTATATCCCGATACATGCCCGTACTCCGATAGAAGATGGAGAAGGTTCGGCAAAGAAGTGTGCGGTGAGGAGAGCGAAAGGAGGACATCGTCCGCAAACAGGGAGATCTTGTAGACTGAGCTCCCCACCTCTAACCCCCCAATGTCGGTCGAAGTCCGGATGCGTGCAGCCAACGGTTCTATTACTAGAGCAAATATCAGGGGTGAGAGTGGGCAGCCCTGTCTGGTGCCGTTGGAGATACCCAAAGGGTCCGACAGCACTCCATTCACGGAGACCCGTGCAGACGGATCCGAGTACAGAGCCTAAATCCCCGTGAGAAATTCCCCCTGAAAGCCAAAGTGAGCAAGAGTTTCGAACATAAAGGGCCATCCTATCCTGTCAAATGCTTTCTCCGCGTCCAGAGAAAGCAAAAGAGCAGGGGTACGGGTAAGGTTGATATGATGAGCAAGGCTGATGACCCGTCTCGTATTGTCGCGGGCTTGACGACCAGGGATGAAACCCACCTGGTCATTATGGACAAGGTGGGGCAATACGCTGTTCAATCGGAGGGCCAACATTTTCGCATATATCTTAATATCAGAGTTAAGCAGCGATATAGGTCTATAGTTAGCGCAGTTGGATGCATCTTTGCCTTCCTTGGGAATAACTATGATCTTGGCCTCCAGAGCCGATTTAGAAAAAGAGGCACCCTGCAGGACAGCATTAAATAGGGTCGAAAGGTGGGGCATGAGCTGGGGCAGAAAAGTCTTATAGTAGACGGCTGAGAAGCCATCTGGGCCAGGAGCCTTGTTAGGTTTTAAACCTTTAACGATGGTGGCGATTTCTTCATCGGAGATCCTAGCGTTTAGTTCCGCGGAGACCGTTGGGGACAGGCAAGGCAGATGGCACTGGGACAGAAAGGCCCGCACGTCCGCAAGAAAATCCGGGCTAGAATGTGAGGTCCCGTAAGCATTATATAGCTTCTTGTAGAAGCGAGAGAAAGTCTCGGTGATACGTTTAGGCTCACAAGTTTTCTTACCAGGGGAAGACTGAATAGACATAACGTTGTTCCTTGCCAGCTTAGTCCGAAGCCTAGAAGCTAGCAGCCGATCAGCCTTATCCCCCTTTTCGTAAAAAGACTGGCTGAGCCATTTCAAGCTAGTTTCCACCTTAGCTGTCAAGAGCATGTTCAATTCGCCCTTGGCAGAGGACAAAGCAGAAAGATCCGCTTCTGACCCTGACGCTTTGTGTTTCAGCGAAAGGGATGTGACCAAGTCCGAGAGTTCCCGGATACGGTTGGTTCTAGCCTTCTTGTTATAAGAGGAGGCGCTAATCAGGCATCCTCGTAAAACCGCCTTGTGGGCATCCCACAGTAACATAGGAGAGACAGTCGGGGATGTGTTTGTATGAAAGTAATGAGAAATTTCGGCGGCTATGTGGGCTTTCGTTTAGGGATTAAGAAGGATTCTGTCATTTAACCGCCATGTAGGGTGGCGAGCGGGAGGGTGTGGACCCGGGACGTCCACCGTGACTGGGCCGTGGTCTGACCACGTGCTAGGGTAAATGGAGGCGTCCAGGATGCATTGGGCAGGCTCTGTACGCAAAAAGAGCATGTCCAATCTTGTGTAGATATCATAAATAGAGGAGTAGTAAGTGTAATCCCGAGCGGTCGACTCTTTCACTCTCCATGTATCAAAGAGAAGGTGTCGGGATGGCAGGAGATTAAAAGCAGCTGCGTTACGGGAATGAGAGGAGCGCATTGATCTGGGTAGAGGTTTAGATCTGTCCATGGCGCTATCCAGGGTCACATTAAAATCCCCACCTAAAACCACATTACCGCGTCTATGCAGAGCTAGGAGGCTATTCAGGGAATGAAAAAAGGGGGCCTGAAGTTGGTTTGGAGCATAAACATTCAGGAATGTGTAGGGGATCCCATTCAACAGTCCCACTAACAATAGATATCTACCCTCAGGGTCCCTTAATATATCGGAGGGGGTGAAAGCAAGGTGGTTAGCAAAGAGTATAGAGACCCCCTTCTTTTTGCGTTTAGGATCGCAAGCATGGAAAGTGTGCGGGAAGGTTTTAGACCTAAGTTCAGGGTGTGATGCGCCCGAAAAGTGGGTCTCTTGTAAGAATATAACATCGCCTCTGAGTTGTTTGAGGGACTGAAATAGAAGAGAGCGTTTGTGTGGACTGTTCAGGCCTTTCGTGTTCAGGGAAACTATTCTAAGAACCATGGAATAAAAGTGGAGCACCACTCAGACTGAAGCGCACCGGCGGGACCCCCGAAGAGAGAGAGGGGGAAAAGAAGGGAAGAAGACCTGAGAAGGAAGAAGATAGGTGGAAAGAGAACAGAGAAGAAACAGGTTTATGGTAGTGATTACAATTAACAAACATAGAGAATCTATTCTCACAGGTCGGACCCAGGGAAAGAACAGGCCTACGGGCCTAATTCGTCCGACATCGACCGTAAGGGCCGAATGGGGGATAGGTGAACCCAGCTGCTCAGAGGAGAGGGTTGTGAGGACCGGGTCCCATGTGTGGGCAAAACCCATGCGGAGTGCAAATTGTAGTTAGTAGGTTGAAGAAGCTAAAGGAGAGGAGAGGGGGGGGAGGGGGGCAAGGCAAGGAGGGAGAGCAAACCTAAAAGAACAGGGAGAAAACATGGTGTGACGACCACCCGACCCTAGAGAAGATAGAGGTCTGTGGGCCCCCACCACCTGAATTACAGAGGAATAGGCATATAATCGCAGGGGAGGGAGAAACAAAAAAAAAACAAAAAAAAAACAAAACAGTAACATTAAGGCTATTTAGGAACACAAAAAAGAGAGCGTGATCCGGTCGGGTCACCCGGGGCCGGGGACCGCGCTGCCAACCGTGGAGGCCCCCGGTCCCAGGACCCAAACAGGCCCGACCCCCACAAACACGAAAAAGCAAAAAACAGCAAACATTAACTAGACATACGTCTCTGCAGAATGTGTGGACACTGATGGAGCATCAAAAGACATCCGGAGATCCCGTGATAGCAATTGCGGGGATGAGGCCCGTTCAAGGGCAGCACCAGATGTAGAGTCATGTAACCTTAGAGGTATGGGAGGCAGAACCAACAGTGTTCCAATCGGGGGACGGGGCCTTGAGGGAAGGAGAGGTGTTAACTGGGGGAGAGCATTGAGAGGTAGTCAGGGGGCCAGAGATGTTCAAGTGGCGGAGTAGCTGAAGGGCCTCGTCGGGGGATCTAGCAGAGAGGACTTTACCATCAGATCGGACTTGTAGGGCAAAGGGGAAGCCCCATCTGTATCTAACATTGTTTTTTTTTTTTTTTCAAATTATTTTTATTATAATCTCACACCATACAGAATAGATATACAGTATTTCGAGACATCGAGTGGAATATATAGTTAGCATTGTACAACATAATATGCACTATATATAGGCCTCTAGGCATAAGACAGGAAGTTGTAAAGTATTCAGTCTCATATAAAACCTGGTAGAGATCAAAACGTATTTTCAAACTTTTCTCTACATAAAAACCTTTATACCCTTCCAAGAAAGGTAACTCATGTATAACTAAGGATATCAGGGGATTGAGGATATGTTTCAGTTCTCCAAGCGGAGCAGACTATAGATGAAAAGGGGTGGTTTAAACCTCGGTTCTCCGCCAATATGGACAGAGTATTTCGAATTCCCTCAACATATACCTAATATCTAAAACATAAGAAAATAAACTAACATGTAATGCCTGCTATGGGACACGAGTCGTCGATCCATCCACAGAGCAATCTTCCCATATCGAGGGTCCATATTTCTAGTCAACCCGGTAGATGATTGAGAATAAAACGGAGCGGAGGAGGGATTCGGAAAAAGGAAAGGAGAGAGGGTAAATCAGATGTTCAAGGGGTTAGATTGGGCTAAAGTGTGGAGGAGGTACCATGAGGTAGATTGAAAGCATTTGTCAATGGCTTGTTTAGTGTATAAGGGTAGTGTCAGAATGTATGTGTCCCAACATTGGAACAGGGCAGGGGTGAGCCTCTCCTTATGGATAGAGGCCTCCAGCCAGTCCATGGTGAATAGAAAAAATAATCTAGAGGTCACCATCGAAAGATTAGGAGGTATGTTGTGGATCCATTGTTGTAGGATAGCCTTCCTGCCAGCCGCAGATAGTATCATAAGTAATTTTTTGTTAGACCTGGGGATGTCTGGCTGGTCAGTCAAACACCCAAACAATGCCAAAGAAACAGTGCAACTAAAGGATATGCCTAAGGAGGTGGTTCCATAATGATGTACCTCATGCCAAAACTGTGACACCAGAGCACAGTCCCAGAAGCAATGGAAGAGGTCAGCCCCCTCCGTTGAGCATTTAGTGCATTTGCTGTCTTCTGAGATGCCCATCAAAGATCGGCGTTTGGGTGAAATGTATGCCCTATGGAGCATTTTATAGGCCATCTCTTGATAGGAGCTTGCAGGGATAAGTTTTAGGGTGAGTTGAAAGTGATTTAGGAGGGATTCAGGGGTTACCGTTGAGATGTGGGAGGACCATTGGGACAGCTCTGGAAGGTCCGTGTGAGGAATGAGTTCATGACGGATACGTGTATAGATGGTTGATATAGAGTAGCATGTCGATTGGAGTAATGTATCTAGAGTGTTAAGAAAGTCATTCCCCGTCAATTTAGAAAGTACATTTTTAAGATAATGTATTGCCTGGAAGTAGGCAAACTCGTGGTGAGGGGGCAGGCCATATTTTCCTCGTGCCTCTGCGAAAGACAGCGGGACGCGAGAGGAATTAAGCAAGTTGCGCAGACTGCGGATACCAAGAGAGTGCCAGGCAATGAAGGGTTGCAGAGCCTCTCCCTCCTGAAACTCCAGGTTGCCTATAAGGGGCATCGAGAGTGAGTATAGGTGTTGAAGATTGAGAGATTTCCTCGCCATTTGCCACGCCTGTATTATGGGGAGTAGTAATGAGTTAGTGGTGATATGTAGCGCCAACTTGGAGGGTTTGGCATGGAGAAGATAACTGAGGGATAAGGGGGCGCAAAGTTGAGAGTCTAGGCTGGAGTCTGTGTAGTAATTATTGTCTCCAAGCCAGTCCATAGCAATGCGGAGGAGGCATGCAAGATTATATTGTTTAACATCAGGTAAATTGATTCCTCCTCTAGGTACCGTCTGGGACAATTTTTTCATGCTAATCCTTGGACGTTTACCAGCCCAGATGTATCTGGAGATAGAGGTATTCAGAGAAGATATATCCGACTTGGATAATAGAAGGGGGGTCATCTGTAGAACATAGAGGAGTTTTGGGAAGCTGGCCATCTTAAATAGGTTACATCTCCCTAGCATGTTAAGGGGGAGGGATTGCCAGAGACCAAGTTCGGTTCTAATCTTATGGAGCACCGGGGTGATATTAAGCCTATACAGGTGGCAGGGGTGAGTAGGGAGTGCAACACCTAGATAAGTAATATGTGTATTCGCCCATTTAAAGGGAAAAGTGGTCCCCCAACCTAATCTCGCCTGTCCATATATGGCTAGTGCCTCCGACTTACTGTAATTAATGGAAAACCCTGCAAAAGAGGAGAAACGATCAATCACAGCAATCAGCTGTGGGATCGTACGGTGAGGGTCTGACATAAAGAGGAGGAGGAGGTCATCTGCAAATGCCACCACCCGTAATTCCTGTGTACCCACCTCAATGCCCCTATAGTTTTGGTGTAGCAAAATATGGCGTATAAGAGGTTCTAATGCTAGGTCAAAAAGGAGGGGAGATAAGGGGCATCCTTGTCTAGTGCCTCTTTCCAACGTGAAGGGTGGAGATTTCACATTGTTGACTAAGACCTGTGCCACTGGGTTATTGTACAAGGTCTGAACCAAGTTGCAAAACGCTGCGCCGAATCCCTGGTGGGCGAGTACTCGGGATAGGTGAGGCCAGGCAATTTTATCAAACGCCTTCTCTGCGTCCAAATTCACAATGATGTTGTTTTTGGCCTGATTGAAGCGGGTGTGAGATATCGCAGTCAGGGCCGCTCGCACTCCTCGTGTGGATTGTCTACCCTTGACAAACCCCATCTGCGCGGGTGAGATAAGGCGGGGTAGGTAGGCTTGCAACCTATTAGCTATGATTTTGGTCAATATTTTAAAGTCCTGATTGAGGAGTGAAATGGGGCGGTATGACCCTACTTGGGCAGGATCTTTACCCGGTTTTGCGAGTACTATAAGCTTGGCTTCGTTAAAACGAAGGGGAGTCTCCCCTGTTGTTAGGATGTGGTTATATAATCGTGTTAATGTAGGGAGTATATCGGCATCCAGCATCTTATAAAATTCGGCACTAAAGCCGTCAGGGCCAGGGCTCTTTCCATTGGGTAGGGACTTAATAGTGGCCCGTACCTCATCGTCAGTTATGGGAGCATCCAGCGAGTCCCTTTCCTCCACTTCCAGCTTTGGTAACTGCGCCTCAACCAGGAATAGTTGACCATCAGTTGCGTTATCAGTGTCGGCAGTATATAAAGATTTATAGAACCTCATGAAGGCCGAGCAAATGTCAGTGGGATCAGAGAGAACACCTCCAGAGCTGTGCAACGAGTTAACCCATGTTTTGTTTCGGGGCCCCCTAACCAAGTTGGCCAAGAGTCTGCCAGACTTGTTCCCCCACCTATGGAACCTGTTTCTGCCGTAATCATAGCTGATCCGGGCCTGTTCGGTGAGAAAGGTATCATAGATTTGTTTTGCCATGAGGTACGTTTCTCTATGGGTAGGATTGTCGCATTGTTTGTAGGTGCGATATGCGAGTGTGAGAGCCGCGCTAAGTTCCTGCAATTTGGTGTTGAATTTCTTACGCTTAGAATTAACATAGGAAATAATATGACCTCGAAGGACTGCCTTAGAGGCCCCCCAGAAGAGTGGAGTGTTAGAAATTTGATCCAAGTTATCAGTAGTATAATTATGCCAGGAATGTTTGAGATGTAATAAGAAATCCTCTGAGTGTATGAGATATGCTGGGAATCTCCAACATTTAGAAATGTTCTGGGGTAGAGATAAATGTAGGGACAGGGTGATGGGAGCGTGGTCTGAAATAATGATGTCCTTGATTGAGGTGTGGGTGACTTTAAAGAAAAGGTGTTTAGATAGAAATAGATAATCAATGCGAGAGTGGGTGGAGTGCGGGTGTGAATAAAAAGAATAATCCCGTTGAAGGGGATGGTGTGTACGCCAAGGGTCTAGTAAGGTAAGTTGAGAGCAAAGAGAGGAAAGCAGAGTAGAAGAGGATCCGGGTTTTTTGGTACTCACCCCCGACCTGTCCATGGATGGATCAACGACCGTGTTGAAATCTCCCCCTAAAATTAAACTTTGGCCGCCCCAGGACAGAACTCTCTGAAGGATGTCTGCAAAGAAGAGATTGTTAGATCCGGTGGGTGCATATAGATTCAAAAAGGTATATATCACATTGTCGATGGAGACATCTAGGAGGATAAATCTGCCCTCTGGGTCGATATATTTTTTAAGGATGGAGAATTGAAGATTTCTATGAAAGAGTATAGCAACCCCTCTGGTTTTATTGGTGTAAGGAGCAGATATACATTCCCCAATCCAGGGGGCTTTTAGTGACACAGGGGAATCATGCACCCAGTGTGTTTCTTGTAGGAACACGACTTGGGGGGACAGGCGAGAGAGGTGTGCAGTCACCTTCTTGCGTTTAATGGGGCTGTTGAGACCCTCTACATTCCACGAAACTATATTAAAATCTAAAAGTGGGGCTGTCACCGGAGTTGAGGTCTGAGTGTCAGCATGGGTAGCTATGCTATCCTACCCCCGTAGATGGAAAGCAGAATATCAAAATCGTATAGGTGAAATGGTGCCCCCCCCGTCCCAATGAGCAAGGAGGGGCCAACCTATTGAGGATCGAGACACATTATCCCAGCAGGCAGAACGAGCAAACAAACAAACAGATAAAAATATCAAACTAACAGACATAGAACAATGGGAGGCATAGCCTCCAGCATGCGCAAATAGCATGCCTAAATCATATCCCGAACATTGTGTGACCCATTGATTA
Source organism: Pseudophryne corroboree (assembly GCF_028390025.1). Lineage (NCBI taxonomy): Eukaryota > Metazoa > Chordata > Amphibia > Anura > Myobatrachidae > Pseudophryne > Pseudophryne corroboree. Next base: position 994,320,882 of record NC_086445.1, read on the forward strand.
AAGCGGTTATATAGATATGCAAGCTTTAAGTGAGGGTGGACAGTCAAGTGTTAGGGTGTGCAAAATGGGTCTTTGCCGCTATCGGATCGTCAAAGAAGCATGGTTTTCCATTGACAAAGACCCGAAGACGAGCAGGGTATAACAGTGAGAACTTGATGTTATCTTCAAACAGTCGCTTGCAAATCGGGGCGAACTCTCTGCGCTTGTTGGCGACATGAGTGGAGAAGTCCTGGAAGATGAGCAGTCTTTCTCCCTTATAGAGGATGTTCTCTGACTTTCGGTAGTGGTCTAAGAGCCTGGCTTTATCCGCGTAGTTTAGAATCCGTAGGATAACAGGTCTAGGGCGTCCCGCGGATTCTCTGCGTTCAGGGCCAATTCTGTGTGCCCTTTCAATGGCCAGAGGTGAACCCTGAAGGTCCATACCTAATTTGTCGGGTAGCCAGTTGGATAGAAGGTCCAGCAGCGCGTGGCCCCTCACCGACTCCGGGATGCCCACCACCCTCAGGTTGTTCTGACGGCTCCGATTTTTCAAGTCGTCGAGTTTTTCCGTGAGGCCTTTGATTTCCGTGGTCTGGGTCTTTATAGTAGACTGTGCGGCTTGTAGATCATCCTCCAATGTGGAGACCCTCTGCTCGACATCATCCAAACGGCTACTGTGTTGGGTTAGCTGGGCCAAGGTGGAATCAATAGCTTCTTTAAGGCCCGCCAGTTTTTCGTCTAAGAGAGGTCCAAGAACCGCAGCAATGTCAGTGGGCTTCATTTTAGGCGGTTTAGTAGTTGTAGCGTTAGTACGTTTTCTTTGGGATCGAGATCGGGTGGTGGAGCAGTCGGAGTCCGAGGAATTTCTGTGGGATGTGTCCTCGCGTGCGCTTGAAATAGGACCAGTCGAGGACATTGGGGTGGACACCAGGAATTTCTCCATATGAAGTCGCTAGAAATAGATACGTAGAGTAGAAGCCATGTAGGGCGCAGTGAGCAGTTTAATGAAGGTCACATCAGCGTCGGGAGGGTATTGGAAAGTTACATTGCTATGAGGATAGCAGACATATCAGGACGTAGCGGATCGGATTTGCCGGAAACAACGTGTTAGAGGTGTCACAGTGTGATACTCCTGAACGTCACAGCAGCGTGTCGTATATGTCAAAAGGCTCAGGGTGAGGCAGCGGGAGCCGGGCATCCACAGCGATGAGTCCGCAGCTTTCGGGTAGAGCAGATGGCGGCAGGGCCGTTAAAGCATCACACCCGTTGTTTTAAGGTGTAATATAATGACTCCAGGAGATATGAGAACAGGCAGGGTTATAGAAATATAAGTATAGTGGCTGTGAGCTGACTATTCCAGTATTCGCCACAAGAGGGAGCCCTAGCTACAGCCAGCCCCAGTCAGGGAGTGAGATGGGTGCTGTGCCAGTCCCAAGATGGCCGCCGCTTATCAGCGAGATATAGGCCCACCGGAGGTCCCCCGGTCGTTGATCCCCGCCAGCGGGGGGAGAGATCTCGCCAGCAGTGATGTGTGAGACGGGGGTGGAAGGGCAGGCGCCCGGAGAGGTCGGGGATCGGCTAAGTAAAGTCCAAAGGCCGGGCGGCGCCAACCGCAAGATGGCCGCCGGCCGCCAGCCACACACTTTTCGGCCCCTACCTCCCGCAGATCGTCCGGTCACCGGTCTCCCGTGAGGGTCAGCGCCCGGTGGGTGAGTCCTCTGGTGCCAGGGAGTGCCTTTCAGGTGGGTGGGGGAGTCCGCAGGGTCGCCGCATCGGGTCCCACGGATCGCCGGCGCCGCTCCAAAATCGAGGCCCCGGCTTCTGGGGCGGAGGTAGGCCGCAATCCGCAGGGGGCAACGCAGGGCCCCCCCGATTCCGCAGCCTCTTCCTCCGGGTGCAGGGTGATGTGGTAGGGCTTAGGGGACTAGTCCCTTGCAGGTGGGCCTCCAAATCTGGTTTAGGGGTGTATTTTAATGGATTGCCAGCCGGAGCTCAGCAGAGACCCGACCTTCCCCGATGCCAGCCAGGCCACGCCCCCGTATCTAACATTGTTGTCTCTCAGGGTTTTAGTTATGTCCTTTAATTCTCTTCGTCTATTCAACGTAACCGGTGACAAGTCCTGGAAGACTAGGAGATCGGAGCCCTCGAAAGATATGGTTGGAGACATCCGAGCTTTGGCGTAGACTTGGTCTTTGACCGCAAAATAATTAAAACGTAGGATTACATCCCTCGGCGTTTTAGCATCTTGAGATTTAGGACGTAGGGCCCTGTGTGCCCTATCTAGGAGTAGCATATCGTCAGGAACTGAGGCAGCGAGTGAGCGGAACAGGCGGAGCAGGTAATCAGCGAGGTGGGTCTGTTCTACCGTCTCGGGGACGTTGCGGATTCGAAGATTGTTCCAACGGCCTCTATTATCTAAATCCTATTGCTTATCCGCTAATAGCAAAACATCTGTACGCATTTGAGCTATCTCCTGTTCTGATTCTTGTTGAAAAGCGATAAGCTCCTCGTGTTTCCTCTCAACAGCATCAACTCTGGTTCCCAAGTTGTCCACGTTCGTTTTCAGACCAGAGATAGCTTCCTGCACTTCCGCACGGATAGACTTTTTTATATTGCGCATCTCGGACAGGAGAAGAGCGACGTCCGCTTTAGTGGCAGGAGTGGAGGAAGAGTCATCGTCCGAGTCACGGTCGGATGTTGCTGATTTAGGCGGAGGCGATGATGATTTCCGAGTAGAGGACGGTGTGGAGTTCTTGAAGTAGCCCACCAAGTTATGGGCATTGGATTTTTTCCCCCCTTTAGGCATAGTGACGGAGAGGGATGAGGTAGATGGGTAGTCAACACCTGGTCAGGGACGGGAAAGCTCCTATAGCATGAGAGTCACCCACAGGACCGGGTGTATCACATATTGAGATCACATCATAGGCAGTTCATAGGGTATGGCCGGGGAGGCCCAGCCGGGTGCACTGTAGTGCTTGAGTGCAGATAAATCAGAATATAAAGCCGCACCGCAACAGGGGTGAGAGCATCCACTGGGAAGGTTAGAGATTAAGAGTGGTCACCGCTTCCCGTCCTCCGTGCCTTCATCACTACTCGGGAGGTGCGAACAGAGATAGCTGTCGCCAGCCCCCCCCCCTCCCCCTCGACTCCCCGGGAGATATTAACAAATATACAGTCTCCGGTAGTGGTATGAGGACCGCGGGTAGTATACTTTCATATGGCCTTGGTGCTATATAAATATGCGGGTTGTCGCCATGCGGTAGCCCCCCACGTGGCCTTAGGGCAACATCAGGCTGGTAGACACATAGCTAGGGGCCTGTGCATCTTAGCACAATAGCACAATACCAGTACCCAGTCAGGCCAGAATATAGGTATGTGGCACGTTGCAGCAGGGGATCTGCGGGCACAGTACAGCCTCTGAGGGTGTGAGGGACTCTGCAGTCACAGTGGCCAAACTGGCGAGGGGCGGCTGCAGCAGTTGGCAGGCAGGCCGGATAGGGGCAGCTGCAGCAGCTGATAATGTTATTGTTGCCCCAGCAGGGGTAAGCAGCAGTCACAGCCGGCTGGAGAACTCCCTATGGCAGGCAGCACTATGTGGGTGACACCAGATTCACCAGCTCTAGCAGAGAACACAGCCCGGGAACCAGCCCCCTGTCTTAGTGCAGGAGTGTGGGCGGCAGTATGCAGCGGGGAGAGAGAGAGCAACGATGTCACCTCAAGATGGCCGCCGGGCGTCCCGCGATCCCGTCCGCTCTGCAAGGGCTCCGGCGTCCTCGGGCGGCACAGGTAGGCAGCGGACGGATGGTGGTCGCTGCTAGCCGCGGCCAGCGGCCGCGCGGGTGCCGGGGGTCAGGAGGAAATCCGCGGTCAGATCCGGAGGCTCACGGTGCCGTCGCCGGGACGGGGCGAAAATCTAGGCCCCGGCTTGAAGGGGTCCTGTAGGCCGCAATCCGCGGGAGCACAAAGTACAACTCCCCGACTCCGCGACTTAAACAGGGACACTGCTGGGGGAACAGGAGGGACAGGGGAGCCGCTGGTAGCAGAAATAGAGCACAGAGAGGGTATTAGTAGGAGATTTGGAGCCCCAAAGCACAGGAGCTCACACAATGCGTGTCTATCTCCTCCAGCAGCCCCCTCCAGTTAATTTTATACCACAGTAGAAGCGGGTCCAGGCTGTAACTAGATATATTGGGGGTCATTCCGAGTTGCTCGCTCGCTGCCGATTCTCGCAGCGCAGCGATTAGGTAAAAAAAATGGCATTTCTGCGCATGCGTATGCCCCGCAATGTCATTATGTGTATAGGGGCACTAATAATATGCAGCAAATGTGTAGGGGGCACTATGTGTGTCATTATGTGTATAAGGGCATTAATAATGTGTGGTATATATGTAAGGGACATTATGTGTAAAAGGGCATTAATAAAGGTTGTCATAATGTGTAAGGCGCATTATGTTTATAAGGACATTAATAATGTGTAAGGGGCATTACTGTGTGGAATTATGTGTATAAATGCATTACTAATGTGTGGCATTATGTGTATAAGGTGCTTTACTATGTGGCGTTGCGTATAGAAAGGGCACTACTGTGTTATCTAATATGAATAAAGAGCAATAGGGTGTGGTGTAATGTGAATAAGGAGCAATTCAGTGTGATGTAATGTGAATAAGGGGCTCTACTTTGAGGAGTAATGTTTATAAGGTAAAGTGATACTACTGTGGGATGTAATATGAATTATGGACACTATCGCATGATCAAATGTGAATAAAGTTGCATTACTGTGTGGCGTAATTGGAATTGGGGTTACTATTGTATGCCATGCCCCTTGCCAGCAAAAACACACCCCTTTTGGGCTGTGCGCCAAATGTGCAAACTGTTCCTATTTAAAATATAGTGGGTACAAACACCAAAATAAATACTGCTATGGGTGAGGAGTGATGGTGCTGGGAAAGAGGTGCAAGGTCAGAGGAGGAACCAGCGGTGGTGCTAGGGGGCACCAGCCAAAATCTTGCCTAGGGCATCATATTGGTTAGGGCTGGCTCTGCTGGGCCCCATAGCAGCTGCACTGCCTGCACCTATGGTAGCTACACCCTGTATATAGCACATGTAGCTGTGACAGGGAAGGTGGCCCCTATCAGCTCTGGGCCCCATAGCAGCTGCACTCCCTGCACCTATGGTGCTGCACATCAAACTTAGCGATATCGCTAGCGTCCTTGTTTATGCTGATGAAGGACGGAACATGATCACTACGTCCTTCATTAATGTCACTGCAGTGTGTACGGGCAATCCCCGCTGGCGGCCATTCGTTCTGATGTCAGAACAGACCCTCCAACATGACCCGCCCCACTAGGTACAAAATGCTCTGTTTCTGGACTTCTCTCTTAATTTATGATTTCCATCACCTGTGTTGAACTAGTTAAATGATAAGAAAGCTGTTTCTTCGCAGGTGATGGCAATAATAAATTAAGAGGGAAGTCCAGAAACAGAGCATTTTGTACCTAGTGGGGCGGGTCATGTTGGAGGGTATGGTCAGAACCAATGCCCGTCGTCCCAGTGTGTGCCCACCCTTACGGAGTATCATTCTGCTCATCAGTGTAATGTCGCGTTGATAGAAGAACTTAGATAATTATTTGTTTTGACATCAAAATAATAATAATGAACACATAACTGCATAATGGGTGACTCTCGTACTACTTTTAGTTCTATTGAAACACAGATAAAACAGACATAAAGGTAGTGTAAACAGACACCAGTTCCCTAACAGAGACTGCATAAGGTGTGCAGATCAGCCAGCAGGAGAGTGCAGGAGGTTGCGTGAGACGGGAGTGTTGTCAGCAGTCTCCACCCATTGTTGTATTTTCCTGTAACTCTGTATATTCCCCACATCTGAAAATGAGGAAGTGACAGCGTGGTGGCTGAGTGTGACGAGTACAGAGCACACACATACCCCATCATGTATCGCTATGGACTGATTGCTTTTGTCTGTGTCTGGGTATCAGGTGAGTTGTGTTATTTAGCATTGTAACTGCTACCAGCAGACGTTAAGGTGGAGAGAGATAAAGCATACCTCCCAACATGACCCTCTCCAGGAGGGACACAATGCTCTGCTCCTGCACTTCCCTCTTAATTTGTGATTGCCATCACCTGTGCTGAAACATCTTTCTTATCCATTAACTAGCTCACCACAGGTGCCGGCAATCACAGAGAAAGGGAAAAGTCCAGAAGCAGAGCATTGTGTCCCTCCTGGAGAGGGTCATGTTGGGAGGTATGGATAAAGTACCAGCCAATCAGCTCCTAGCTGCCATGTTACAGCCTGTGTTTGAAAAATGGCAGTAGGGAGCTGGTTGGTTGGTTCTTTATCTCTCTCCACTTTATCACTCTCCAAAGCTTAGTACATAGACTCCCTTAAGATGAAAATTAGTATTGGCCAGGAGGATTACAGGCTTGTTAACATGGTTATGACTTTGGTTTGAGAGTAGATTGGTTTCACACCATCGATGTTTACATTCTGATGGTAGTGTTTTTACCGTGCGATGGCAGCTTTCCAATGCTTGCCACCATCGAATGGCAATGATTTGATAGTGTTCCGATGTGTACTATTTTTAATTATATATGTACTATTATTGCACACAGGGTCTGATTCAGTGCTCAATGTTGATACTTACACGGCTGAGCAATTATCATCCGTCTGAGCATGATCGCACTGTGCAAACGTCAGGGTACCTTAGCGAAGTCGCTCGCAGTGAGAATTTAATCGCAAAGTGAGTGAGAGCCAGGGACTATTGGGAGGCGGTTATGTGGAGTGGCCGTAATAATGCAGGCGTGTCACTCAGTCAGGGGGAGGTGTTGTTCTGTCCTGCTCTGCCTCTTCCAGTAACAGTCTGACTCCGCCCACTCCGGCTGGCCACGCTGCAGGGGTATTGTTAGGACAACTGCTCATGGTATCGCAACATTTGATGTTGGAAGCCCATCACGCCATCCGATGATGGGCGTCCTACAGTATGTCCAGGGCTGTAACTAGATGTGTGACCGTTACCGTCGTACAGAGCGCAGGGGCTCTCTGGGCGACTCATGGCCTTTCTGGCTAGCAGGATGCCTGAAATGCCACCCAGGTGCCAGGATCGATGTTGCAGCGCCACCAGGGCATCCTGTGGACGCTCCTGATGGGCACCCTGCGGACTGTGCAGCTGATTGCAGTGTTCTCAGGATGCCCCAGTCAGCGCTGCACTTACCAGTGTTGCCAGCCCTACCTTATCTGTGCGACTGCGCACTGAGGAGGCGGGGGGCAGAGCAGGAGGCATTTGTGCCATGTTACGGCTCTGCCGATGTCCACCCCTAGATGGGAGCAAAGCAAAAAAGAGCAAGTACCTGTGCACCTGGGCAAAACCATGTTGCCCTGCAGGTGGGGCAGATTTAAAATGTGCAGAGAGAATTAGGTACAATGGTGGTCATTCCGAGTTGATCGCTAGCTGCTTTCGTTCGCTGTGCAGCGATGAGGCAAAAAAAAACGGCACTTCTGCGCATGCGGCGCAATGCGCACGCGCGATGTACTATTACAATGAACAATGTAGTTTCACACAATGTCTAGCAAAGCTTTTGAGTCGCACTGCTGGCCGCAGAGTGATTGACATAAAGTGGGCGTTTCTGGGTGTGCTGAAAAACGCAGGAGTTCCCGGAAAAACGCAGGCGTGGCTGGGTGAACGCAGGGAGTGTTCGTGACGTCAAAACAGGAACTGAACAGTCTGAAGTGATCGCAAGCGCTGAGTAGATCTGAAACTACTCTGAAACTGCACAAAAAACATTGCCGCCGCTCTGCGATCCTTTCGTTCGCACTTCTGCTAAGCTAAAATACACTTCCAGTGGGAGGCGGCATAGCGTTTGCACGGCTGCTAAAAACAGCTATCGAGCGAACAACTCGGAATGACAACCTATGTGTTCCCAGATTAGAGCAATGTGTTCCCAGATGATCCGCTGGCCAACGGACCGACATATTGCACTGTGTGTACATACTGTGTACATACAGCACAATGTAGTGGTACGATGGCGTGATGTCCATACCATGCTGCATTCAGCCGCAGTGTGTAAGATCGTGCACACGCACAACGGCCGGGGCGCGTGCACAGAACACCTGGATGCAGTCACTGCGAGCGACCGCGCGGCTGCGTCCAGGTCTGAATGAGGGCCATAGTACACTATATCTTCTGGTTGGCCCGTCAGCATGGCCGTCCAGAAGAAATCGTGTGTGACCAGCGGTATTATGCAATCAGGCGTACACACTGTGGGGGTCATTCAGAACTGATCGCACGCTAGCTTTTTTTGCAGCACTGCGATCAGGTCAGAACTGCACATGCGTATGCACCGCAATTCTTCAGGCGCGTTGCCCCCCGGTGACTGGGATCGCCGGACAGCAACGAGAACGAAGAAATCGATCGCACCGGCGATCGCAAGAAGATTGACATGAAGAGGCCATATGTGGGTGTCACCTGACCGTTTCCAGGGAGTGTCCGGAAAAACGCAGGCGTGTCCAGCCATTGGAAGGGAGGGTTCATGACGTCAGCTCCGGGCCGGATCATCGCACTGGAAGAGCAAGTCCTGAGCTGTGCAGAGACTGCACAAATGTTTGTTTGTTCAGCTCTCTGCACATGCGATCGCACCCCTGCACAGCGACTACCCCCTCTCCCTGTAGGCGGTGACTACCTGATCGCAGGGATGCAAAAAACGCACCCTAGCGATCACATCTGAATTAGGCCCTGTATGAGCCGGATGATATGTCGCTCTAATTTGTCCGGAAACAACATATTGGGGGTAATTCCAAGTTGATCGCAGCAGAATTTTTGATAGCAACTGGCCAAAACCATGTGCACTGCAGGGGGGGCAGATATAACATTTGCAGAGAGAGTTAAATTTGGGTGTGGTGTGTTCAATCTGCAATCTAATTTGCAGTGTAAAAATAAAGCAGCCAGTATTTACCCTGCACAGAAACAATATCACCCACCCAAATCTAACTCTTTCTGCACATGTTATATCTGCCTCCCCTGCAGTGCACATGGTTTTGCCCAGTTGCTATCAAAAATCCTGCTGCGATCAACTTGGAATTACCCCCATTGTGCGTTAGATTTGGGTGAGTACACAATCAAATCTAAATTGCAGTGTGAACATAAAGGTGCCAAGTATTGTAGGCTGCATGCAAAAGCAGCCAGCATTTATCCTGCATGTAAAATAATAAATGTTCATGTATTTGAACAGTTACTTGCTCTTTTTTTTGCTTTACTCCCAAATGAGAATTAAGCCCTTTGTACTTCAGTACAACCCGGGTCAGATTGGCCCGCCGGGAAACCGAGACAGTCCCTGTTGGGCAGTCGTACGGCCGTGCCCCACACTCCCCTCAGTGGCTTACTTGCTGTATTTTTGTTTTAGTCCCAGATGAGAATCAGGCTCTTTATACTTAATCAGTGAGTTCAGTACAACTTCTTTGGGCATGGTGGTTCCGGCAGGATGAGGAGATTTTATGGGGACTTTTGGGTCCACGTGGGAGAGGGGGGGGTGCTTAATAACACGGGGGTTGATGATGCCTAGTGACTGACAGTTCCCCCACCCCCCCACCCCACCCCCCCGACGGAGGGGAACCCCAAAGGTAGGCAGCTATGGTCTATACAATGTCCTTTGCATTGGGCTCTGTTAAATAAGCTCTCTGCTTTAAAGTTTATTTCTCATACGTCCTAGAGGATGCTGGGGTCCACTTCAGTACCATGGGGTATAGACGGTTCCGCAGGAGCCATGGGCACTTTTTAAGACTTTTCAAGGGTGTGAACTGGCTCCTCCCTCTATGCCCCTCCTCCAGACCTCCGTTTTAGAAATGTGCCCAGGCAGACTGGATGCACTCCAGGGGAGCTCTACTGAGTTTCTCTGAAAGACTTTATATTAGGTTTTTTATTTTCAGGGAGGACTGCTGGCAACAGTCTCCCTCCTTCGTGGGACTTAGGGGGCAGAAGTTGGAACCAACTTCCTGAATAGTTTCATGGCTCTGCTTCTGTCTGACAGGACACCATTAGCTCCTAAAGGGTACTGAACGCTAGCTGCGGCTATGTGCTCACTCTCACAGCCTGCCGTCACCCCCCTTACAGAGCCAGAAGTCAGAAGACAGGTGAGTGTAAGAAGAAGGATCTTCAGTCATTGTGGCGGCTAAAAGGTACCGTGCAGCGGGCGGGAATGCTGCGCGCCATGCTACCCACACACACACACAGGCACTGCAGGGCGGGGGGGGGGGGGGGGGGCTGGGCAGCATGAAACCTACTAAACTGGCAAAAATAAGGGGCATAAGATGCTGAGGCACAGTCCTACCCCCGCAAGTATAAGTATCAGTATCAAAAAATCTGAGGAGAATCGCGCCATTACAGGGGTGGGGCATCCTCCTCAGTCAGCCAGCACACTACTCAGCGCCATTTTCTCTCCCTCCAGGCTGCAGAGAAGAACGCTGGTCCTCCTTCACTGCTGAACCAAGTATCAGGGTGCAAAACGGGGGGCACAGTGAAATTTGGTGCTATATATCGTGTGAAAATATCATTATAAAAGTGCTGCAGGTCTGTGGGCATTTTGTGTTCACAGACATTTTATTACTGGCGCTGGGTTGTGAACTGGCAAATCCTATCTGTGTCCTTCTGACAGATTTTACTGTGGGTCTGTCCCCTATAAGTCCCGGAGTGTCTGTGGTGTGGTTTTGCACGTGTGACATGTCTGAGGCAGGGAGCTCTTTCCCGGAGGAAGCCATTTTAGGGACACAGAGTTGTAATGTGGTGGCGCTGCCGGCACACCACGAGCCTGAGTGGGTGAAAGAATTACGTGATAGTGTGAATCATATCAGTAAGAGATTGGATAAGTCTGAGTCTCATGCAGAGAGCTGGAGAAAATCAGTGGAAGATGTGATTTTTAATAGTTCTGCCTTTTCATCCGCAGGCGACCCCTCTGGGTCACATAAGAGACCTTTTGCTCAAATTGTACAAACTGATACCGACACGGACTCTGATTCCTGTGTCGACACTAGTGATTCCAGTGGAATAGATCCTAAATTGGCAAAAAGCATTCAATACATGATTGTTGCTATAAGGGAGGTTTTGGAAGTTACGGAAGCCCCTCCTGTACCTCAGGAGAAGGCTTATTATTATAAAGAAAAGAAAATTAATGTAACTTTCCCTCCATCTCACGAGCTAAATACTCTCTTTGAGGGAATTTGGGCAAACCCTGAAAAGAAATTTCAGATTCCCAAAAGGATTCAGGTTGCTAATCCTTTCCCGGCGGAAAGGTGGGAGTCTCCCCCAGTTTTAGACAGTGCCCTGTCACGATTAACAAAATAGGTGATTCTCCCTGCACCTGGGACGGCAGACCGCAAGTTGGAGACTACGTTAAAATCTATTTATGTGGCCAATGGTACATTGCTCAGGCCCACCATTGCTTGCGCGTGGGTGAGTAGGGCTATCGAAAAATGGTCAGATAACTTGTCATCTGAAATTTACACGATAGATAGAGATGAGATACTCTTAACGTTAGGTCATATCAAAGACGCTGCTGCATACATGCTAGAAGCCATGAAGGATATTGTGCTTTTAGGTTCGAATGCCGCTACCATGGCAGTCTCGGCTCGGAGGTCGTTGTGGATTCGCCAGTGGAATGCTGATGCAGATTCCAAAAGAAATATGGAGGCGCTCCTGTATAAAGGTGAGGCCTTGTTTGGAGATGGGCTGAATGCGTTGGTCTCTGCGGCTACCGACAGTAAGTCGACATTTTTGCCTTATGCTCCTGCACCGGCGAAAAAGACACACCACTCTCAGATGCAGTCCTTTCGGCTCAACAAATACAAAAAGGCCAAAGGTTTCCCCTTCTTTGCAAGTAGGGGGAGAGGACGAGGAAAAAAGTCTGCAGCGTCTCCCGGATCGCAGGAGCAGAAGTCCACCCCTGCTTCTGCCAAATCTGCAGCATGACGCTGGGGCTCCCTTGCTGGAGTCCGCTCGGGTTGGGGCACGTCTGAAACTTTTCAGTCAGATCTGGCCTGGACCCATGGGTTTTGCAAATAGTGTCCCATGGATACAAGCTGGAGTTTAAAGACGTCCCCCATGCCGATTTTTCAAATCCACCTTACCAGCTTCTCTTCCAGAGAAGTAGTAAAGGCTGCAATTCAAAAATTATGTCAGGATCAAGTCATTGTCCTGGTGCCCTTGTCACAGCAAGGAGAAGGTTTTTATTCAAGCCTCTTCGTAGTTCCGAAGCCGGACGGCTTGGTCAGACCAAACTTAAACCTGAAAAATCTGAATCTCTACCTGAGAAGGTTCAAGTTCAAGATGGAATCTCTGAGAGCAGTGATTTCCAGTCTGGAGGAAAGGGACGTCATGGTGTCAGTAGACATAAAAGATGCTTACTTACATGTTCCCATTTATCCTCCTCACCAAGCTTATCTGAGATTCGCAATACAGGATTGCCATTACCAGTTCCAGACGTTGCCGTTCGGACTCTCCACGGCACTGAGAGTATTCACCAAGGTGATGGCAGAGGTGATGGTCCTCCTTCGACAAAAAGGAGTCAATATAATTCCTTACCTGGACGATCTCCTGATAAAAGCGAGATCCAGGGAATGGTTGGTGCAGAACATTGCACTCTCCCTGTCAGTACTCCAACAACACGGTTGGATCATGAATTTTCCAAAGTTGCAGTTGGAACCGATGACAAGATTGTCCTTTCTGGGGATGATATTGGACACAGAAGTACAGAGGGTATTTCTTTCAGTGGAAAAGGCTCTGGAAATCCAGAGAATGGTCAAACAAATTTTGAAATCAACAAGAGTGTCGATCCATCAATGCATTCGGTTGTTGGGGAAGATGGTAGCGGCCTACGAGGCCATACAGTTTGGCCATTTCCATGCCAGAGTATTCCAGTAGGACCTGTTGACAAGTGGTCCGGATCCCACCTACACATGCACCAGAAGATAGTCCTGTCCTCCAAAGCCAGGATTTCGCTCCTGTGGTGGCTACACAGTTCTCACCTACTAGAGGGATGCAGGTTCGGGATTCAGGACTGGGTCCTGGTAACCACGGATGCAAGTCTCCGAGGCTGGGGAGCGGTCACACAGGGAAAAAGTTTCCAAGGAAAATGGTCAAGTCAGGAAACCTGTCTTCACATAAACGTTCTGGAATTGAGAGCCATTTACAACGGCCTTCTACAAGCGGGGCATCTTCATCAAGATCAACCCGTGCTGATCCAGTCAGACAATGTAACAGCAGTCGCGTACATAAACCGTCAGGGCGGAATGAAAAGCAGAGCCGCAATGGCAGAGGTGACAAAGATCCTCCTCTGGGCAGAAAGACATGTTAGAGCTCTGTCTGCAATTTTCATTCTGGGAGTGGACAACTGGGAAGCAGACTTCCTCAGCAGACACGATCTCCATCCAGGAGAGTGGGGCCTCCACCAAAAAGTGTTCGCAGAGGTGACAAGTCTTTGGGGAATACCTCAAGTAGACATGATGGCATCTCGTCTCAACAAGAAGCTTCAGAGATATTGTTCCAGGTCGAGAGACCCTCAAGCAATAGCAGTGGATGCACTAGTAACCCAGTGGGTGTTTCGTTCGGTGTATGTCTTCCCTCCACTTCCACTAATACCGAAAGTTCTCAAGCTCATAAGAACAAGGGTTCGAGACATCTATCCTGCTGCTGCTGTTTGGGGGGACCCGCGGAGTCGGGGAGCACTTTGAAGTGCTCCTGCGGATTGCGGCCTTCCCCCCAAGGTGAAGCCGGGGCCTGGAATTGAGAGGCTGCCCGGACTGGCCGCTGGAAGGAAGAGCCCTGCCGTGGACTGTTCCTCCTCGGCATACTGCCGCCCTGTTTGGACCCTCCGAGGTCCCCCCGGTGGACGGAGAGTCGTGCCCCGCTGAGTGGGTGAGTCCGCTCCGTGATCGGAGCTTCCCTGCTAGCCGCCGCGCCCGCTGCCCCCCGGAGCTGCGGAGGCCGCCGTGCCGTCAGACGCGACCTCCCTCCCCTGCCTCTTCCGTCCTCCTGGTAGCCTGGGACGCAGAGAGCCGCGCGGCCGGCCGCCTGGGCCCGCTATCCTCCCGCTCCCCTCTGCAGCGGGGATGGGAGGCCTACTGACGGCGGCTGGACGGGAGCCTAGATTTACCCCCGGGCCGACGCACAGTTCCGGAGCCGCGGGGAGGAAGCACACACCTCTCCCCTGCCCTCTGGAGCTCTATCCATCGCAAGGCCAGCTGGAGGGGCTTCTCCTGCCGGTGCTCACTGCTATGGGTACCTGGCTTGGCTGGGGCCGCCGGGGATTGGTGGGGCTTAGTGAGGCCCGGTGGCCATCTTGGAGGGGGCCCTCTGCCGACACTGGGATTCAGGGGCGCACGGAGGGGGCTGTGGGTCCGCAGCGGAACAACGGGGAGCCACAATACCATCAAGGGATTAGTGAGCGGCTACTGCCATAAGTCCTCAGTGGCACTCCCCCACCACATTATAATACGGTCCAGCCTCTGCTTCCCCCCCGTCCCAGGACGTCACTGCTGGTCCCTACCTCTGCGCGCACCGACTCCATAAACAGGTCTGATTGCTCCAGGGGGACTGCAGAGCCACCAGTGGCCCTGTCACAATCCTGACTGTAGGTTTTATATTTGGTGACTTACCCCTGCCATCTGTCCTGGATCCTGTGTCTTTTCACTCACGGAGTTAAACAGCTTGTCAGTTTTCCTGAGTTCTCTGCCTGAGAGGTAATAGTTAATTAGCTCCACCTGTGGTGATCTCCTGTGTGAGGCTGAATTCAGTAATCTGAAGTTCAGGCTTCAGTGTTCTCTCGGCCTGCTAGGCCTCGCTGCACTTCACAGCCTCCTCTAGAGTAGTCACATGACAGTGACGTCACCTGACCCAGAGTTGTCCAATCCTCTGCCAGCCTGAGACTCTCTACATCACCTAATCCTGCCCACCAATCATCAGGGACCAGGAAGTATAAATCAGGAGGCTGAGTTGGAATCTGGGCCAGTTCCTCATGTCACATACAGCCTTGTGTGAGTCTTATGCTGAGCTCCCTTAAGGTAACCTTTGTACCTAAGTTCCTGTGGAAACTCTGTTCCCTTGTTCCCGTATGGTTTACTTGTGTGTTGCCATTTGATTTCATCATTTTCCCTGAGTCTCAATGTAAAGGCACAGCTGCAATGTTTCGTCTTAAAGGCACAGTACTGAATTCCGTGTTC
This sequence comes from Pseudophryne corroboree, assembly GCF_028390025.1. NCBI lineage: Eukaryota > Metazoa > Chordata > Amphibia > Anura > Myobatrachidae > Pseudophryne > Pseudophryne corroboree. The sequence goes on from NC_086445.1 coordinate 994,336,081, forward strand.
TCCACTGAAAACCACAGAAGTCGTGTTTCAGTTTTACTACTGTTGTAGTTGGGACCTCCGTGACTCAGTACCTCCGTGCCTCAGTACCTCGTGCCTCAGTACCTCCATGCTTCCAGCACCTCCGTGCCTCAGTACCTCCGTGCTTCCAGCACCTCCGTGACTCAGTACCTCAGTGCCTCATCATCTCCGTGCCTCAGTACCTCCATGCTTCCAGCACCTCCGTGTCTCAGCATCTCCGTGCCTCAGTACCTCCGTTCTTCCAGCACCTCCGTGCCTCAGTACCTCCGTGCTTCCAGCACCTCCGTGCCTCAGTACCTCCGTGCTTCCAGCACCTCCGTGCCTCAGTACCTCCGTGCTTCCAGCACCTCCGTGCCTCAGTACCTCCGTGCTTCCAGCACCTCCGTGCCTCAGTACCTCCGTGCTTCCAGCACCTCCGTGCCTCAGTACCTCCGTGCCTCAGCACCTCCGTGCCTTAGTACCTCCGTGCCTCCACGCATCCCAGTGCCTCTACGCACCTCAGTGTCCCCAAGCACCTCAGTGTCCCCAAGCACCTCAGTGTCCCCAAGCACCTCAGTGTCCCCAAGCACCTCAGTGTCCTCAAGCACCTCAGTGTCCTCAAGCACCTCAGTGTCCTCAAGCACCTCAGTGTCTCCAAGCACCTCAGTGTCTCCAAGCATCCCGTGCCCTTTAGCACAGTTGAACCTGGTATTCTTCACTGATTCATCAGCGCCTTTCCAGTTCTGTCTTTCAGGAGACCTTCAGCGCCCCCATGTGCTTCCTGTCTGCCGACCTAATCCTGTATGAGGAGAGCCTAGATTCGGCCGTCTCTGCCGCGGTTCCTCTTCCCAGTCATCGGAAGAATACTCGAGTCCACAACATTTCCAAACCAGGTCAGTGGTAGTATTCACATAATCCTCCAGTCGCCCGCACAGACTTCACTACACCGGGTTCACAAAAACCTCAGTCATGACAGTAGGAACTGGCCACATGGACCCGGCCGAAAGTGTTTGTCTGACGCATGACCTCCTAAGCAATATTGCAGGACGCTTGGGAGGTCTGGAGTCGACTCAGCATCGATTGGCACAGTGTCTGCAGCGGAATTCGTCCTCCAGAGATTCTATGACCTTCTGCTCTAAGACTCCTGACCAACTGCAGATTTTCTACCAAATGTTACTACAGTTACAAGAACTTTTGCCTAGTATTCTCTCTGTGATGCCTGATCTCCTCAGGAATACTACCAACGTTGTTGATCCTGTTTTGTCCCATTCAGTTAATAGAGTCTCTTCCTCTGCGCAAGGGAAAGTTTTTCATCAGAGCTATCCACGGCCCAAGCTCTCTGAAGCTGAACGTCAGCGGCGTAAGGAGCTACATCTCTGTCTTTACTGTGGAAATTCTGGTCATTTTGTTAAAGACTGTATTCTTCGCAAGCCAGGTAATAGTGACAAATCTCAGTATCATAGTGCTCATGTCTACAAGTCATCCACAGTATCCGATCCATCTGCTGCTGACGGGGGTATCAAGAAGGCTACTCTTCTGAGAGAGACTCAAATTTATGACTGGGGTCCGGTGGTTAAAAGACCTTATCCCAAGTTGGGTGTCCAGAGAAGAATGTTCAAGCCATTTACAGTCACAGAGGAGTCCGTGTCCACAGCCCCAGGAGGGGCGTCTTCAGAGCGTCCAGCCCCAGGAGGGGCGTCTTCAGAGCGTCCAGCCCCAGTGAGGGGTTCAGAGCGCCCAGCCCCAGAGAGTCTACAGGGTGCTGCCCAGCCAGAGATTCTACAGAGTGCTGCCCAGCCAGAGATTCTACAGAGTGCTGCCCAGCCAGAGATTCTACAGAGTGCTGCCCAGCCAGAGATTCTACAGAGTGCTGCCCAGCCAGAGAGTCTACAGAGTGCTGCCCAGCCAGAGAGTCTACAGAGTGCTGCCCAGCCAGAGAGTCTACAGAGTGCTGCCCAGCCAGAGAGTCTACAGAGTGCTGCCCAGCCCCGTGAAGAGGGGGCTTTTGCCTCAGCCCAGCCCCGTGAAGAGGGGGCTCTTGCCTCAGCCCAGCCCCGTGAAGAGGGGGCTCTTGCCTCAGCCCAGCCCCGTGAAGAGGGGGCTCTTGCCTCAGCCCAGCCCCGTGGAGTGGGGGCTCTTGCCTCAGCCCAGCCCCGTGAAGTGGGGGCTCTTGCCTCAGCCCAGCCCTGTGAAGAAAGGGCTCAGCCCGTCCCGGTTCCAGCCGGTCCAGCAATACTCCAGGCCCTGCCTGGTCAGTCCGTCCCGGTTCCAGCCGGTCCAGCAATACTCCAGGCCCAGCCTGGTCAGTCCGTCCCGGTTCCAGCCGGTCCAGCAATACTCCAGGCCCAGCCTGGTCAGTCCGTCCCGGTTCCAGCCGGTCCATCAATACTCCAGGCTCCGCCTGGTCAGTCCGTCCCGGTTCCAGCCGGTCCAGCAATACTCCAGGCCAAGCTTGGCCAGTCCGTTCCGGTTCCAGCCGGTCCATCAATACTCCAGGCTCCGCCTGGTCAGTCCGTCCCGGTTCCAGCCGGTCCAGCAATACTCCAGGACCAGCCTGGTCCGTCTCCTTTGGCTCCAGCCAATTCAAGTATCCTCGGATCCAATCCAGTCCTACTCGTCCAGCCAAAGCTTTCTTCAGTTTCATCCTCTAAGCTTTCGTCTGATGGTTTTCCACCTATTTACTTTGATGGAGATTTATTGCAATATGCCGCTCTGGTTGAACAATTTCTCTCTCGGATGGAGTCTGATCCTTCAGGTGCAGTAACTCTTTCCAACATTACTCGATATCTGTTCCTGGCATTCAGAGGAAGAGCTTTGGAGTGGGCCAACATGCTCTTTGAGAGTAATGATCCTGTGTTCCATGACTTACAGACTTTCAGTAACGCTGTAGTTAAAGAATTTAGTCCTAAACCTTTGGAATCTGCATCAACGAAGGTCCTAAATTCTTCTGTATGAATTTCTCAAGTTCCTCTAAGATTCAAGATGGGTGTCCGGAGTCCACCCTTGAAGAGGGGGATACTGTCACAATCCTGACTGTAGGTTTTATATTTGGTGACTTACCCCTGCCATCTGTCCTGGATCCTGTGTCTTTTCACTCACGGAGTTAAACAGCTTGTCAGTTTTCCTGAGTTCTCTGCCTGAGAGGTAATAGTTAATTAGCTCCACCTGTGGTGATCTCCTGTGTGAGGCTGAATTCAGTAATCTGAAGTTCAGGCTTCAGTGTTCTCTCGGCCTGCTAGGCCTCGCTGCACTTCACAGCCTCCTCTAGAGTAGTCACATGACAGTGACTTCACCTGACCCAGAGTTGTCCAATCCTCTGCCAGCCTGAGACTCTCTACATCACCTAATCCTGCCCACCAATCATCAGGGACCAGGAAGTATAAATCAGGAGGCTGAGTTGGAATCTGGGCCAGTTCCTCATGTCACATACAGCCTTGTGTGAGTCTTATGCTGAGCTCCCTTAAGGTAACCTTTGTACCTAAGTTCCTGTGGAAACTCTGTTCCCTTGTTCCCGTATGGTTTACTTGTGTGTTGCCATTTGATTTCATCATTTTCCCTGAGTCTCAATGTAAAGGCACAGCTGCAATGTTTCGTCTTAAAGGCACAGTACTGAATTCCGTGTTCTCCACTGAAAACCACAGAAGTCGTGTTTCAGTTTTACTACTGTTGTAGTTGGGACCTCCGTGACTCAGTACCTCCGTGCCTCAGTACCTCGTGCCTCAGTACCTCCATGCTTCCAGCACCTCCGTGCCTCAGTACCTCCGTGCTTCCAGCACCTCCGTGACTCAGTACCTCAGTGCCTCATCATCTCCGTGCCTCAGTACCTCCGTGCCTCAGTACCTCCATGCTTCCAGCACCTCCGTGCCTCAGTACCTCCGTGCCTCAGCATCTCCGTGCCTCAGTACCTCCGTTCTTCCAGCACCTCCGTGCCTCAGTACCTCCGTGCTTCCAGCACCTCCGTGCCTCAGTACCTCCGTGCTTCCAGCACCTCCGTGCCTCAGTACCTCCGTGCTTCCAGCACCTCCGTGCCTCAGTACCTCCGTGCTTCCAGCACCTCCGTGCCTCAGTACCTCCGTGCTTCCAGCACCTCCGTGCCTCAGTACCTCCGTGCTTCCAGCACCTCCGTGCCTCAGTACCTTCGTGCTTCCAGCACCTCCGTGCCTCAGTACTTCCGTGCCTCAGCACCTCCGTGCCTTAGTACCTCCGTGCCTCCACGCATCCCAGTGCCTCTACGCACCTCAGTGTCCCCAAGCACCTCAGTGTCCCCAAGCACCTCAGTGTCCTCAAGCACCTCAGTGTCCTCAAGCACCTCAGTGTCCTCAAGCACCTCAGTGTCCTCAAGCACCTCAGTGTCTCCAAGCACCTCAGTGTCTCCAAGCATCCCGTGCCCTTTAGCACAGTTGAACCTGGTATTCTTCACTGATTCATCAGCGCCTTTCCAGTTCTGTCTTTCAGGAGACCTTCAGCGCCCCCACGTGCTTCCTGTCTGCCGACCTAATCCTGTATGAGGAGAGCCTAGATTCGGCCATCTCTGCCGCGGTTCCTCTTCCCAGTCATCGGAAGAATACTCGAGTCCACAACATTTCCAAACCAGGTCAGTGGTAGTATTCACATAATCCTCCAGTCGCCCGCACAGACTTCACTACACCGGGTTCACAAAAACCTCAGTCATGACAGTAGGAACTGGCCACATGGACCCGGCCGAAAGTGTTTGTCTGACGCATGACCTCCTAAGCAATATTGCAGGACGCTTGGGAGGTCTGGAGTCGACTCAGCATCGATTGGCACAGTGTCTGCAGCGGAATTCGTCCTCCAGAGATTCTATGACCTTCTGCTCTAAGACTCCTGACCAACTGCAGATTTTCTACCAGATGTTACTACAGTTACAAGAACTTTTGCCTAGTATTCTCTCTGTGATGCCTGATCTCCTCAGGAATACTACCAACGTTGTTGATCCTGTTTTGTCCCATTCAGTTAATAGAGTCTCTTCCTCTGCGCAAGGGAAAGTTTTTCATCAGAGCTATCCACGGCCCAAGCTCTCTGAAGCTGAACGTCAGCGGCGTAAGGAGCTACATCTCTGTCTTTACTGTGGAAATTCTGGTCATTTTGTTAAAGACTGTATTCTTCGCAAGCCAGGTAATAGTGACAAATCTCAGTATCATAGTGCTCATGTCTACAAGTCATCCACAGTATCCGATCCATCTGCTGCTGACGGGGGTATCAAGAAGGCTACTCTTCTGAGAGAGACTCAAATTTATGACTGGGGTCCGGTGGTTAAAAGACCTTATCCCAAGTTGGGTGTCCAGAGAAGAATGTTCAAGCCATTTACAGTCACAGAGGAGTCCGTGTCCACAGCCCCAGGAGGGGCGTCTTCAGAGCGTCCAGCCCCAGGAGGGGCGTCTTCAGAGCGTCCAGCCCCAGTGAGGGGTTCAGAGCGCCCAGCCCCAGAGAGTCTACAGGGTGCTGCCCAGCCAGAGATTCTACAGAGTGCTGCCCAGCCAGAGATTCTACAGAGTGCTGCCCAGCCAGAGATTCTACAGAGTGCTGCCCAGCCAGAGATTCTACAGAGTGCTGCCCAGCCAGAGAGTCTACAGAGTGCTGCCCAGCCAGAGAGTCTACAGAGTGCTGCCCAGCCAGAGAGTCTACAGAGTGCTGCCCAGCCAGAGAGTCTACAGAGTGCTGCCCAGCCCCGTGAAGAGGGGGCTTTTGCCTCAGCCCAGCCCCGTGAAGAGGGGGCTTTTGCCTCAGCCCAGCCCCGTGAAGAGGGGGCTCTTGCCTCAGCCCAGCCCCGTGAAGAGGGGGCTCTTGCCTCAGCCCAGCCCCGTGGAGTGGGGGCTCTTGCCTCAGCCCAGCCCCGTGAAGTGGGGGCTCTTGCCTCAGCCCAGCCCTGTGAAGAAAGGGCTCAGCCCGTCCCGGTTCCAGCCGGTCCAGCAATACTCCAGGCCCTGCCTGGTCAGTCCGTCCCGGTTCCAGCCGGTCCAGCAATACTCCAGGCCCAGCCTGGTCAGTCCGTCCCGGTTCCAGCCGGTCCAGCAATACTCCAGGCCCAGCCTGGTCAGTCCGTCCCGGTTCCAGCCGGTCCAGCAATACTCCAGGCTCCGCCTGGTCAGTCCGTCCCGGTTCCAGCCGGTCCATCAATACTCCAGGCTCCGCCTGGTCAGTCCGTCCCGGTTCCAGCCGGTCCAGCAATACTCCAGGCCAAGCTTGGCCAGTCCGTTCCGGTTCCAGCCGGTCCATCAATACTCCAGGCTCCGCCTGGTCAGTCCGTCCCGGTTCCAGCCGGTCCAGCAATACTCCAGGACCAGCCTGGTCCGTCTCCTTTGGCTCCAGCCAATTCAAGTATCCTCGGATCCAATCCAGTCCTACTCGTCCAGCCAAAGCTTTCTTCAGTTTCATCCTCTAAGCTTTCGTCTGATGGTTTTCCACCTATTTACTTTGATGGAGATTTATTGCAATATGCCGCTCTGGTTGAACAATTTCTCTCTCGGATGGAGTCTGATCCTTCAGGTGCAGTAACTCTTTCCAACATTACTCGATATCTGTTCCTGGCATTCAGAGGAAGAGCTTTGGAGTGGGCCAACATGCTCTTTGAGAGTAATGATCCTGTGTTCCATGACTTACAGACTTTCAGTAACGCTGTAGTTAAAGAATTTAGTCCTAAACCTTTGGAATCTGCATCAACGAAGGTCCTAAATTCTTCTGTATGAATTTCTCAAGTTCCTCTAAGATTCAAGATGGGTGTCTGGAGTCCACCCTTGAAGAGGGGGATACTGTCACAATCCTGACTGTAGGTTTTATATTTGGTGACTTACCCCTGCCATCTGTCCTGGATCCTGTGTCTTTTCACTCACGGAGTTAAACAGCTTGTCAGTTTTCCTGAGTTCTCTGCCTGAGAGGTAATAGTTAATTAGCTCCACCTGTGGTGATCTCCTGTGTGAGGCTGAATTCAGTAATCTGAAGTTCAGGCTTCAGTGTTCTCTCGGCCTGCTAGGCCTCGCTGCACTTCACAGCCTCCTCTAGAGTAGTCACATGACAGTGACTTCACCTGACCCAGAGTTGTCCAATCCTCTGCCAGCCTGAGACTCTCTACATCACCTAATCCTGCCCACCAATCATCAGGGACCAGGAAGTATAAATCAGGAGGCTGAGTTGGAATCTGGGCCAGTTCCTCATGTCATATACAGCCTTGTGTGAGTCTTATGCTGAGCTCCCTTAAGGTAACCTTTGTACCTAAGTTCCTGTGGAAACTCTGTTCCCTTGTTCCCGTATGGTTTACTTGTGTGTTGCCATTTGATTTCATCATTTTCCCTGAGTCTCAATGTAAAGGCACAGCTGCAATGTTTCGTCTTAAAGGCACAGTACTGAATTCCGTGTTCTCCACTGAAAACCACAGAAGTCGTGTTTCAGTTTTACTACTGTTGTAGTTGGGACCTCCGTGACTCAGTACCTCCGTGCCTCAGTACCTCGTGCCTCAGTACCTCCATGCTTCCAGCACCTCCGTGCCTCAGTACCTCCGTGCTTCCAGCACCTCCGTGACTCAGTACCTCAGTGCCTCATCATCTCCGTGCCTCAGTACCTCCGTGCCTCAGTACCTCCATGCTTCCAGCACCTCCGTGCCTCAGTACCTCCGTGCCTCAGCATCTCCGTGCCTCAGTACCTCCGTTCTTCCAGCACCTCCGTGCCTCAGTACCTCCGTGCTTCCAGCACCTCCGTGCCTCAGTACCTCCGTGCTTCCAGCACCTCCGTGCCTCAGTACCTCCGTGCTTCCAGTGCCTCAGTACCTCCACGCTTCCAGCACCTCCGTGCCTCAGTACCTCCGTGCTTCCAGCACCTCCGTGCCTCAGTACCTCCGTGCTTCCAGCACCTCCGTGCCTCAGTACCTCCGTGCTTCCAGCACCTCCTTCCCTCAGTACCTCCGTGCCTCAGCACCTCCGTATCTTAGTACCTCCGTGCCTCCACGCATCCCAGTGCCTCTACGCACCTCAGTGTCCCCAAGCACCTCAGTGTCCCCAAGCACCTCAGTGTCCCCAAGCACCTCAGTGTCCTCAAGCACCTCAGTGTCCTCAAGCACCTCAGTGTCCTCAAGCACCTCAGTGTTCTCAAGCACCTCAGTGTCCTCAAGCACCTCAGTGTCCTCAAGCACCTCAGTGTCCTCAAGCACCTCAGTGTCTCCAAGCACCTCAGTGTCTCCAAGCATCCCGTGCCCTTTAGCACAGTTGAACCTGGTATTCTTCACTGATTCATCAGCGCCTTTCCAGTTCTGTCTTTCAGGAGACCTTCAGCGCCCCCACGTGCTTCCTGTCTGCCGACCTAATCCTGTATGAGGAGAGCCTAGATTCGGCCATCTCTGCCGCGGTTCCTCTTCCCAGTCATCGGAAGAATACTCGAGTCCACAACATTTCCAAACCAGGTCAGTGGTAGTATTCACATAATCCTCCAGTCGCCCGCACAGACTTCACTACACCGGGTTCACAAAAACCTCAGTCATGACAGGCCCCTGACATCACACTCCGGGTGCTGGAAACCTCGTCCTGCTCCGCCCTGACCCCGGTGACTCCCACTCTTGTCCCCGGCGGGACTCCACTGTCACCTGACCTGCATTGAAGACCCCACTGCCTGGCCTGCTTCAATACTCGGGACTCACACCCCCCGGTCCGCAACGGCGGAGGGGTCCTTGACCAGGGGACTCCCTACTACCTTGGACGCGGAATCCTTATTGCCGACATTCCCGCCTTGCCAGTCCCCGGCGCTATGACCGCCTGAAAGTGAGGAGCGCGGTCCCCCCCCCTGGGTGTCTCCCCCCCCTTTTTGTTGTTGTTGTTGTTGTTGTTGTTTTGTTTTGTTTCGCATCTGACTCCCTATCTCCCCTGACGGATCACATTTCATAGTATAATATCCTACACTGGTACGATCCACATGCAGAAATCTTCGTCCAAGACTCCTAAACAAGGGGGTGCTGATATCTCTCAACACTTTACCAGGGGCACCAAGAATACCCAACCTAGGGGTCTCCCCTCCCCTCTTCACGATTCTATGGATAACTCCGTCACTCCGCCTTCCGCTCCGTCCACTAAAGATGATATCTTAGCTCTCCGCTCCCTTATTTCGGACTTTTAGGACTCCTTGGAGTCCAAACTGGACAAGGCGGTGGCCTCCATCAAAATGGACATCTCTTCCCTTGCTTCCAGAGCCTCGAAAATGGAATCCCGACAGGACCATTTCCAAAAAGCTCTAAATGATACGGGGCACGATCTGGACCACATTGCCTCAGAACTGTCAGAGCTTCGCACTAAAAACGAGGATCTCGAGAACCGCGAACGCAGATCCAATCTACGCATTCGCAACATCCCGGAATCCGTCAGTATGGATAACCTCGAACCTTATCTCCACGACCTCTTCTCCTTCCTGATCCCGGACCTGGGGGCTATACAGATCCCACTAGAGAGGGCTCACCGTGCCCTTCGTTCTAAGCCTAGGGATGGCGAACCTCCTCGCGATGTGGTCCTCCGCTTCCTCAAGTTTAAGGATAAGGAAAGGGTCCTCAACTCCACCCGTGGAAAGCCTTATGTACTCTACAATTCTTCTAAACTACAGTTCTTCCAAGATCTGGCCCCTCTGACCTTAGCTAAACGGAGAGAACTCCGTGATCTCACAAAGGCACTACGGGACCGGAACATCCGATACCGATGGGGCTTCCCCTTCAAGCTAATCGTCGATCTCCAGGGAAAGACGGTCATCATCAGAGATCCCCGTGAGGGCAGGGACCTGCTCTCGCATATAGAGGAGGCTGGTCCCCCTGCTAGAGCAGGCCACTCAACTTAAAATTGGAAGATGCGTTAGGTTGGTTGTTCTCCAACGAGCCCTTGTTCCTATCCGTCGATAACTACTTCAGCCCTTGAATAGTCTACATCAATATGCATACTTCCCCCCTCAGACATCTGTATAACTTCTCATTGACTGTTTGTTGTTGGGGGATCACACCCCTTGTTATACTGTCACACTGTTATACGATGATATGACTGCAAGGATTTCAATGTTGTGTTCATGTAATGCATGTGTTCACACCTCCCCCCACATACCCCTTTCCCCGCCCCCCCCCCCCTTTTTTTTTTTCTCCCCCCTTCTCATCCCTCCCCCCCCCCCCCTACCCCATGATGCCTTTTGTTCTTTTTCTGGAAATACCTCGAGGTCACTCCTTGAAGCAGTTCAAACTCACTAGACTCCATATGTTTATAGTAGCCTGGGTGGCCAATCTCTGGTTCCTGGCAACCGCCCCTGGCCCCTCATGCTACTTTCAACTGAGGTTAGATTCTATCGCTCCCCCACGCCCCATTTTGCCTCCTATTGTTAGTTTGTTCTCAGCTCAGGGACTTAATATCTATCTCTTAGTTGCTCACGGTTATAATGACAGCACCATGCATTATTAGCTCTCTTTTCTCCTGCAGTCCCAACGTTTTCAAGTTTTATCTGTTATGGTTTGTGGTGCGGTCCATGAGCACAGGGGTCTCACATATTTAACCAGCTTCACCGCTGGCTCCCTCCTAGACTTCACAAGCTGCACTGTGGGCCCCCTGTGCTGGTCGATCCCGCAGGTTAAGACAAGTGTGTATCGATGTATGCCGTAAAATTTCTGGTATCTTCAGACAATAAGTATTCAATGTATTTTCAGGTGCTGATTGTCTCTCTCCCCCTCCCATACACCCTCGCCCCCTTTTTTTTTTCCTCCCTCCCCCCTCGTCTCTCTCCCTCTACCCCCCCTCACCCAGGGGACACCGCCCCACCTCGTGTCTCTTACACTCTAGTGCACATTTGGTTTGTCGCCTTACCCCCTCTCTTCTCGGATTGTGCGTATATTCTCTGTTCTCCTCCTTACGTGTGATATTTCTCTACTCATTTAGATCTCTACCACCCCCCAATTTTATTTACTTTTTCTTACTCCCTTTTGGCGACACGGAACCTTGGTTCCCTCGCCTCCCCGGACCACTAAGTCCTAACTACAGGAGTACCAATCTCCTCTGTATTGAGTAACCTGTTCTTACTCTTACTTTTTTTCCTACCCGTCTCTAATTTTTCTCTCGGGTCTTTTGGTTTTTTTTCTTCCCCCCTCCTCTTTTTCTCCCTCTCTCCTCTTTTTCTTTCTCTCCCCCTTTTTTATTTTTTTTCCTAAACTCTCCCGAGCGAGCGAGTCGGCCTCCTACTGATCTCCCTTTTCATTACCTCATCCAAACTCTCCCTGCTTCCAGCACCATGCCCTTCACCATTGCCTCTATGAATGTCCGGGGCCTTAACACGCCCCATAAACGCTCTCATTTGTTCCGTACAATCCGCACCCTACGCACAGATATAGATCTGCTTCAAGAAACACATTTCAAGCGTAATAGCCACCCCAATCTATCTTCCAGACGATATTCCACTGTGTTGTACTCCTCAAGTGAATCTAAGCACAACGGAGTCGCTATCCTGATAAGCAACAAACTCCCCTTCACCCAAAGCTCGGTTCATGTTGACACAGTTGACACAGAGGGGAGGTATATCATTCTGGTTGGCAGGCTGGGACACCTGGACGTAACTATAGCCAACCTATACGCACCCAACACGGGCCAACAACGGTTTTTGAGATCCTTTTTCAGAGCCCTCCAGAAACACAGAGCGGGCTATGTATTCCTGGGAGGGGACTTCAACGCAGTTCTAGACCCTCTGCTAGATAAATCCGCTCCCCAGAAGCACCCCCGCACCTGTCACATATCCGACACCTTCTCCAAACTTATTAAAGAGGCATCTCTCTTCGACACTTGGCGTGCTCTTAACCCATCCTCCAAGGACTATACTTTTTTTTCCTGCCCCCATCAATCTTATTCCAGACTAGATTATCTCTTCTGCAGCCCCCCGGCCTCTAACCACATTCTGTCCTCTTCGATTATCCCCAATGTCTGGTCGGACCACTCCTCCATCGCGTCCGCATTTGATCTGTTAGATGCCTCAACTTCCCGCCCATCTTGGCGCCTGAACGAGACACTTCTTAAAATCCCCTCCTTCAAATCCAAGATGGCCGGGCTGCTCAGGGAATATTTTTCTTTTAACAATCCTGAATCAGGATGTTCCCCATTAGTCTGGGAAGCCCACAAAGCTGTCCTCAGAGGCCATGTAATCAGCTATGCATCTCATCGCAATAGGGAACATTTATTTATTATTTATTTATTACCAGTTATTTATATAGCGCACACATATTCCGCAGCGCTTTACAGAGAATATTTTCTCATTCACATCAGTCCCTGCCCCAGTGGAGCTTACAATCTATGTTCCCTATCACATGTAAACACATACACAATCACACTAGGGTTAATTTTTGTTGGGAGCCAATTAACCTACCAGTATATTTTTGGATTGTGGGAGGAAACCGGAGTACCCGGAGGAAACCCACGCAAGCACGGGGAGAATATACAAACAGTTAGGGCCATGGTGGGAATTGAACCCATGACCTCAGTGCTGACAATGCTAAATTCCCTTGTCGTATAAACAACCCTTTATGAAGCTAAGAACACTGTACGCTGTTTACTTAAGAAGTACCGTAATGGTACGCTAGTTGCGTAACGATCGCTCAGCCGTAGGCGAGACGCTCAAGCGTCACGTTCGCTCACGGCCCAGCGATCACAGGACACGTTATTGGCTATGACTAGAGTAATGATTCGCTATGGCGTAGCGGACGCTCGAGACCACGAGGAGATCACCAGCGGCGCAGACGCTCACAACGCTATACCTTTATGTCTAAACCTTATACCAATGAAATACACGGAATACCTTAATGTGAATACAGGGTGTAAGTGCAACCTTGTGTAACCTGACTAACTACAAAGCTGCTTGAGCGTCACCGACGCTCAAGTGAACACTTAACACTATAGAAAATACACAGATACTGGTTTAGGTTCCAAAGCCTATTAACTGTATTATATCTAGTATACTTGTAAAAAGGGGATAACAGTACAAATGATACACTACAATATAACAAAGACTTCCTAACCAAAATACAATACTATCTAATACAATACAATACTAGTCTAGGGGAGATACGAGAGAAAGAGAAGGGAAAGAGAGAGAGAGAGACGGAGAGAGATGAGAGAAATTGGCTCACAGAAAGACAATGATAACGGAGAGAAACTTACGCACAAGGGTAAACGATCGCATGCGCCTGGACATCCAGCACCCGATTTTCAGCAATGAGAACCGTTGAAGAGTGAGAGCTGGATGTGGTCGGCCTGCCTATTTATGCCCCACACACAATGCAATCTCATAGTCCCTACAATCCCATTGTCCATTGGATGAAGGAATTCGACCCTGTATCACAACAAAAGGTCATAGGTTGATTCATACAGGTGGGCTGTGACGATTTCAAACAGCTCAGGTGGGTGGGGAACTAGGTTTCCCGCCGCATACCTGAGTATGAGTAAATAGTAGAAATGGACATAAACTTCTTATGTCCATAACTATTCGCACGAGCGATTAATACGCTCCAAACCAACACCGGAATATTGCTAATTAAATACTCTTCCGATGGGTACCAAACACTGCTGTATGATTCCTGTTAGACCCTTCGTACGATACAAAGAGGGATTCCTTAGCTCAGGGACCTTCTATATTAACCAAACTTTCAGAAACTATCAAAGGGACCATGATCTATAAACTACATTAATTGTGAAAATATGTAACGAATGAGTCGCACGCTACGACTACATAAACTCTACCGTAAATACGCATACCGCGCCTGCGAGTGCACGCTATTGCGGGTATGCGCCTTCACGGGAGAGCGTACGCATGCGCAGCACGGACCAGTGTGCGGTGCAAATATGGCAACGTGCATAGAGACATTTTTCTGACTTTGACAGTCCACCCTTTGGCAGTCAATAATAACTGCCACAAAACATTTAAGGAGAAAAATGCAAGTCAGGGGTTAATTGATTTCCATGGTTGGGTAAGGGAGGAGAGAGGAGAAGGTGTGAAGAGGGTATGACCTAGTGAGATAGCAGAAGCATGTGTGTATGAATCCATGTTTGGGGGGTCATGTATCATCGTGCCGTACGTGTTGTACATCAAGCTTCGAGGTATTGCGAAGTATACATTTGAATTCCTTCTTATCCTGTGGTACAGGTCTGTGGATGGGCTGTCAAACTTTACCGAGCTCTTTTCGGATTTTGAACAAAATGGGGAGCACATTTTAGTTGATGATACATGAATGGGGGAGGTATGTGGTTGCTGATATCTGTGCCTGTATTCCCTATCGTCTATGTGTGTCATTACCTGAGGGTTGTAGAGATGAAGATAAAGAACACTTATGGAAAATGCAATGATATTCTATGTCAGGGAAATGTACATCTGTCGTCGAAGTTGTGTTCGGTATCTGTTGAGAGTCGTCTTCTTTGCGCTGTATTGCTCCTTGGGCATGAGCAAATAGCTTTGTCTGAGCCATCAGATTTACAAAAAATGTTGGGCTAGCGTGAGTTTAAAAGTACTAGGGAAACTGGGGATCCATGGCAAAGTTCATCAAGTGTCCATATCATAGGTTGTCAAAACTTCATCTTTGGTGCTTGTCTGTTGTCTGTATAGCGTCTCGTCAACTTCCTCGTCCAAGGGGGTCTTTGTATCTTGGAGAAAAGCAGAAAAACAGGTGAAAGAAACGGACCGTATAATCGCATTTTCATCACATTCTGGTTTCTATCATTGGGTCATAAATCAAATCCAGGTTAATTACGGTTTCCTCACTCCTCAAGCTCATCACTCTTGTACTTTGTTTGCACCTCATTAAAGCCTGCCCGCATCTAAATATCAATCCAATCGATATAACGACACCCAAGATACATAGTAGAAACTTTCCAACATCCATTATGACTCCTTGAGCCCAGTCCCCCAAACCGGAGAACCAATTTCGCGGGTTCAACCATGACACCCAACCAGTCAGCTCATTACCTACAGCAGCAAGGGTGAGATTGTGTTTTCGACGAAATTCCCACTTTAATTGCAGAATATCGTCCATCTTTTGGTCTATGACCTCTACCGGATCCTCGGTGCTATTCGTGATATAAGTGCAACACTTTATGCCGTACTGTGTTGCCAATGTAACACAATATCCGCCTGTTACTGCTGTAAGATAATTAAGAACCATCCTATGCTGAACTAGTTCTGTTTTATAAGCTTGAAGTTCTCTTCCAGTGTATCTAAACGTGTCATCATACATTTCAGTGATATTATCTAACAAATTGGCGAGTGCGGAAATGTATCTATAATTCATCACTCCTCGAGCGGTGCGAGTGAAATCTAACGCTACCAGAACCTGAATCCCGGTGGATTCATGGATAAGATCAGAGGCCGGATGCTCTAACCTTTCTGACAGTTGTCTTTTAACTCGGTGCTCGTAATGAGTGTGAGTATAAGGAGCTTGGGCACCACGGTGTATGTCCTTCATTTTGTCATGTGTAACAGTCATCACTTCAGGCAATACTTTTCCAATATAACACAATCCTTCAGAGTTTGGGGCAAGCCACTTGTACGCCTTTCTCCCGCATATGAAATATGCATCATCGGGGAGAACATATGGGACGGAGAAGGACATGACCATGTTACAAACCTTCCAGGTGAAATCTCCTGACCCTAATTCTTCCATCTGCCTAATGCACGTATCAGTTTGTACGATATGTGCACAGTATCCTGGTGATACCTCTCCAACTCTAGTAATCCTATTTCCTAAGGTATATCGATACCGGAAAGATTTTCCTCTACTGGCTATGTGGCGTACCAGCTCTGTATCTGTAGGCATTCTATCTGCTCTGTGTGAAAAGGTCATGGTATGGTTGCTCCATGACACTTCCCAATTTCCCGGTTTTCTGGGATTGGAGATATTGAAACATAAGAGGGACCTATCCACATGGTATTGGTGGAGCTTCAAACTAGGAGGGCTGGAGATATTAAACCTCCGGTCCACCGGTCTCCCACCACTTAGCTCAAGTACCTCCCCTAACGTTAAAGGAAATGGTACTAGCCCTGATTTGCTATGACCCTGAGGTACTTGAGAGCATACCCAACAATCTGTTTGGTTTAACACATTACCCACTAAAGAGTGATAGTCACTCAATGGATGCCGGTCTATATGGATATTAAAACTGGATTGGCATTTCTTTATGCATCCATCTTCAACCAGATTATCACAGAGCCTACAGATACAATTTTCTTCAGCTAACAATCCATCACAATTTCTTCTATCGGATCGTTTTCTGATACTCGCCTTTGCTTGTTGGTTTGGTTGATCTTGGAAAACTACGCCTCCATCATCATAATCGGAACCCATTCCAGAACCTCTCTCGACCTCTATGGTACTCTCGCCGGAACAGACTGCTCTGGTCAACATCATGGTTAACATCAAAATCTGGATCACAGTCTCTTGGGGCAAGTCCATCTTTGAGGAGGAAATAGAGAAGAATGAGAAGGGGGAAAAAAGAAATTTCAAGGAAGAGGGGATGGGAAGTGGAGAAAAACAATAAAAGGGAGAAGGGAGTCGACAACTGCTTTCGGTCTTCAAGGCTCAGGTGCCGCCTCAGTCCTCCTGGAACAGACACTCCAGTGATACAACCTCTACCGTCTGTTCCTTATCACGGGACTTCTCTGGATCAGCAACCTTTTTGCAGTGGGATGAATGGACCCAAGTCTCTCTCTCAGCCACCTTCAATGCTGTGGTGCTAGTCAATAAGACCTGGTATGGTCCTTCCCATCTATCAATAAGACAACCTGAGCATAGAAAATTTCGTATCATTACATAATCCCCAGGTTCAATGTCATGACAATTACTATCTGGTAAATCAGGAATCACCAACTTCAGATTATCATTTTGATTCCTCAACTGCTTACTCATGTTAATCAAGTATTTTACAGTTACTTCATTGTTACATTTCAAATCATCCTGAGGGTTAATCATGACATGCGGTTGTCGACCAAACAAGATTTCAAAAGGAGACAGATTAAGAGGGGACCTGGGAGTGGTTCTGATGCTATACAAAACAATGGGTAAAGCTTCTGGCCACGTCAATCCTGTCTCTGCCATTACTTTACTCAATTTATTTTTAATAGTGCTGTTCACTCTTTCGACCTTCGCGCTCGCCTGTGGACGGTACGGAGTGTGCAGCTTGCTATCAATTCCCATCAACTTACACATTCCTTGAAAGACATCACCTGTAAAATGGGTACCCCTATCACTTTCAATGATTCTAGGGATACCATATCTACATACAAATTCCTGCACAATTTTCTTAGCTGTAAACATAGCGGTATTTGTAGCTGCTGGGAAAGCTTCGACCCAATTCGAGAAAACATCTATACAAACAAGTACATATTTCAAATTTCGACATGGGGGTAATTGAATGAAGTCAATTTGTATTACCTGGAAAGGGCCGCCGGCAGGTGGGATATGGGATGGTTCTGTAGGTATTGCTTTTCCAATATTCTTTCTCAGACAGGTAAGGCATGACATTGCTCTTTTACTCGCATGAGAGGAGAATCCTGGGGCGCACCAGTATGCTCTTACCAATTTGCACATCCCCTCCTTGCCTAGATGAGTCAGCCCGTGAGCTGCTTCAGCCAGACATGGAAGGTATGCCCTGGGGGCCACTGGTTTACCATGTCCATCCGTCCAGAGCCCTGAGGACTCCTGGCCATATCCCTTTGCCTTCCAGACTGCTCTCTCCTGTGTGGAACACAAATTCTGCATCTCACACAACTTTTGTGTGTTGATGGTATTAAATACCATCAGTTGTGTGGTGTCTGTCTGTATGGGGGTAGCAGCTGCAAGCTTTGCGGCTTCGTCTGCTCGGCCGTTACCAAGGGATACTGGGTCTTGGCTATATGTATGTGCTTTACATTTGATAACAGCCACTCTGTCGGGTTCCTGTATCGCTGTTAGAAGCCTTTTTATGTGAGCTGCATGCGCTATCGGTGTACCAGCCGCCGTCATGAAATTTCTGAGCCGCCATAGGGCTCCGAAATCATGGACTACCCCGAAGGCGTATCTAGAATCGGTGTAGATATTGGCTGACTTACCCTTAGCCAATTCACATGCTCTGGTTAGGGCGACCAGTTCAGCAACCTGGGCTGAGTGAGGTGGGCCTAGCGGTTCCGCTTCTATGGTGTCTTGGTCATCTACGACTGCGTATCCAGTACACAAGTCTCCCGAGTCTGACTGTCTATGACAACTACCGTCCGTGTAGAACGTGAGTTCTGCATCTTCCAGTGGGTTGTCACTGATGTCAGGCCTTGCGGTAAAATTTTGGGTCAAATATTCCATACAATCATGTGTATCCCCCTTTGCATTAAATCCTCCTTCCCCATCACTCTCACCTTCCACCCTTTGTGTCTGACCAGGCACACCTGGGAGAAAAGTTGCAGGATTTAATGCGCTGCATCTCCTTATGGTGATGTTTACTGGGGCCATTAATGCCAATTCCCATCTTGTAAACCTTGCAGATGAGACGTGTCTGGTTTGGGCAGAATTCAATAAGGCAGATACCGCATGCGGTGTATGGATTGTGAGGTTGTGGCCTAGCACGACATCTTCGCTTTTTGTCACTAGCAATGCTATCGCCGCAACGCTACGCAAGCATGTGGGGAGGGATCGCGCTACCGTGTCTAGCTGGGCGCTGTAGTATGCAATTGGCCTGCTGGCGTCACCGTGTTTTTGGGTTAGTACACCTGCTGCGCACCCAGCACTTTCTGTTCCGTATAGTTCAAATGGTTTCCCATAGTCTGGCATACCTAGTGCTGGTGCCTGCGTTAGGCACTGTTTGAGTCTCTCAAATGCTGTTTCGGATTCGTCTGTATGCGAAATCCGATCAGGTTTGTTTGAAGAGACCATTTCCTGCAAAGGTAACGCCAATATGGAAAACCCTGGGATCCAATTACGGCAATACCCACACATTCCTAAAAACGTCCTGATCTGTTGCTGGGTTTGTGGCAGTGTCATGTCTCTAATGGCTTGGATTCTATCAGCGGTCAGGTGTCTCAGTCCTTGTGTTAGACAGTGTCCCAAATATTTTACCTTAGTTTGGCATAATTGTAACTTGTCTTTGGAAACCTTGTGACCTGTGTCTGAAAGATGAAACAGGAGCTGTTTCGTATCCTTCAGAGATGCTTCCAGTGAATCTGAACACAGTAATAAATCGTCCACATACTGTATCAATACTGATCCACTGTCTGGTTGGAAAGACTGTAAACAATCATGCAAAGCCTGAGAAAATATACTTGGACTATCTATGAAACCTTGGGGTAGCCGAGTCCACGTGTATTGGACTCCTCTGTATGTGAATGCAAACAAATATTGGCTGTCAGGGTGCAGAGGTACCGAAAAGAAAGCGGAGCAGAGGTCAATAACAGTGAAAAATTTGGCAGTGGGAGGAATTTGCATTAGGATGACAGCTGGATTAGGCACTACGGGGAACTGACTCTCAACTATTTTGTTAATCCCCCTTAGATCCTGCACTAGCCTGTAACCCCTCCCCCCACTCTTTTTAACAGGGAAGATGGGACTATTGGCTGTGCTGGACGTTCTTACCAGAATGCCCTGTTGCAGCAAGCGTTCTATTACTGGGAAAACTCCTAACTCCACCTCTGGCTTCAGAGGATACTGTGGGATTTTTGGAGCTATCCTACCATCTTTTACTTGTACAACTACTGGAGCTACGTTTGCCATTAATCCAGTGTCCTGTCCATCTTTTGTCCAAAGTGACTCTGGTATCTGAGATGTCATCTCTTCTACTTGGGATGGGTTCCTATTTGTCATAATGGAATGTGACATTAATTTTGATGGGGAGTCTAACATGTCTCGTACCTCCTGAGCGTGATTCTCAGGAATGTCCAAGAATACACCTTCAGGAGTACAATAAATGACGCAACCCATTTTACATAGTAGGTCTCTCCCCAGGAGATTAGTTGGTGCCGATGCAGCCAGCAAAAAGGAATGCTTGGTATGCAAAGGCCCTATTGTAATCTCGGCTGGTTTGCTAACAGGGTAGTGCTGGACTACTCCTGTTACTCCCATGGCTGGAATTGTCCTACCAGTGGTTCTCATGCCCACTGTCGAATTTATCACTGACTTGGCCGCCCCTGTGTCTACAAGAAAGTTTAAAGTTTTACCAGCTACATTGATTGCAATCTCTGGTTCGCTTCCAAGACTGGCAATCAATTTAACTGGCTGCAGATTACAGGTGTGGCCACACCCCTATTGGGTATGCTGACCTCCCTGAATCCCATTGGCAGCAACTACTTGTGGGGGAGTTAGCTGGGAACTACCAGAGGCCTGCCAGTCTCTGTTCGGGGGATATCTTTTTGTTTCCCCTGTATGTGGCTCAAAACTCCGCCTCTGTGGACCCTGCTCCCAATGTCGTGTGTTGTGTTGTTGTCTAGGGGGTTGAAAAGATCTTTGTACATTCTTTGTTCTACATTCTCGTGCAAAGTGTCCCGGTCTGTTACAAGAAAAACATGTTATTACACTTGCCTTACCCACAGGATTCGGTGGTACATACGCAGGCTGCCTTGTGGTCAGCGCCTGTATACTTACGGACATCAACTTATCACTTTGCGACTCCCTGTGTCTAGTGATGTTTTTGTCGTGATCAACAGCAGCCTCTCTCAAGGTGGACACTGACAGACCTCGCCAACATGGTTGTGTGGTCTGTACCCTAGCTTTTAATGTTTCTTTCAAACCATCCATCAGTACAGATACTGCTACTTCTCGATGGTTTGGGTTGGTCTTAATGTCTTCTATACCAGTGTATTTTGCCATTTCTGATAGTGCCCGGAGGAAATATTCTGCTGCCGTTTCGGACTCCTTTTGCTTAATGGAAAATATTTTATTCCATTTAACAACGGCTGGGAAATACTCCTTTAGCTGTAAATTTATCCTTTTTACATTATCCTGGTCGTACACATCTGTAAGCGGTACATCTTTATCTAGTCCACAATCAGCCAAGAATTTAACTGAGTCGACATTGGAAGGTAAGCAAGCTCTTAGCACTATCTGCCAATCCTTATTATTGGGCTCTAAAGTGTTTCCTAGATCCCTGATGTATTTTTGGCTTGCCACTAAATCTTTTCTGGGGTCTGGGAATTCAGACACTATGGTCCTCAATTCCATTCTAGTGAACGGGCAATACATGGCAATGTTCCTGACGGGTGTGGCTCCTGATGCATCTGTTTTCCCATTGGGAACTACTATCACCTTTACAGGAGCAATTCTAACAGCCTCATTCTGCGTAGATTCTACAACTTGTGGTACAATTGTTTCAGTGTAGTGCATGGTGCCGTACTTACCCGTTGACACGACCTCACCTATCCCTCCGCTAGGGGCCTTAACTAATCTCGTGGGTGGTGCAGTTCCTACTGTGGTTTCTGATATGGTGGCCGCTAGAGAGAGCGCTGAAATTGTTGCCGAATCTTCTTCTTGATCACACTCCTGAGGAAGGTTCAAAACAGGGTACATCTTGCACGGGTTAATACTTGCATGAGTTATTTGGTTAACATCATTAACATTTACAGGGTTACTAAGAGTTTGTGTTTTACAACCCAGTGCGTTTCTCTCCGTAATCAACTTCTCTCCTGCAATGTATGGTGGAGGTGGAGCTGTGGCTATCAGCTTCCTGACTGCCCCAGATCCCGCCGCCAGAGCCAAACCTCTCTGTATCTCACCTTCCTGGTGCCATAACTGTAAGTAATCATGATGCTGAATTCGTCTCTTTGATGATTTTACGAGACATATCCTCCTCCTTAAATTTTGTAACACGTCTGGACTGAAGCTACCTATTCTTGGGAATTTGTCCCTGTCTTGTACAGTCATTCTCTCCCATTCATCACATAAAGATTCTGTGTGACTTCCGTATTTTTCACACATTACATATCGTGCCGACCCAACTGGTCGGTTCACAGAATCAACCTGAACCAGGGTTGATCGCCCCCTACCTGAGCAACTGGCCCCCATAGTCTGCAGGTGTTGCTTAGTCCTCCTTGGATTTCTGTATCAAGGTTTTCAGCAAGCCTTTACAGACAACCAAATTACTCCACAGTAGGCCGGCGGTGGCGGTTTACCGAGTACCCCACTCACTCGCCCACCTCGACCAATACGACCTGATCACACCGATATGGTGCTGGCGTACTCGATACAGGGCCCCTATGGAACCTTCTGTTTACTGGAACATATGAGGGTTACCCGCAGGACACTTACTCTTTCCAGTAAAGGTGGGGTTGTTAGATAGTTCCTGAGTGACCAGCGAACTTCCCTTCCAAAAATAAAAAATTACACAAATCACGTCAGAATGTACAGATAGCGTTTGTGACCACTTTACTCTAATGGTATTAGGTCAGATTACTAACTACTGCACACAATTACGTGTGGTCCAATCGTTCAGTACACAAGCACTACTTGTCATGTACTGAAAGATCAATGGAATCGATGTTTCCGGCCGCGATTCCTTCAGCAAGAGCTTATGGCCTATATGGGTTCTGCACCAACACCCCAGGCGTTGTGCCACTGGACTTTTATAGCGGACCTCTTTAGTACCTTACGACCTCCTGGTCTTGTTACCTTCTGTTAATGACCTCCTGGTCTGTTACCTTATGGTCCGCTATACTCTAATGCTCAAATATTATTTAACCAGGGATGCCTCCCTAGCCACCGTATATGTCACTTACACGTGTGTCCCTTGACGAGTACCCGACTTTCCTTTTGGTTCCACCTTAAAGTTATATAAACTTTTGTATACAAAACCACACTCACTCAACACATGTACACTTTTGTTTCTATATCTATTTCTGCGCAGAAATTGTCTTCAGTCCAACAGTGTTACTAATTAGGAGCAGGATCTGTTAAGCTAAATTTCAGATTTTCCAAAAAATAGATTTGCGTTATTTACCGCGTCGCGTTACTTATCGCCTTTGCGCTAATTATCGCTTTGCGCTAATTCAACTTTTCGTGACTTGAGCTACGTGGGCGTAACCAGACGCTACGTTGCGTAATGTACGCTGTGTGCGTCTGCCGTTTGGATTGCGTACGCAAGTCTTTTGTTAGGGACACGTGTACGCAAAACAAAGATCCACCGTAACACAATTTCTACCTTTATCAATGTAGATGATCCCTGATCATCTACCGCACACCACACTGACTGTCTTATCTCCCAGACAAGCCGTGTGTTGGTCTATACTTTAACTATTACCTCTACTATGAAATAACAGCAAATCTCTTTTTGCACTTTCTAATCAACTATAAAACTTGGCAAACAGGAATAGTGATATACGAAATTTGAAAAAAGAAATGCAGATAAATGTATGCGTGCGTGTATACGCAAGACAGAAGAGAAATAAAACAGTTTTAAAAGACACAAGCGTTTTGTTCTTACTTCCGGTTCCCGGATTCCTTCAGCACTCTTTATCTAAGCGAAGCAGACGCTTATCCCGTCAGCACTGCGAGACAACCTCCCACCCTTTGCTGGGGGGATAATGTCTGCTGATCTACCTAGTGCAGATATGAGAAGGATAGGACGAGTCCCCAATTGACAATGCTAAATTCCCTTGTCATATAAACAACCCTTTATGAAGCTAAGAACACTGTACGCTGTTTACTTAAGAAGTACCGTAATGGTACGCTAGTTGCGTAACGATCGCTCAGCCGTAGGCGAGACGCTCAAGCGTCACGTTCGCTCACGGCCCAGCGATCACAGGACACGTTATTGGCTATGACTAGAGTAATGATTCGCTATGGCGTAGCGGACGCTCGAGACCACGAGGAGATCACCAGCGGCGCAGACGCTCACAACGCTATACCTTTATGTCTAAACCTTATACCAATGAAATACACGGAATACCTTAATGTGAATACAGGGTGTAAGTGCAACCTTGTGTAACCTGACTAACTACAAAGCTGCTTGAGCGTCACCGACGCTCAAGTGAACACTTAACACTATAGAAAATACACAGATACTGGTTTAGGTTCCAAAGCCTATTAACTGTATTATATCTAGTATACTTGTAAAAAGGGGATAACAGTACAAATGATACACTACAATATAACAAAGACTTCCTAACCAAAATACAATACTATCTAATACAATACAATACTAGTCTAGGGGAGATACGAGAGAAAGAGAAGGGAAAGAGAGAGAGAGAGACGGAGAGAGATGAGAGAAATTGGCTCACAGAAAGACAATGATAACGGAGAGAAACTTACGCACAAGGGTAAACGATCGCATGCGCCTGGACATCCAGCACCCGATTTTCAGCAATGAGAACCGTTGAAGAGTGAGAGCTGGATGTGGTCGGCCTGCCTATTTATGCCCCACACACAATGCAATCTCATAGTCCCTACAATCCCATTGTCCATTGGATGAAGGAATTCGACCCTGTATCACAACAAAAGGTCATAGGTTGATTCATACAGGTGGGCTGTGACGATTTCAAACAGCTCAGGTGGGTGGGGAACTAGGTTTCCCGCCGCATACCTGAGTATGAGTAAATAGTAGAAATGGACATAAACTTCTTATGTCCATAACTATTCGCACGAGCGATTAATACGCTCCAAACCAACACCGGAATATTGCTAATTAAATACTCTTCCGATGGGTACCAAACACTGCTGTATGATTCCTGTTAGACCCTTCGTACGATACAAAGAGGGATTCCTTAGCTCAGGGACCTTCTATATTAACCAAACTTTCAGAAACTATCAAAGGGACCATGATCTATAAACTACATTAATTGTGAAAATATGTAACGAATGAGTCGCACGCTACGACTACATAAACTCTACCGTAAATACGCATACCGCGCCTGCGAGTGCACGCTATTGCGGGTATGCGCCTTCACGGGAGAGCGTACGCATGCGCAGCACGGACCAGTGTGCGGTGCAAATATGGCAACGTGCATAGAGACATTTTTCTGACTTTGACAGTGCTGTGAGGCAGTAATGCTAACCATTACACCATCCGTACTGTAACGTAAGAAACGTAAGACATTACTCAAGGATCTTACTGACCAGGTCCAAAACCTAGACTCTCTTCATAAGCGCAGTCCCACGGACTCGAACTACAAACAGCTTATGGCAGCCAGGGCAGCCCTCAATGCACTAATCACAGAAAAGATAGATAAATCCCTTCGTTGGCTGAACCAGCGATTTTATGAGAAAAGCAACAAGGCTGACGCCCTCTTGGCAAATAGGTTAAAAGCACGAAAAGCCCTCTCTTCCATAGTCTCACTTAAGGACTCTAATGGCAACACCCACTATAAACCCTCAGACATTAACTCTATTTTTAAAGATTATTAAGCCCGTTTATATTACTCCCCCAGCAGTTCGTCATCCCTACCTGACTCAAATATGCGAATTTCCGATTTCCTGACCTCATGCTCTCTCCCACAGTTGGATGCTCCCTCAACCACTGCACTATGTAAGCCTATATCTGACGAGGAAGTATCGGCTGCTCTTAAACTTCAGAAACCCTCTAAGGCCCCGGGACCGGACGGCCTACCCTTCGCGTACTATAAAACATTCGAATGTGATCTAGTCCCCCACTTGACGTCTACCTTTAATAAAATCCTTAACGGGGAACTCTTTCACAGCGAAACTACTAGAGCACTAATCACTGTTATTCCCAAACCTGGTAAGGATCACCAGCAGGTCTCTAATTATCGCCCTATATCCCTTCTCAACACAGACCTGAAACTTTTTGCAAAAATTCTAGCCCTACGCCTGAACCCTCTTCTCCCGTCCCTTATACACCCCGACCAAGTCGGATTTGTCCCTACACGCCAAGCTCTAGACAATACCAGACGCACCATCAACTTGATCCATCATGCTAATTCAGTCAAGCTCCCCTCTCTTCTATTGGCATTAGACGCGGAAAAAGCCTTCGATAGGGTTTCATGGGCCTTCCTCGATCAAACACTCCGCAGCTTTGGTGTCCGCGGGAAATTTCTCCAAGCAATATCGGCACTTTATCACAACCCCTCCACTTCTGTGCTAACAAATGGAATTCTTTCGGACACCTTCGCCATCACCAATGGTACGAGACAGGGATGCCCACTGTCGTCTCTCATCTTCGCTCTGATAATTGAGCCTCTCGCCTGTCGCATCCGTCTTAATCCGGACATTACGGGCTTTTCTATCAAAGACTCACACTACAAACTTTCCCTTTTTACGGATGACGTCCTCCTCACCCTCACTAACCCGTTAATCTCCCTACCCAATCTTTTCAAGGAATTAACTCTCTACGGGGATCTCTCTGGATATAGGGTGAATAACGACAAATCAGAGGCTCTGCCGCTACACATCCCTCTCAATACCCTAAACCTTTTGAAAGCCAACTTCCCTTATGCATGGCGTCATACCTCCATTAAATATTTGGGGGTCCAAATCACCAAATCTTACCACTCTCTCTATGACGCCAACTTTCCACCCTTATTTAAGGAAATATCTCAAAACATCTTAGGATGGAAAAAACATTTCATTTCTTGCATCGGCAGGATTAATGCCATTAAGATGAACGTCATCCCCAAGATATTATACCTCTTCCAGACTCTCCCTGTCCCGGTCCCTCCTCGGATTCTATCCTCCCTCCAGACCCAATATGGTAAATTCATATGGAATGATAAGAAGCCACGATTGCGTAGGGAGACCCTCCAGCAGAGTTCTTCGAGTGGAGGTCTAGGCCTTCCCTCGCTGTCAAGATACTACCACGCCACTGCACTCAGTCAGCTTGTCGCCTGGCACTCTCCACGGCACACAAGGAGATGGGTGGACCTGGAGAGTGATTTGGCTCAGGTCGACTCGTTCTCTCACCTTCCATGGCTCCCCCGTCCTCACAGACCTAAAACCATTCAGCCAGTGCCAACAATATCCCTAACTCTATCGGTGTGGGACTCGCTAAAATTTAAACTTTCACTCCACACAACTCCCTCTCCCCTAACCCCCATTTGGAACAACCCCTCCTTCTCACCGGGCCGATCCCACCAACTTGCCTCCAAATGGACCAGAGCAGGAGTCTCCCGCTATCATCATCTGCTTCACAACAATGTACCGTACTCATTCGCAGACCTTCAAACAAAGCACTCTCTCCCGACGTCATATTTTTATCAATACCTTCAAATTCGAAATTTCGTTATGTCCTCAACCAGGACAACGCCTATCCCTAATATCCCGACTCCGATGGAGCGCCTTTGCATGTATCGTCCCACGGACCGAGGCACTATATCTAATCTGTATCACTCCATTTTGTCTCCAGCTGCGTCACCCCGCATGGCACATGAACTTGCTTGGGATACCGACCTGGGGACACCCCTGGAAGATGACACGTGGGAATCTATCCGACTGAATATCTCTAAATGTTCTATTAGCGTCTCCATTAAGGAGAACTCCTACAAAGTTTACACGCGATGGTATCTGGTCCCCGAGCGCCTACACCAAATATATCCGAACACATCTAACCTCTGCTGGCGCCAATGTGGTCAAGTAGGCTCGTATTTTCACATCTGGTGGAGCTGCCCGAGATTAGCCTCCTTTTGGCTTATGGTCCGTACCCTTATCCAGTCGCTTATTCCGGACTGCCCCCTCTTGCCCCCTGAGACGTTGCTCCTGTGTGCCCCAGCCTGCCAGCTTTCCAAGCCGGAAAACAAACTAGCTATGCACATAGCCTGTGCAGCTAAACTCCAGATTGCTAAATCATGGAAACTCCCCACTCCTCCAACCCGTCCGGAACTCATGAACCGCGTTTGGTTTGTAGCTAAGATGGAATATCTTTCCTCCTTGATGAACAACACAGTGGATAAATTCCACGGCGTATGGACACCTTGGTACACTAAATTTCAGGTAGCTCTCCCAGGTCTCTCCTAGCCCGCCTTACCCTTTTTTTTCCCCACAAGACTCTTCTCCCGACTCGCTCTCCCCCTGTTCGTGACTTGTTTCTGCTTTTTTTTACCCCCCTTTTTTTTTCTTTCTCTCTCTTCCTCTTACTCTCTCTCCTCCTTAATTCTTTACTCTTCCTTCTTCTTCCATATAACCCTTTCGGTAACCTCCTACAAATCCTCTCAAGGATCCCAATGTTTGTCCCTTTGGATTATTCTATACTGTTTCCTAATCTTGTTCTTAACTCTCGACTGTTTTTGGATTTGTCTAAAATAAAAAATAAAAATATAAAATAAAATAAAATTATAAAGTAAATATAATAGAACAGATAACATGAGGACACACTCTTGCACTCAATCTTCTATGTATACTAGTTTTGTTATGCTTCAAGAGTGTCCATTGCTTTCATATGTCATTGTATTCCTCTTGTCAATAAACTTTTGTGATTTAAAAAAAAGAACAAGGGTTCGAGCGATCCTCATTGTCCCAGACTGGCCAAGGAGGGTTTGGTATCCAGATCTTCAGGAGATGCTCATAGAAGATCCTCGGCCTCTTCCTCTTCGCGAGGACCTGCTACAGCAGGGTCCGTGTGTGTATCAAGACTTACCCCTGCTACGTTTGACGGCCTGGCTGTTGCGCGCCGGATCTTATCCCCAAAGGGTATTCCTAAGGAAGTCATTCCCACTCTTGTTCAGGCCAGGAAAGGAGTAATGTCTAAACATTACCACCGTATTTGGAGAAAATATGTGTCTTGGTGTGAATCCAAGAAAGCTCCTACGGAAGAGTTTCAATTGGGACGTTTTCTCCATTTTCTACAGGCAGGTGTGGATGCGGGCCTGAGATTGGGTTCAATCAAGGTACAGATTTCGGCCTTATCGGTTTTCTTCCAAAAACAATTGGCCACCCTTCCAGAAGTTCAGACGTTCGTGAAAGGGGTAATGCACATCCAACCTCCATTTGTGCCCCCAGTGGCACCATGGGACCTTAATGTGGTGTTGCAGTTCCTTCAGTCGAATTGGTTGAACCTCTACAGGAGATAGAATTGAAGTTTCTCACTTGGATAGTGGTGATGCTTTTGGCCTTGGCATCCGCAAGGCGGGTGTCTGAGTTGGGGGCCTTGTCTCACAAGAGCCCTTACCTTATCTTCCATGAAGATAGGGCAGAGTTAGAACTCGTCAGCAATTTCTTCCGAAGGTGACTTCGTCTTTCCATATAAACCAACCTATTGTGGTGCCAGTGGCTACTGACACAGTCACTGCGTCAAAGTCTCTTGATGTGGTCAAAGCTTTGAAAATTTATGTCGCTAGAACAGCTCGGATATGGAAACCGGAGGCTCTGTTTGTCCTGTATGCTCCCAACAAGATTGGGTGTCCTGCTACTAAGCAGACCACTGCGCGCTGGATCAGAGGGACGATTCAGCACGCAGGATTGCCGATACCGAAGTCGGTAAATGCCCATTCTACTAGAAAGGTGAGCTCATCCTGGGCGGCTGCCCAGGGGGTCTCGGCATTACAGCTTTGCCGAGCAGCTACTTGGTCAGGGTCAAACACGTATGCTAAATTTTACAAGTTTGACACCTTGGCCGATGAGGACCTCAAGTTTGGTCAATCGGTGCTGCAGGGTCATCCGCACTCTCCCGCCCGTACTGGAGCTTTGGTATAACCCCATGGTACTGAAGTGGACCCCAGCATCCTCTAGGACGTATGAGAAAACAGGATTTTAATACCTACCGGTAAATCCTTTTCTCTTAGTCCGTAGAGGATGCTGGGCACCCGACCCAGTGCGTACTTTACCTGCAGTTATTTGTTTTATAGTTACACTGGTGTTGTGTTACGATTATTTTCAGCATGTTGCTGCAATTGTTTCATGCCCGTTGGCATGTGTTATGTTGAATGCCATGTTGTGCGGCATGGTTGAGGTGTGAGCTGGCATGAATCTCACCGTTAAATTATAAGTAAATCCTTTCCTCGAAATGTCCGTCTTCCTGAGCACAGTTCCTATACTGAGGTCTGGAGGAGGGGCATACAGGGAGGAGCCAGTTCACACCCTTGAAAAGTCTTAAAGTGCCCATGGCTCCTGCGGAACCATCTATACCCCATGGTACTGAAGTGGACCCCAGCATCCTCTACGGACTAAGAGAAAAGGATTTACCGGTAGGTATTAAACCCTGTTGACATAGTATTTGAGGTTGAATAGAGGCAAATTTCCCATCGTGTTCAACCTGTTTTAAGTTGTGATGATTCTACATACTTGCTAAATAATGTTTTATGACTAGTTAGCTACTATAACTCATGTTACCCCTGGATTAACCACGTTGATATTTTAAGTATTATAACCTTGGATAGCTTTTTCATTCAGAAATTTATCCATTCCTTTTTTAAATACAATTACAGAGTCCGCCATTACCACCTTCCCTGGCAGGGAATTCCACATCCTGATTGCCCTAACAGTGAAGAACCCTTTCCTCCGTTGCGTTCGGAACTTTCTCTCCTCCAGACGCAGCGAGTGCCCACGTGTCCTAAACTGTGTTCTTTTAATAAATAATTCCTCTGATAATTCTTTGTGATGTCCCTTTACATATTTGAAGATATTAATAATATCTCCTCTTAGGCGCCTCTTTTCTAGTGTATACATATTCAGCCTAGTAAGTCTTTCCTTATAGTCCAGTCCTTCTAGGCCTTTAATCAATTTAGTAGCTCGCCTTTGAATACTTTCGAGTTCACTGATGTCTTTTTTATACAATGGTGCCCAAAACTGAACACAATATTCCAGGTACGGACGTACCAATGCCTTATACAGCGGCATGATTACATCCGAGTCCCTTGTCTCAATTCTCCTTTTTATGCACACTAGCACCTTACTTGCCTTCTTTACTGCGTTTTGACATTGTGTACGGATATTAAGCCTATTATCAATGAATACCCCCAAATCTTTTTCCAACTCTGTTTCCCCTTGGCGTTCCCCATTTAATATGTAGGATGCAAGATTGTTTTTAGTCCCAAAATGCATAACCTTGCATTTGTCTGTATTGAACCACATTTTCCATTTAGACGCCCAGAGTTCAAGTTTAGATAGATCATTCTGCAAGGACTCCACATCCAATTCTGAATTAACTACCTTACACAGTTTAGTATAATCTGCAAAGATTGACACTGTGCTTTCCAGGCCTATTTCTAGGTCATTGATAAATATGTTGAACAGTAGTGGTCCGAGTACGGACCCTTGTGGTATTCCGCTGACTACTGGGGACCAGGTTGAGGACTTCCTGTTGACCACTACTCGCTGTACCCTGCTATCCAACCAGCTGTTTATCCATGTGCAAATAGTTTTTCCTAGGCCAATCTCCTTTAATTTGATCATCAGTCTCCTGTGAGGAACTGTATCGAAGGCTTTTGCAAAATCTAGGAAGACCACATCCACTGCTTTTCCTTGATCAAGATTATTGCTCACTTCCTCGTAGAAGCTAATTAAGTTAGTCTGACATGACCTGTCCCTCACAAACCCATGCTGGTTCTTGCTAATAATCCTAGCGGACTTTAGATACTCCTGTATGACGTCCCTTAGAATTCCTTCCAATATTTTCCCCACTATAGATGTTAAACTAACTGGTCTGTAGTTTCCCGGAAGATTTTTGGATCCCTTTTTAAATAATGGCACTACCTCAGCTATACGCCAATCCTTCGGTACCATGCCTGATCTAATTGAACTATTGAAAATCAAGTATAGGGGTCGTGCTAGTTGTGAACTAAGCTCCATAAGAACCCTCGGGTGAAGTCCATCAGGACCAGGGGATTTATTAATCTTAATTTTGCTTAGTCTCTCCCGGACTACTTACTCGCTTAAACAAGTATCTAACCATGAATCAGTACTGTCACAAATGTTATGCTCTACTCCCACCATCAGTTCTTCACTGGTGAATACTGATGAAAAGAATTTGTTCAGTATTTCCGCTTTTATTTTGTCATCATTTATCAATTCTCCTAAATCATCTTTTAATGGACCTATATTCTCCTTTTTTAACCTTTTACCGTTTATGTATTTAAAAAACTTTTTAGGATTGGTTTTACTCTCTATAGCGATTTGCTTTTCATTTTCCATTTTAGCTGCTCTTATTGCTTTTTTGCATTTCTTTTTACACTCCTTGTAATACTTGAAAGACTCCTCCTTTCCATTAGATTTAAATGCTTTGAAAGCCCACTTTTTTTTATCCATTTCTGCCTTAACCTCCTTGTTAAGCCACATCGGTTTGCGTTTAATACTCCTGCGTTTACTGCCCATGGGAATAAAGTTATGAATATTGCTATCCAGCAACTCTTTTAAAACATCCCATATTTCCGAAGTGTTCTTGTTATTACACAGAACCTCCCACTCTATGTCGTTAAGTGCACATCTAAGCATACTGAAATTAGCCTTCCTAAAGTTAAAAGTTTTAGTGGAACCCCTGTAGCTATATTTCCTGAAACTGATGTCGAATGTGATCATATAGTGATCACTGTTACCCAAAGTCTCCCCAACTTTAGTGTTTGATATAATGTCCACATTATTAGTAATTACTAGATCCAGGGTAGTTTTACCCCTAGTTGGGTCCTCGACTAATTGAGACAAGTAGTGATCCCTAAACATATTTAAGAACCTGCTGCCCCTCGCTTTAGCACATGAATTGTTACTCCAGTTTATATCCGGGTAATTAAAATCCCCAATCACAAGGATGTCCCCCAATCCCGCAGCCGTGTTGATTTGCTGCAATAGTTGTTCTTCCTCATGTATGCTAATATCCAGGTAATATCCTGTTATTACAGGGAGTTATATAATGCCCATCCGCCTCCTATCGTATCTTACTGTCACCCACCACTACAACTGTTTGTCGCTTCCCTATAGAATGTAAGCTCTAAATGTACCCTTATCACTCTCCATTTCACCAGCCTACATCTAACACTATGCACACTGCCTGCAGGGGCACAGGGGTGGGGGTAGTTGGTCGTACATTACCTAGGCCCAGTCTTGTTGGAGGAGCCCAATGGGGCCCTTGCCTGCTGCCCCCCTGTCAGCCTCTCTCCCCAGTCCATCACTTGCTGCTATGTGCTGGGCTGTGGTGGGAAAGTGTGGCTTCCGAACATGCATTATGTGTTGGGGAGGAGCAATCGCACTGGTCACACAAACCCCCCCCCCCTCCCCCAGCTGAATCTGTCAGTGGCTGAGGGGTGCATACTGTGTTTTTTTTTGGTACGGGGCTAGGCAATGTCTCCACCGTTAGAGAGGGGCACCCAAGGGCGTAGCTACCATAGGTGCAGGCAGTGCAGCTGCTATGGGGCCCACAGCTGAGAGGTGCCCACCTTCCCTGTCAAAGTTACAAGTGTTATATACATTTTTCGCCATTGGGTGGCACGTAGGGGTCCTTTCAAACCTTTCCCTTGGGGCCTACAATATAGCTAGGTATGCCCCTGGATAGGGCCGTAACTAAGTGTGTGCGGATGGGGCACCGCACATAGCGCTGCAGGGTTGGGGGTGTTGTTGGCGGCACTTGTCAATTATCTGTTTTAATTACTTTCACTTGCAGTTTCCCCCCTTTTTGAATCCCAGCATCTCCTGGCCGCCGCTGTCTCCTCCCCTGACCCCTTCTGTTGCTAATACCTATACAACATTCATGAACTCAACTTGAGATTTCTTTGTTATTCAGTCATACTGTCTTTTATTACCTTTCAAGATGCTGACATACCCGGGATTCAAACACAATGCCTGTCGCATTGCAGGCACACAATCTATTCATTGAGCTATCTGCCCTTGCATAGAAAGGTAGATAATTCTAAAGCTAGAGAATATCCTTGAATGGCTCAGCCAGAACCCAGATTGAATCCGATTGAACATCTCTGGAAAGATCTGAAAATGGCTGTACATCCACGTTTCCCACCCAACCTGATGGAGCTTGAGAGGTGCTGCAAAGAGGAATGGGCGAAACTGCCCAAAGATAGGTGTGCCAAGCTTGTGGCATCATATTCAAAAAGACTAGAGGCTGTAATTGCTGCCAAAGGTGCATAAACAAAGTATTGAGCAAAGGCTGTGAATACTTTTTTTTATATTTTTTATAAATTTGCAAAAATCTCCCAAAAACCTTTTTCACGTTGTCATTATGGTGTATTGCTTGTCGAATTTTGAGAGAAAAAATGAATTTATTCCATTTGGAATAAGGCTGTAACATAACAAAATGTGGAAAAAGTGAAGCGATGTGAATATTTTCCGGATGCACTGTATATATGTATGTGTATGTATATATATATATATACTAGGTGATACATCGCACCCTACGGGCGCTCTTCACACCGTCGTAAGGGGCTACGCCCCCTTAACCCTTGCACACCCTTGTGGCGTGCAATCTTTTTATTATATGGAGTATTAAATCCAATCAATTGTGTGAGTGGTTAAATATTGCACGTACAAAGGGCGTGCAATGATTAAGGGGTGGAAGCCCCTTGCAACGGCGTGAACAGCGTACGCAGGGCCTGGTGAATCACCTAGTAGGTGCTTTGGTTGGGGAAGTAGGGGGTGCAGGGAAGAGGCGGATGGGATCCTGGGGTGCCGCGGGAGGGGCGGTTGCGGTGGTGCCGCAGGTGGGGGAGGGTGCGTGGGTGCCGCGGGTGGTGATCCAGAGCCACTGCTGGTGGGGGAGGAGCAGTTGCGGGTTGCCCTGGGTGGGGGAGGGGTGAATTTGGTGGTGCGGCAGGAGGGGCAGGTGCGGGGTTGCTGCGGGTGGGGGAGGGGGTCCGGAGCTACCGCGGGTGCTGGAGGGTGTGTGTGGGGGTGCCGCGGATGGGGCCCTGAGGTACTGTGAGACGGGGAGGGGCGGGTAATGCTTATCCTGCTTCTCCTCCTGTCAGCAGCTAAGCTGCTGTCTTCCCTCTGGCAGTGGCTCTCCCAGAAACTCGCACAGCAGCCAGTCACTATTGTTCGCGCCGGTGTCCCAATGCGCCGCATTACAGGGAAGAAGATGTACGCAATAAACTACAGCTCCCAGCAGCCCTAAGGGCCGGAATGATTCAGCGCTAAGGTCTGCTGGGAGTTGTAGTTTATTTAGTGCGTCTACTTCCCTGTAATGCGGCGCATTGGGACACTGGTGCTAATAATAGAGACTGGCTGGCAGAACTGAGTGACTGGCTGAATCAATGTAAAAGGTGAGAGTGCTGTGCAGTGTCAGTGACACTGCACACAGGGCCGGCGCTAGCCGCTCAGCAAAAGGATGCAGTGCAGGGAGGCACCAGGAAGGAGAGGCGTTCTTCCTGCTCTGCATCCTTGTGCTGAGCTGCTGCTGCTATCCCTGCTGCTGCTGCTGCCGGCTGCTGTCACACATGCAGGGGCGCCGGCAGCACAAAACCTCCTCTCCCCCTCGGCGCCGGCAGCACAAAGCCTCCTCTCCCCCTCCCCTCCCCTGTGTGACATTCAGTGGCCGGGCGGGAGCCAAAGGGGGCGGAGCTGGATGGGAATAAGGGGCGGAGCTGGACGGGACCATGCTGCAGCAGGAGGATGAGCTGCTACAGCTTCGGCCAGCCAGACTTCATTAGATAAGTGTCTGGAAAGAGAGTGTGTGTGTGTGTGTGTGTGTGTGTGTGTGTGTGTGTGTGTGTGTGTGTGTGTGTGTATACAGTGTCTGTGTATACTGTATATATGTGTGACTGTATGTGTGTAATGTATGTACAGTATGTATGTGTGTGTGTGTGTTTGTAAATATATATATATATATATATATGTGTCTGTTGTGTGTGTATGTGTGACTGCTGCATAATGTGTGTAAGCGTCACTGGTACAGGAGGCGTTACGTGTGTAAGCATCACTGGTACAGGGGGCGTTACGTGTGTAAGCGTCACTGGTACAGCGGGTGTAAGCGGCACTAGTACAGGGGGCGTTACGTGTGTAAGCAGCACTGGTACAGGGGGCGTTACGTTTGTAAGCGGCACTGCTACAGGGGGTGTTACGTGTGTAATCGGCACTGGTACAGGGGGCGTTGCGTGTGTAAGCGGCACTGGTACAGGGGGTGCTACGTGTGTAAGCGTCACTGGTACAGGGGGTGCTACGTGTGTAAGCGTCACTGGTACAGAGGGGCGTTACGTGTCTAAGCGGCACTGCTACAGGGGGCATTACGTATGTAAGCGTCACTGGTACAGGGGGGCGTTACGTGTGTAAGCATCACTGCTACAGGGGGCGTTACGTGTGTAAGCGGCACTGCTACAGGGGGCGTTAGTGTGTAAGCGTCACTGCTACAGGGGGCGTTACGTGTGTAAGCGTCACTGCTACAGGGGGCGTTACGTGTGTAAGCGTCACTGCTACAGGGGGCGTTATGTGTGTAAGCGGCACTGCTACAGGGGGCGTTAGTGTGTAAGCGTCACTGGTACAGGGGGGGCGTTACGTGTGTAAGCATCACTGCTACAGGGGGCGTTACGTGTGTAAGCGGCACTGCTACAGGGGGCGTTAGTGAGTAAGCGTCACTGCTACAGGGGGCGTTACGTGTGTAAGCATCACTGCTACAGGGGGCGTTATGTGTGTAAGCGGCACTGCTACAGGGGGCGTTACGTGTGTAAGCGGCACTGCTACAGGGGGCGTTACGTGTGTAAGCGGCACTGCTACAGGGGGCATTACGTGTGTAAGCGGCACTGCTGCAGGGGGCGTTATGTGTGTAAGCGGCACTGCTGCAGGGGGTGTTACGTGTGTAAGCGGCACTGCTACAGGGGGCGTTAGTGTGTAAGCGTCACTGGTACAGGGGGGGCGTTACGTGTGTAAGCATCACTGCTACAGGGGGCGTTACGTGTGTAAGCGGCACTGCTACAGGGGGCGTTAGTGAGTAAGCGTCACTGCTACAGGGGGCGTTACGTGTGTAAGCATCACTGCTACAGGGGGCGTTATGTGTGTAAGCATCACTGCTACAGGGGGCGTTAGTGTGTAAGTGTCACTGGTACAGGGGGTGTTACGTGTGTAAGCGTCACTGCTACAGGGGGCGTTAGTGTGTAAGTGTCACTGGTACAGGGGGTGTTACGTGTGTAAGCGGCACTGCTACAGGGGGCGTTACGTGTGTAAGCGGCACTGCTACAGGGGGCGTTACGTGTGTAAGCGTCACTGGTACAGGGGGCGTTACGTGTGTAAGCGGCACTGCTACAGGGGGCGTTAGTGTGTAAGCGTCACTGGTACAGGGGGCGTTACGTGTGTAAGCATCACTGCTACAGGGGGCGTTACGTGTGTAAGCGGCACTGCTACAGGGGGCGTTAAAGCGTCACTGGTACAGGGGGCGTTACGTGTCTAAGCAGCACTGCTACAGGGGGCATTACGTGTGTAAGCGTCACTGGTACAGGGGGGGTTACGTGTGTAAGTGGCACTGGTAAAGGGGGCGTTACGTGTATAAGCGTCACTGGTACAGGGGGGGTTACGTGTGTAAGCGTCACTGCTACAGTGGGCGTTACGTGTGTAAGCGGCACTGCTACAGGGGGCGTTACGTGTGTAAGCGGCACTGCTACAGGGGGCGTTACGTGTGTAAGCGGCACTGGTACAGGGGGTGTTACGTGTGTAAGCATCACTGCTACAGGGGGCGTTACGTGTGTAAGCGGCACTGCTACAGGGGGCGTTAAAGCGTCACTGGTACAGGGGGCGTTACGTGTGTAAGCGGCACTGGTACAGGGGGCCTTACGTGTGTAATTGTCACTGCTACAGGGGGCGTTAGTGTGTAAGCGTCACTGGTACAGGGGGCGTTACGTGTGTAAGCATCACTGCTACAGGGGGCGTTACGTGTGTAAGCGGCACTGCTACAGGGGGCGTTAAAGCGTCACTGGTACAGGGGGCGTTACGTGTGTAAGCATCACTGCTACAGGGGGCGTTACGTGTCTAAGCAGCACTGCTACAGGGGGCATTACGTGTGTAAGCGGCACTGGTACAGGGGGCGTTAAAGCGTCACTGGTACAGGGGGCGTTACGTGTCTAAGCAGCACTGCTACAGGGGGCATTACGTGTGTAAGCGTCACTGGTACAGGGGGGGTTACGTGTGTAAGCGTCACTGGCACAGGGGGCATTATGTGTGTAATCATCACTGCTACAGGGGGCATTACGTGTGTAAGCGGCACTGGTACAGGGGGGTTACGTGTGTTAGCGGCACTGGTACAGGGGGTGTTACTTGTGTAAGCGTCACTGGTACAGGGGGGGCGTGACATGTGTAAGTGTCACTGGTTCAGGGGGCGTTACATGTGTAAGCGTCTCTGGTACAGGAGGCATTACATGTGTAAGTGTCTCTACTACAGGGGTCATTATGTGCGCTGTGCGTTTGTAAAATATGCGAGGGTTCAAATTTATAGTTTGCAGGGGGGCGCCGAACACCCTAGCACCGGCCCTGACTGCACACCCACTGCACTGCACAGCAGTGTCACCTTTTACATTGATTCAGCGTCCAGACATTACCCTCCGCGATATCACCCACTCTATCCGTTACATTAGCCATCTCGGGGCTTCCAGGCCGGCAGCACAGGTGCTGTGTTGCAGAGTCAGGGCCTCTGGGGATCTGTGCGCGGCTGTGGCGGGGAGGCACTTCTGTGACATCACACGCAGAGGAGGCTCCGGGGCTCAGAGAGTATGCGGCGCAGGGAGGGCTATTAAAGCCTTCCACTGCGCCGCTTTAATACACATCTATGCCAGTGGCCGCAGCAGCTTTTCTTCCACCTGCGCTCCGGCTAGGTAGTGGGGAGTGTTGATGCCGGAGGCGGCAGGCGGACTGGCACCAGGACATAGGATGCTGCAGTAAAAGTGTTTTGTTTTCCCCTATCTGCAGCGCAGAGACTTGCTGCAGATGCAGTGGCATACCCTCCAGCTGCACCTTTTTAGCAGGTACAGTACCTTGTTTTAATGGTCTGTACAGATTTTTGACTCTCCAAGCTTCCATTGAAAGTATATGAAAAGGGGCGTGGCCACGCCCCTGTACCCGTGGCCATGCCACTTTTTCGAATGTGTATCAATTTTTACGTGTAAATTGTTGGAGGGTGTGATGCTGCAGATGCAGTGGGATTATTTTGGGGTGTGGACCTGGAGTTGCCTCTCCATCAACCCCATTGCTAATCCTGCTCTGTGAAAACACAGCAGGCAAAGGGCAGAGCCTCCCATTGGATGTAACCTGTGTGGGAGGGAGTTTCTCGCCCAATCACTGGGTGTGATAGACCTGCTGCTAACCCAATGAGAGCTCCTAGCCACGCCCAGCGTTAGAAGGGGCATCATAGCATGGGCTTTCTCTAGGATCAATATTATCATGCCTCTACCCCTCGAGTAATGCACCTTATGTCCCTATTGAAAAAAATGGGGGGCGCCATCTCTCTCTGGCACAGGGCACCAAAAAGTCTAGTTACGGCTCTGTCCCTGGGGGTGTAGTATGGTATGCCGGCGGTCGGGCTCCCGGCGACCAGCATACTGGCGCCGGGAGCCCGACCGCCGGCATACCTACAGTGTGGCGAGCGCAAATGAGCCCCTTGCGGGCTCGCTGCGCTCGCCACGCTGCGGGCACGGTGGCACGCTACTTGCGCCACGCTACTTTATTCTCCCTCCAGGCGGGTCGTGGACCCCCACAAGGGAGAATAAGCCGGTATACTGTGCGCCGGGATCCCAACAGCCGGCATACTGAAGACCACCCGTAGTGGTA
This sequence comes from Pseudophryne corroboree, assembly GCF_028390025.1. Lineage (NCBI taxonomy): Eukaryota > Metazoa > Chordata > Amphibia > Anura > Myobatrachidae > Pseudophryne > Pseudophryne corroboree. The sequence continues at coordinate 994,375,637 of NC_086445.1, forward strand.
GTGTGGTATAAAATGAACTGGAGGGCATTTTAATGTTATATAATATGAATTGGGGCACTGTAATGAGGCACAATATGAACGGGGAGCACTATATATCATAATGTGAATTGAGGGTACTGTGCGGCATAATGTGTACTGGCAGCTCTGAAACGTGACATAGGGTGAACTTAAGCACTACTGCGATTCATAAAAGAAACTAGGGCACTACTATGGGGCATAACATTAAATAAGGCTCTACTGTGGTTCAGAAAATGAACTAGGGCACTATTATAGGGCATAATATTAACAACTGATGCAGTGAAGTGTCTCTCTAGAAGTACTGGGATCAGGGCCCCTTCAAAATGTTGCTATGGGGCCCACAAATTTCTGGCTACGCCCCTGGGGGCACCCCTATCTCACGGGTGTAGTATGGTTTGCCGGCGGTTGGTGTCCCGGCGACCAGCATAACGGCGTAGCACCTAGCACTATCCATGCTATTTATCCTTGTCTCCTGCACGCCCATATGATGGGCAGAGGATCACTGACAGCAGTTGTCTACCCCCTCTCCCCCCTCCAACAAGCCACTGCCTGTACCCACTCCTTAAAATGAGTTGCTCTTCATTTGTCCCTGTCCTTGTCCTAATCCTAAACCTTCCTCATCTGTGGTTTTATTGTCATGTTTTTTTCTTTATATAGGCACATAATGTTATATTGTACTTATGTTCTGTTATTTGTTTTGTCATCCTATGTACATAGTGTGTACACTGTGTGGTGCCTAATAAATGGGTGTGGATTGAAGGGTAGATATAGATAGTCAATAGGTCGACACCAGATGTTTAACAGGCAATAGGCTGACAGGGTCAACAGAGTCAACATATGATACACAGTCAAGGTCAACACATTATGTTTTGGTTTTGTTTTGTTATTTTAACCCTAACCTTCCCGCCTGGTGCCTAAACCTAACCCTCCCCCCTGGTGCCTAATCCTATCCCCTCTGGTGCCTAATCCTAACCCCTGGTGCCTAACCCTAACCCTCCCCGCTGGTGCCTAAACCTAACCCTCCCCCTAGTGCCTAAACCTAACCCTCTCCCTGGTTCTTAAATGTAACCCTCCCCCTAGGGCCTAAACCTAACCCTCCCACCGGGTGCCTAACCCTGCCCTAGTGCTTAACCCTAACCCCCTCCCTGGTTCCTAAACCTAACCCTCCCCCTTGTGCCTAAACATAACCCTCCCCCTTAAGCCTAACCCTAACCCTCTTCCCTAGTGCCTAACCCTTCTCCTAGCGCAGTGGTTCTCAAACTTTTTTGGATCATGGCGCCCATGAGTATCTGAATTGTTTTCACGGGACCCCCTAGGTCAAAAGTTTCTCATTGAGAAATTTCGAAAGAAATATTAAATTAAGTTGATTGTGTTTATATGTCATCCTTAGGTTTAATTGTGTGGTGAGGACAAGATTTGCTTCTGTTTGCCCACATTTTTTTTTTTTTTAAGCATTTATTGAGTCATCATGAGTAAACATGTATTAACACAGTATCAATAAATACCAGTTGCGTTGAATATAACATAACATATATTGACATAAATAAAGCATTAACAATGTTTGATCGTGTTATGCTAATTATATCTATTCGTGTCGTCAAAATCTACATCAAATCAACAATAGTGACAAAGTAGCCTCGAGGGGAGCTGCCAACAAACCTCCAGCTCAGTACAGGGAAACAGGTGGATCCTGTGCTGCTGATCTTGTTAGATACCATGTGGTGTTTTTTAAGCTATGGTGTATTTGTTGCCGTGTGTTAAGAGGGAGAGCAGAGATATAGGATTCCCATAACGTAAAAAAACGATCCACCTGTTTACCCTTTTCCACTATTGCCTCCACCCAATCCATCCGGAACAGATGATATAATTTGGATAAAAATAAAGGTATCTGCGGAGGTGCAGTGTCTATCCATCCCTGAAGAATTGTCTTTTTCCCTGCCGCACTAAGGGCTATGAGTAAATCTTTGCATTCTAGCGGCATCCTAAGAGTCGGATCAAAAATGCCCAAAATTGCCCATTCTGGTGTGAAAGGAACGTAGGTTATTAATTTGGCTTCAGCATATCGCCTAACGAGATGCCAGAAGTATTGAATGATTGGGCAAGCCCATAAACAGTGATAAGTATCAGCTTCAGATTGGTGGCATTTTGGCAAGAGTGAGATTCCGAGGTTCCCATACGGAAACGTTGCAGAGGGGATAAGTATGTATTGTGATATATATTTAAAAACAACTCTGTGTACATGCTAGCGGGTAAAACATTACGCGAGAACAGTAGGGCTTTTTTCCATTAAAAGAATTGTTAACCTGGAGAAATGATTTAACCACTTAGATATGCCTCCCGTAATTTTAGCATGGTCCAAAATGTTCCTCAAGAAAGTATAATGGGTGGAAATAGCTTTACGTTGAGGAACCGGGTAGGATAAAAGATTGTCTAGAGAGTTATTCCAATCCGCTACTGTAAAATGTCTAAGAACATGGTTTACGTAAAATCGCAATTGTACAAATGCTAAGGGGTATGGGCTGATCATGGCAAATGCCGAGGATACCTCAGAGAAGGTTAGCACTCTCCGACCCTCCGTGGAGATCAAGGATCGAATAGAACGCAATCCAGTCAATCCCCACACACTGAAAGGGTGAGCAGCCATGCCATCCAGAAAATCAGGGTTTTGGAGGAAGGGCAGGTGCAGGGAGTGATAATGATTCAATTTAGCATGATGGCGCAGAATGTGCCGTAGTTTTCTGGTGGTCCACAGAAGTGGGTTGGATTTAATATAATCTGGAACCTCCTGGTCATGTTGGTGAAGGAAACATGTCAGATCAGTGCCCTGCAAGAAATTCTGTTCCAATGACGTGTTTGTATACACTGAACTTTTTTGTATCCAGTCCCTCAGGTGTCGTAAGAGGGCAGCATGATTGTATACCTCAATATCAGGGAAATTGATCCCTCCATTTGATTTAGGCTGGGTCAATTTCCGCATTGCTATCCTAGTTCTGCCACCCCTCCAAAAAAATCCCCTAATAAGTGTATTGATTGATCGAATATCCGTTTTTGTAAGCAGGACCGGAAGTGTTTGCAGTGGATAGAACAAACGGGGGATGGCTACCATTTTGAGTAAGTTGGCCCTGCTCAAATAAGATAACGGGAGACGGTCCCATCCTTTTATGTCAGTAGATAAGGTAGATATAGCTTTACTAACATTTAGTCTATATAGAGCATCTATGTTTTTTGGTATCAGTATTCCCAGGTATGGAATATATGTATCAGCCCAATGTAGAGGATATTGAGCAGTCCACCGGGTGCCAGTGGTGGTGCTGCATAGTAATAATGCTCTAGATTTGTCAACGTTGATGCTAAAACCTGAAATAGAACCAAATAATCGTATTTTGTCAAGTAGTTGTTGAAGGACCCGTTCAGGATTACTGATATAAAGGAGTATATCATCGGCAAAAGCAGAAAATTGAATTTCCTGTGTACCTATTCTGATTCCCTGAAACGTTGTCCAGTCTTGGAGTATACGCAATAAAGGATCAAGTGCCAGATTAAACAGGAGTGGGGATAGGGGACAGCCCTGGCGAGTGCCCCTTTCTAGAAAAAATCGCGGTCCTCTAACTCCATTTATTAGGAGAGAGGCAGAAGGTATATTGTATATATACCGGATATAGTCAAGAAAATATGTTTCAAAGCCCCTGTTCTCTAGAACTGTGTATAAATGCGGCCATAACATCATGTCAAATGCTTTGTTAGCATCAAGACTTAAAAGCATTTTCGAGTCAGCGTGGGAATGTTGGGATGATACCACTGTCGCTAAAGCTGTGCGGATAGCCTTAACTGCGTGACGGCCTTGTACAAACCCCATTTGAGTAACAGTGAGCATATCGGGGAGAATCACCTGGAGTCTTGTCGCCATAATTTTGGCCAAGATCTTATAATCGACGTTCAGAAGACTAATGGGCCTATATGAAGAAAGTAACGTTGTGTCTCTGTCTGGCTTCGGTAGAAGGGTTATATGCGCTTCATTAAAAAAGGGGGATGGGCAGTTTCTTTCATGTATTTTGGAACAGTTCCAACAATGATGGGGCAATATGTGGTTGCAGTATGCGATAATAATCGCCTGAAAGGCCATCTGGGCCTGGGGACTTGCCATGGGGTAAATGTGAGATAGTATGATTGATTTCCTCCATTGTAATTTTGCCCGCTAAGGCTTCCCGTTGTTCAGGGGTCAGAGGTGGCAGTGCGGAATTTGTAAGTAAGTGGTTCTGAATGTCCTTATCTACTTGTGAGGAATTGAATAAAGTCGTAAAGTAATCTTGAAATTCAGATACAATTTCCTGGGACTTGGTTATGATGGTGCCAGTTACAGGATGTTTCAATGCGGTTATTGTGTGACGTTTCCTAGGGGGTCGAGACATGACAGCAAGCAATCTGCACGCCTTGTTCCCCCACCTGTAGAATTTGTTTTTTGTGTAATCAATGGAACGTTTTGCTTGTGTCGCTAGATAAGTTTCCAGTAATTGTCGCGCTTGTCTTTATGTAGCAAGTGTGGTTTCCGATGGGGCGGAAACGTAAGTCTGAAAGGCGTCTGACATTACTGTCTTTAATGCGATATATTATGCCTTAGTCTCCTTTTTCTTTTTGGCCCCATAGCTTATGATGTGTCCTCTCATCACTGCCTTAGAGGCGTTCCAAAAGATTTCAGGTTTGTCCCAATAATCTAGGTTCTCGTCAACAAAATTCGTCCAGTGGTAAGTGAGATGCAATTTGAAGTCTTCTGAGTTAGCTAGATAATGTGGGAAGCGCCATATGCGATCTGACGGGTGCATTGAGGAGTGGGTAAGTGCTAAGGAGACAGGGGCGTGGTCCGATATCAATATATCATATATGTCTACATGACAAACATGAGACACCAAGTCATCAATTATAAGAATTTTATCTATGCGGGATAATGAGTTATGGGCCAATGATAAGTGAGTGTGCATTCTATCCCCGGGATTAAGCAATCTCCACGGATCCGAAAGGTCTAAGGAGTGTCTAAAAGAGGACAAAAATCTGCTGCGAGAATCAGTATTTCTGGGCATGGCTGGCGATCTATCAATCGTAGGGTCTTCCACCATATTAAAATCGCCCACTACTATCAGAGGGTAGTTCTACCCTGTAGAATATGCTTGAGATCTTGAATGAACAAATGAGTGTTAATGTTAGGGGCATAAACGTTAACCAAGGCATTCTTTGTATGGAAGATTTCGGTGTTAAGAATTATATACCTTCCGTCAGGATCAATTATTTCATCCAAGATAGTAATCGGAAGATCTTTACGGAATAAAATGGCTACTCCCCTATTTTTCCTATGGAAAGGAGCTGATAGGCAGGAGCCAATCCAGGCAGCCTTCAGTGTGTTATTCTCACCTGTTATCCAGTGGGTCTCCTGTAAGAACATCACATCTGGATGCAGGCGTTTAAGGTGTGTGGCGACACGCCGTCTCTTGACAGGCGCATTCAAACCACCAACGTTCCAGGAAACTATCTGGAGGGGCTTCGGGGGGAGGGTATCAGAGGAATTATTTACAGAAGATGGCATGACTACTCACCCCCCAGAGGCAGATGTGTTGCATGAAAATCGGCCAAATAACTTGGCCCATGTTGGCAGCTCCCCCCCCCCCAGTACCAAGGCTGTATGCTAAAACAGATTGTACACTGTGTTAAAAGAAAAAAGAACAAAACATAAGACAATTTTGAAAATCCATAATGACTCACAACTCCCTTTTCAAATATTTTCCAACCAACAATAACTATGGTGGGCACCATCTAGGCCTAGTGGTGCGCACACTGAACACTACTAAATATAGTCATAAAATCCTATCATGTAGGGATGCCTCCCCAAAAAGGAACATAAGGAACAGAAAAGGAAAATAAAAACAAAACACAATCGGTACCACCCGAGACGATGGAGTCTCGGTGAGTAAGAGGTCGGGTGATGTCAAGATGACATTCTATCTACGTGGTGATCGCTGTGGTAGATTATCTGTCAAAAAATGCGATTTCGCCACCTCCAGGTCATTGAAAAAAGTTTGACCGCCATTTTCCATCACTCACAGTTTTGCAGGATATAGCAAGGCAAATCTGATATTTTTGTCGTGTAAAAAAGAGCAAACCTCAGAGAATTCTTTTCTCTTTTGGGCAACTGCGGCAGAGAAATCTTGAAAAATCTAAATTTTATGTCCTCCGACCACTAGGCCCTTAGCTTTATTGCCCACATATTTTATGATTGCCAGCCACCAGCACTGGTTTTGCCTATTACATTGACCATAATAATTGTAATTGGTCCTGAACCACCAACTGAGGCCACCCCTGAAAGTGTCCTGTGGCACCCCACGGCACACAGTTTGAGAACCACTGCCCGAGTGTCTAAACCTTAACCATTCTCCTAGTGCCTAAACCTAACCCTTCCCCCTGGTGCCTAACCATAGCCCTCCCCATAGTACCTAAACCTAACCCTCCCCCCTGGTGCCTAACCCTACCCTCACACTACCCCCCGCCCCGTGCCTTCACCTAACCTTCACCCATGGTGGTGCCTAAACCTAACCTTCCCCTTAGTGCCAAACCCTAACCGTCCCCCTGGTGCCTAACCCTAACCTCCCCTTCCCCTAGTGCTTAAACCTAACCCTCAACCATGGTGCCTAAACCTAACCTTCCCCTTAGTGCCAAACCCTAACCGTCCCCCTGGTGCCTAACCCTAACCTCCCCTTCCCCTAGTGCTTAAACCTAACCCTCAACCATGGTGCCTAAACCTAACCCTCCCCTTAGTGCTGAACCCTAACCCACCCCCTGGTGCCTAACCCTAACTTCCCCTCCCCCTAATGCCTAACCCTGCCCCATAGTGCCTAACCCTAACCCTGTGGTGCCTAACATTAACCGCCCCTGATGTCTAACCCTCCCCCTGGTGCCTAAACCTAACACTCCCCCTGGTGCCTAAACCTAGCCCTCCCCCTCGTAACTAAACCTAATCCTCCCCCTCGTGCCTAAACCCAACTCATGCATGCACACAGCATCTATTTACCACTGCTTAGAGCAGCGAGTGAGAGGGTCTCCCAACAGCCCACCACCACCGTGGGACACTGCAACCCGCCGAATTTCCCAAGTTTTTGGTGTAGTGTGAATGGGGGTCACAGACTGAGACCTGGAACTCCCACAGTGCTGGTGGACTGGCAGGTGGCTTTGTGTGGTTCTATAGCAGCGCTGCAGGGACAGACTCCCACAGTGTTGCTGGACTGGCAGGCGGCTCCGTGTGGTTCTGTAGCAGCGCTGCAGGGACAGACTCCCACAGTGTTGCTGGACTGGCAGGCGACTCCGTGTGGTTCTATAGCAGCGCTGCAGGGACAGACTCCCACAGTGTTGCTGGACTGGCAGGCGGCTCTGTGTGGTTCTGTAGCAGCGCTGCAGGGACAGACTCCCACATTGTTGCTGGACTGGCAGGCTGCTCTGTGTGGTTCTATAGCAGCGCTGCATGGACAGGCTCCCACAGTGTTGCTCAGTGCTTAAAGTGGTCCTAGAGAGGTGGTGGAACTCACCCACACTCCCCCTGGCGCCCATGTAATAAAGGTATTGCATGCGCTGTAGACGTACGCCCATAAAGGGAGTGTGGTCTAAAAGGGGCGTGGTCACACAATAGTAATAATGCCCACAGTAGTAGCACCCATAATACCCACAGTAGTAGCACCCCATAATAAATAAAATGCCCACAGCAGTAGCGCTCCTTATACAGTGCCCACAGTAGTAATGCTCATTATGCAATGTCCATTGTACTGGTAGTGCTTGTAGTGGTAGTGCCCCTTATATAGAGCCCATAGTAGTAGTGCCCCTTATGCAATGCCCCCAGTAGTAGTGCCCCTTATGTCCCCAGGAGTGATGCCCCTTATGAAGTGCCCCCTTTGCAATGCCCTCACTAGTAGTGCCCCATTAGTAATGCCTTTAATGGTAATGCCCCTGTGTAGTATTGCCGCCAGTAGTAATGTCGCCTGTAGTAACGCCCCCACTCATTTAGCCCCAGTAGTTATGCCTCTGTAGTTATGCCCCCAGTAGTTTAGCCCCCAGTGGTAATGCCCTTGCAGTTATAGCCCCAGTAGTTTACCCCCCTTCAGTTTAGCCTCCCAGTGGTAAAGCCCCTGTAGTTTAGCCCTCATGTAGTTTGCCCCATGTAGTTTAGCTCCCAGTGGTAATGCCCCCTGTAGTTTAGCCCCTGCAGTTTAACCCCCAGTAGTTTAGCCCCCATGTAGTTTGCCCCCAGTAGTTAGCCCCCGTTAGTAATGCACCCAGTAGTTTAGCCCCCAGGTAGTAATGCCCCAGTAGTTTAGCCCCTGTAGGTATGCCTCCAGTAGTTTAGCCCCTGTAGGTATGCCCCCAGTAGTTTAGCCCCTGTGGTTATGCCCCTAATTCTTTAGCCCCCTTGTAGCTTGTAGCTTAGCCCCCAGTAGTAATGCCCTCAGTAGTAATGCTCCCCTGTAGTCTGCCCCCAATAGTTTTCTCCCTTGTAGGTTAGCCCCCAAGTAGTAATGCCCCCAGTAGTAATGCCCTTGTAGTTATGCCCCCAGTAGTTTTAGCCCCTGTAGTTATGCCCCCAGTAGTTTGCCCCCCTTGTAGTAATGCCCCCAGTAGTAATGCCCCTAGTAATGCCCCCTGTAGATTGCCCCCTTGTAGTAATGCCCCCTGCAGTTTAGCCCCCAAGTAGTAATGCCCCCAGTAGTTATTCCCCCAGTAGATTAGCCCCCTGTAGTTTTCTCCCTTGTAGTTTGCCCCAAGTAGTAATGCCCCTGTAGTTATGCCCCCAGTAGTAATGCCCCCCCTGTAGTTTGCCTCCAGTAGTTTCCCCCCAGTAGTAATGCCCCCTTGTAGTTTGCCCCCTTATAGCTTTCCCCTTGTAGTTTGTCCCCAGTAGTTTCCCCCCAGTAGTTTGACCCCTTGTAGTTTGCCCAAAGTAGTTTGCCCTCTTGTAGTTTGCCCCCTTGTAGTTTGCCCCCTTGTAGTTTGCCCCCTTATAGCTCGATCCAGTAGCTTGCCCCCTTGTAGTTTGCCCCCTTGTAGTTTGCCCCCAGTAGTTTGCCCCCAGTGGTTTGTCCCCAGTAGAAGCACTCACACATATAAAAACAAACACAACATACTTACCAAGCCCCGCTCCCGCGTCCGACCGCTGCAGTCTTCCACCTACCATACTTACCAAGCCCAGCTCCAGGATCCGATCCTCGGCACTATGGGAGAGACGTCATGACGTCTCTCCCATAACGCACACTAACAGAGCCGGAAGCCGGAGCTCAGTAGTGAGAATCCTGCTGGCTTCCGCTGTGGAGAGAGAGCCAGGCGCCCACTGGTAACACAATCTCAGTGGGCGCCCGACATCTCCCTGCGGTGCCGGGCACACATCGGTTTAGGTGAGCCGGAGGAGGCGGAACTGTGTTCCGTTTCCAAGTGGCACTAATGGAACGCAGTTCCGCCCCGTTCCGGCTCACTTTATTAACCCCTGGTGTTGCTGGACTGGCAGGCGGCTCCGTGTGGTTCTATAGCAGGCAGTGCCGTCTTAACAGCAGTGTAGGCGACTGGGCACAGCAATGCACTGAGGCCCCTACCCATCCTCCAGCAGTAGGGGTGAGCGGCACCTTTGATGTCCAGCGGGCGGTGGGGGTTTTCTATCTTGCGCTCAGCATGTAGGACCTGGAGCAGTAATTTCTGCTAATTACTCCTTTACTGCACAGATGGGGTGGGAGTGAGAACACTAAACTGTATAAGGGGGCATTAGGCTGAATGAAGCGGCCCTAGTACATGACTACAAGAGTGGTAGGAGGTGTTTGATACATAGGGGAGGGGTGGATAGTTGAGTGGGCTTAATAGTTATAATTTTCCGGTGGGAGGGCAGCTTGCTTGACTGCAGATATCTATAGTTCCTGGAAATAGATTTCTTAGCTTTAAATGGGATTTAAAAAAAACTAGAGAGTCCCAACTTTCAGGAGGGACTGGGAACATGGGGATCAGAGTTCAGGAGCCAGAGCAATCCACTAACGAAAATATAAAACTGCATACCAGGCGAGTGGAGCTGGAGCAGGGACCAGCTGCTTGAAGGCTGATATCTCTGGTTGTGGCCATAGTAGATACAAGCTGCCAGTGTCTACCGAAAGGGAAGAGTCACAGCTTTTGGAGTATATCCTCAGAAAAACTGTAAGTCAGACAGAGCCCAAGATATCTGGCTTGGAAAAGCAATTAACAGGCTTGGGGGATAGAAGTCAGATATCTCTGGTTCCCCAGTGCCAATTTTCAAAAATCTGGTATTTGGGAAAGAGGGGATCCTCAGCTATCAGCCTAGGGCCCTTATACTCCTGGGGCCCTTGGGCAATTGTCCATTGAGCGGCTGAGCCCATACAAAAAGACGACCCTGGCTATAGGGACATGCTCCCACAGTGTTGCTGGACTGGCAGGCGGCTCTGTGTGGTTCTATAGCAGCGCTGCAGGGACAGACTCCCGCAGTGCTGGTGAACTGACAGGTGGTTCTATCCACTCAGATGTAGCTATCCCACAACCAAAAGCCAACACTGTTACGCAATGTCATCAGTGGGCCATGAGAAACCACAAGTTGGTTTTGGTGCACCTTGGCATAAAATACTATGGGGAACAAGTGCTTACACCACCAATAGGGCTCATTATCACCCTCTCCCCTGTTACGAATCATCATTCAATCAATCAATCAATCAATCAATCAATTAGTTATTACTGATGTCTCCTCCTGTCACCTTCCCAGCATTTATCTACACAGCCCTAACCATAATTTAATATTAATTGCTAATTTACTAAGGAAACAGTATTTTGGTAGCAACCTGTAATTGTAACTGATAGCAACAGCATGGATAATATGCATATAAAGCAAAAAAAATTAGTTATGAAGAAGCATGTTGGACCTTTTACGGGATGAAAGTTAATCTACAGAATATATAGCGTTTATATCAAGAGTCGCTCACATCTGGATATTGCGGGTAATATAACACCACCTGCAGTATGATCTGTTAATGGTTTTGTGCACACTTCAGGTTTTGGAGAATTACCAGCGCCGGTCAGTCTCACCATGGATTCTGTGAACTTCAAGAACATTTTACGGTGGAACCTGTCCTCTGGCCTGGGTGACGACAATGTGACATACAGGGTGCAGTATAAACAGTACGTGCTAAATGTTTCTTCATTTTCATCTTTAATATTATGTCATTATCTGCTCATGGGGGAGATTTATCAAATCTTGGGGCCTATTCATTATCTGATATTGGCCCATTGCACATGCTGAAGCGCTAGTTTCATTATCAGGGGCCTGACAGGGCCGCCTAGGAAGACTTCAAGTTTTTGGAGTTTACTTGCGGGACTCAACACCCTCTTCAGAAGCCCTGCCTCTTCCTATTGGAGGGATCTACTGAGATCCCTGTTCACAACTTCCTACTGGGTTGTGAACAGGGATCTCAGTGGATCCCTCCTCCACTACTGCACTGAGTGCCCTACGGCCTTGCACGTGCGTGACCTGAGGTCACACATGCGCACAAGACTGGACGGGCAGCAGAAAATATCACTACAGAAGTAGCAGTGTTACTGATCGTGGGGACAACTGCTTTTCAGAGCTGCTGTCCCCAGTACTGAGGTGCTGTGGTAAAAGGGGTATTTTTTATATATTCTATATATCACTGCGCTATGGTTATTCCCAAAATAGAACCGCTTCCTATTAAGTGACGACACAAGACTCCAAATTTATATACGAAAAATTTAATAATACAATGACAACAATGGTTAGTTGCAATAAAATGCAATTGAAATTTGTTTCCGCTCCCCCCCCCCCCCAACCCCCAACCCCCCACCTCAGCACTAGTGTCCATGCTAAAATATCCAGTCACTGCAGCATATAATTATCCAGCAGACGTAACACACCTTAATGGAATGTATGGTCCCAGTGTGGTTCACATGAGTTACGGAACTGTTGGTCCATACACCAAAAGGAAGCACCATGCACAGGGACAGTATTACCTTTTGCACACTGAGAGCGGCACTGATCCTCCAAAGCCGCGAATGACCGAAGAAGCACCAATGTGAGCAGAGGAGACCCAGCAATGGTGGAGATATCGCTGGATATTTCCCTTAATTATTACCATTATACAGCGCCAAGATACAGTATTTATCAAAGCTTGGAGAAAGACAAAGTGTAAAGAGTTAAAGAACCAACCAATCAGCATCTGTCATATTACAGGCTGTGTTTGAAATATGTCAGTTATGAGCTGATTGGGTGGTATTTTGGAGGCTATGTACTAAGCCTAGGAGAGAATTAAAATGGAAAGAGATAAAATACAAGCCAATCAACTCCTAACTGTTGTGTGGACAGGAGCTGATTGGTTGATACTTTATCTCTCTTTACTTTATGTATCTCCGATGTTTGATACATCTCCCCTTTATCTCTATCCACTTTATCTCTCTCAAAGATTTGATAAATCTCCCCATGTCTGAATACACAAAAACAACCCCTGTAATCTTTTTAGGTCAAAATAGTATGCAAAGATTGTCACGTCACTCCATCCTCTGATCATAACCTGCAACTCCACTGTGAGGATTGTGAAAAATATACATACTGTATTGTACATTACTGTCAGAGGCTAGCTGTTGCTATATACTTGTAGATAGCTGGCTGTGGAGAAGGAAAATACAGATAACATTCAATTATTTTACACAACTTAATGTTTTATCTTAATGCAACTTTTATGTCGAGGGCAGCCATTTTGAGAGCTGAAGCAACATTCACAAGCATGGGAACCAACAACCACTCGGGCAGCTGTACCCCAATGATGTCAGTACACAAAATGGCTGCATCCATTGTCCACTTTAGAGCATACTATCCAACTTATTGGGGGTGCTGAGAGGGATCCGGTTGCGTCCCTCTCAGGGGGAATTGCGGAGAGAAGCCCATAGGCTTCTATTTGGTAACGCCACATAAATAATGCATCCCACGCTGGAGCTTGGTACATATGGGAAATGTGGGCAAACTCCAAAATGGCAGTTTTCTGATTTTTGGCCGCAATATCCCTTTAGTACATCCCGCCCTTAATGTTGAGAGGTAGAAAAGAGCATTACTCCCATGGAAAATATTGTTCTTAAATGATGAACCCGTTATTGCACCGCGCAGTACTTTTTACTGAAGCTTCATCGTTACTCTCACGAGCCCCAGCTGATAACCAGTGAGGCTCCGAGCAGGAGCACAGCCCCTAGGCCGCATTCTCTATCACAGACCTCTATGAGGATGGCCCACCTGAAGGAAAAAATTTTTGTGTGTGGTAATGCAGGTTCCGGTATGAATGGTCGACAACATTAAGGTCGGAACTCATTAGGTCGACCACTATTGGTCGACATTGACATGGTCAACATGGACAAATGATTGACACATGAAAATGGTTGACACATGAAAAGGTCGACATGAGTTCTTTTACTTTTTTTGGTGTCGTTTTCTGCGTAAAGTGACGGGGAACCCCAATTAGTGCAATACAGTAAGTAATATCCTGCCAGCAATATAATAGGAAACATTCTCGTTTTTCAGGGATGTGATGAATGCGAAGGTCACCTATACAGACGTGTGTTTCACTAGTGAGCTATACTGCGACCTGACGAGGGTTTCATACAAGTCTTATTTACGAGTGAGAATGGAAGTAAATGACACCGCAGTATCAGACTGGGCGACGATACACTTTGACCCCTACACACAAAGTAAGTGGTCTTCTTTATAGAGTCTATGGGGGTGATTCAGACTCGATCGCTGCTGTGCGTTTTTGCACAGCAGCGATCGGGTGTGAACTGCGCATGCGCCGGCGCCACAGTGCGCCGGCGTATGCCAGACAGCCGACAGCTCTCTTTAGCTAGCGATCGCCTCTGCCTGATTGACAGACAGAGGCGGTCACTGGGCGGGAGGGGGCGGGCCGGCAGCATTTGGCTGCCGTTTAGGGGGCGCAGTCCGGGCAACGCAGGCGTGCCCGGACCGTTTGGGGGGTGGGCCGCAGAGGCTGCGTGATGTCACACGCAGCTGCTGCGACCCAGGCAGTGACGAGTAGCTCCCTGCCAGCACAGAGGAGCTGCTCTGGCTGGGAGCTACTCTTCCAGTACAAAAGCATTGCCGCTGTGCAATGCTTTTGTACTTGTGCGGGGAGGCCCTCTGCATATCAGGGAAGTTGATCGTAGATGTGCTAAATTTAGCACATCTACAATCAACTCTGAATCACCCCCCATGACTTAAAATAGGTTATTTACAGGAATAGTGAAATCCATTTTGATTTTAATAACCAGTGACATCAGTGAGGCTGACTAATATTCATGAGGCCTGACTAATATTCATGAGGCCTGACTATCATGTGTGAGGCTTTGGCTCTTAGTAGTTTCATAGGCCTCATTATGATATGATAAATGGGCTTGTTAGAGAACGCTTAGCCATAGAGCACGGATTAGGCATACAAGGAACCGACTTATCCCTGCCTCCTGTGATTTCTCTGTCTGGTTACACATCCAAAATGGCCGCCTCCATTATGTGGCTTATTCTGAACATAGTGCTCAAGGCATTAATAGTTAGAAAAGCTCTATTCTAGATGCTCCTGCCAGCACAGGCCTAAAAGTGCCCTAGATATATAACCATCCAAAACCAAAAATAATACTATGGGGAGATGCATCAAAACTTGGGAGAGAGATAGAATACCAACCAATCAACTTGTCATTTTTCAAACACAGGCTGTAAAATGACAGGAGCTGATTGGTTAGTACTTTATCTCTCTCCACGCTTTGATTAATCTTCCCCCTATGTGAGCTGAAAGCTGTTTCTGTTTCTAGCAATTATCGGCCCACCAGAAGTAAAAGTCTCCTCGAGGTCCGGATATCTGGATGTCAGTATCTATGGTCCCAGTGTGGAATCTGATGGTACTTTATTCATGGATAAATACTACAAGTTTCTGTACAGAATAGCATACTGGAAGGAATTAGAGCCTGCACATGTAAGTAATCATGTAACTGCTAATTGCTGGTGGGGCATGCTCCTTTTACAGATGTGATGTATATCTATAATTCAGCATCTTGGATCTACATATGGCTGCCCAAAAACCTGACGTGGTTGATTAATGCACATTGGTTCTAATTCATGTTTGTACGCAATGGCAGATGTCCACGCATCAGAGCGTTTATCGGCAGATTGAGCATGTGCTGTGATCGCACTGTGCATGCGTCAAGGTGCTGCTACGGTCTCGCTCACAATGAGGATTTCAGGGAAAGTGACTGACAGGAAGTGACCGTTTGATGGCGTTAACGGGGAGTGGTTGGAAAAATGCAGGCATGTCATGGCTGTTTTTTGGGGCGTGTATTTGCCTTCAGCTGTGAGGTAATACGTACAAAAACATGGCACCTGCGTCGCTACTGCCGTGCCCAGTCTGAGTAGCCATAGGTCTATTCTTACTCTCGATGTTCCTCGTTTTTGCGCATAGACTGAGAATGTGTACGCAATTGTGAATGAGTTTGCGATAGATCCAGTTAACGTCACTTTTCATTCCTGGGTGGCAGCTTCACTTGCTGACATTGTCAGTTCTGTAGCCTAGAAAATCTCATACAAATATGAATTAGGCCCATAGTCAGCAAGTGAGTCATTTAGCCATACATGGGGCCAGCCTGTTCAGGTGTCGCAATGATCACCAGCCCATACTAAGCGCAGACAGATGATAGTACACATGCAATGAATGAGTTAATGAGATGAATGAGTCATTGAGATGATTTTCCAACACACCTGAATAAACCCAACACAGTTTAATGTTCTCTGCTTCCCGTCTTGTAATCTATACTATAGAATATTCTATATATATTCATGTGTAAAAAACGTTTTCCAGGTTACAGTCATCAACACGTCACAAAACATCCACATTTTGAACAAATTAGATGAATGGACCACGTACTGTCTTAAAGTCCAAGGGTATGAAACGGAATATGACAGAGCCGGCCAGTTCAGCCCAGTGGTCTGTGCGAAAACCACCAGTGACGGTAAGAAATCTAAGTTTTAGTTTAGAATTTCCACAGAAAATAAGGTATACTCAGCACTGTATGTGAGAGGTGCGGTGCGTGTGGTGGTGCCTGCTGCCGTGCAGGTGTAGACTCTGTACTCACCAGGCGCCGCTCTCTCTCACCTTCAGGTACCGGAACCTTCAACGGACCTGGAATTCTTCAGTCGGATCCGGACACGGCGATTCCCTCTTGGAGCTGACCGTCGACCGAGCTGAGGAGAGAATGGTTTACATTAAAGGGGGTATCGACCCTTCTTCCACTGGAACAGGGGATACCCCAGGGGTGGCTGCGACCTTCACCGGCTGGGTGAATGGTCATCACCGGCACAAAGCCTCAGCTACCCAGCTTTCACACACTCGCGCTTTCGCACGTAGTGTGATGAAAGGGATTCTCACGTCCGTGAGCAATCCTAACTCCGGCGCTCGGGGACAAACAAGGGACAGACGTACACGGATGCTACTCACCGTCACGAGTCTTGCACTCCGATCTTCTCCACTTACAGGTCCCTGTAAGGAGGCAAAGAGAAACAGCCGTGCAGGGCCTAACTCTGACCTAGTGTCACACCCTATACTATCTACAACAGCGGAGCCCTCAAACTAGCTCTGTGGGTGTGGTGCAACACAACTATGCACAACTTACACAACACATACACTTTGCCCTGCACGGTAACAACATATAACACACTATCGGAGTTACAACATAAAACGGTGCTGTCCCTTTATCTACCCGACCCAGAACACCCAGTAGTGGGGACCGCACAGCTCACCCACCTACCGTACTCTCAGGGTGGCCTGAGCCTAGCGCCCAGTACCACCTTTACTCACCTCAGGGAAACACTGCTTCGCTGGGCCTAGCGCCCCCTAACTGCCCACAGGCCGGAGGCCTGACTTTGCCCACGGGCCTAGCTCCCGCCTACTTGCCGCCCGTTGGGTGACCTGGGCCTTATGCCCAGGGTCACCTTATCGTATCCCTGATTTGGCCACAAATACCCTAGGGCCTAACGCCCTCTATTAGCCACAGGCCTAGTGCCTAGATTGTTCCCCGGGCCTAGTGCCCGCCTAACTGGTGCCGCATGAGTGGGGTGGCTTGGGCCTAATGCCCAAACCACCTCATCAAATATTGGGGGCCCAACTCCTAACTGCGCCCAGGCCTAGCGCCTGAATTGTGTCCTCGGGCCTAATGCCCGTCCCTGGTGGTCGAGGGAGGAAAAGGGGAGGGGGGCAGGATGCCTCACTGAGGCCTTACCTAATCCGGGGGCCTCTGGCTCTCTCTTCTGCCGCTGACCCGTCCTGGCCAGCGGCGCCGCCGTCTCTTCCCTGCGTCCAGCCGCCGTTGGACATCTTCTTTCTGGAGCCCGACCGCTGACCTCTTCTTCCTCCGCCAGTCTGGTCTTCTCCTTGCGCCGCTGGGATCTTCTGTGCTCCGGCGCGCCGACCTCCGTCCCCGCTGCTCCCGGCCGTGTCTTCTCTTCAGCCACGCGATCCTCTTCTTCGCGCTCCTGCGCGCGGGCTCCTCCTCTTCGCCGCTCTTCGGCGCGGCCTCCTTGTAGTCTTCTGGCTCCCGCCCGGCGTCTGACGTCAGACGCCGGGGGCGGGGCCTATGACGCGGCGAGCGCCGATTGGCTCGCCGCGTCTCTTCCTGATTGGTCGCCGCTCCGGGAGCCGCGATTGGCTCCCGGAGGGCGCCGACATTCAAATCCTCCTGCAGCCTCCTGTCCGGTGCAGGGAAAAGGGTAATCCCTGCACCGGACACCCGCCGCCACGCACCAAGCGCTGGGGACAGACAAGCTGCCCCAGCGCTGTCCCCTGCTAGGGACCACAACATGGATGTGCCCACAGGGCACATCCTTACATTCCCCCCCCCTTTTTCCTTTGTAGTCCCTACAAAGTTCCTCACGACTTCCATTGTCCGCGGGTCAGGGAAATCCAAGGTCCTTCCGGCGAAGGTGCATTCGGGGGCCCAGCCTGGACCAGCTGTGACCCCACATCCCTCCTCCTCCAGCTCCGGGTCCCTCTCACGTCCTCCTGACCTCCATCGGCGGATCCTCTGGGGGAGTGGCATCTCCTCACGGTCGCTTGACGTTGGCCACCAAGGGGAATCTTCCTCCACGGGGACAACAGTCACCCACTCTTGGCCTCCGATATCGTCTGTGGCTTCGTCCCTGTCTTCCGGGTGTGGTATCGACCACCACCCAACAGCGGAATCCTCCGGGGCATCCGTTTCCTCCCGGGCAACAGCCACCACATGTCGAATTTCCTCGTGGGGCATCTCCAAATGTCCTGTGTCTTCCTCTGGAACGGGTCCTCCCACGGCATCACAGTCCTGTCCCCGTACGTCGGTCCATCTCGGCACTCCCGGCAGGTACTCTTGCTCCAGGACTATCTCCTCCTCTTCACGGAGGGCATTCAACTGGGAGCATGACTCCACCCGATCCTGCCAGTCACTCTCGTCGGCGCTTCCGACGCCAGAGTCGTCCTCCATCTGTTCTGGGAGGGATTCGTCGGCGGACAGCCCACCGTAGTCCGAGTCCTCCTCCGATATCTGGACTGGGGTATTACTTTCCTCCTCAGCGTACTTCTTCGCTTCCGCTGGCACCGTTACTTCCTCAGCGTACTCCTTCGCTTCCGCTGGCATCGTTACTTCCTCAGCGTACTCCTTCGCTTCCGCTGGCATCGTTACTTCCTCAGCGTACTCCTTTGCTTCCGCTGGCATCTCTTGGTACCCAGGACACTCCTGTTCCGCACGTCCTGGTCGTGGACGGTTCCATCGCGGGGAGATTCCGGACGTCTCAGTCACTGGGTCTTCACGCTTTTCTTCACAGCGTGGTCTCTTCACTTCCCAGTCGTCCACCTCCGCCTCATGCGGGAAAGGATTCTGCCTTACTGGGGTCACTTTCTTGGGACAGAGTAGGTCCGCGGCCTCTTCCCAAGGGCACTCACTGGCCGCATGTCCTGGTCGCCGACACTTCCAACAAGGGAGGGCCACTGCCACCTTCTCCAAGACGGGTTCCTGGTCCACCTCCTTCACTGGGGAATCTTCACCCGTTGGTTCCGGCTCCGAGGAAATGGGCACCTGCGAATTAACTTCAAGCAAGGCCTTCCGCTCCATTTCCCTGGTTTCCTCCTCCCATCTCTGGGCGCGACCATCCGCAATCATCCGGTCTTCATTCCACGGACAATCGGGAAGCGCATGCCCTCTCGCCTCGCAGAGCGCACACACAGGCTCTGCAGCCACCCGGTCCCAAAGCTGCTGACGAGATTCCGTCAGCTGCTTCACCGTGGCCTCGTAGTCCGTCCTGTCTTCCGTCCATGGACATTCCAGGAGCCGATGTCGGGGATCTCCACAGTTTTCACACCAGGAATCAACCTCGTCTTCGCTCAACTCTTCGTCCCAAGGACAACTGTTGTGCTCATGCCCGTAGTTTCCGCAGAGCAAACACCAGGACTCCTTCTTCGCTTGGCCCTTCTGACGTCTTCGGTCCGCTTCCTGGACCACCTTCTTTGGGGACGTCTCTCGCCAAGTACACTCGTCGGCAAAGTGACCTGTTTGCCGACATTTCTTGCAGGGCGTCACAGCGGCCTTCTTGCGCCCCTTCTCCCGGCGCTCTTCTTTTTCACGCTGGACCGACCGCTGCACCATCTTCAGGATGTCTGCCCCAGACACCGTCACCCAGTCGCTCTGGTCCGCACACGTCCGGGGGTGAGTCTTCTCCGGAGCCGTCCGCAGGGAGGTCTTCTTGGTGGCGTTCCACATCGTGTCCGTGATCCGGTCTCTTTGATCCTGCCGACTACGCCAAGTGTGAGAGGTGCGGTGCGTGTGGTGGTGCCTGCTGCCGTGCAGGTGTAGACTCTGTACTCACCAGGCGCCGCTCTCTCTCACCTTCAGGTACCGGAACCTTCAACGGACCTGGAATTCTTCAGTCGGATCCGGACACGGCGATTCCCTCTTGGAGCTGACCGTCGACCGAGCTGAGGAGAGAATGGTTTACATTAAAGGGGGTATCGACCCTTCTTCCACTGGAACAGGGGATACCCCAGGGGTGGCTGCGACCTTCACCGGCTGGGTGAATGGTCATCACCGGCACAAAGCCTCAGCTACCCAGCTTTCACACACTCGCGCTTTCGCACGTAGTGTGATGAAAGGGATTCTCACGTCCGTGAGCAATCCTAACTCCGGCGCTCGGGGACAAACAAGGGACAGACGTACACGGATGCTACTCACCGTCACGAGTCTTGCACTCCGATCTTCTCCACTTACAGGTCCCTGTAAGGAGGCAAAGAGAAACAGCCGTGCAGGGCCTAACTCTGACCTAGTGTCACACCCTATACTATCTACAACAGCGGAGCCCTCAAACTAGCTCTGTGGGTGTGGTGCAACACAACTATGCACAACTTACACAACACATACACTTTGCCCTGCACGGTAACAACATATAACACACTATCGGAGTTACAACATAAAACGGTGCTGTCCCTTTATCTACCCGACCCAGAACACCCAGTAGTGGGGACCGCACAGCTCACCCACCTACCGTACTCTCAGGGTGGCCTGAGCCTAGCGCCCAGTACCACCTTTACTCACCTCAGGGAAACACTGCTTCGCTGGGCCTAGCGCCCCCTAACTACCCACAGGCCGAGGCCTGACTTTGCCCACGGGCCTAGCGCCCGCCTACTTGCCGCCCGTTGGGTGACCTGGGCCTTATGCCCAGGGTCACCTTATCGTATCCCTGATTTGGCCACAAATACCCTAGGGCCTAACGCCCTCTATTAGCCACAGGCCTAGTGCCTAGATTGTTCCCCGGGCCTAGTGCCCGCCTAACTGGTGCCGCATGAGTGGGGTGGCTTGGGCCTAATGCCCAAACCACCTCATCAAATATTGGGGGCCCAACTCCTAACTGCGCCCAGGCCTAGCGCCTGAATTGTGTCCTCGGGCCTAATGCCCGTCCCTGGTGGTCGAGGGAGGAAAAGGGGAGGGGGGCAGGATGCCTCACTGAGGCCTTACCTAATCCGGGGGCCTCTGGCTCTCTCTTCTGCCGCTGACCCGTCCTGGCCAGCGGCGCCGCCGTCTCTTCCCTGCGTCCAGCCGCCGCTGGACATCTTCTTTCTGGAGCCCGACCGCTGACCTCTTCTTCCTCCGCCAGTCTGGTCTTCTCCTTGCGCCGCTGGGATCTTCTGCGCTCCGGCGCGCCGACCTCCGTCCCCGCTGCTCCCGGCCGTGTCTTCTCTTCAGCCACGCGATCCTCTTCTTCGCGCTCCTGCGCGCGGGCTCCTCCTCTTCGCCGCTCTTCGGCGCGGCCTCCTTGTAGTCTTATGGCTCCCGCCCGGCGTCTGACGTCAGACGCCGGGGGCGGGGCCTATGACGCGGCGAGCGCCGATTGGCTCGCCGCGTCTCTTCCTGATTGGTCGCCGCTCCGGGAGCCGCGATTGGCTCCCGGAGGGCGCCGACATTCAAATCCTCCTGCAGCCTCCTGTCCGGTGCAGGGAAAAGGGTAATCCCTGCACCGGACACCCGCCGCCACGCACCAAGCGCTGGGGACAGACAAGCTGCCCCAGCGCTGTCCCCTGCTAGGGACCACAACATGGATGTGCCCACAGGGCACATCCTTACACTGTACACATAAATGTTTTCGGTTTAGTTTCCATACCTATCAGAGTTTCCTCTTGGGTGTTCGGGTGTAATGAGAAAGAATGACACAAGGTCAGAAAGTCTACAGTCAGTGAGTATCCTCTTTCTGATACCAAGCCCTTTATCTCCATCCAAGGCTTTAGTAAATAGACCCCCCAGTCTATGAAATGACAGTTAACAGTTGATTGGTTGCTTTGGGCAACTTCTCCACTTTATCTCTCTCCAAGGCTTGAGACCTCTTGATGGAGACCTCTCAATGGTAGGAGGACAGTGCTCTTACAGAGGTACCACACTTGTCCTTGTAAAGGATTACTCTACCAATAGTGAGAGAGGAGAAATGCTTAAGCTGTGTGACCCAATGCCAAAAAAAGCCAGTCTCATAGTAATATGAAAACACATGACACCAGAAGTAATTAGCGTGGAAAGGCCTAGGCCAGTCCTTCTTCACACCAACTGCCACCCCAAACACTGCCAAACATCACTGGCCGGAACTCACTGGCAGTTGGTGTGGCTCCCCTATTTGATTTTTGGTCTGAGCTGCAGCCCCAACTCTGGAGCCGCCACTGACAAGGAAGTCCAGGAACAGAGCACTTGTACCAAAAGGAATGGGTCATGTTGAAGGGTATGGAATATTAGGAAACTAGAGTAGCCGATTTCCGAAACAGAGTTAATAAGGATGATTTTTTTTTTTTTTTTAATCGCTGCTTTACTTGGCCGTTCTCAGTGCAGGGCAACTTCTCCTCTTTATCTCTCTCCAAGAGTTGATACATCTCCCTCCCCGGTATCCATTAAGGACACTAGAGATCGGCATCCCGCCAGTCGGAGTGCTGACGCCGGAATCCTGACACTGTCTGGAATGCCGACGCTGGCATCCCGACATGTATGGAAATGCCGGCGCCGGGAACCCGAACACCGGAATTCTGATCGAGATCGGAGTGGACTCGTCACTAGTAGGGTGCGGGGGGGAGGTTAGGTTTAGACTGTGGGGAGAGGGTTAGGGTTTAGTGTTAGACACCCCCGGGGATGGTTAGGGTTAGGCTGCTGGAAGGGAGGGTTAGGTATAGGCACCATCGGGGAGGGTTAGGGTTAGGCTGTGAGGGAGGGGGCAGGTTAGGGTGAGGAGGAGGGTATACATACTTACATGACCCCTGTTGGGATTCTCTACTTCGGTATGCTGGTGTTGGTCATATGACTGCTGGCATTCCAGCCCGGTGTCCAGTTTCACCGGTTCCAGACCCAGTGTTCAGCTCAAGAACCACTGTGGCAACTTCTCCACTTTATCTTTCTCCAAGGCATCTCACACCAATTATGGTACAGTGTCCAGTTCTACCGGTTTCAGCCCAAGAACCACTGGTCCCAACCCAGTGTCCAGTTCCACCAGTTCCAGGCCGAGGTTCAGCTTAGAACCACTGGTCCCAGCCCAGTGTCCCACTGGTTCCAGTCTGGTGTTTAGCTCAAACACCACTTAGCCCAGTGTCCTGTACAACTGGAAGCAACCCAGGGTTCAGCACAGGAACTGTGCTTCCAACTTCAGCCTCTGGTACCTATGGGTCCAGTCCACAGTTCAATGTTCCGGTCACTCAAGCCACCAGTTCCAGCTTGGTGTTCAGTACTCTCGGACCTCATCCAGAATCCAGTTCTACAGACCGTAGTCAAACTCTCAGTACCACCGATTCGGTTTGCACCAAGTCTCATTCATATCCTAGTCTTGTATTCTATCGGTCCCAGACCCCACCCTGGTCCTAACCAGCTTCTACGTCAATGAACTAGTCTGGTTCAGTTGTTACAAGTTCTAAAGACCTACAGCATTCGCTACAATTGTTCCTTCTGCACTTCCTGTCCACTTCCATAGCACCTGAATTGTTTTAGTCGATGGGTAAGAACTTCATAAAGCCACCAAGCTACCTGCATGCTGCCTCTCCTCCAACTCCAACCCTAGACTCCAGTCCAGGAATACAAACAAACCCAGACCTGACAATGTCACAGAACATTTTGCACTCTGCGTTCGTATTTGCATAATTATTTGAAGTATAATAATTTTAAAACAAGTGTTTTCCATTTGCATGCTTAGTTCCTGTCTGAAAGGTTGTTTGTGAATAGAGTATAATGATCGCACACAACAGCTACTGACACTGTATATGATTTACAGGTAGAATATCAACATTGAAAATAGTGGTGGTGTTCGTTGGAGCTCTGCTCATTACAACTGCTGTAACCTTAGTCCTCAGCTTTGTCATATTCAAGGTATATAGGATGATACGCTACGTATTTTACCCATCATTTTCCTTTCCACAACATCTAAAAGAGGTTTGTACTTTATCCTGCATTGTATGACTTTAAGGGCCACTGATATATGTTACATGCTGAAAACATATACTTAACTTAATACTCTTCCTTCCAGTATTTAGGCAAGCCGTTCTATAGTACTCCATTCCTGCACACACCACCTAGTGAGGAATGTGGAGAGTGCAGTGAGCAGCTGACGTTTGTATCGGAAGCGAAAGACGACAAGGAGCCGACAAGTTAGCACTTTCTGGGATGGCGAGACCTTTCCCCATAGCCAAGTGAATATCTGAATGTGAAGAATGGCCACTAAAGTTTTCAACAAGATATACTGTAGGTGGACTGTCTCACACTTGTATAAAATATGTGTTAAATTATGTTTTATTAACTGCAACAAAATAATATTTGTACATATGTGTGGAATGACACTAACCCTAATGACCTCAGATGATGTGTGTCACAGTCAAGGACATACGTACAGGCAGCCATTTTGTTGGCGGAACCAGCATGGATACATTATACAGGCTGACAGTTGTCTAAGAAGCACTGGCATCACTAATGTCTGAGGTACTTCCTGTCACTGGTTCCTTTCCTAGTGAAGTCACTCACATTTATATTGGCTATGGTCTTAAAATGTCTGCATAATTCAGAATATCATGGAGTACATGTTAACATCAGTGGCAGTGGGTGAAGCTGCTAGGGGGACAATTATTATCAGAATGCACTGAATATGCACTGTATGGGTTTCCTGCCACAATGGTCTTACATACTCCTAGCATGTTGATGCTGCAGGCTGAATATTGCAGTAGCCAACAAAATGGCCGCCTCCACTACTGTATGTGCAGGCAACAGGTACACTTAAACGGATTACTTCAGACAAAAAGTCTATAATTTATGAGCTGCACAGTGGGGCTCATGTACAGTTGGACATAAATGTTTTTTGCAAGTTTTTGTCCCTGCAAAATGCACTTTTTCAGACAGCGCATAAGTAGTAAAAGGGAATGCGCTAAAGACGTATCTCCTCTTTGTGCCTCTCTATGCTTAGATAGGAGGAATGGGGAAGAGAAGGGCTATGCCTGAGTACAGCCAGATCCACAATGATGATGATAATAATAATAATAATAAATAAAAATAAATGTAAAACAAATGTAAACAAGAGCCATATTCCCCACCCCCCTCCTCCGCTAAAAATACAACCAGCACTAGTGCTGATGACAGCAAAATTGTGGGGAAGAAAAGCATGGAGTCCCCACAATATTGCCAATGTCTGCAATAGGCTTTGCCAGCCAGGACTGGTGGCACTGCATGAGGAAAACCTGCAGTGTGGGGGTTCCCTGCCATGTTGCCAGCACTAGGGCTATTCCCAACGCCCCAGCATGTGTGAAAATAAGATTAAAATATAATTATCACTGTGCACTACAGGTTCCTGCAAGCCCGGGCCACTTTTAAACGGTTGGACATGCAGGTGCTTGTAGTCAGTGTCAGACTGGGGCATGAACAGGGCCCCTTTATAAAGGAGGGGACAGAGGACCACCCACTTTGATTGGCAGGAGGGTTAATCTTGGTGTAGCTTCCATAGAAACAAACCAAGCACCCAAGTTCATCCATGATCCTGCTCCACCGGGGATTTCCTCTGTGGGCCAGCCCATCCTCAACTGTTAGTACAACAAGCTCCAGCATACCCATGGCTTGCAGAGCATGCTGGCACTAACAGTTTCTCAACAAATGATGTAAAAGAGAAAAAAAACTCACAGATTTTATCATAAAAACATAATTTTTACAGAATTGTCAGCTACCCCACACAACCCTTTTGCCCTCCTAAGTCCAAAGGTCCTGGGAGTTCTTTTCATTATGTCCACAATTCTCGGCTTGGCCCCAAACATCTTCCCCCCCCCCACACACACACTTATAACATTGTCACCTGGTCCTTTACGAAGCCTGAGTGGCAAAGCACTTTTATTTATGCAGCGGGGTTTTCCCCTGGCCTGGGTCAGACCATGGGGTATCCCCACTATCGGACACTACAGAGCTTTGCAGGTAGCGTGGGATACACATTACAGTGTTTCTTACATTATTAGGGTGGCTTACTTCATTAATGTGAACATTTCATTTTTTCCCCCAAAACTATACTATAGCTCACTTTTTATCTTAATTGTGGGAATCGCATTTATTATATGTGTCACGTTTGTGTGTTTTTATTGCATTGGTTGGTTTTTCCATATTTAGCATATCGGGACATTATAGGCCAACCAATCAGCTCCTAACTGCCATGTTACAGGCTGTGGGGTCTATTTACTAAAAGCCTTGTATGGAGATTAAGTGGACCGAGATAAAGTACCAGCCAATCAGCTCCTAGCTGTTATTTTTTTAAACACAGAACATGGGAGTTAAGGAGCTGGTTGGTTGGTTGGTTGTTTATCTCCGTCCATTATATCTCTCTCCAAGGCTTAGTACATATACCCAAAAGTCCCAACCAATCAGTTCCTTTCAAACACAGCCTATAACATGGCAGTTAGGAGCTGATTGGCTGGTATTTTCTCTCTCTCCACACTATCACTCTCTAAAGATTAGCACATTTCTCCACTCATGGCTTGTAATCAGCATTTATTAATGATGTAGGCATGAACATTTCAGCAAAGCACAGCTCTCCCGGTAAGAGCTGTCCTTTGCGGTGCCGGGACTTCCGGATTCAGGACCCGGGAGTCCGTCTGCACATGGCATTGCCCACCGCAACCAAGCCCCAGAATGCATAGCTTGGTGCATACGCAAAAAGCGGCCAAACCTGGCTTGACCGCAAAATGAAGTTTGATGCATCTCGCCCTGAGAAATAGAGCGGAGGCTACCACAAGAGGGCGCATGATATCAGAGCAGCCTCTGACGAACTCGACAATCTGTACTATACAGATCCAGTCTTGACAGCTCCTTTTGGCCTTTTTCTGCGTTTTAAATTTAGCTGAATCCGATATGATATTCCAAAGTCAATCAACAGAGACAATTTTTGGATATCCAGCTGTTGTAGAACTACTAGCCCCAGCATGACTCTGCCTAGCTGGGCATGCTGGGATTTGTTGATACACAACTGCTGAAGAGCTGGGTTGTCTAAGCCCTCTCTCTCAGGGAAAAGTGGAGGTGTTGCTCATAGCAACCAATCAGATTCTAGCTCTCATTTATTTAGAGTGTACTAGACCGCTAGAATCTGATTGATTGCTATGTTGATCACTTCCATTTTCCCCTTTAGTGGTTTTGATAATTCTTCTTCCTACGCGTTTTATAACTAAGGTCAGTGACTCCACGCGTTTTGCAATGTAAATAGGAGCCAGAGGATACCACTGAAATAAAATTTTTGCTGCAGTTGTTAAAAAACAAAAAACAGGGACATTTCTAGGGACAAATCTTAAAATCTAGAATAGTTCCTGGAAAACCAGGACAATTGCCAACCATAATGGGGCACGGCATTTATCCAGTAGCATTGCTGGATGGCAACTGATCTTCTAGAACAGGGATGGGAAACCTTCGGCCCTCCAGCTGTTGTTGAACTACACATCCCAGCATGCCCTGCAACAGTTTTAGCATGGCCAAATAGAAAAACTGTAGAAAGGCATGCTGGTATGTGTAGTTCAACAACAGCTGGAGGGCCGAAGGTTCCCCATCCCTGTTCTAGAAGGTGCTAGATAAATGATAAGTACAATCTGATTGGTTGCTATGGGCAACATCTCCACATGTAAAAACCTTCACTTGAGTAAATATACCACCTAGAATATGATAAAGTGTAGTAGTTCCAAAAGGCCCAGCTCATGTCTACCCGAAATAATATACCAAAAACAATATTGATGTAATTTTGGACTACCATCTAGAAAGTCTGGACCACCGGACACTTCCACAAGCAATGCATTACATCTGCATCAGCAGCGGAGCATTTAAAACAGTTTGAGTTGATAGAGACTTCCGTAAGAAAACGTACTTTTGGGGGTTTAGTACGCCCTGTGAAGCAATTTATAATGCATTTCGGAATGTGAGGAGACCTTCTGTTTATTGAGCTCCACACAGAACCCAATGACCTCCTTCAGGTTGGGTTCGTGTGACCGACGGCGGGATCCTGGCTTTTAGATGGCCAGCACGGGGGGGAGGAAGGGGAGGGGGAATAGTCTCTGTTGGTCGGCATGCAGGCCGTCGGGCTATTGAGCATTCGGGATCCCGGCGTCGGTCACATAACCGTCGGTCTCCCGACTGCCGGTCACATAACCGCATCCCCCTCCTTCAGATCCTTCCACGGAAAGGTAGTGTTTAATTTCGCCATCCACATAGTTAGTTTAGTAAGGTCTAACTTCCGCCTAGTGGGAGAGCAAATGGATGAGGTAGGGCATGGGTTTCGGGGGCTCAGTCTCACTGTACAATCAAAAGAACTAGACAAGCCAGTGGGCGTAAGTTGAGAGAGTAATTGGGTGATGTAGCTACGGACTTGGGAATAAACAAAAAGAGGGACATAAAGAGGATACTTCTCTTTAAGCCGGGACAGTGTGAGAACAGCAGAGCAGTCCATATTCCGAAATGGGTTTACTTATTGAAGTCCCTGGAGGTGCCCACGTATTTGTCTTGCAGTCTTGAAAATCTAGATTAGATGTTAATGGGAGAATTAACGAATGTGAAGAGTGCAACCCCATCCATTTTTGAAGAATGCGCCAAGTTTACCGGGACGTTGCAATAAGGGGGTTGCCAGCCAAATCAGGGGTAGGTGACCAGAAGAAGCATGAACCAGATCCATATGTGGGCTGAAAGCCTGATCTAGCTCCTTAGGTGCATAATTATCGTCTCCTTGTGATCATCTTAATGTTATTTGCAATATTAATTTATATTTACGATTTCTGTAAAATTTTCTATAACTTTTTTTATCATATTAAAAGTATTTTTCAAAACATTTTGTGATTGTTGTTTCATTGAGTCCCATCTGTTGCTTAGTAGGCTTCTATTGAAGCAGTTTAGAAACCCTGACTGTAAATCACGGATATGCATCTCCAGTAAGTGCCTCTATTTTAGTGAGCTGATAAATGTTTATATATAAACACTGGATACAATGGTTCCAGGAATAGGCTTGTTGTTATACACTTTAGGTTCGTACTTGTATGCTATCTGATGTTTGGAAACTGGGCAGTGGCGTAACTAGAAATTTTTCTCCCTCAAGCTAAAAAATTCTCCTGTGCCCCCCCCCCCCCCTCATAATTGGCACTAGCAAAGTGAAGAACTTGCGCGCGCGGAAGGCGCCCGCGCCCAAAAAGGGGTGTGGCTTCATTAGAATGGGTGTGGCTTTGCTGAAAGTGGCGTTGCAGGAAAAGACTACCTTATACCCGTTTTGCAACCTGCACGCCGAGACATTGGCGACAACAGGAAAAAAAATTAAATACCGGTAATCCTGATTCATGCTCCTTACATTATTTGTCATTATTCCTCCTTATAGTAATGCCCATTATACATTATGCCACATACTGCAAAGGCCCTCAGACATTATGCCACACACCGTAATGCCTGTGACACATTATGCCACACCGCAATGCCCGTTATAAATTATGCCACACACTGCAGTGTCCCTGAGACATTATACCACACACCATAATGCCTGTGACACATTACGACACACACTGTAATGCCTGTGATACATTACGCCACACACTGCAATGCCCCTAAGACATTATGCCACATACAATGCCCGTGATACAGTATACCACACACCGTCATGTCTGTGGCACATTATGCCACACCGCAATGCCCGTTATAAATTATGCCACACACTGCAGTGTCCGAGACATTATACCACACACCATAATGCCTGTGACACATTACGACACACACTGTAATGCCTGTGATACATTACGCCACACACTGCAATGCCCCTAAGACATTATGCCACATACAATGCCCGTGATACAGTATACCACACATCGTCATGTCTGCGACACATTATGACACACACTGCAATGCCTGGTATACATTATATCACAATGTCCGTGATACATTATGCCACACACCGCAATGCCCATTACACATGAAGCCCTACAGTAAGGATTCTAATTACTTTTAAATTACCTGATCGTTGCCAGGGGTTTCATGCGCTGGGTGTTATCCTCGTTGTCATAGGTTTCATGCGCTGGGTGTCAAGCTCGTTGCCAGGGGGTAATGCTTGTTGTCAGGGATTTCAACAAGCTCCCCTCTGTTTAATGTGCCGCAGGCACCGCTGCCCGATCCCCCCGTTGCTGCTGCCGCCGCGCCAGGGTAGCAGGGCTGCAGGGTCCCGGCACCTCCTAGATATATATGTCCCCACAGTGCCAGATATGGCCCCAAGTGCCAGATATGCCCCCAGTGCCAGATATACATGTCCGCACAGTGCCAGCCATGCCCCCAGTGCCAGATATACATGTCCTCACAGTGCCAGCTATGCCCCCAGTACCAGATACACATGTCCCCCCCCCCCCAGTGCCAGCTATGCCCCCAGTGCCAGATATACATGTTCCCCCCAGTGCCAGCTATGCCCCCAGTGCCAGATATACATGTCCCCCCCCCAGTGCCAGATATACATGTCCCCCCCCCCAGTGCCAGCCATGCCCCCAGTGCCAGATATACATGTCCTCACAGTGCCAGCTATGCCCCCAGTGCCAGTGTCCCCACAGTGCCAGATATGCCCCCCTCGCCTCCCCCCCCATGCTGCTCACCGCGCTGCTGCTGTTTTGTGAGGGGAGGAGAGCGCAGCACGTGCCTCTCCTGCCCCTCACTCTCCAGCGTCGGTCCATGAGCCAATCAAAGCTAGTGGTCTGGCAGCCAATCAGGAGCCTCAGCTGCCAGTCCGCGAGCTCTGATTGGCCCACGGACCGGCGCTGAATTGAAGAGACACCGCCGCCGGAGACAAGTGTGTGTGCCGGGCAGCGGTGACCAGGAGCCGGCCGAGCCACATGCTGCGGATAAAAGCCGCATGCGGCTCGAGAGCCGCAGGTTGGCCACCGCTGTCCTAGACGCTAGAGGTCAAGTATGACCTCTAGCATGTCTCCTCCATGGTGGTGGCCATTTTGGAGGGGACATTTAGCAGATTGACATGCGGACGACTAGTCCGCATGTCAATCTGCTCTGAAAGTGGCGGCGCCCCCGCAGCCCTGCGCCTCCGCATTGGCTGCGGGGGCAGTAGTTACGCCAATGACACTGGGGTATATTTACAGGACAAACATTCAGATGCAAAATTGTATTATACTATAACCACCGAACAGCAATTATGTTATTTGTCTTGTACGCTAAGCAGTGAGTGACAAGCAACTGCTTGGATGCTAAATGCATTATTAGCCTTTTACACCAAAAACCCTGGTCCAACCCAGGTTTTTGAACACTGTTCAAACACGGGTCATGTAAATAGCCTTCAATTCAATGGTACTAAATAACTATCATAGCAAGTTAATCTATGGCGTGGGTTCCCAGATTTGATCCTCACCCCGTCCCCCAGCAGGTTATGTTTTCTGGTAGGACAATGACCGGCATGGCAAGTTGACTAATACCCCTTTCTCACCGCAATCCGGGTCCAGCCCGGGTCACTGAACACAGGTTTAAAGCTGTGTCACAGCAGCTTGAACCCCGTTCACACCGCAGGCTGACCCAGGATATTGCCAGGGCTTACCTATGCCGGCGCTTGGAGAGGACATTATCTCCTAGCGCCGGTGATCCGGCTCTTCATAGGGTTTGAACAATACCCGGGTTACCCATTCATACTGCCCTGTAATCGGGTCGCTGGATCAGAGTTTTTGCAGTGGTGGGACCCCTGTGCATAATTTTTTTTTAAAAAGCCCTGAAAACGTATCTGGGGCAGTGGTATTAAACTCTAGATCTCACATACTTCTGACATGTCATGTTTTCTGGATTTTTCTAGTTATGCACCAGTGATTTAATACTAGGCTGTGGAATTTAAACAATGCTAACTTTGTATAAATGTAGCATGAAACCATTCCCCACTCCATTACACCATCAGAGCTTGAACCACTGATGGATTTGTGTTGTTTAAAGTTTAAACTAAATTTGTCTGGCCAGGCAACATCTTTCTATTCTTCATATCCATGCTTGGCCACAGATGACTTCATTAGTATCTCAGTCAATTTGATTTAACCATCTGTCCTGAATCATGGATATCTTTAAAACCTGGACCGTTGTGGTGCCTTGAGGACCGCATTTGGGAACCTTATGGGTGGAATGTACCCGCCACATCAGGTACATACCGCTTAACCTTTTCTACTGAGGAAGCAGGACGTTTTAGGGGGCGTGGCCTCTCGGGAAATGCCATGCTCACAAGCCATGCTTTTCGCTGCGGGGGGCATGGCAAATGTTACGCCAACTGCTAGTCATGCCCCCCCCGGGTCCCTCTCTCCCTTGAACGGATCATGGATGCCATGAGTACAGCATCTATTCATACTGCCTCCCAACTCCCTCCCCCACACTGCGGACCGCGGGTGGGATGGTTGGACAGTGTCTGAAATATGTCCACTAAAATCTGGACAGTTGGGAGATATGGCTAGTGGAGCATCTTACAGCCTATGGCCCTCATACAGCTTCAGTCGCTAAGTTCCTGACGGATTTGAACAATGACAGTTTGGAGCTGATTGGCTGGTCCGTTACCACCTTGCACTTATCACTTCTTTATCCCTTCTCCAGGCTTAATAAATCTGCCCCAGGCGTGTGACATAAATGCCTTGTAGTAACGTGCTAGCATAGCTGAAACTATGGGGTTGGCTAGAAACCTAGTGCTCAGTACAGATGGTTCTGTGAGACCGTACCATGAGGAAAACAGTCACGTACAGACAACACATATGCATGATTGTTTGCCTATCTCCTATACTGGCAATTCTAAATGCCCGATACAGCCCCAGGAATGTGATTAATAACTTATGTAATGCAGACTGGATGATCCAGTCAATTTGTTATTGACAATTCCCCTCAGCACCACCAAAAAAGAAGGCAATTTCTTCATAATGGGAAGATTTATCAAAGTTTAGAGATATAGGGAGAGATTCAAATGTTTGAAAAGTCAGTTGGGAGTCTGTTTTTTCCTCTCTAATAGACAGGAAAATACAGACACCCATCCGACTTTTCAAACATTTGAATTCCACCCAAAGTGTAGAGAGATAAAGGGATCTAGTATTTACTAAGCCTTGGAGAGAGATAAAGTGGATGGAGATAAAGTACCAGCCAATCAGCTCCTAACTGCCATGTGACAGGCTGTGTTTGGAAAAAATAGGATTTTGGTACTTAACCAGGTAAATCCTTTTCTTTGAATCCATAGGGGGCACTGGAGTACTCTTGGGATATGGACGGGCTTCCGCAGGAAACAGCACTGAATATTTAAATTTAGAACACTCCACCCCTCCATATCCCCGAGTACCTCAGTGTTTTTTACTGAGCCGAACAGGAACTATAGAGTGGTTGACAATGGAGTATTACATATAACATAACGGACAACAACGAAGTTGACACATAACGTTACTGACAACTAAACAGTTGACACCATAACCAGCACTTGATAAATTTGAACCAGTCGGTGAGAGTGTTACCATAAGATCCTCTGAACTTACCACAAACCAGGTAAAACTGCTCTGGGTGGGCGTCCAGTGCCCCCTATGGATTCAAAGAAAAGGATTTACCTGGTAAGTACCAAAATCCTATTTTCTTTTTCATCCACTAGGGGTCACTGGAGTACTCTTGGGACGTACCACAGCTTCCCCCGTGGGCGGGAGAGCTGTTTGGCACCTGTAACACTAGGCGGCCAAAGCTAGATGCTGATGCCGCAAACGTATCAAACTTGTAAAAGCGCACAAACGTGTGCACTGAAGACCATGTAGCCGCACGGCAAAGCTGTGTCGTAGAAGCTCCCCGACCAGCTGCCCATGAAGTTCCCACAGAACGTGTGGAATGAGCGGTTACTGATGTAGGCGGCTGTAACCTAGCATGAAGGTAAGCCTGACGTATGGTCAGTTTTATCCATCTGGATAAGGTTTGTTTAGACGCTGGCCAACCCATCTTGGCAGCATCATAGAGAACAAACAACATATCCGAGAACCAAGCTCTCAGAGGCCAATGAGACGCCACTAGTATGACTGTGACAGACTCTCTTTTGATCCGTTTTAGCACCAGAGGGAGCAATGGAAACGGTGGAAACAGATACACAAGGCTGTATGGCCACGCAACGGTGAGAGCATCCACCGCCACTGCCTTTGGATCTCTTGTTCTGGACACATACTGGAGCGTTTGGTGATTGTGGCGAGACACCATCAGGTCCACCTGAGGATAACCCCATCGCTGAACCAACATGTGAAACACTTCTGGATTTAATGCCCATTCTCCTGGATGAAAATCCCGACGACTGAGATAATCCGCTTCCCAGTTGTCCACTCCCGGAATGAACATGGCCGACAATATCACCTGGTGGTATTCCGCCCAATTGAGGATTCGAGCTACTTCCCGCATTGCCATGCGGCTTCTCGTTCCTCCTTGTTTGTTGATGTATGCGACCGCCGTCGCATTGTCTGACTGCACTTGGACAGTCTGAGAGCGAAGCATGTGCACTGCTTGTCGTAGCGCATTGTAAATTGCGCGGAGTTCCAGGACATTTATAGACAGCAATCTTTCGTGATCCGCCCAGAGACCCTGGAGCTGACAATTTTGAATTACCGCTCCCCAACCTCTGAGACTGGCGTCCGTCGTTAGAATTATCCAATTCCAGCCTCCGAACAGTCTCCCTGCGTTTAAATTGTGTTCCTTGAGCCACCAGAGCAGAGACACTCTTGCCCTTGGCGACAACCTCACCCTGTGGTGAATCTGCAGATGCGAGCCCGACCACTGGGCGAGCACATTCAGTTGAAATGGACGCGAGTGAAATCTTCCGAACTGAAGCGCTTCGAAAGCTGCCACCATTGTGCCTAAGAGGCGAATGCACAAGTGTACAGACACTGTGCGTGGCTTGAGCACTAATTGTACTAGATGGCGTAGAATTTGTACTTTCTGTTGTGGTAGGTAAATTCTTTGATTGACCGTATCGAGAATCATACCTAGGAATTGAAGGCGTTGAGCGGAATTAGATGTGATTTCTTGAAGTTGACAATCCATCCGTGGTGAACCAGTACATCGTACGTTAGCAGCGCATGTTGGAGAAGCATCTGTTGAGACAGAGCTTTGATGAGCAGATCGTCTAAAGGGATCTGAGATGAGCTATCATCACAGAGCTATCATCACAGACATCACTTTGGTGAATACCCGAGGCGCTGACGACAGGCCAAACGGTAGAGCCTGAAACTGGTAATGGTTCTGGCGTATTGCAAACCGCAAGAATTTCTGATGAGGCTGCCAAATTGGAATGTGTAAGTACGCATCCTTGAGATCTAGCGCAATCATAAATTCCTTTGGCTCTAAACCCGCAATCACAGAACGCAGAGACTCCATCTTGAATCTGTAGTAAGTTACGTACTGATTTAGACCCTTTAAGTTCAATATTGGTCTGACTAAGCCATCCGGCTTCGGTACCACAAACAGACTGGAATAATAACCCTGACCCTGTTGATGTACAGGGACCGGAATGAAAACTGCTGAATCCAGTAGGGACTGAATGGCAATTTGCAGAACCGCCCTCTTGTCGTCCGACAGAGGCAATCCTGTTTTGAAAAAACCGCAGAGGCGGAAGACAGTCGAACTCTATTTTGTAACCTTTTAACACGAAATTGCGGATCCACCCATCCGCGGATGTGTGGAACCACGCCAAATGGAACGTCTGAAGGCGTGCTCCCACAATCGGAGAACCGAGATGGGCTGGTAGCCCGTCATGCCACTGGTTTGTCGGTAACCTTAGCGTCCTGGCGACTTGTGTTGGTTTGTTGGAAACCACGTCCACGACCACGTCTAGCTGGCGTGGCTGTTCCTCTGCCACGTCCTCGAAAGGACTGAGGTCTAAAGGATTTGAACGAAGGTCCAGCGAACCTCCTTCTTGATACCGGTGGAGGCAATGGTAAGAAAACAGACTTACCTCCCGTAGCCTCAGCAATCCATGCGTCCAATTCAGGACCAAACAACTTCTTGCCATCGTAAGGCAACGCCTCTATACCTCGTTTGACCTCTGCCTCCGCATGATAAGCACGCAGCCAGAGTGCTCTTCGTGCCGTAACTAGCGACGATGAAATACGAGAAGTGAGCTGACAGACGTCAGTAGACGCTGTACAGAGATACTCTACAGCCTCACCCATTTGATTTGCAAGTAGTATCAGGTTTTCGTCATGTAAAGCAGATTTGAGTTCTGTAATCCATATTATGAGCGCCTTAGTGACCCAGATGCCAACCAATCCAGGTCTCAGCATTACTCCTGCTGCTACATACATGGACTTTAGCATAGTTTCTATCTTGCGATCTGAAGGGTCTTTAAGCGTAGTAGCTGCTGGCACTGGTATGGTTAATTTCTTGGTAAGCTTCGACACTGACGAATCAACTATTGGTGGATTCTCCCATGTACATGTTACCGAGTCTGGAAACGGGTAACTAGACTTAAATCTGCGAGGTATAGAAAACCGTTTATCTGGATTCTGTCGTGTTTCTACTAACATCTGATTAAGAGATTCCGAGACCGGAAAACTTATTGGAGTTTTTTGTCGTTTAGTAAATACGACCTGATCATTTGTGAGAGGCTCCTCAGTTTCAGTAAACTGCAGAGACTGACGCACCGCTCTGATGAGATCATCAATGCCGGAATTGTTAAAATCCTCACTATCTGACTCCACTTCGCCCTCCTCACCCTCATCTTGTTCCGTGAGGTCTGGCATGGAATCGTCAGAATGCAACATAGCAGAAACTGGAAAATCATAAGACATATGAAATGTATCCCGTTTACCCAAAATGGATTTGGACCTTACGCAAGGCGGAGACGCCTCCGTTAGTTCTGGCGGTCTCACTCTAGACTCAGATCTTGCCGTTTCCCACTCCTGTCGAGCGGCGGTCAATTCCGATTGCAACCCAGCCAGTACATTTGCTAACATTTCCCAAGGAGGGGTCGGTGAGGAAATAGGCTGTAAAACTGGAGCAGAAATTGTATTCTGAACCGAATCCACAAAACATACTGTACATGTGGTAGATCCATCCGGTAACACACTGCTACAGACTTTGCAATTATGCTTTTTAGTTTTTGCTGGTGCCTTACTCATTATGGCGACAGACAATACAATACACAAACACAGACACTTGCACGACTCAGTAAAATAGTAGTAAGGTGTCTCTATATATATATATATATATATCTGGCCAAGTGCAGTACACGTGGCCAGTACTATGAAATGTGATCCCAAATTCCCACTAACACCCCTGCGCCTCCGGTGGAGTAGAGATGTAGTACTGGAACGTTCTGGAATCACAGCAGGACGACACAGGAAGCATGGTTAAAAATGGCTGCCATGCTTATACATACAATCACAGTGCAGGTTCTATTCCCACTGATATCCTAAATAGCCTGTGTAACCATCCCTGCCAGTCCTACATATATATATACATCATACTGCCATGTTGCTGCTGTACCTTCTCCCCCCCACCCGCGGATGCAGTAAGGGCCGGGCAGCGGGTTCGTGGGGAAGCCAGCGGGACGGGGAGCGCGCTGTGAAGCGCCATGAGTAGCAGAGCAGCTGAACAAGCGGCGGCGTGAGCAGCGGCCGGGCTTCTGAGAAGCGGCGGCCGGAGCAGCGGGCGGGCTATGCGAAGCGGCGGCCGGAGATGAGCAAGCGGCGGCCGGAGCAGCGGGCGGTCCATGAGACACGGCGGCCGGAGCAGCGGCGGCGCCTGCAATCAATGTCCCCACACCTCGGGGCGGCAGCGGGAGCTGTCCACCCCGCACACATACCTGCACTTCGTTGTGATGAGGCTCCGACGGGGCTTCTCAGTAAGCGCCGGCCAGCCTGTGTACAGAAGA
Source organism: Pseudophryne corroboree (assembly GCF_028390025.1). Classification (NCBI taxonomy): domain Eukaryota; kingdom Metazoa; phylum Chordata; class Amphibia; order Anura; family Myobatrachidae; genus Pseudophryne; species Pseudophryne corroboree. Next base: position 994,413,591 of record NC_086445.1, read on the forward strand.
TCTGTGTGTGGCTGTGAGGGTGCTCATTTAGTGAGGACCGACACGCCCCTGCTGCTATCAGCAGCTTGCACTATCCCTGACCCTGCCTTTTGGAAGGGGGAAAGGGATGTAATAAAAATAGAAAAAATATTCCAAAAATAAAAATAAAATTCAAAGTAATTGTGGACTCAGCCACAGAGCTGTTACTACGTCGAGCACAAAAAAAACACTGAGGTACTCGGGGATATGGAGGGGTGGAGTGTTCTAAATTTAAATATTCAGTGCTGTTTCCTGCGGAAGCCGTCCATATCCCAAGAGTACTCCAGTGACCCCTAGTGGATGAAAAAGAAATCACACGCACTGAAACTGGAGGTAAGTAGGTTCAGGAGAAATTTGAGGTAAAATTGCTTCACAGAAAGGGTAGTGGCCAAGTGGAATAGCCTCCCATCAGAGGTGGTAGAGGCTAATACCATAGATATCCTTACAAAGAAATAAGGCTCAAATAGGGTTTGAGGTAACAATATGGTTAAAAAAGGGGCAGACTAGATCTGCCATCAAATTCTATGTTTTTAGAAGCTGGTTGGTTGGTAGCTTATCTCCGTCCACTTTTACCTCTCTACAAGGCTTAGTAAATAGACCTCAAAGTAACAAACAATCAGCTCATAACGGTCATTTTTTCAAATACAGCCTGTAACATGACCGTTAGGAGCGGTTTGGTTGGTACTTTATCTCTCTCCAAAGCTTTGATTAATCTCCCCCATAATAGCTTCCCCCTGAGAACACTACATTGAATGGTTATTGGGCAGCAGTTTTCAATCCATTTTCCGGAGATAACCCTGGACATGCTGATTAACACATTCCTATACTCTCTACATGTTGCCAGCTGGGATGTACAATGGAATCATCAAAGCTACATTCCATACGGTATACCTCTCACCTCACCGGACAGGGCTGCTCGAGTCCCACTTGTGTCCTTAATGCAATGTTGTTACAGAAAATCTATCCTCGTCTGTGGGATTGTCCCCATAAAATATAGTTCAAGACATAGGGTACCACTGTACGCAATGGTGCCTTTGCTTATCTATATATCGCTGTCTGCAGTCAGCAGTTTTGGGTGTAGTATCTACACATACCAGTCTGCCAAGGGTAATAGGAAACCCCATAACCCCAGCTGCAGATAGAGGTACTGTACTACACACATGTGGACACAGGACACTCATGCTGAATACGTTTAAAGGAAAAATGTATTTGGAATGTTTCGGCTGGAGGCCCCATGAACAAGGAGACACAAAGAGGAGCCCACAGGTTTGAACAACTTTTATTGATACCTTACCAAACATTATATAACAACAGCGAGGAAACCAACAAACATTCTGCATGATATGAGACTCGTATGCTTCTGGGAGGACCATATATTCAGTTAGGGTTACATACTGTATATAGTTTATGTATAATACTGCCATCCCGAGTAGGGTCACGCTGCTCAAGGGGAGCCAGGAGGAGGGAGCCGGGCAGCATCCGAGCCTCCTGAGGACGCTCAACGCTGCCTGGCATTAAAAAAAAATAATAAGATTTTACTTACCGATAAATCTATTTCTCGTAGTCCGTAGTGGATGCTGGGGACTCCGTCAGGACCATGGGGAATAGCGGCTCCGCAGGAGACAGGGCACAAAAAGTCAGCTTTTAGGATCACATGGTGTGTACTGGCTCCTCCCCTATGACCCTCCTCCAAGCCTCAGTTAGGTACTGTGCCCGGACGAGCGTACACAATAAGGAAGGATCTTGAATCCCGGGTAAGACTCATACCAGCCACACCAATCACACCGTACAACCTGTGATTTGAACCCAGTTAACAGTATGATAACAACGAAGGAGCCTCTGAAAAGATGGCCCACAACAATAACAACCCGATTTTTGTAACAATAATTATGTACAAGTAATGCAGACAATCCGCACTTGGGATGGGCGCCCAGCATCCACTACGGACTACGAGAAATAGATTTATCGTTAAGTAAAATCTTATTTTCTCTAAAGTCCTAGTGGATGCTGGGGACTCCGTCAGGACCATGGGGATTATACCAAAGCTCCCAAACGGGCGGGAGAGTGCGGATGACTCTGCAGCACCGAATGAGAGAAACTCCAGGTCCTCCTCAGCCAGGGTATCAAATTTGTAGAATTTTACAAACGTGTTCCCCCCTGACCACGTAGCTGCTCGGCAAAGTTGTAAAGCCGAGACCCCTCGGGCAGCCGCCCAAGATGAGCCCACCTTCCTTGTGGAATGGGCATTTACAGATTTTGGCTGTGGCAGGCCTGCCACAGAATGTGCAAGCTGAATTGTACTACAAATCCAACGAGCAATAGTCTGCTTAGAAGCAGGAGCACCCAGCTTTTTGGGTGCATACAATATAAACAGCAAGTCAGACTTTCTGACTCCAGCCGTCCTGGAATTTATATATATATATATATATATATATATATATATATATATATATATATATATATTTTTTTTTTTTCAGGGCCCTGACAACGTCTAGCAACTTGGAGTCCTCCAAGTCCCTAGTAGCCGCAGGCACCACAATAGGTTGTTTCAGGTGAAACGCTGACACCACCTTAGGAAGAAACTGGGGACAAGTCCGCAGTTCTGCCCTGTCCGAATGGAAAATTAAATATGGGCTTTTGTAAGACAAAGCCGCCAATTCTGACAATCGCCTGGCCGAGGCCAGGGCCAACAGCATGGTCACTTTCCATGTGAGATATTTCAAATCCACAGATTTGAGCGGTTCAAACCAATATGATTTGAGGAATCCCAACACTACGTTGAGATCCCACGGTGCCACTGGAGGCACAAAAGGGGCTGTATATGCAATACTCCCTTGACAAACTTCTGGACTTCAGGAACCGAAGCCAATTCTTTCTGGAAGAAAATCTACAGGGCCGAAACTTGAACCTTAATGAACCCCAATTTGAGGCTCATAGACACTCCTGTTTTCAGGAAGTGCAGAAATCGACCTAGTTGAAATTTCTTCGTGGGGCCTTCCTGGCCTCACCCACGCAACATATTTTCACCACATGTGGTGATAAAGTTGTGCGGTCACCTCCTTCCTGGCTTTGACCAGGGTAGGTATGACCTCTTCCGAAATGCCTTTTCCCTTAGGATCCGGCGTTCAACCGCCATGCCGTCAAACGCAGCCGCGGTAAGTCTTGGAACAGACATGGTACTTGCTGAAGCAAGTCCCTTCTTAGCTCCCGGGGCCATTAGTCCTCTGTGAGCATCTCTTGAAGTTCCGGGTACCAAGTCCCTCTTGGCCAATCCGGAGCCACGAGTATATTTCTTACTACTCTACGTCTTATAATTCTCAATACCTTGGTTATGAGAAGCAGAGGAGGGAACACATACACCGACTGTTACACCCACGGTGTTACCAGGACGTCCACAGCTATCGCCTGAAGGTCTCGTGACCTGGCGCAATACCTGTCCCGTTTTTTGTTCGGGCGGGACGCCATCATGTCCACCTTTGGTCTTTCCCAACGGTTCACAATCATGCGGAAAACTTCCCGATAAAGTTCCCACTCTCCCGGGTGGAGGTCGTGCCTGCTGAGGAAGTCTGCTTCCCAGTCGTCCACTCCCGGAATGAACACTGCTGACAGTGCTATCACATGATTTTCCGCCTAGCGAAAAATCCTTGCAGTTTTGCCACTGCCCTCCTGCTTCTTGTGCCGCCCTTTCTGTTTACGTGGGCGACTGCCGTGATGTTATCCCACTGGATCAATACCGGCTGACCTTGAAGCAGAGGTCTTGCTAAGCTTAGAGCATTATAAATTTGCTCTTAGCTCCAGTATATTTATGTGGAGAGAATTCTCCAGACTTGATCACACTCCCTGGAAATTTTTTCCCTGTGTGACTGCTCCCCAGCCTCTCAGGCTGGCCTCCGTGGTCACCAGCATCCAATCCTGAATGCCGAATCTGCGGCCCTCTAGAAGATGAGCACTCTGTAATCACCACAGGAGAGACACCCTTGTCCTTGGATATAGGGTTATCCGCTGATGCATCTGAAGATGCGATCCGGACCATTTGTCCAGCAGATCCCACTGAAGAGTTCTTGCGTGAAATCTGCCGAATGGAATCGCTTCGTAATAAGCCACCATTTTTACCAGGACTCTTGTGCAATGATGCACTGACACTTTTCCTGGTTTTAGGAGGATCCCGATTAGCTCGGATAACTCCCTGGCTTTCTCCTCTGGGAGAAACACCTTTTTTCTGGACTGTGTCCAGAATCATCCCTAGGACCAGCAGACGTGTCGTCGGAACAACTGCGGTTTTGGAATATTTAGAATCCACCCGTGCTGTCGTAGAACTACTTGAGATAGTGCTACTCCGACCTCCAACTGTTCTCTGGACCTTGTTCTTATCAGGAGGTCGTCCATTTTCTTTGAAGACGAATCCTCATTTCGGTCATTACCTTGGTAAGGACCCGGGGTGCCTTGGACAATCCAACGGCATCGTCTGAAACTGATAGTGACAGTTCTGTACCACGAACCTGAGGTACCCTTGGTGAGAAAAGCAAATTTTGGGACATGGAGTTAAGCATCCCTGATGTCCCGGGACACCATATAGTCCCCTTCTTCCCGGTTCGCCATCACTGCTCTGAGTGACTGCATCTGGATTTGAACCTTTGTAAGTGTTCAAATATTTCAGATTTAGAATAGGTCTCACCTAGCCTTCTGGCTTCAGTACCACCATATAGTGTGGAATAATACCCCTTTCCTTGTTGTAGGAGGGGTAATTTTATTATCACCTGCTGGGAATACAGCTTGTGAATTGTTTTCAATACTGCCTCCCTGTCGGAGGGAGACATTGGTACAGCAGACTACAGGAACCTGCGAGGGGGAAACGTCTCGACATTCCAATCTGTACCCCTTGGATACTACTTGTAGGATCCAGGGGTCCTGTACGGTCCCAGCGTCATGCTGAGAACTTGGTAGAAGCGGTGGAGGGCTTCTGTTCCTGGGAATGGGCTGCCTGCTGCAGTCTTCTTCCCTTTCCTCTATCCCTGGGCAGATATGACTCTTATAGGGACGAAAGGACTGAGGCTGAAAAGACGGTGTCTTTTTCTGCAGAGATGTGACTTAGGGTAAAAAACGGTGGATTTTCCAGCAGTTGCCGTGGCCACCAGGTCCCATGGACCGACCCCAAATAATTCCTCCCCTTTATACGGCAATACATCTTTGTGCCGTTTGGAATCTGCATCACCTGACCACTGTCGTGTCCATAAACATCTTCTTGCAGATATGGACATCGCATTTACTCTTGATGCCAGAGTGCAAATATCCCTCTGCGCATCTCGCATATATAGAAATGCATCCTTTAAATGCTCTTATAGTCAATAAAATACTGTCCCTGTCAAGGGTATCAATATTTTTAGTCAGGGAATCCGACCAAGCCACCTCAGCTCTGCACATCCAGGCTGAGGCGATCGCTGGTCGCAGTATAACACCAGCATGTGTGTGTATACTTTTTAGGATATTTTCCAGCCTCCTATCAGCTGGCTCCTTAAGTACGGACCTATCTGTAGATGGTACCGCCACTTGTTCTGATAAGCATGTGAGCGCCTTATCCACCCTAAGGGGTGTTTCCCAACGCGCCCTAACTTCTGGCGGGAAAGGGTATACCGCCAATAATTTTCTATCGGGGGAAACCCACGCATCTCACACACTTCATTTAATTTATCTGATTCAGGAAAAACTACAGGTAGTTTTTTCACATCCCACATAATACCCTTTTTTGTGGTACTTGTAGTATCAGAAATATGTAACACCTCCTTCATTGCCCTTAACGTGTGGCCCTAAAGGAAAATACGTTTGTTTCTTCACCGTCGACACTGAATTCAGTGTCCGTGTCTGGGTCTGTGTCGACCGACTGAGGTAAATGGGCGTTTTACAGCCCCTGACGGTGTTTGAGACGCCTGGACAGGTACTAATTTGTTCGCCGGCCGTCTCATGTCGTCAACCGGCTTGCAGCGTGTTGACATTATCACGTAATTCCATAATTAAGCCATCCATTCCGGTGTCGACTCCCTAGAGAGTGACATCACCATTACAGGCAATTTGCTCCGCCTCCTCACCAACATTTTCCTCATACATGTCGACACACACGTACCGACATACAGCACACACATAGGGAATGCTCTGATAGAGGACAGGACCCACTAGCCCTTTGGGGAGACAGAGGGAGAGTTTGCCAGCACACACCAAAACGCTATAATTATACAGGGACAACCTTTATATAAGTGTTCCTCCCTTATAGCATTTTAATATATATTCATATCGCCAAATCAGTGCCCCCCCCTCTGTTTTAACCCTGTTTCTGTAGTGCAGTGCAGGGGAGAGCATGGGAGCCTTCCCACCAGCATTTCTGTGAGGGAAAATGGCGCTGTGTGCTGAGGAGAATAGGCCCCGCCCCCTTTTCGGCGGGCTTCTTCTCCGGAGTCTGTGATATCTGGCAGGGGTTAAATACATCCATATAGCCTCAAGGGCTATATGTGATGTATTTTTCGCCATACAGGTATTATACATTGCTACCCAGGGCGCCCCCCCCCCCGCGCCCTGCACCCTCCGTGACCGCTGTGTGAAGTGTGCTGACAACAATGGCGCACAGCTGCAGTGCTGTGCGCTACCTGATGAAGACTGAAAGTCTTCTGCCGCCTGGTTCCGGACCTCTTCAATCTTCAGCATCTGCAAGGGGGGTCGGCGGCGCGGCTCCGGGACGAACCCCAGGGCGAGACCTGTGTTCCGACTCCCTCTGGAGCTAATGGTGTCCAGTAGCCTAAGAAGCCAATCCATCCTGCACGCAGGTGAGTTCACTTCTCTCCCCTAAGTCCCTCGATGCAGTGAGCCTGTTGCCAGCAGGACTCACTGAAAATAAAGAACCTAAAAACTTTTTCTAAGCAACTCTTTAAGAGAGCCACCTAGATTGCACCCTGCTCGGACGGGCACAAAAACCTAACTGGGGCTTGGAGGAGGGTCATAGGGGGAGGAGCCAGTACACACCATGTGATCCTAAAAGCTTACTTTTTGTGCCCTGTCTCCTGCGGAGCCGCTATTCCCCATGGTCCTGACGGAGTCCCCAGCATCCACTAGGACGTTAGAGAAACAAAGGACTGCCTGATCCCAAAATCCCCGGGATTGGAGCTTCCAATCCCGGGACTGAATCCTGGGTGATTTTTGGCCTAAATCCCAGGAACCCGATCCTGGGATTGGCCATCCTAATCCTGAGCTTGGTGTATACCTGCTATTATGTCTCTGATATCACCTCTGTCCCTGCTTCACTAGACTCTACAGCAGAGGTTCCCAAACGCGGTCCTCAAGGCACCCCAACAGTCTAGGTTTTAGGTATAACCATGGCTCAGCACAGATGGTTAAATCAAATTGACTAAGGTGCTAATTAAGTCACCTGTGGCTAAGCATGGATACATTTAAAACCAGGACCGTTGGGGTGCCTTGAGGACTGTGTTTGGGAACCTCTGCTCTACAGGTTCAGCTCTCTCCTAAGGTTTCGTATCCAGCCCATGCACCATTTCAGTAGCCATTCTCTGAATTATTTTGCTTTTTATTACTGTCTCTTTGGAGACATAGCAATTTCCCCCCACTTCTTATACAACCAAGTCTTCTACTTGCTGTTCCCACTGTGTTACTCAATGACCTTCATATCAACTAATGCCATAGCATAATTCACTCTCAAGTCCATCACTCTATTTTCTGTAACTCTTTACGTCTTTGTCTTTCCTCTTCTATGACATTAAGCAGGTTACAAATCTTAATTCTGTGACTTCCTTTGTAGCCACAACTTAAACCGTTCACTAGGACACTTTGTTCTCTGTCCTTTAGCCAAACGCTTAACCCCCTGCACCATCTACGAGTCAAATCCAAGTGGTTTCAGTTTCTGAATGGACTTTCTAAGAACTAAATAAGGTTTAAATACTTTATTCACAGTCGAAAACTGTTTGTCCTGAGTTTCTGTGGGACCAATTGTGATGCGAGTTCCATTTATAGTGATTAAAACATTTCATTCATGTCTTAACTTGTATAAGGTACTTATGGTTAGGGATTAATTCCATGTATTGCACACACCATTGCTGGTTATTGAGGGTCTAAATTCTGTCTTAAAGAGACAACAATCTTTTATTATATAGGATGTACGAACTGAAGTTCTTGCATTCCAGATAATAAAAGAATAACGCTGCTCCTCACCTCTATGGGGGGAATTCAAGCGTTTTGCGCCCCAGCGGCCACTTGATGGTGCCTAACGGAGCAACTCTAGTGTTGCTCTGTTTGGGCGCGCACAGCTGCTGGCACTGACATTACTTTTATGTAGTAGAACATAACTGATTACTCTTAGACGTGAGTTATACAGGAATAATCTTTGGCAATGTACGTAAATCAAATTCACTGATTGTATTTATGGATAGAAAGATAGAATCTTTGGCTACAGAAAATTCACTTACAGGGATCATAGTGTTAAATTGGTTACCTATACCCTCATATGAATTAACTGCAAACGTAACACTGGCAAAGTTTTTTTCTTCTCTGTAAACTTTTATCCATTAATGTAAACATTACTGAAATGCTGCAATTACTATTACAATTAATAAATACAGCGAGTGAAAAATTCTCAACAGTTTGAATATCTTACAGACGTATTAAATAAAATAATGCCATTCGGTTTTCTGCGACAACGAAACGTTATTTTACAAGTTCATCCTCATAACCGGACGCGTGCAGTTTTCCCTGCGCCGTTACACCTTCCGTTGCGAGACAATTTTATAATGAATTATGTGACACAAGTGGCCATGGCTTCTCCATGGGACGTGTATAAAGTGCAAAAGGTGAAATTCGGCATTGGCACAACAAATTTAATTCCTCCATAAAAAGAAAATATCTGTATTAGTCATTTATGCCAGGTCCATAAGTACCGATAAATACATGACAGTCATCCGCGCTGCAGGCTTCCCTTCCCCCCCACAATGTACATGGTCCAAACAATGCGGGAATCTCTAACAGGTGGCTAAGGTTAGTTCTTGGAGTCTTTCTTTTAAATGGCGTAACTTAATAGGTTGAAGTAATTCCTGAGACAAACAGGAAACCAGCATCATTTGTACAGCGCTGTCTGCTCCCGTAGTGCAAGTACAATGCCGACATGTAGAAGCTTAGCGTGGAAATCCTGGATGGCCACGTGTCATCTGTTCCTCCAGGTTCGGCGGTAATTCCGTGGACTGCGAGTACGCACTGTATGTGACGCGGCGATCACATGGACCGGAAGTACACAGTGTATGTGATGTGGCGATCACATGGACCAGAAGTACACAGTGTATGTGATGTGGCGATCACATGGACCAGAAGTACACAGTGTATGTGATGTGGCGATCACATGGACCAGAAGTACACAGTGTATGTGATGTGGCGATCACTTGTGCTGCAGTCCCATTACTCACATGGCATGTCCTGAGCTGAGCTGTAGGCCGTACTGTCCTTCAGTCTCCCACAGACCCCTCAGGTTTTCTCAGAACACAGTAATCTTTCCTCGGTACGCGTTTCACTAACTTCCTGAGAGCACGCTACTTCCACAAGGGAAAGTTCATCATATGGATCTTCGTTATCGCCAGGGACACAACTTTCCACATAAGCATGCTGAGGCGGAGACTGTAAGTACTGTAAGACATAACAACATGCCAAGTATTAATGCTTTTATGGTACAGGATATTGTGCCAGGTATGATACAATTATAATACACTTGCAGTGCACAATAAATGGATCCACCCATAATCATGGCCATCTTTAAACTGAAGCTATCAAAGTGTGTTAAAAACCCCATACACCATGTCAATGTTCCGCAATGGACGCGTTTCGCTGAACAATAAAATTGCATCCAACTGCGTTGCAGGTTTGTTCTCCCCCATAGAGGAGCATAGGAACAACTGCAATGTAGGGACAACTGTAACCAGCTGATATGTGCGCAGCTGCGGCACATCGCCAACAACTGAATACCCCCCATAAAGTCCATTTATACAGTCCCTTGTATTTAATGTTAGCGCTAGCACACAGAATGGTTTTAGGTAACAGATTGCTGTAAGTTTACACTGCAAGCCTGAGAGACATTACAATGATGGTGACATTATACAGAGAAGATATGAACTAAAGTGTTATTGTACATTAATTAGGATAACGGGGAATAGTTCTAAAACCTGGTCTACAGTTAGCAGTGCGTGACAGTAGGCGTTGCCCATGAACCGCACCCAATCAAATGCTGTCATTTTTCTGGTCCAGTTTAGAATATATGATACTGTACTGTGTGACGCGTTTCACGGTGAGTAGGGTGGAATAAAGAGTGAGCACTATTACTAACTTGAACAATGCAGTCACCAAAAGTATCCAATCACTACGCTCTCATTGGTCTAGCATGGACTTGGCCGATTAAAGCTAGTTTCTGATTGGCTCTTAGGATTTACTGTATATTACATTCTGGACAAGACTTGGGGTGATAGATAGACATCATTATAAGAAGAAAGAAAATGACTTAATTTTCCCAGTGATTTTTGTCTGCAGTACTGGTCGACACGGGACTCCAGAGAATAAGTATATTTATATGACTGCACCTATTACAGACAATCCAAGGACTCACACATCGTCCGAGATATAGGGCTGGCCAGTTTACACGTTGGGACGTGATCACTGGAGAAGCCACGGCCACACCACATTCGGTTGAAGATTCTTATTGGGCTCCAGCAGAGGCCCTTGGTCATGTGTGCTCAGCACACGTCCCCTCCAGCTCCCGCGGGTGTTTATATCAGGATGCATAAACATTTCATCCCCCCTATAGTGCTACAAAGGTAGGTACTCACCTCGCGCATGTGTGAAGGCATGTCGAAGGGGGGGTAAAGCAGATGCTTGAGTAGAACACAGCCTTTTCTGTGCACCAGATATGCACCTACCACAAACAACCCAAAGCCTAAGAAACTAAGGACTATAATCATCACCAGCTGCAAGGTCGTGAATTCTGAAAAACAAAAACAAATATCACAGCCAGACTTAAATGTGGTTATCAGGGACAATTCATTTACCTAATCACATTAAGCAATGTGTACAGAACCATGAATGTGGTAGTTACATTACACATAGAAGGGGGCGAGTAGTACGCCATATATGCTGTGTGATTTTGCACGCACGGGAAGAGACGGTGCACACACATATACGCACTGATGGAGACTTGTGCAATTCCCCCACTTACACCCGTCAGCACCTGGAGAGGCGGGACCGGGAAGCGAAGGGGGCGTTCTAACGCAGGCCGAATACGGTAAGGACATGGCTGCACAAACACAGCTCACGCCGACCTTCACATATACAACCAATGAGGCACATCTTTGCACCTTTGTTCCCAGTCGGCACTTGTCTGACAACCGTCTACACTGCAAAACAAATACACGCTGATCATTATTCTTAGTCATTTAAGTCCAATTAAACGGACAACTCTGCATTAGTCCCAGAATGCACTAGACTGCTGCTCACTGTTACATCACTGGTACCTTGCACGTTTTGCAAAATAGGGAAAATACGTGCAAACATGATTAAAAGTATTACACTTAAATAAATAAAAATGTAACAAAACAAAAAATCAGCTGCATGATTTTTGCATGGCAGTTTAATTACTGTTGTGCGATGTGTTTTGCACAAACGTTTCTGCTTTGCATACAAATCCCCTATATCACCAAGGAACAGTGGTTTAATGTTTATGGCTCCTGGAGGGGACGGTAAAATGCTTTATAATGACAGTAACTGTATCCAGTGCACAGAGTGGAGGTGATCTGCGTTGGTCCCCAGAAATCATGATTTGTAATTAGATATTCACCTTTCATATTTACTTTACACAAATACAAAAAGAAGAAGAGGAAACAATTGTGTAAATGATCATTAGGCTGAAAGGTGCTGTAAGTCCTCTGTACAGAGTAACCCTTGAAGAGGGCGGAGTTAAGTGCTTGGAGCAGTAGATACAGCTGTTCAGTACGGACAGTCCAGTGTACCATTATATACATTCCTTCTGTCTCAATCTGCTCACCAGCTAGAAGCAGCGTACAATGTATAATAGAGGGAAATAGTCTACTGTCAACAGACTTGAGAAGAACCAAGTAAGGGGGCTACAGAGAGTGGCAAACGCCTAGGTACTGTAGGGGGGATAGTCCCTTTAGGTGTCTCAATGAGTGTCGAAGGTCTGTGTGAAATTACCTGTATCCGTTGTGGTTTCACATATGGTATCACTCAGCTGACCGTCAATATAATCTGTAGAGGACGTCACCTGTACACAGTACTTGGTCAATGGTTCCAGCTTGTCCAGGATGTAACTTGTCCTTCCGCCAAGATCAACCTTTTTCTAAAATATCAGGAATTGAGAAGAGTTGCATATTTTACTGAGAATGCTATCTGCAATAGCCCTACCACATGACTGCTTTATTCCCTGCAGAACCGGAAGTTTGCATATTTTGATTCATAAATATATGCATTTAAAAAAGTAAGAACACAACATCATCTGGTTAAACCAGTTTCACTGCAACTCTGCATAACATCATTGATCAAATAACCTGATCAATTACGTTCAGTTATAGACACAAAGTCATCCTATAATTCACAGATTCAACTGATTAGCCACCCTGCAAACGGTACACGTGTGCGGCCAGCTACCCTGCAAACGGTACACGTGTCCAGCCAGCCACCCTGCAAATGGTACACGTGTGCGGCCAGCCACCCTGCAAACGGTACACGTGTGCGGCCAGCCACCCTGCAAACAGTACACGTGTGCGGCCAGCCACCCTGCAAACAGTACACGTGTGCGGCCAGCCACCCTGCAAACAGTACACGTGTGCGGCCAGCCACCCTGCAAACAGTACACGTGTGCGGCCAGCCACCCTGCAAACAGTACACGTGTGCGGCCAGCCACGCGGGGACAGAACACGTGAGCGGCCGGCCACGCGAGGACAGAACACGTGAGCGGCCAGCCACGCGAGGACAGAACATGTGAGCGGCCAGCCACGCGGGGACAGTACACGTGAGCGGCCAGCCACGCGGGGACAGAGCACGTGAGCGGCCAGTCCGTATGTATGTATGTATGTATGTATGTATGTATGTATGTATGTATGTATGTATATATATATATATATATATATATATATATATATATATATATATATATACATACACACACACACATACATACATACATACATACATACATACACACACACACACACACACACACACATTACTTCTAAAAGAAGTCATGCTTTGAAGCGAGTGACTAATAACACTGTGCCATAGGTAGATAGCTGTAGGTGTTTATGGAGTTTTTAGCTAATTCTGAGTTACATACCTCTTCCCCGGAATGCTCCTTCCAGTAATACAGCTGGTAAGCGGTCTTCCATTCTTTGGGCATCGGTGTGAAAGGGGGAGAAAAATCTACTTTCAGCTTTCCCAAATGGGAATCCAGGATGAGAGACGTCACAGGACCTATCTTTGCTGCAGAGAAGAACATTGGGAATGTAATATTGTACATACAGTCATCTCTCTCTGCAGGGTACTATAACCAGCACAAGCTGAGACACAACAGCACTTTACAATCGATCAGCCCATGGAATGTATAATGAGTAGGAGTAATATTATGGCTATTTAGGGGTACATTTACTAAGCAGTGAGAAGAGCGGAGAAGTGAGCCAGTGGAGATATTCCCCATCAACCAATCAGCACTGAAGTAACATCTATAATTTGCATACTATAAAATGATACAGAGCTGCTGATTGGTTGATGGGGAAATATCTCCACTGGCTCACTTCTCCGCTCTTATCACTGCTTAGTAAATGTCCCCCTTAGCCTTTTATAGGCCTGATTCTGAGGTGGAAGTAAAGCAAGAAAGAGCAAGTAATACCCCAACTTTGCACCTGGTAAAACCATGTTGTACTGCAGGTGGGCCAGATGTAACATGTGCAGAGAGAGTTACATCTGAGAGGGGTGTGTTCAAACTCAGATCTAAATTCCAGTGAAAACATAAAGCCGTCCTGTACATGCAAAAGCAGCCAGTATTTACCCTGCATGCACACACATATAACTGTATCTGCTGCCCTTGCATTGTATTTTTCTTTCTTTTCTCCCATCTCAGAATCAGGCCGTGTGTTTTTGTTTCCATTTTATCGATCATTATATTGTTTTATTATATCCTTTTTGTCTGAGGCACTTTTACAGTTTTGTTATATTTATCTGTACTTTCACGCTGACACGGCGCAGGTTACTTCCTCTCTATATTGTTTTAAGATAAGAACCCCTCTGGAACCATATCAATAAATAAAAAAAGAGGAGATGCACTAAACTTTGAAGAGTGATAAAGTGGAGAGAGATAAAATTACCAGCCAGTGCGCTCCTCATTTCATTTATCAAACACAACCTGTAACATGTCATTTAGGAGCTCATTGGCTGGTACTTTATATCTCTCCAAGGCTTTAGTACATCTGCCCCATAATAAAAAGGGGACGAGTACACTCAGGTGATTATACACATTTAATTGTGTGCAAGTAATGCTGGCGCATCTATGGCCAATGTGTGTTTACCTCAGCATCAATCTCACACTAATTAGACTGCGTTGCTCTGTCCTGCTGTAATGCTGCTCATTAATAAAGGAAAGAGATAAAATAATTGTATGATGTATCATCCAGTATCTACTTACTGTTTCTACTTGCTTGGAAAACTGGGGTTTGGCTCCAGGCCGACCTTTGCCCTCCCAGCTGAGCCTGCACCTTCAGTCTACCTCTCCAAAACGGGTTTATGTGCGAGAAGTCGCACTGCGTCTCTGTGACGTTTACACACAGTATACGGTTGTCATTGTACCTGAAACATACACAGCACCAGACACATGATACATCACCAAACACACAGGGACAGGATCAAGCCGGCGCAATCGGTTAAAGTGTCCGCTTACATATAATGAGGGTGCCGCGGATGGGGCCCGGAGGTACTGCGAGTGGGGGAGGGGCGGGTAATGCTTCTCCTGCTTCTCCTCCTGGAAGCAGCTAAGCTGCTGTCCTCCCTTTGGCAGTGGCTCTCCCGGAGACATGCACAGTAGCCAAGCAGCCAGTCACTATTGTTAGCGCAGTATTCCAGCACGCCGCATTACAAGGAAGAAGATGCACTCAATGAACTACAGCTCCCAGCAGCCCTAAGGGCCAGAATGCTTTGGTGCTAAGAGCTCCTGGGAGCTGTAGTTTATTTAGTACATCTACTTCCCTGTAATGCGGCACGTTGGGACACCGGCGCTAACAATAGTGACTGGCTGGCAGAACTGACTGACTCGCTGAATCAAAAAGATGAGAGTGCTGTGCAGTGTCAGTGACACTGCACTGCACTGCACTGCACTGCACAGCACTGGCACCTTTTACATTGATTCAGCATACACACATTACCCTCTGCGATATCACCCACTCTATCCGTTACATTAGCCATCTCGGGGCTCCAGGCCGGCAGCCCAGGTGCTGTGTTGCAGAGTCAGGGCCTCTGGGGATCTCTGCGCGGCTGTGGCGGGGAGGCACTTCTGTGACATCACGCGCAGAGGAGGCTCCGGGGCTCAGAGAGTATGCGGCACAGGGAGGGCTATGAAAGCCTTACGCTGCGCCGCTTTCATATACATCTATGCCCGTGCCCGCAGCAGCTTTTGTTCCACCTGCGCTGCGGACAGGGAGTGGGGATTGTTGATGCTGGAGGGGGCAGGTGGACTGGCAGCAGGACATAGGACGCTGCAGTAAAAGTATTTTTTTCCCTATCTACAGCGCAGAGACTTCCTGCAGATGCAGTGGAATAACTACCAGCTGGACCTTTTTTCCAGGTACAGTCCCTTTTTTTTATGGTCTGTACTGATTTTTGGCTATCCAAAACTTCCATTGAAAGTATAGGAAAAGGGGCGTGGACACCTTTCCGAATTGGTTGCAATTTTTATGTGTAAAGTGTTGGAGGGTATGTTGCTGCAGATGCAGTGGGCCTATTTTGGGGTGTGGACCTGGAGCTGCAGCTCCATCTGCCCCAATGTTAATCCTGCTCTGGGAACACACAGCAGCCAAAGGGCAGAGCCTCCCATTGGATGTAACCTGTGTGGGAGGGCGTTTCTCACCCATTCAGCTGCGGACTGGGTGTGATAGACCTGCTGCTAACCCAATAAGAGCTCCTAAGCACGCCCAGCATTATACACACGGTCACAGATCTGGGCAATTATATAGGAGATAAAGGGGCTGGAGTGCCATGACCTTAGCTGGGGGCTTTATAACATTTCCTAAATTAGAAGACTAGACCTTTCCACTGCTAAAGAGGTTTTTGTGCAGAGTCAATATACAAAATCATGGGGTATTTTTTTTTACCCCCCTTATGAATCTCCTAAAACATTGTCCGAGAAGAGAATGGTGCGAGGATACTTGGACACAGCTAATATTTGTAAGGCTTCTTATCCTGGCTGCTACGGGCTTAATACAAAAAAAACACCTAGATTAGGGGCGAGAGGGTCAGCTCATACTAGTGCTGGTAACCAACTTTAATTTCTACGTAGGTCAAAACATTTGTCGCAACCGAGGATTAAGAACTGTGCTATAAAACCTATAGAGTGCATTAAAAAAAATCCCATGTAGACCAAAGGTTGTAGGAGTTGGCATCAGGAAGGACAGCAAAAGCCTCCTTGATGCCTACTATTTTTGGTCATCAATATGACGTATGCAGGTCACCGACGGTCTAAAACCCACTTGGCAAGGGCCCACCGTAATTTCTGAAAGAGGGTTTAGTCAATTCACAAGAATTCTGCGTAACAATTCCACATCAGCATTCAAGGGGGAGACTGGTCCATAGCTGGCAAGGTTCAAAAGGTCCTTTGAATGGGTCGGGGGTTGAGAAACCAGCTGTCAGGATCCTGGCAGTCAGCATGACGCTGCTGGGATCATGGGCACCAGGATGCCGGCAGGGAGGCAAGTGCAACGCGGACCATCTCGGGCTCGATGGCTGCGCACGCCATAGGTACTATTCCCACTCTATGGGTGTCGTGGACACCCACAAGTGGAAACAGCCCGCTGGCGGCCGGGATCCCAGCGTCGTTATGCTGACCGCCAGGATCCCGACCGCCGGTCACTACATCTACTTTGAACTGTGTCTTGGCTTAGAGAGAACTAAAAACTTAGAAAGGGTGGTCTGGGATAGGAATTCTCTAGATGCATTATCCAATTTAAAAGCTGTATTAAATGTGAGTGCAGGAACTGAATAAGGATTTTGTAGTGAGTCTTGGGGAATCCGTCACAGTCAAGGACCTTTGATGGGTTCTCAGATTTAAGGCTTGTTTTAAAGTTCTTCCCTTGCCCATAACTCTATTTAGCTTAGCCAAACTTGATAAAGACAGCAGGGACAGTTCGTATGTATTTAAAAAAAATATTGTTTCTTATTTACTACCATCGTACACAATTCCATTAAAGTTTAATGGGCCTGGGACTGTATACAGTTTTCCCATAACTCTCCTCTAGGACTGAGATCGCTTGCGAAACTCTTTTCGTTTGTAGCTCATTAACCAGTATCTGTTTTAAAAATCTTGGCGGAAATTTTTTAAATGCGCCAACGTAAATTTTTGTTGTATTTTATTGTATTGAATAGCATACAGTTGTGCTCATAAGTTTACATACCCTAGCAGAATTTGTGATTTTCTGGCCATTTGTCAGAGAATATGAATGATAACTCACAAACTTTTCTTTCACTCATGGTTAGTGGTTGGGTGAAGCCATTTATTGTCAAACAACTGTGTTTACTCTTTTTAAATCATAGGGACAACAGAAACTACCCAAATGACCATGATCAAAAGTTTACATACCCCAGTTCTTAATACCGTGTATTGCCCCCTTTAACAAACATCAATGACAGCTTGAAGTCTTTTGTGGTAGTTGTGGATGAGGCTCTTTATTTTCTCAGATGGTAAAGCTGCCCATTCTTTTTGGCAAAAAGCCTCCAGTTCATCATGCAAGACAGCCCAAGAATTTACAGGAACTGCACGTTTGAGATCTCCCCAGAGGGGCTCAATGTTATTGAGGTCAGGAGACTGAGATGGCCACTCCAGAACCTTCACTTTATTCTGCTGTAGCCAATGACAGGTCGACTTGGCCTTGTGTTTTGGATCATTGTCATGTTGGAACGTCCAAAAACGTCCCATGCGCAGCTTCCGGGCTGATGAGTGGAAATTTCCCCCCAGTATTTTCTGATAACATGCTGCATTCGTCTTGCCATCAATTTTGGACAAGTTTCCAGTGCCTTTGTAGCTCACACATCCCCAAAACATCAGCGATCCACCTCCGTGTTTTACAGTAGGAATGGTGTACCTTTCATCATAGGCCTTGTTGACTCCTTTCCAAATGTAACGTTTATGGTTGTGGCCAAAAAGTTCCATTTTGGTCTCATCAGTCCAAATTACTTTGTTCCAGAAGTTTTGAGGCTTGTCTCTGTGACGTTTGGAGTATTGTAAGCGGGATGCTTTGTGGCATTTGCGTAGTAATGGCTTTCTTCTGGCGACTCGACCATGCAGCCCATTTTTCTTCAAATGCCTCCTTATTGTGCATCTTGAAACAACCACACCACTTTTTTTCCAGAGAGTATGTATTAGAGCTGAAGTTATTTGTGGATTTTTCTTTGCATCCCGAACAATTTTCCTGGCAGTTGTGGCTGAAATTTTTGTTGGTCTACCTGACCATGATTTGGTTTCCACAGAATCCCTCAATTTCCGCTTCTTAATTAGAGTTTGAACACTGCTGATTGGCATTCTCAATTGCTTGGATATCTTTTTATATCCTTTTCCTGTTTTATACAGTTCAATTACCTTTTCCCGCAGATCCTTTGACAATTCTTTTGCTTTCCCCATGACTCAGAATCCAGACACGTCAGTGCAGCACTGGATGAAAGATGCAAGGGTCTTTCAGGAGTCCAGAAACTCACTGACCTTTTATACACACACACACACACACACACACACACACACACACACACACACACACACACACACACACACACACACACAGAGATTACAAGCAAACAGATCACAGGTGAGGATGGTTACCTTTAGTAGCCATTCAAACCCTTTTGTGTTAACTTGTGTGCATGTTATCAGGCCAAAATCTCCAGGGTATGTAAACTTTTGATCAGGGTCATTTGGGTAGTTTCTATTGTCATTAGGATTTAAAAAGAGTAAACACAGTTAATAAATGGCATCACCCAACCACTAACCATGAGTGAAAGAAAAGTTGTGAGTTATCATTCATATTCTCTGACAAATGGCCAGAAAAATTCTGCTAGGGTATGTAAACTTATGAGCACAACTGTATAATTCTCCTTTGAGCTTCATCAGTTGCCGGTAAAGTTTTGTGGATTGTGGACATTTGGAGTCATTTTGTAGCATCTGGATTCCCACTGATAGCGTAGAGAGGCTATTGCAGCATTTCTTTTCACATTGGCTTGACATTTTTTTAAATTATGGGCCTCCTAATTCTGGTTAGTTGAGGTTTCCAAACAAGGTTGGCTAAAATCCCCCAAACTCTTGGATGCATCATTTAATGGTTTATGCACAGTTGGGCAGAGCTTCGCCGAGCCACAAAGCAGGGCGTCCTTGAGGCAATACCCTGATGTCAAATGAGGCGGGGCTACTGGGTGATCAGACCAGGAATATATGTACCTGACCTCCGAGTCCTTTTTGGAATCCTGCAATGAAAATGGTACCGTGTGTCCTATCGTGATGGCCGCACCGGTGTTATTCAGTGACTGGGTGGAAAACCTTTTGAAAGACAATAAGGTGCGGTTAGAATTTTTTTTAAATGAGCTTAAGTTATGAATTGCTAAAACAGCATGAATCATTTTGGTGTCTGTTAAGGGCTTTAGTGTTGATGGTATCAAATGCCATGCTGTGATTTAATGTCCGTTGCAAGTCGTGAAGAATTTGGAGATGTCATTTTTATGTTTCCCCTGTTTTTGTCACTGGTCTGCTCAGGGGATGGAAAAGCTGCTCATACAGATGCTGGTTAGTGCAGGTCTGTATCCGAATATAGAAACGTCTGTTGCAGAGTCCCCAAATGCAGCTGCTGCACACAGGCTACCCCTGCATGTACCCTAGGAGCACAAGGTTACCCCGTGGTATTGTCTAAGAGGCTCCTTTCCTCAGACGGCAAGAGGAGTCAACGTAAGGAGATAGGCCCTTTAAATACGGAGTCATTTTAGTTAATTCCAGCGTTCAACAGGTCGCGTCACAGGAGATGGAGCAGAGAATGGGGTGGAGACCTCAGGCCTAACTAGAATCAGAACACATGCATTAGGCCCAGGGAAAGCTGGGTAGCGGTGCCATGCGAAGAGCTGGCTTCTCCATCGCTAGCATGAGCTCACCAGACACCCGAGGCGGGAAGTAGGCCACAAATGGAAACAGGATAGGACAGGATACCCCCTAGGCATCACAGGAAGCCGCAACTGGTGTCTAGGCTCTTTCTTTTGAGGCGATGCCAAGGGACTATATATTTGATGACACTGTGAGTGTATTATGGCCACAGAGACAGGGCTTTTAAAGAACACATCTGCCTCAATATAGAGCCAGGCCACACCCCAAGAGACATATATTCAAAAGAGCAGTTCCACTGAATAAAGCGCTTGACGCAAACACCTTTTAACCAATAATTAGGGCAAAATAAAATCTGGTCTCTGTCACAATCTAAGGGACATTTCTCAGCCCTTGTAATCCAAGGAGAAACCAAAACTGAACATAAAAGCAACTCAACTGTTTCCAGCTGAGTGATTAAGACCTGAACGGATCATGAATGCCGGTAGACATTAGGCAATCACTAGCAGCCAATGTGGAGCAGCTAACGAGACTATCGGCCACTCCAGGTAACAGCCACTGTATTTTGCTATCCCCTACTGGATTAAAAAGAAATAAGAATTTACTCACCGGTAATTCTATTTCTCGTAGTCCGTAGTGGATGCTGGGAACTCCGTAAGGACCATGGGGAATAGTGGCTTCGCAGGAGACTGGGCACAAAAGTAAAGCTTTAGGACTACCTGGTGTGCACTGGCTCCTCCCCCTATGACCCTCCTCCAAGCCTCAGTTAGGATACTGTGCCCGGACGAGCGTACACAATAAGGAAGGATTTATGAATCCCGGGTAAGACTCATACCAGCCACACCAATCACACCGTACAACTTGTGATCTGAACCCAGTTAACAGTATGATAACAGAGGAGCCTCTCGAAGGATGGCTCACTACAACAATAACCCGATTAGTTAACAATAACTATGTACAAGTATTGCAGATAATCCGCACTTGGGATGGGCGCCCAGCATCCACTACGGACTATGAGAAATAGAATTACCGGTGAGTAAATTCTTATTTTCTCTGACGTCCTAGTGGATGCTGGGAACTCCGTAAGGACCATGGGGATTATACCAAAGCTCCCAAACGGGCGGGAGAGTGCGGATGACTCTGCAGCACCGAAAGAGAGAACTCCAGGTCCTCCTCAGCCAGGGTATCAAATTTGTAGAATTTAGCAAACGTGTTTGCCCCTGACCAAGTAGCTGCTCGGCAAAGTTGTAACGCCGAGACCCCTCGGGCAGCCGCCCAAGATGAGCCCACCTTCCTTGTGGAATGGGCTTTTACAGATTTTGGCTGCGGCAGGCCTGCCACAGAATGTGCAAGCTGAATTGTACTACAAATCCAACGAGCAATAGTCTGCTTAGAAGCAGGAGCACCCAGCTTGTTGGGTGCATACAGTATAAACAGCGAATCAGATTTTCTGACTCCAGCCGTCCTGGAAACATATTTTCAGGGCCCTGACTACGTCCAGCAACTTGGAGTCCTCCAAGTCCCTAGTAGCCGCAGGTACCACAATAGGCTGGTTCAGGTGAAACGCTGAAACCACCTTAGGGAGAAACTGAGGACGAGTCCTCAATTCTGCCCTATCCGTATGAAAAATCAGGTAAGGGCTTTTATAGGACAAAGCCGCCAATTCTGACACGCGCCTGGCTGAAGCCAGGGCCAACAGCATTACCACTTTCCATGTGAGATATTTTAAGTCCACAGTGGTAAGTGGTTCAAACCAATGTGATTTTAGGAACCCCAAAACCACATTGAGATCCCAGGGTGCCACTGGAGGCACAAAAGGAGGCTGTATATGCAGTACCCCCTTGACAAACATCTGAACTTCAGGAACTGAAGCCAGTTCTTTCTGGAAGAAAATCGACAGGGCCGAAATTTGAACCTTAATGGACCCTAATTTTAGGCCCATAGACAGTCCTGTTTGCAGGAAATGCAGGAAACGACCCAGTTGAAATTCCTCTGTAGGGGCCTTCCTGGCCTCGCACCACGCAACATATTTACGCCAAATACGGTGATAATGCTGTGCGGTTACATCCTTCCTGGCTTTGATCAGGGTAGGGATGACTTCATCCGGAATGCCTTTTTCCTTCAGGATCCGGCGTTCAACCGCCATGCCGTCAAACGCAGCCGCGGTAAGTCTTGGAACAGACAGGGTCCCTGCTGGAGCAGGTCCCTTCTTAGAGGTAGAGGCCATGGGTCCTCTGTGAGCATCTCTTGAAGTTCCGGGTACCAAGTCCTTCTTGGCCAATCCGGAGCCACGAGTATAGTTCTTACTCCTCTCCGTCTTATAATTCTCAGTACCTTGGGTATGAGAGGCAGAGGAGGGAACACATACACTGACTGGTACACCCACGGTGTTACCAGAGCGTCCACCGCTATTGCCTGAGGGTCCCTTGACCTGGCGCAATACCTGTCTAGTTTTTTGTTGAGGCGGGACGCCATCATGTCCACCTTTGGTTTTTCCCAACGGTTTACAATCATGTGGAAGACTTCTGGATGAAGTCCCCACTCTCCCGGGTGGAGGTCGTGTCTGCTGAGGAAGTCTGCTTCCCAGTTGTCCACTCCCGGAATGAACACTGCTGACAGTGCTATCACATGATTTTCCGCCCAGCGAAGAATCCTTGCAGCTTCTGCCATTGCCCTCCTGCTTCTTGTGCCGCCCTGTCTGTTTACGTGGGCGACTGCCGTGATGTTGTCTGACTGGATCAACACCGGCTGACCCTGAAGCAGAGGTCTTGCTTGGCTTAGAGCATTGTAAATGGCCCTTAGTTCCAGGATATTTATGTGAAGTGATGTTTCCAGGCTTGACCACAAGCCCTGGAAATTTCTTCCCTGTGTGACTGCTCCCCAGCATCTCAGGCTGGCATCCGTGGTCACCAGGACCCAGTCCTGAATGCCGAATCTGCGGCCCTCTAGAAGATGAGCACTCTGCAACCACCACAGGAGAGACACCCTTGTCCTTGGGGACAGGGTTATCCGCTGATGCATGTGAAGATGCGATCCGGATCATTTGTCCAGCAGATCCCACTGAAATGTTCTTGCGTGGAATCTGCCGAATGGAATCGCTTCGTAGGAAGCCACCATTTTCCCCAGGACCCTTGTGCATTGATGCACTGAGACCCGGTCTGGTTTCAGGAGGTTTCTGACTAACTCGGATAACTCCCTGGCTTTCTCCTCCGGGAGAAACACCTTTTTCTGGACTGTGTCCAGAATCATCACTAGGAACAGCAGACGTGTCGTCGGAATCAGCTGCGATTTTGGGATATTTAGAATCCACCCGTGCTGCCGTAACACTACTTGAGATAGTGCTACTCCGACTACTAACCGTTCCTTGGATCTTGCCCTTATCAGGAGATCGTCCAAGTAAGGGATAATTAAGACGCCTTTTCTTCGAAGAAGTATCATCATTTCCGCCATTACCTTGTTAAAGACCCGGGGTGCCGTGGACAATCCAAACGGCAGCGTCTGAAACTGATAGTGACAGTTCTGTACCACAAACCTGAGGTACCCTTGGTGAGAAGGGTAAATTGGGACATGGAGGTAAGCATCCTTGATGTCCAGAGACACCATATAGTCCCCTTCTTCCAGGTTCGCGATCACTGCTCTGAGTGACTCCATCTTGAACTTGAACCTTTGTATGTAAGTGTTCAAGGATTTCAGATTTAAAATAGGTCTCACCGAGCCGTCCGGCTTCGGTACCACAAACAGCGATGAATAATACCCCTTGCCCTGTTGCAGGAGGGGTACCTTGATTATCACCTGCTGAGAATACAGCTTGTGAATGGCCTCTAATACCGCCTCCCTGTCGGAGGGAGACGTCGGTAAAGCAGACTTTAGGAAACGGCGAGGGGGAGAGGTCTCGAATTCCAATTTGTACCCCTGAGATACCACCTGAAGGACCCAGGGGTCTACTTGCGAGTGAGCCCACTGCGCGCTGAAATTCTTGAGACGTGCCCCCACCGTGCCTAAGTCCGCTTGTAAAGCCCCAGCGTCATGCTGAGGACTTGGCAGAAGCGGGAGAGGGCTTCTGCTCCTGGGAATTGGCTGTCTGTTGCAGCCTTTTTCCCCTTCCTCTGCCCCGGGGCAGAAATGAGGAGCCTTTCGCTCGCTTGCCCTTATGGGGACGAAAGGACTGCGCCTGATAATACGGCGTCTTCTTATGTTGAGAGGCGACCTGGGGTAAAAATGTGGATTTCCCAGCCGTTGCCGTGGCCACCAGGTCTGAAAGACCTACCCCAAATAACTCCTCCCCTTTATAAGGCAATACTTCCATATGCCGTTTGGAATCCGCATCACCTGACCACTGTCGCGTCCATAACCCTCTTCTGGCAGAAATGGACAGCGCACTTACTCTTGATGCCAGTCGGCAAATATCCCGCTGTGCATCACGCATATATAGAAATGCATCTTTTAAATGCTCTATAGTCAGTAATATACTGTCCCTGTCTAGGGTATCAATATTTTCAGTCAGGGAATCCGACCAAGCCAACCCAGCACTGCACATCCAGGCTGAGGCGATTGCTGGTCGCAGTATAACACCAGTATGTGTGTAAATACATTTTAGGATACCCTCCTGCTTTCTATCAGCAGGATCCTTAAGGGCGGCCGTCTCAGGAGAGGGTAGAGCCACCTGTTTTGATAAGCGTGTGAGTGCTTTATCCACCCTAGGGGGTGTTTCCCAACGCGCCCTAACCTCTGGCGGGAAAGGATATAATGCCAATCATTTTTTAGAAATTATCAGTTTTTTATCGGGGGAAACCCACGCTTCATCACACACCTCATTTAATTCCTCAGATTCAGGAAAAACTACAGGTAGTTTTTTCTCACCGAACATAATACCCCTATTGGTGGTACTCGTATTATCAGAAATATGTAAAACATTTTTCATTGCCTCAATCATGTAACGTGTGGCCCTACTGGAAGTCACGTTTGTCTCTTCCCCGTCGACACTGGAGTCAGTATCCGTGTCGACGTCTGTATCTACCATCTGAGGTAACGGGCGTTTTAGAGCCCCTGATGGCTTTTGAGACGCCTGGACAGGCACAAGCTGAGTAGCCGGCTGTCTCATGTCGTCAACTGTCTTTTGCAAAGCGCTGACATTGTCACGTAATTCCTTCCAGAAGCTCATCCACTCAGGTGTCGACTCCCTAGGGGGTGACATCTCTATTATAGGCAATTGCTCCGCCTCCACATCATTTTCCTCCTCATACATGTCGACACAACGTACCGACACACAGCACACACACAGGGAATGCTCTGACAGAGGACAGGACCCCACTAGCCCTTTGGGGAGACAGAGGGAGAGTATGCCAGCACACACCAGAGCGCTATATATATACAGGGATAACCTTATATAAGTGTTTTTCCCCCTTATAGCTGCTATATTGTTAATATTACGCCAATCAGTGCCCCCCTCTCTTTTTTACCCTGTTTCTGTAGTGCAGGACTGCAGGGGAGAGTCAGGGAGACGTCCTTCCAGCGGAGCTGTGAGGGAAAATGGCGCCTGTGTGCTGAGGAGATAGGCTCCGCCCCCTTCTCGGCGGCCTTTCTCCCGCTTTTATGTGGAATCTGGCAGGGGTTAAAATTCATCCATATAGCCCTGGGGGCTATATGTGATGTATTTTCGCCAGCCTGTTTTTATTGCTGCTCAGGGCGCCCCCCCCTAGCGCCCTGCACCCTCAGTGACCGAAGTGTGAAGTGTGCTGAGGAGCAATGGCGCACAGCTGCAGTGCTGTGCGCTACCTTGGTGAAGACAGGATGTCTTCTGCCGCCGATTTTCCGGACCTCTTCTTGCTTCTGGCTCTGTAAGGGGGCCGGCGGCGCGGCTCTGGGACCGGACTCCGAGGCTGGGCCTGTGTTCGGTCCCTCTGGAGCTAATGGTGTCCAGTAGCCTAAGAAGCCCAATCCACTCTGCAAGCAGGCGAGTTCGCTTCTTCTCCCCTTAGTCCCTCGATGCAGTGAGCCTGTTGCCAGCAAGTCTCACTGAAAATAAAAAACCTAAAACTAAACTTTCACTAAGAAGCTCAGGAGAGCCCCTAGTGTGCACCCTTCTCGGCCGGGCACAAAAATCTAACTGAGGCTTGGAGGAGGGTCATAGGGGGAGGAGCCAGTGCACACCAGGTAGTCCTAAAGCTTTACTTTTGTGCCCAGTCTCCTGCGGAGCCGCTATTCCCCATGGTCCTTACGGAGTTCCCAGAATCCACTAGGACGTCAGAGAAATAAGAATGTTCCAAGGATTATGACAGATGGTGGTGATGGGAGGAGTGGAGTGCGAGTAGAAGATCTGAGAGAGGAGGACATTAAAGCAGCGGTTGAAAATGGAGGAAGTGAATCGGATCACAAAGACCAATGGGTTGATGAAGGAGAAGATGGCGCTCAATAGTGTTTGAACTAGCAGACACGTCCAGGAAGACATGCTTGGAAAATTGCCCACTTTGCTATTTGTAGATTACACAGGAAAAAAAAAATGCAAGGGCACACTCTAAGCACTAAGAATACTGATCGTTAAAATAATTTTGATACACTCTTACAATTAGCATTTTTGGCCAAATTCATGCAAAGAACTTCAGTTATACTCCAATTGTAAGAGTTGATCAAAACTATTTTGACTATCAGTATCCTTAGTGCTTAAAGTGTGCACCTACATTTTTCTTTTTCCTGTGAGGTACTCGAGGCCTCAGCATGGTACCACCTCTTATTAGGTTTAAAAATAGGGTGTGCAGTCCAAGTCCCCCCCCCCCCCCTTTCCTATATGTAGATTACTTAACCACTTCTGATAACTTATACTAATCACATAGCACCAAACAAGGTGTAATCCTATACGAGTCACATAGCAATATACTTACAGTACAAATTCCACAGTGTAAGTCACAGGTGTCCTCTCATTCGGCACTTCCACAGGATCCCACCTCAGAACCTGCCTTAAGTTGTAGGAATCGATGCGGACGTTACCGGGGGCAGACAGCTCTACAACAAGGAAAACATGTTTATGAACACCGGAAGATATCAGAGATATGAAAAAATATGCACATGGTATGAATGAAGGTACTGTTGAATAATGCAAAGTAGCCAGACCTCTAATACTAGATTTTCCTCTACCCTCTTTACCACCACCTACAACCCCCATGGTATTCCCTGTGGACCCTACGGAACCCGAAGAAGAAATTGTATTTAATAACACAGTATGGTTTTACATTGTAACCTTATTTGTACATAATACTTTCAGGTCTTCAAACTGCGCTTGGTGAATGGCGACGTGAGTGCGTCAACATTTACAGCACTAACCACCTTACAGTCTGCGCCGGTCACCTACACAGAGGGGTGAGGGCAGTCAGAGTGAGCTGATAGGCCGAAGTCTAATGAATATTGATTCAGACCACAAAATGGCCGCCTCCACAATCTGTACATGTCAATCACTTGTGAAAGCATTATGTATTATGCGTGCGAGTATAAATTACATGTGTACACGAACATATGGTAATGTAGAGTTGGGTGCAAGGGTGTTTTGTGGCAAAAACAGCAGGTTTCTTGTACTGTGCAGAGAAGATTTGCGCTTAGATGGGGGGATGCTTGTGTAGATAAGCTCAGTAAGGGCGTGTTCACATAAGTGTAACCTAACCAAATGACAACAAGAAAGACGCATATGCGCCTGTCACTCACAACTGCTCAACCCCTGATGCAAAATGCTGATTATGACTGCAACGACAGCTTCTGATTGGCGGAGTGCGTCTTGATCCCTCCCACTGAAACTGTTCACTATTATGTGTGGCTGCTGCAATCTAATTGTTTTTTTTGTTTATTTTACATGTCAAACTAACTTAGCTAGCTACTATGAGGAAGTGAGCGACAATCTTGACCAAGGAAAAGCAGTGGATGTGGTCTATTTAGATTTTGCAAAAGCCTTCAATACAGTGCCTCACAGGAGACTGATCATCAAATTAAAGGAATTTGGCCTAGGAAAAACTATTTGCACATGGATAAGTATCTGGCTGGATAACAGGGTACAACGAGTAGTGGTAAATGGGATGTCCTCCAGCTGGACACCAGTAGTCAGCGGAATACCACAAAGGACCATACTCGGGTCACTACTGTTCAACATATTTATCAATGACCTAGAAATAGGCCTGGAAAGCACAGTGTCAATCTTTGCAGACGATACTAAACTGTGTAAGGTAATTACCGTATATACTCGAGTATAAGCCGACTTTTTCAGCACTTTTTTGTGTGCTGAAAAAGCCCCCTCGGCTTATACTCGAGTCAGTGCTGGCAGTGCAGTGCAGTGGGAAGGAGGGACACGGAGGGCACAGCGCGCGCCTCTCCTGTGTCTCTCCTGCGTCTCTGGCGGGTCTATTAAAGGAAGTACCCGTTTGTGAGCTCTGATTGGCTCACGAACCGGCACTTCATTTAACAGACCCGCCGCGGCAGCCGGGGACACAGGAGAAGCGCGCGCTGTGCCCTCCGTGTCCCTCCTTCACAAGACAACGCTGGAGCAGCGGAGGGTAAGTTATAGCAGGCACTGGGGGAGCATATTTGGCACTTGGGGGGGGGGCATATGTGGCACTGAGAGGTCATGCATATCTGGCAGTATGAGGGCATATCTGGCACTGTGGGGGTATAACTGGCACTGTGTGGGGGCATATCTGGCAGTGTGAGGGCATATCTGGCACTGAGGGGTCATGCATATCTGGCACTGTGGGGGCATATCTGGCACTATGAGGGCTGTGTACGGCTAGAGCTGCATTTCCCACCCTAGGCTTATACTCGAGTCAATAAGTTTTCCCATGTTTTTGTGGTAAAATTCGGTGCCTCGGCTTATATTCGGGTCGACTTATACTCGAGTATATACGGTAATTCAGAAACAGTGGAGTCTCTACAGAATGACTTATCTAAACTTGAAATCTGGGCATCTAAATGGGGAATGAGGTTCAATATAGAAAAATGCAAAGTTATGCATTTCGGGAATAAAAACAAACTTGCATCCTACATATTAAATTGGGAAAATCTAGGGGTAACAGTATTGGAAAAAGATTTGGGGGTGCTCATAGACAATAGGCTTAATAACAGTATACAAAGTCAAAATGCAGCAAAAAAGGCAAGTAAGGTGCTATCGTGCATAAAACGGGGAATTGAGACAAAAGATGAGAGTATAATCCTGCCGCTGTACAAATCATTGGTACGTCCGCACCTGGAATATAGTGTTCAATTTTGGGCACCAATGTGTAAAAAAAAATATTGGTGAACTCGAAAGGGTTCAATGGCGAGCTACTAAATTGATTAAAGGTTTAGAGGGATTGGATTACGAGGAAAGGCTTACTAGGTTGAATATGTATACACTGGAAAAGAGGCGTCTAAGAGGAGACATTATTAATATCTTCAAATATGTAATGGGACACTACAAAGAGTTATCAGAGGAATTGTTTATTAAAAGAACTCTGTATAGGACGCGAGGGCGCTCGCTGAGGCTAGAGGAGAGAAAATTCCATACGCAATGTAGGAAAGGGTTCTTCACTGTTAGGGCAATAAGGATTTGGAATTCCCTGCCAGAGAAGGTGGTAATGGCGGACTCTGTAAATGCACTTAAAAACAGATTGGATAAATTTCTGACTGAAAAAGATATCCAAGGTTATCGCATTTGGGGGCTAGCGGGGCACGTGCCCCTGGCACCGGATTTGAGAGGGCGATGAGACGGCGCACTCCTTCAACGCAGCTCCACCCACCGGTGCGACTTCCGCCCGGCTCCCTTCCACCCGCCGTGGCTTCCGTCCGGCTCCCTTCCACCCGCCGCCGCTTCCGCCCATCTCCTTCCATCTGCCGCAGCTTCCACCAGCTGCTCCTCCTGTTGCCCCCGCCTGACGCTGGACTCGGAGTCCGACCTCTGAACGGGATCTGTGGGTCTCCCCTCGGCACGCTCAGGGGTCTCTCCTGCTCCTGGTGGCGGCCATCTTGGTTTCCTGTGGCATTCACTGGGTCCCTCTGCAACTTCCTAAGCAGAGTCACCGGAGTGCGGCCTGTTGTATGGGTTTTACTGAACAACTAATCTGCATAAGCTGCAGTGTCTGAAGGAGAGCCAGGAGGGCCGCGGGAAGTTGGGGTTTAAGGCCTGAGAAGAACGTGCTGACCGGTAAATGAACATTACATGAGTACACATTGTGCAACATGTTACGTACATACTGGTGTAGTTTCAAAAAGTACATATTACTATGTGGGGAAGGGGGAACTACAGTATACAGGCAGAAACCTCGATATCAGGCCTGGGGCAGCTGGTGTTCACCAAATTTATTATGGATGAAGAAAGCTATAACTTCAAGTTACTGTGCTAAATCTGACATGACAAAAATGGCTTACACAATATAAAAAAAATGTACCATTTAAAAATAAAAAGTACAATTCAGAAGCCAAATTAGAATAAATATGGTTTAATTTTATGAAATCACAATGCACTCTCTAAATGGTGTACTGGTGTAATTATACAAGGTCACTACTAATGTGTTGCATAATTTGTATAAGGGCACTACTAAAGTGTGGCATTATGCATATACAGGGCACTACTTCTGTGTGGCATTATGAGTATAAGCTGCATTACTATTGTGATGCCTAACACGTATAAGGGGTATTACTGTGTGGAATACCGTGCTATAAAGGGCATTACTACTGTGTGGCATATTGTGAATAAGGGGCTGTACTCTGTGGCATAATGTGTATAAGGGGTACTAATGTATCGTGCAACGTGAATAACGGATGCTACTGTGAGATGTAATGTGAATAAGGGGCACCTCTGTGTGGTGTTACATTAATAATGGGTACTACTGTGCAGTGTAATGTGAAAAAGGGTTCACTACTGTGTATGTCGTAATTTAAACGGGCGGGGGGGTAGTGCCTTGCCCCGGGTGACATAAATCCTAGTTTCGGCCCTGCTAACACTGAGACAATCCATCTCCCTGAATCATTCTAACCAAACGGACACAAAACCAGTTTATATACTGACTGTAGTTCATTACATCTACAAACGGCAACTGCTTGTGTTCAAATACTGCCTCTGCCTATATGATAGGTTGTTTATATGCTTTTTTAATGAATTTATTGTTATCTTACAATTTGTATATGTAATTAAATATCATTTTAAGCATCCTGAAAATGATTAGTGCGAATTTGCTTTTACTTTATAACAAAGTAACAAGTATTTCTGTTTTATGTATCTAAACTGACATCTAGATGGTCTAATAGGAGCAGCTATTACATTTTAATTATTAGTGGCTATGTTTGGAGAGCTGTTAAAAGGTGCGCCCGATTCTGTCAATTCTCTACGAATAGACGGTTAGATTGTCTTAAATATCCATACATGTATACATGTATGGTTGCAAATATACAAGGATACCAGTTAGATACATCTGCTAAAAATGTTGTTTCAATGGGCGGTATTCAAATGATATATCACGCCCAATCTCCTGTTTAAAATGATCCCAGTTACTGTGCATATCGCACCCATAGTAATCAGGTTTAGCCATGTAAAGGTTTGGGTGCCTTCGCTACACCAGGGGTAGCGAGCCGAAAAAAGTTATACCACAACCCCAAGGGCAGAAACAGAACGGGTGTGGAAAGGGGTGAAAAGAATTGAATACCGCCCAATATGTGAAGGCACATCCCTAAATACAGAGGTACACCATGCATGCATGACAAGTGTAGCATTTGTGCCTTATTTGTGTAGACACAAAAAATACTCCCACGGAAGTCACATGTAACTAACCCTAAATACATGTGCAGCTCAGGGGTGGGGGGGTTAACCCCCAACTCCACTCATTTACTATACTGCATTCATACTGTATGAACAGCAGTGCCCTCAAGGCCTAAAGACTCTGTCCACACCACCAACCGAGTGCGTATAGAACCTGTGGCGAGCAAAACAAGCCCTCGAGGGGACTCATTACCGGGATTCCGACAGACGGGATGCCACTGTCGGTATAATGACAGCCGACATCTCGTCTGCTGGTATTTCATATGTATCCCATTCTGGGCAACATCTCCACTTTATCTCTCTCCAAGGCTTGATACATCTTGCCCCCACCCCAGTCAGGAAGCAGATCAGAGGAGCACCGCTGCCTACACAGTGCGTTACTTGGCTCTGCGGAGATGGCACTGTTGGCAGGGAAGACACTGTACCAATAACAATGGGTCTTCTGTAGTGTAGCAGTAAATACAAGCTCAGCCATGTCCCTGGATGGGACACAATGCTCCAGTATTGCTGGAGAGACACAGGCTGTCTGCTTGTCATATACACAGTCTATTATGGGGTTTTCCATGAAGCAATCTGTGATTGTGCGGAAAACATCTCACAGTGTCGCTTTTATCATCGCAAAGATGAAGGATGTTTTAGCGCTGCAGTGTATCAAAAAGACAGGACCCTTAGCGCCCACTTCTTGCAAATAAGCGGCATGGTATGAGCGCATGCACTACTGCGCAAGCGCTCGCAATTTCTGCGGGGGCAGCAAAAATTACAATCGCCTCTGTCAATCAGGCAGAGGCAGTTCAGGGCGCGCGGGGGGGGATGTTGCGGCAACGCTCCGTTTTCTGGATGTAAATGGAGCATTGCGGGGGCGTGCCAAACTTTGGGCTGGAACGCGCGAACGGGGGGGGGGGTGCGGACGTCACACGCAGCCGTTGCGACAACACAAATGGCGCCGGGACTCCTGCGGCCACAGCGAGGCTGTGTCGGCAGGAGTCATCCTTAATTTCTGCTAACAAGCAGAAATTACGTGCTGTTCGCAATATCTGCTTGAAGCGGGGGGGCAGGAGCCGGTCAGCATGCTAGGCGGCCTTGCCCAGCGCTGGGCGGCCCCCAGCATGCGTGCTAATGGTTAGCAAATTCTGCTGGTTAGTAGACTTTGCTAACCCTACTGAATTGGCCCCTATATTTGTAGCTGGTAAGAAAAGTCGCCTGATTTGTTCACATTAAAAGAAAACATTGTTTGAGCCACGGTCTTTTATTTACCACCACATAACCAATGCTGCTGACACACACAAGACACCACCGCACGCTTCCAGATAACACCCACAGCCACAAACACAAGTCACAGCAAACTCATACAGAGCAGGGTGAGGGGCCTAAGAGTGGCACCAGCTGTGGCACTACAACTCCACACCAGAGACTGGAAGGGCACACTGGGAGTTGTACTGTAGCACCACAACAACAACAATAATAACAGGATAGCAACACGCTGCTCTGTAGAAATGCTATAATGCTATAACACACTGCTCTGTAGAAATGCTATAACACACTGCTACTGTATAATATATGCAATGTATGAGGAGATCTCTCTATATAAACATTATATATACAACCTTCAGTGTTGCAGGGGGACTGGCACTGTGGCTCTTCCCTGGGGTAGGCACTCACCATGGAGAGAGGTGGAGGCTGAGTGCAGCATGTGGAGCAGCATCGGGAACAGGAGCAGGATCACAGGCCGCATCGCTGCTGCTGCGTTTCTTCGACTAGAGACCGCTTGGTGGGAGGCTGTCAGGGGCCTAGTGTGGGAGGCTGTCAGGGGCCTACTGTGCGCCCGGCCGCAGCGTTTCTTCCTGCTTCCCTCTTCTTCCTCTGGCCCCTCCTTTGCTGTAAGCCGGCCAGGGCTTTCCCAGACTACTGACAGAGCCTGGAAGTGACTCATCCTCACACGGAGCACCTGCACCGTGTGTGCTCAGCTCTGGGACCGGGCTCTTCTCAGCCAGCACAGGCTGCAGCTGCTGCAAAACCTCTTGCTTTGGTTTACAAATAAAACTGTCCATTTATGTGTGTGTTTTTGTGGTGTGAGCATGTGCAATGTGTTGCATTTCTTGCAGGAGTTGCAAATACTTCAGCCCGGCATCAGGGGCTGCTCTAGAATGTATGCTGGGGGGGGCCATCAGGGGCTGCTCTAGAATGTATGCTGGGGGGCCATCAGGGGCTGCTCTAGAATGTATGCTGGGGGGCCATGGGCACAGTCACAGTAACACTGGGGCAAATGTATAGAACATGTTACAACATTCTATTGCACCCCTGCACCTTACCCCCCTCGTATTTAACTGAATCGACTGCTAAAAGCTCAACTTAAGCCAAGTACACACTATACAATTATTGGGTCCGATTTGCCAGTAATCGGGAGATCGGCCAAATTTATTGTATAGTGTGTACGAAGGATCGTTTGCGATGAATCGGGAAAATCTTGGCCACATGCAAGCGATCAGATTTCTGATCTGTCGTTCCAAAACAAAATCTCAGCCACAGGGCCTTATTCAGAGATGGACGCAAATTGCAGCACGCGCAGCAAAATCTGCGTCTATCTCTGGGGACTGCCCAGCAGGTGTGCGACGCTGCCTCACAATACATCCGCAATTAGATAGCGGACGCATCGACCTAGATTGACCCCTGGCAGCGCAGCCTGGCTGTCCGCTGCCATTTTTGTAATTGGAGTGGCAGAGTGTGATGACACGCAGCCGCCCTGGAAACGCTCTCGGCACGCCCCGATTTGGCCGGCCACACCTTCACAACGCCGTGCCACCGCCCAGCGAACGCCCGTCACTGTCATTCACATTGCAGCCGCAATGTGTAAAGTCGCGCAGACACAATGCGGCCGGCAAACTGCGCTGCGGGTCGCATCAGCGGCCAAGTCTGAATAAGGCCCACAATCCCCCCACATCGGCCAGTGTTTCTGCATTTTCAATAATCTGACCATACGTCCAGTTGGGTTGAGTGTAGAAGCCGATTTTTGTCATCACCCGATTTCCTAAGATTTCAGGAGAAATCGGGCAAATTTTCAAGGGATAAACAAGTGTGTAGCACAGATATCGGGACCACCTCCAGGCGAATGCCATAATCTTCCCAATTGTTGGCCCGACCAAAAATATCTGCCAGCATCTATCACAGCTGAGCTTTTGTTAACAGAAGCCAAAGGCGCCGCTGGGGAAATATCTGATTTCTGCAGAGACTGCCTGTAAATAGATTTTGTAGAAGCTGTATACCCGACGAAAAAAGGGTTTGTCACTGCTTGATGCATTTGCCCCTCTGTCACTTAACTTCACAATTCCTCTGGGTTCTAAAGAAACAATTTTAGCTAGGTTGGGGAACATACTAAATTATTATTATTATTTTCTGCAGCGAGGTACACTGTGTTCCACAGGGATTATATCGGGGTGTACAGTTGGATCTTGATCCAGAGGCACCAACAGGCTAAAGCTTTGACTGTTCCCAGGGTGCATTGCGGGGCCTCCTCTATAACCCCGCCTCCGTGCACAGGAGCTCAGTTTTTAAGTTGGTGTAACGTAACGCGGGGGAATTGTGCTGTTCTAGGCAGCCCTGAAAAGAGTTTTTAGAAGACTTCAAGGGATGCAGCACTTTATATGTCATTGTGACATACTGTGCTGCGGCTCGATCACCTCCCCAGCAGCGCTGCATACTCCCGCTGGCGTATAGCAGACAACAAATAGCAGACAACAAATAAGCAGAGCTATTCCGCTGCGAATAGCTCTGCTTATTTGTTGTCTGTTATGGGCATAGAAATGTTGAATGCTTGACAAAGGTCCTGTTGGACCGAAACGTTGCTGACCTGCCTGCCATGCATCTATGTATGCTTTGCATTTTTGTCCTGTGAGTATTGGATTAAATATACCTTAAGCATATTGAATATTGGAGAGTGCCTATTCTTGGACTATATATATATCTATCTCTCTCTCTCTCTCTCTCTCTCTCTATATATATATATATATATATATATATATATATATACATGTTTACTTGTCCAGTGCAGTTTTATTGTTTGACTAAAATATTTGTCTGCATTGTCACTGTGACTGTGTGTGCCTGCATCTGCTGTATGATTTTCACTTTCAGTGTATCACAGCTATAGCTATCACTGTATTCTGTACCCGGGGGGCTAGGTGCGTCAGGGTCTAACATATAGTGCTGCGCAGTATATACTGTTAAGTGTATGTTACTGCGCTCTTCAGTCACCTCATACTGCATTTATCCTCTGTTTACTTTCTGTATTTACTGTCACATAAATAAGGGAGTGTTTTTCAGGTATTGTATTTGGCTATATTGTACTGTTACACTTTATGGCTACATTCATTATAGTATCTGCTACAGAGGGCGGGAAATCCGCGGGCGCTCCTGCATCATGCATTGCTTGTGCCAAGGATTTATCTGAGGGGGAAGTTTTAACTGATGGTTTGTGTACTGGGTGCCATACATCTCCCAGTCAGCCCGCAGCCCCTGCAGCCAATCAGGAGCCACCTTGGGCAGTGTTCCCAAGTATGCTGAATACGCTTGTGACACGTCTTACGCCCCTTTTGGGACCTCCTGTGCCATTGCAGCCACATATTGACCCTGTAGTGAATCCACCCTGGGCGGACACTCTGTCTACCCAGATACAGCAATTAAATCAATCTTTGGTTAGACAAAAGTCTACCCCACGTCCCTCTGGGGTCAAGGGGTGATCTAAGCAGTCCGCTTTCTCCGCACAATCCACTAATATTTCAGATAATTCTTCTGATGAGGATGGGGAATATTCTGATCCATCAGACACAGTTGCTTCTGATGAGGAACCTACAACTCAGGTTGATGTTCCTGACCTAGTGGAGGCTATTAAGCTGATTCTACAAATTGATGATGAGGTAGATCCCATTACTGCGTCTAAGAAACATCAGAAGGTTGTTAAAGTAGTCTTACCACATTCTGACCATTTAATAGACATACGTCAGGAACCCTGGTCTTCTCCAGGAAAGAAATTCTCCCTGTCTAAGAGGATACTAGCTCGTTATCCTATCCCTGCAGAGTTGAGTAACAAGTGGGAATATCCACCGCCGGTGGACTCTCATGTCGCCCGTTTTGTGGTGTCATCTACTCTGCCTGTCACCACTGTCACCTCACTGAAGGAACCGACGGATAAGCATGTGGAGGGATGCCTGAAGTCTATTTACTCCCTTACAGGTGCTGTACATAGACCCACTATAGCAGCCTCCTGGGCCACAAAAGGAATTGAAGCATGGGTTCAGGCATTAGAGGAAGAGCTGCCTCAGGATATATCTGACACTGCCAGACAATATCTGTCTCATATTACCACCACCTTCCACTATATTCAGGAGGCGTCCTCTGAGGCAGGTGTAATGGCGGACAAGGCGTCCACTACGTCTATACTGGCTCGCCGAATTATGTGGTTGAGGTCATGGAAGGTGGACTTGGACTCCAAAAAGACATTGGAGGTGCTCCCCTTTAAGGGAGACATCCTATTTGGGGAAGATCTGAATAAGATTGTGACTGACTTGGCGACTGCTATGACTGCATTTCTCCCAAATACTAAGCCTTCTGCACAGAAGATAAAGAGTACCACTTTTCGTTCCTTTCTGTCTCAAGGAAAAGCAAAAGGCCAGGCATACCCGAGACAAGCTCGTGCTCCCAAAACCACTAAGCCCAAAGCTAAACAATCCTGGGCTGCCCGTCAGCCTGCTTCCAAGCAAGACAAGCCTGCTGCATGACGGGGCGGGCCTCCCCCTGGGGGACGCCAGGGTGGGAGGCCGACTTCGGCAGTTCACCCAGGTCTGGTTAAAAACCACTTCAAACGCATGGGTGCGAGAAGTCGTCTCTCGCGGATATGCAGTCTCTTTCAGGAGACGCACCCCTCGGCAGTTCTGCACGACGATTATTCCTTCGGGTCCGTGGAAGGCGCAAGCTTCCCTCCTGGATTCAGGAGTAGTAGTGCCGGTACCTCTGTCCCAGAGGGGCAAAGGATACTATTCGACCCTGTTTCTAGTCCCGAAACCCAATGGGTCTTTCCGGCCTATACACAACCTTAAATCATTGAACAAATTTGTGAGAGTGTCCAAGTTCCGTATGGAAACGCTGTGCTCAATTGTCCTGGCCATGGAACCCGGAGACTATATGGTATTCCTGGATATACAAAATGCTTATCTGCACATACCTATTGCCATATCGCATCAACAATATCTGCAGTTTGCTATTGGCAACCTTCACTATCAGTTCCAGGCTCTGTCATTTGGACTGGCCACGGCCCCTCGGATCTTCACCAAGGTTATGGCCGTGATGACGGCTCATCTATGTCATCAGGGAATCATGATCCTGCCATATCTGAACGACTTGCTGATCCTGGCAAACTCCCCAGATGTCCTCCTCAGTCATCTGCAACTGATGGTACGCTTCACTACAAGCCCACAGGTGGCTCGTCACCTGGAAGAAATCCTCGCTGGTCCCTGCTCGGAGCATGGTGCATCTGGGGGCTCTGCCGGACACACACAGCCAAAGGCTGTTTCTGTCTCCAGAGAAGGTCCTGAAACTTCAGGACAGGATCAGATGTTTCCTCTCTCGCCCAAAAGTGTCGGTACACTCGGCGGATGCAAGTACTAGGCCTCATGGTGTCGGCTTTCAAAATGGTATAATACGCTCAGTTTCATTCCCGCCCTCTACAGAGGTTAATCCTTTCCAAGTGGGATGGTCTGCCTCATCAGATCAAGTCTCAAATGATCGCCTTGACTCCGGAGCTTCGTCTGTCACTAAGCTGGTGGCTACAGAACCAACAGTTGAACAGGGGCCGTCCCTTCTGGATTCCCAACTGGGTCCTACTGACTACAGACGCCAGTCTATGGGGTTGGGGCGCGGAGCTGGAGAAACACTCTCTCCATGGTCGGTGGACCAAGAAGGAATCTCTCCTCCTCATAAACATTCTGGAATTGCGGGCAATGTTCAATGCTTTGGCTCTTGCCCTGCCTCTGATACAGAACAGGCCTGTTCAAGTACAATCAGACAACGCCACCACGGTGGCATACATAAACCATCAAGGCGGCACTCAAAGCCGCATGGAAATGATGGAAGTGTCAAGAATCCTTCATTGGGTGGAACACCGTCTGCCAACAATATCGGCAGTGTTCATTCTGGGGGTCCTCAACTGGGAAGCGGATTTCCTCAGTCGTCAGGATGTGCACGCTGGAGAGTGGAGTCTTCTTCCGGAAGTCTTTCAACTCCTAGTGGACAAGTAGGGCCTACCCGATGTAGACCCGATGGCGTCTCGACACAATCACAAAGTTCCGGTCTTCAGATCAACAACCAGGGATCCTCAAGCAGTGTTCGTGGATGCACTGGCAATTCCATGGAACTTTCAGCTTCCATACGTGTTCTTTCCAGTGTCACTTCTGCCCAGGGTGCTACGGAAGTTCAAGCAAGAAGGAGGAATACTACTTCTAGTCGCTCCAGCGTGGCCCAGACGGCATTGGTTCTCAGACCTGCAGTGTCTATCAATAGAGTGTCCTCTTCTACTTCCTCGACGCCTGGACCTCCTCGTTCTGGGCCCTTGTGGCTACCTGGACCTGTCCAGACTGGCTTTGACAGCGTGGCTCTTGAAGCTTCACTCCTGAGGGCCAAAGGATTCTCCAAGGCGGTTATCCAAACTCTGTTGAAGGCCCGCAAATTGTATTTGGCACGGATTTATTATAGCAGGCCTGGACAACCTGTGGCTCTCCAGCTGTTGTAAAACTACAAGTCCCATCATGCTTTGCCACAGTTTTGCTATTAAGGAATGTTAAAACTGTGGCAGGTCATGCTGGGATGCCACAGGTTGGCCAGGCCTGTATTATAGGGTCTGGAATTCTTACTTCACCTGGTGTGCTGCTAAGAATTATGATGCATACAAATTCAGGACTTCCAGACTTTTGGCTTTTCTGCAACAAAGCCTAGACTTAGGTTCATATATCTGCCTTGTCGGTATGGTTTCAGAGGAAAATTGCATCTATTCCTGACGTTCATACTTTCACTCAGGGTGTTTTACGGATTCAGCCTCCCTATGTCCCTCCTGTGTCTCCATGGGATCTGTCTGTTGTCTTGAATGCCCTGCAAGAGTCTCCATTTGAGCCTCTTGAGTCTGTGGATCTTAAATGCCTCGTGTGTCTGCTGGATATTGCCTCTGCTAGAAGGGTGTCGGACTTAGGCGCTTTATTCTGTCGTCCACCCTTTTTGATTTTTCACCGTGACCAGGCAGTTCTTAGTACTCGCCCTCGCTATCTACCTAAGGTGGTGTCATCTTTCCATCTTAACCAAGAGATCGTGGTTCCGTCTTTTATCTCTTCTGGTTTGTCCTCCAAAGAGCAGCCTTTGGATGTGGTACTGGCTCTCCATATTTACGTGGAGAGGACTGCCTCTCTTAAGAGGTCGGATACCCTTTTTGTACTTTTTGGTTTTCACAAACGTGGCTGGCCTGCGAACAAGCAAACATTGGCCAGATTGATTAGAGTGACGATTGCACAAGCATATGCACAGGCTGGTCTTCCAGCTCCTGCTGCTATTAAAGCCCATTCTACTCGATCTGTTGGACCTTCATAGGCCGGCCCGCCGAGGCGCATCCGCTGAACAATTGTGCAAGGCGTCTACGTAGTGTCGGACTGGGACATGAAGGGCCCACCGGGGGAATACAGTTATAGGGGCTCATACTTAGGGTTGTGGCCAGCCTACAAAGGGGGTGTGGCCAGCCTCCAGAGAGGCTTGAAATACACAGTAGTTTAGTGCAGTGTAATGCAACATATCTACCATGTATAATACAAGTGCATAGTCTGGAACCTAATCCCTCAGGCAGTGTGGCCTACCGGTGGTTTCACTGGTACCCCTGTGGGCCAGTCTGACCCTGCGTCTACGTGGCCCTCAGTGAACACATTCATTAGGTTCTATGCCTTTGATACTTCCGCCTCCCAGGATGCTTTCTTTGGACGCTGGGTTCTTGTGCCCGCTACGGTGCATCCCCTCCCATGAGGAACTGCTTTAGGACATCCCCGATGTATTCCCTGTGGAACACAGTGTACCACGCTGCAGATGCAGAAAAGGAGATTTATGATAGACTTACCATAGTTAAATCTCTTTCTGCGAGGTACACTGGGTTCCACAGGGCGCCCACCCTGACGCAGTTAGTTTCTTTGGGTTTGTATGGCATTAGCCGATGATCCCTTCTCCTGTCGTAAGAACGTGGTTCTATGTGACTAATATCTGCCTTCTCTTTTACCTGTTACTGCATTGGACTGGTTAACGAAACTGAGCTTCAGTGCCCGGAGGCGGGGTTATGGAGGAGGCCCCGCAATGCATCGTTGGAACAGTCAAAGCTTTAGCCTGTTGGTGCCTCTGGATCAAGATCCAACTCTACACCCCGATGTATTCCCTGTGGAACCCAGTGTACCTCGCAGAGATTTAACTATGGTAAGTCTACCATAAATCTCCTTATTATTATTATTATTTTCAGTAAATGATTATTATTATCATTTCGTGACAAC
Source organism: Pseudophryne corroboree (assembly GCF_028390025.1). Taxonomy (NCBI): domain Eukaryota; kingdom Metazoa; phylum Chordata; class Amphibia; order Anura; family Myobatrachidae; genus Pseudophryne; species Pseudophryne corroboree. The sequence continues at coordinate 994,455,298 of NC_086445.1, forward strand.
TTATAAAGATGTTTAATCATTCACATCTATCACTGACTCAGTGGAAGTCACAGTCTAAAGTCTCTACCACACAAAATGTAAGGTTCATTCCAGAAGACGTATGATTTTGCACTGTGGGAGGAAACCAGAAAGCCTGGAGAAAATTGCACATGGGGCGAACATACCGTACAAGGGTTGGATTCAGTGTTGCACAAAAGTCTGCTGCTCTGTGGACGACGAGAGGATCCATGCGTATTTTCAAGCATGCATTGCGGATGATTTGCGAGCGGCTCTGAATCAGGGTCACATTCTTCACACAGAAACATCCCTGGTCTAAACAGATAAAATACACGGCCCCAATCCTTACCACTCCGCGCCCCGTTTTTGTTTTGTCATGATGTTGGAGAAATATGCACGCATACCTTCCAACTCTCCAATCTGATGGCTCTGGTTGAGCCTGATTCAGAGATGGATCAATGCCAGTGTTTACGTAGTTAGCCAATCATCTTCGTACTGCTGATGCATCATAGCCGCGCTGCGCATGTGCCGCGACAGACTGCCATCATCGTTTGTTAAGAGGAATCTGACCAAGAGCAACTGACAGGGACTGTTTGTGGTCAAGCAAACGCAGGCATGTCACAAGTATTTCTGGTAGTGTCACAGTCACTGACTCCGTCGTTGCACGCAGTTTCAATGGCCCAAAAGTCTTGTACAAAGATGCAATTGCGACAGGATTTGCGTCCGTTTTTGAATCAAGCCCTCTTTTCCCCCGTCCTAGCTTTGTCCTAATTGGACCAGAAGGCAGAGCAGTGGTGAACGCTGGGTGCCGTGCACACCTGCCAAGGTGACAGATCACTTGCTCCGTGATATGGAGTATGCTGCCATGCAAACGCAGGGGATTGATCTGTCTAGAGCCTGGGTCTCCAACCTGTGGCCCTCCAGCTGCTGTGGAACTACACATCCCAGCATGCCCAGCCTCAGTTTTTAGCATGCCTTATTAGTAAAACTGTGGCAGGGCATGCTGGGATGTCTAGTTCCACAGCAGCTGGAGGGCCACAGGTTGAAGACCCATGGTCTAGAGGGTAGTGTTGAGGACGTGTAGGTAGACTTTGGGGCTCCTTTTGTCTGTTTCAGATGGATGTTTTGCACCTTCGTACTAGTGATGACTGATGCAAACGGCAAAACAATGGGCGTTCCGGCCTTACGCCTAAAGATGGAGGGATATTCGGTATAGACAGGCGGATACTAGCATAAGGTAGTAAGCAGACTGCTGCAGTCTTAAGCCCAGTACACACTAGGCGATCCCCGCCGATGCCGATATTGGCGGCGGCGGCGGGGACCTGGCGGGAATGACGGCGGCAAAGGGAGCAGGGGGGGTGCAGCTGCGGGAAAGACGGCCATGCTGTATCTGTAGCATGACTGTCATTAACGAGGACCTCCCTCGTCTGTACCTGTTCAGATGAGGAAGGGTTACATTGAGTGTACACACTGGACGAGATTGTAAAAGATCTCACTCAGATCGGTCCATCTGAGCGAGATCTTTCACTTTCTAGTGTGTATGTCGCTTTAGGGAAAAGCTGCCAAAGATGTGTTCCAACTGAAAATCAGGGGCCTAATTCAGATCTGATCGCAGCAGCAAATTTGTTAGCTAATGGGCAAAACCATGTGCACTGCAGGGGGGCAGATGTAACATGTCCAGAGAGAGTTAGATTTGGGTGGGTTATATTGTTTCTGTGCAGGGTAAATACTAGTGATGAGCGAGTTCGGTTTCCGAGAAACCCGAACCCCCCCGAACTTTACCCTTTTTACACGGGTCCGAGCCATACTCGGATTCTCCCGTATGGCTCGGTTAACCCGAGCGCGCCCGAACGTCATCATCCCGCTGTCGGATTCTCGCGAGATTCGGATTCTATATAAGCAGCCGCGCGTCGCCGCCATTTTCACTCGTGCATTGGAGATGATAGGGAGAGGACGTGGCTGGCGTCCTCTCCGTTTATTGTAGAAGACAGTTGATTCTTGTTTGTTTTTTATTGCTTAATTGTGGGGAGGATTGGGGAGCAGCTGTTAGGAGGAGTACAGTGCAGAGTTTCGCTGATAAGTGACCACCAGTTTTTATCCGTTCTCTCTCTGCCTGAAAAAAACGCTCCATACCATATTTGTGCTCAGTGTGCTGCATGATATATCTGTGCTGAGTGCTCACACTGCTTAATTGTGGGGACTGGGGAGCAGCTATAGCAGGAGTACAGTGCAGAGTTTTGCTGACAGTGACCACCAGTATACGTTGTCTGCCTGAAAAACACTCCATATCTGTGCTCACAGTGTGCTGCTTTATTGTGGGGACTGGGGACCACCAGTATAATTAATATTATATAGGAGGAGTACAGTGCAGAGTGCACTGCTGTACCTACCTCTGTGTCGTCACTCGTCATCCATTAAGTATACTATCCATCTACATTGTATACCTGTGGTGCATTTTAGTTTAGCAGTTTGCTGACAGTGTCCACCAGTATACTTACTATATATAGCAGTACGGTAGGCCACTGCTGTACCTACCTCTGTGTCGTCACTCGTCATCCATTAAGTATACAATCCATCTACATTCTATACCTGTGGTGCATTTTAGTTTAGCAGTTTGCTGACAGTGTCCACCAGTATACTATATATAGCAGTACGGTAGGCCACTGCTGTACCTACCTCTGTGTCGTCACTCGTCATCCATTAAGTATACTATCCATCTACATTGTATACCTGTGGTGCATTTTAGACTAGTTTAGCAGTTTGCTGACACTGTCTACCAGTATACTATATATAGCAGTACGGTAGGCCACTGCTGTACCTACCTCTGTGTCGTCACTCGTCATCCATTAAGTATACTATCCATCTACATTGTATACCTGTGGTGCATTTTAGACTAGTTTAGCAGTTTGCTGACAGTGTCCACCAGTATACTATATATAGCAGTACGGTAGGCCACTGCTGTACCTACCTCTGTGTCGTCACTCGTCATCCATTAAGTATACTATCCATCTACATTGTATACCTGTGGTGCATTTTAGACTAGTTTAGCAGTTTGCTGACACTGTCCACCAGTATACTATATATAGCAGTACGTTAGGCCACTGCTGTACCTACCTCTGTGTCGTCACTCGTCATCCATTAAGTATACTATCCATCTACATTGTATACCTGTGGTGCATTTTAGACTAGTTTAGCAGTTTGCTGACAGTGTCCACCAGTATACTATATATAGCAGTACGGTAGGCCACTGCTGTACCTACCTCTGTGTCGTCACTTGTCATCCATTAAGTATACTATCCATCTACATTGTATACCTGTGGTGCATTTTAGACTAGTTTAGCAGTTTGCTGACAGTGTCCACCAGTATACTATATATAGCAGTGCGGTAGGCCACTGCTGTACCTACCTCTGTGTCGTCACTCGTCATCCATTAAGTATACAATCCATCTACATTCTATACCTGTGGTGCATTTTAGTTTAGCAGTTTGCTGACAGTGTCCACCAGTATACTATATATAGCAGTACGGTAGGCCACTGCTGTACCTACCTTTGTGTCGTCACTCGTCATCCATTAAGTATACTATCCATCTACATTGTATACCTGTGGTGCATTTTAGACTAGTTTAGCAGTTTGCTGACACTGTCCACCAGTATACTATATATAGCAGTACGGTAGGCCACTGCTGTACCTACCTCTGTGTCGTCACTCGTCATCCATTAAGTATACTATCCATCTACATTGTATACCTGTGGTGCATTTTAGACTAGTTTAGCAGTTTGCTGACAGTGTCCACCAGTATACTATATATAGCAGTACGGTAGGCCACTGCTGTACCTACCTCTGTGTCGTCACTCGTCATCCATTAAGTATACTATCCATCTACATTGTATACCTGTGGTGCATTTTAGACTAGTTTAGCAGTTTGCTGACAGTGTCCACCAGTATACTATATATAGCAGTACGGTAGGCCACTGCTGTACCTACCTCTGTGTCGTCACTCGTCATCCATTAAGTATACTATCCATCTACATTGTATACCTGTGGTGCATTTTAGACTAGTTTAGCAGTTTGCTGACAGTGTCCACCAGTATACTATATATAGCAGTACGGTAGGCCACTGCTGTACCTACCTCTGTGTCGTCACTTGTCATCCATTAAGTATACTATCCATCTACATTGTATACCTGTGGTGCATTTTAGACTAGTTTAGCAGTTTGCTGACACTGTCCACCAGTATACTATATATAGCAGTACGGTAGGCCACTGCTGTACCTACCTCTGTGTCGTCACTCGTCATCCATTAAGTATACTGTCCATCTACATTCTATACCTATGGTGCATTTTAGTTTAGCAGTTTGCTGACAGTGTCCACCAGTATACTATATATAGCAGTACGGTAGGCCACTGCTGTACCTACCTCTGTGTCGTCACTCGTCATCCATTAAGTATACTATCCATCTACATTGTATACCTGTGGTGCATTTTAGACTAGTTTAGCAGTTTGCTGACACTGTCCACCAGTATACTATATATAGCAGTACGGTAGGCCACTGCTGTACCTACCTCTGTGTCGTCACTCGTCATCCATTAAGTATACTATCCATCTACATTGTATACCTGTGGTGCATTTTAGACTAGTTTAGCAGTTTGCTTACAGTGTCCACCAGTATACTATATATAGCAGTACGGTAGGCCACTGCTGTACCTACCTCTGTGTCGTCACTCGTCATCCATTAAGTATACTATCCATCTACATTCTATACCTGTGGTGCATTTTAGACTAGTTTAGCAGTTTGCTGACAGTGTCCACCAGTATACTATATATAGCAGTACGGTAGGCCACTGCTGTACCTACCTCTGTGTCATCACTCGTCATATATTAAGTATACTATCCATCTACATTCTATACCTGTGGTGCATTTTAGACTAGTTTAGCAGTTTGCTGACAGTGTCCACCAGTATACTATATATAGCAGTACGGTAGGCCACTGCTGTACCTACCTCTATGTCGTCACTCGTCATCTATTAAGTATACTATCCATCTACATTGTATACCTGTGGTGCATTTTAGACTAGTTTAGCAGTTTGCTGACAGTGTCCACCAGTATACTATATATAGCAGTACGGTAGGCCACTGCTGTACCTACCTCTGTGTCGTCACTCGTCATTCATTAAGTATACTATCCATCTACATTCTATACCTGTGGTGCATTTTAGTTGTGCGCAGTATATATAGTAGTAGGCCATTGCTATTGATACTGGCATATAATTCCACACATTAAAATATGGAGAACAAAAATGTGGAGGTTAAAAAAATAGGGAAAGATCAAGATCCACTTCCACCTCGTGCTGAAGCTGCTGCCACTAGTCATGGCCGAGACGATGAAATGCCATCAACGTCGTCTGCCAAGGCCGATGCCCAATGTCATAGTAGAGAGCATGTAAAATCCAAAACACAAAAGTTCAGTAAAATGACCCAAAAATCAAAATTAAAAGCGTCTGAGGAGAAGCGTAAACTTGCCAATATGCCATTTATGACACGGAGTGGCAAGGAACGGCTGAGGCCCTGGCCTATGTTCATGGCTAGTGGTTCAGCTTCAAATGAGGATGGAAGCACTCATCCTCTTGCTAGAAAAAAAGAATAGACTTAAGCTGGCAAAAGCACAGCAAAGAACTGTGCGTTCTTCGAAATCACAAATCCCCAAGGAGAGTCCAATTGTGTCGGTTGCGATGCCTGACCTTCCCAACACTGGACGGGAAGAGCTTGCGCCTTCCACCATTTGCACGCCCCCTGCAAGTGCTGGAAGGAGCACCCGCAGTCCAGTTCCTGATAGTCAAATTGAAGATGTCACTGTTGAAGTACACCAGGATGAGGATATGGGTTTTACTGGCGCTGGGGAGGAAATTGACAAGGAGGATTCTGATGGTGAGGTGGTTTGTTTAAGTCAGGCACCCGGGGAGACACCTGTTGTCCATGGGAGGAATATGGCCATTGACATGCCTGGTCAAAATACAAAAAAAATCAGCTCTTCGGTGTGGAATTATTTCAACACAAATGCGGACAACAGGTGTCAAGCCGTGTGTTGCCTTTGTCAAGCTGTAATAAGTAGGGGTAAGGACGTTAACCACCTCGGAACATCCTCCCTTATACGTCACCTGCAGCGCATTCATCATAAGTCAGTGACAAGTTCAAAAACTTCGGGTGACAGCGGAAGCAGTCCACTGACCACTAAATCCCTTCCTCTTGTTACCAAGCTTCTGCAAACCACACCACCAACTCCCTCTGTGTCAATTTCCTCCTTACCCAGGAAAGTTAATAATCCTGCAGGCCATGTCACTGGCAAGTCTGACGAGTCCTCTCCTGCCTGGGATTCCTCTGATGCATCCTTGAGTGTAACGCCTACTGCTGCTGGCGCTGCTGTTGTTGCTGCTGGGAGTCGATCGGCATCCCAGAGGGGAAGTCGGAAGACCACTTGTACTACTTCCAGTAAGCAATTGACTGTCCAACAGTCCTTTGCGAGGAAGATGAAATATCACAGCAGTCATCCTGCTGCAAAGCGGATAACTGAGGCCTTGGCAGCCTGGGCGGTGAGAAACGTGGTTCCGGTATCCATCGTTAATTCAGAGCCAACTATAGACTTGATTGAGGTACTGTGTCCCCGGTACCAAATACCATCTAGGTTCCATTTCTCTAGGCAGGCGATACCGAAAATGTACACAGACCTCAGAAAAAGACTCACCAGTGTCCTAAAAAATGCAGTTGTACCCAATGTCCACTTAACCACGGACATGTGGACAAGTGGAGCAGGGCAGACTCAGGACTATATGACTGTGACAGCCCACTGGTAGATGTATTGCCTCCCGCTGCAAGAACAGCAGCGGCGGCACCAGTAGCAGCATCTCGCAAACGCCAACTCGTTCCTAGGCAGGCTACGCTTTGTATCACCGCTTTCCAGAATAGGCACACAGCTGAAAACCTCTTACGGCAACTGAGGAAGATAATCGCAGAATGGCTTACCCCAATTGGACTCTCCTGGGGATTTGTGACATTGGACAACGCCAGCAATATTGTGCGTGCATTACATCTGGGCAAATTCCAGCACGTCCCATGTTTTGCACATACCTTGAATTTGGTGGTGCAGAATTATTTAAAAAACGACAGGGGCGTGCAAGAGATGCTGTCGGTGGCCCGAAGAATTGCGGGCCACTTTCGGCATTCAGGCACCGCGTACAGAAGACTGGAGCACCACCAAACATACCTGAACCTGCCCTGCCATCATCTGAAGCAAGAGGTGGTAACGAGGTGGAATTCAACCCTCTATATGCTTCAGGGGATGGAGGAGCAGCAAAAGGCCATTCAAGCCTATACATCTGGCCACGATATAGGCAAAGGAGGTGGAATGCACCTGACTCAAGCGCAGTGGAGAATGATTTCAACGTTGTGCAAGGTTCTGCAACCCTTTGAACTTGCCACACGTGAAGTCAGTTCAGACACTGCCAGCCTGAGTCAGGTCATTCCCCTCATCAGGCTTTTGCAGAAGAAGCTGGAGACATTGAAGGAGGAGCTAAAACAGAGCGATTCCGCTAGGCATGTGGGACTTGTGGATGCAGCCCTTAATTCGCTTAACCAGGATTCACGGGTGGTCAATCTGTTGAAATCAGAGCACTACATTTTGGCCACCGTGCTCGATCCTAGATTTAAAACCTACCTTGTATCTCTCTTTCCGGCAGACACAAGTCTGCAGAGGTTCAAAGACCTGCTGGTGAGAAAATTGTCAAGTCAAGCGGAACGTGACCCGTCACCATCTCCTCCTTCACATTCTCCCGCAACTGGGGGTGCGAGGAAAAGGCTAAGAATTCCGAGCCCACCCGCTGGCGGTGATGCAGGGCAGTCTGGAGCGAGTGCTGACATCTGGTCCGGACTGAAGGACCTGCCAACGATTACTGACATGTCGTCTACTGTCACTGCATATGATTCTCTCACCATTGAAAGAATGGTGGAGGATTATATGAGTGACCGCATCCAAGTAGGCACGTCAGACAGTCCGTACGTATACTGGCAGGAAAAAGAGGCAATTTGGAGGCCCTTGCACAAACTGGCTTTATTCTACCTAAGTTGCCCTCCCTCCAGTGTGTACTCCGAAAGAGTGTTTAGTGCAGCCGCTCACCTTGTCAGCAATCGGCGTACGAGGTTACTTCCAGAAAATGTGGAGAAGATGATGTTCATTAAAATGAATTATAATCAATTCCTCCGTGGAGACATTCACCAGCAGCAATTGCCTCCAGAAAGTACACGGGGACCTGAGATGGTGGATTCCAGTGGGGACGAATTAATAATCTGTGAGGAGGGGGATGTACACATGGGTGGGGGCCCAAACCAACCAGTCATTTCAGTCACAGTCGTGTGGCAGACCCTGTCACTGAAATGATGGGTTCGTTAAAGTGTGCATGTCCTGTTTATACAACATAAGGGTGGGTGGGAGGGCCCAAGGGCAATTCCATCTTGCACCTCTTTTTTCTTTCATTTTTCTTTGCATCATGTGCTGTTTGGGGAGTATTTTTTGAAGGGCCATCCTGCCTGACACTGCAGTGCCACTCCTAGATGGGCCAGGTGTTTGTGTCGGCCACTTGTGTCGCTTAGCTTAGTCACACAGCGACCTTGGTGCGCCTCTTTTTTTCTTTGCATCATGTGCTGTTTGGGGAGTATTTTTTTGAAGGGCCATCCTGCCTGACACTGCAGTGCCACTCCTAGATGGGCCAGGTGTTTGTGTCGGCCACTTGGGTCGCTTAGCTTAGTCACACAGCGACCTTGGTGCGCCTCTTTTTTTCTTTGCATCATGTGCTGTTTGGGGACTATTTTTTTGAAGTGCCATCCTGTCTGACACTGCAGTGCCACTCCTAGATGGACCAGGTGTTTGTGTCAGCCACTTGGGTTGCTTAGCTTAGTCACACAGCTACCTCATTGCGCCTCTTTTTTTCTTTGCATCATGTGCTGTTTGGGGACAATTTTTTTGAAGTGCCATCATGCCTGACACTGCAGTGCCACTCCTAGATGGGACAGGTGTTTGTGTCGGCCACTTGTGTCGCTTAGCTTAGCCATCCAGCGACCTCGGTGCAAATTGTAGGACTAAAAATAATATTGTGAGGTGTGAGGTGTTCAGAATAGACTGAAAATGAGTGGAAATTATGGTTATTGAGGTTAATAATACTATGGGATCAAAATGACCCCCAAATTCTATGATTTAAGCTGTTTTTTAGGGTTTTTTGAAAAAAACACCCGAATCCAAAACACACCCGAATCCGACAAAAAATTTTCGGTGAGGTTTTGCCAAAACGCGTCCGAATCCAAAACACGGCCGCGGAACCGAACCCAAAATCAAAACACAAAACCCGAAAAATTTCCGGTGCACATCACTAGTAAATACTGGCTGCTTTATTTTTACACTGCAATTTAGATTTCAGTTTGAACACACCCCACCCAAATCTAACTCTCTCTGCACATGTTATATCTGCCGCCCCCCCCCCCCTGCAGTGCACATGGGGGATCATTCCGAGTTGATCGTAGCTGTGCTAAATTTAGCACAGCTACGATTTCTTCCCTGACATGCGGGAGGACGCCCAGCACAGGGCTAGCCCGCCCCACATGTCAGTATGCCCCCCCTCCCTGCAGAAGTGCAAAGGCATCGCACAGCGGCAATGCCTTTGCACTTTAAGAGTAGCTCCCGGGTCAGCTCAGCTTTAGCGTGCTGGCCGGGAGCTACTCATCGCTCCCCGGCCTGCAGCAGCTGCATGTGACGTCACGCAGCCGCTGCGGCCTGCCCCCCATTCGGTCCGGCCACGCCTGCATTGGCCGGACCAAACCCACGAAACGGCGGCCAAACGCCGCCGTTACACCCCCTCCGACCCAGCGATCGCCACTGCCTGTCAATCAGGTAGAGGCGATCGTACCCCTACTACGGCTTTCGGCCGTCTGGTATGCGCCGGCACACTACGGCGCCGGCGCATGCACAGTAGGGACCCATTCGCTCTGCTGCATTAAAACGCAGCGAGCGAATGGGTCAGAATGACCCCCATGGTTTGCCCATTAGCGAAAAAATTTGCTGCTGCAATCAGGTCTGAATTAGGTCCCAGGTCCACTATCCCTTTAAATATAACAAGCCCATTGCATTAGGTCAAGTATGTTATACATGCCATAAATGTACATACTGTATATGACCCAACACTCTTACCATGCAAGAGTGAGACTTGTTTATTATTGCAGACACAAAGCTGCTGAGAATTGTCTAACCTCTTTGTGGTTAAAAAAGGGAACTCTAGATATGAATCTCTGCAGTTTATGCACAGTGCCGGTAATACAAACAAACACATGAACAGGATTCTTGCTTTGTCAAGAAAGTACCAGTTTTATTAGTCATTGATCTTGCCTGGAACACCGCAGATTCCAGTGACGGTCCGACAGTCAAAATCTCAATCTTGTGTTGTGTGAAAAGAAAAAACTCCAATTTTGGGGAGTTGTCCCACACTGACCGGAGAGGAGACCACCCTCCAAGATGCCGCCTACTTCTCTAGTGAAGTGGGCAGTCGGTTGTAATTTGTGATGCTTTTAGCAGCATTGGTAAGCTGTCAATCGTGCTGAAGCCGAGAGGGGGCTGCGAGTGATATCGCAAGACCCATTCCACACATGGCCAGAACGGGCCTTGCGCATGTGAGTTTACGTACAAATCTGTTCAACCATCGGGTTTACATACAAATCTGAATTAGGCCCAGTGGGCGTCTCAGTGTTTGCACATTGATAGCACGGCTGTACACCAGGGAAGGGCTTTGTAGCGCCATTTGCATAAAGTTGCAGACGTACGACCGCCAATAGACTCAGCAATTGCTGTGTCAGCATCCAACTCATCAGAGTGCACTAGGTGAGTGTTGTGGCTCTATCCAGGCTCATGTACAGTGAGGAACTGACTGAGCCCCTGTGGCTGGCCTGGGAACTAAATGCCTTTCATGTGGACTATCTTTGCTAGGAGGACCACCCTAGAGCAACCTGCAAGGGCCGTACATCGTTTAATAAGGGTATCAAATGATTTTGTCCCCAGGATTTTGAAAACCAGCATGGCCTCATGGAAGTAACCCACTGTGACTAATCTGCAGACCATGTTATGTCACTTGGCCGATGTCTTAAACGACCATTATTAAGGCATTGACCAACAAGAGGGTAACTAGACATTTTGGTGCTTTGTGTCAGAAAGAGCACTGGGGTGCCCTTCTCCCTCCCCCCCAATGTTCTGAATAGGGACAGTCCGCATGGAAGGCGCGTGTTCAGAAAAGGGGGCATGGTCTTGCCGGAAAGGGGAGTGGTCACGCCACACATTTGTGCCCCTTATTCACATTACATGCCATTACGTGCCACTTATTGACATTATGCCACAGTAGTACCCTTATACACAGTATGCTACACAGTAGTACACCTTATAGACAGTACGCAACAGTAGTACACCTTATAGACAGTATGCCATACAGTAGTACACCTTATATATGGTGCGTCACACAGTAGTACTCCTTACAGTATGCCACACACTATTATTGACAATAAAAAACACTAGTCCTGCTGCTAGATCGGACTTAGGGGTCTGTTCATGAAGCAGTGAAAAGAGTGGAGAAGTGAGCCAGTGGAGAAGTTGCCCATGGCAACCAATCAGCTGCTCTGTATAATTTTATAATATGCAAATTATAAATGTTACATCAATGCTGATTGGTTGCCATGGGCAACTTCTCCACCGTCTCACTTCTCCACACTTTTCACAGCTTCGTGAATAGACCCCTTAGGCAGAAGGCGGAAGGGGGTTATGAAACTATGAAAAGGCAAATAATGAGATGCTGCCCATTACAGCATAAGTTACTTTCTTTTTTTTATTTCGTCAAGTTGACACCGCCACACTATTGCATACCTCCCAACATGACCCGCTCTAGGAGGAACAGAATACTCTGCTCCTGGACTTCCCTCTTAATTTATAATTGCCATTAGAACTGCCATAAGTAATTGCGGGGCCCGGGACTGACAAAATAGGCAGCCCCCCCCTCCTCCACTGTGGAGGAGTCAGCTTTAGAATTGCACCAGTGTGTGTGTGTACGGTATACGGACTCCAGGTCGACAGCAAAAAGGTCGACACGCCTTAGGTCGACGCCAATTGGTCGACACACCTTAGGTCGACCTGGACAAAAGGTCGACATGGACAAAAGGTCGACAGGAACAAGGTCGACATGGAAAAGGTCGACATGAGTTTTTCACAATTTTTTTCTTTTTTGGAACCTTTTCAAACTTAACGATCCATGTGGACTACGATTGGAACGGTAATCTGTGCCGAGCGAAGCGGTAGCGGAGCGAAGGCACCATGCCCGAAGCATGGCGAGCGAAGCGAGCCATGCGAGGGGACGCGGTGCACTAATTGGGGTTCCCGGTCACTCTACGAAGAAAACGACACAAAAAAAACATAAAAAACTCATGTCGACCTTTTTCCATGTCGACCTTGTTCCTGTCGACCTTTTGTCCATGTCAACCTAAGGTGTGTCGACCAATTGGCGTCGACCTAAGGTGTGTCGACCTTTTTGCTGTCGACCCTGAGTCCCAGACCCGTGTGTACATATATACATGTGCCGCTGTCAGGAGGGCCCGGGATACTGATGGCACTGCTACATACATATATGTGCCGCTGTCGAGAGGGCCCGGGATGCTGATGCTGCTGCCTGTCCACCTCCATCCTCCTGCAGCTGTATTGAAAATGTCCCTCCCAAAATGACCGCCGCCTCAGAGGAGACAGTTATTCAAGATACTAGAGGGCTCCTCTAGTATCTTGAATAACTGTCTCCTCTGTGGCGGTGGCCAGTTTGGGAGGGAAGTTTTCAATACAGAGCTGCTGGAGGGTCGGAGGACAGCGGCAGAACAGCGGGGACGACCGCGGGATGGCGGCGGGCGGGCATGTGGCTGCATGAGCATCCCAGGCCCTCCTCTCTCTGTCAGAGAGGCTGGGCCCGGGACAGCTGTGCCCCCAGCTCCCCCCTGATGGCGGCCCTGATTGCCATCACCTGTGGTGAAACACCTTTCTTATCCATTAACCTGTTCAAAACAGGTGCCGGCAATCATACATTATGAGAAAAGTCCAGGAGCAGAGCATTGTGTCCCTCCTGGAGAGAGTCATGTAGGGACGTATACAATGTGGCATGTATGCATGAACAGGAATGGACCTGTCTGCCTTGCTCCAATATATCATGAATCTTTGAACTTTAGATCCAGTGTGACAGATCTGATCTGAAACACATTTTAAAACTAGTGAGGTGGCCCTGAAAGGGTTACCTGAGTTATGTCATACCCTCCGAGTCCAACTTTTTTAGCAGGTACAGTACTCTTTTTTTTTATGGTCTGTACCAATTTTTGGCTCTCCAAACTTCCATTGAAAGTATAGGAAGAGGTTACCCATGGCTATGCCCCCTCTTCTAATTTGTACCGATTTTTATGTGTAAAATGTTGGAGGTTATGTTGTGTTGTGTTATGTACATCAGGGATTGATGAGGTAAATCTGACAGACAAGAGGCTGTGTCTTTTACACAACTCCCCCGGCTGTGGTTTCTAAAGAGCTGACTGGGAAATGTTTGTTTCCTGATCATAAAGTTTTCTTGCTGTTCTACTGCTTTCGGTTGACTCCGCTCCATGTATAATATATTTGTTGTTTACGATTTTAAGCCTTGAAAAGTGATACATTTCACAATGATAAAGGGGTCTATTTACTAAGCCTTGGATGGAGATAAAGTAGCCGGTTGGCTGGTACTTTATCTCCGTCTACTTTATCTCCATCCAAAGCTTAGTAAATAGACCCCCAAAGTACCAGCCAATCAGCTCCTGTCATTTTTCAAACCCAGCCTGTAACATGGCAGCAGGGCTGGTGCCAGCGTGTTCGGCGCCCCCCTGCAAACTATAAATTTGCGCCCTCCCATACATTACAGAGGGACAGCACGCAAAGAAGAAGGGTGTGTGGTCTCACATGGAAGGGGCGTGGCCACACAATAGTATCCCCATTTCAAATTACTCCACACAGTAGCATAATCTTCACATTAACACCGCACGCAGTAGCGCCGCTTATACGCATAGTGCCCCCAGTGGTAGCGCAACTGACACACATAGTGCCCCCAATAATAGCACAGATAACACGCATAGTGCCCCAGTAGTTGTGCTGCTTATACATAGTGCCCCAGTAGTTGTGCTGCTTATACACTGCCCCCCCAGTAGTTGTGCTGCTTATACACAGTCCCCCCAGTAGTTGTGCTGCTTATACACAGTGCCCCAGTAGTTGTGCTGCTTATACACTGCCCCCCCAGTAGTTGTGCTGCTTATACACAGTCCCCCCAGTAGTTGTGCTGCTTATACACAGTGCCCCAGTAGTTGTGCTGCTTATACACTGCCCCCCCAGTAGTTGTGCTGCTTATACACAGTGCCCCAGTAGTTGTGCTGCTTATACACTGCCCCCCCAGTAGTTGTGCTGCTTATACACAGTCCCCCCAGTAGTTGTGCTGCTTATACACAGTGCCCCAGTAGTTGTGCTGCTTATACACTGTCCCCCCAGTAGTTGTGCTGCTTATACACTGCCCCCCCAGTAGTTGTGCTGCTTATACACTGTCCCCCCAGTAGTTGTGCTGCTTATACACAGTGCCCCCAGTAGTTGTGCTGCTTATACACTGCCCCCCCAGTAGTTGTGCTGCTTATACACAGTCCCCCCAGTAGTTGTGCTGCTTATACACAGTGCCCCCAGTAGTTGTGCCGCTTATACACTGTCCCCCCAGTAAGTGTGCCGCTTATACACAGTGCCCCCAGTAGTTGTGCTGCTTATACACAGTACCCCCAGTAGTTGTGCTGCTTATATACATTGCCCCCAGTAGTTGCGCTGCTTATATACAGTTCCCCCAGTAGCATACTTACCGACATTCTGGCTGCTCCCTGCGGGAGAGAGCAGCCAGGTCGGCTCAGCAGGCGAGCAGGGGAGCGCTGTGACGCAAGGAGGGGGTGGACCGGAGGCGGGACGGGGGCGGAGCAAGGGCGGGATTATGGTGATGGCTCCTTTAAGCCACGCCCCCGTTCTGTAATGCAGCGATAACAGGCATTACACTGCAGGGGGAGTGGCTATGATGATGCAATTCAGCAAGAATCGCGTCATCGACTGCCCGGACCGCCCACTTTACACACTAAGTGGGCGGACGGGCAGGGGGGACCCCTCAATCGGGAGACTTGCCTGCTCTTCCGGGGCCCCGGGAGGGTCACCCGATTTTCGGGAGCCTCCCGGCCATTCCGGGAGGGTAGGCAAGTATGCCCAGTAGTTGCGCTGCTTATATACAGTGCCCCCAGTAGTTGCGCTGCTTATATACAGTGAAGCTAGTAGTTGTGCTACTAATATACAGTGAAGCCAGTAGTTGTGCTGCTTATATACAGTGAAGCCAGTAGTTGTGCTGCTTATATACAGTGCCCCCAGTAGTTGTGCTGCTTATATACAGTGCCCCCAGTAGTTGTGCTGCTTATATACAGTGAAGCTAGTAGTTGTGCTACTTATATACAGTGAAGCCAGTAGTTGTGCTACTTATATACAGTGCCCCCAGTAGTTGTGCTGCTTATATACAGTGCCCCCAGTAGTTGTGCTGCTTATATACAGTGAAGCTAGTAGTTGTGCTGCTTATATACAGTGAAGCCAGTAGTTGTGCTACTTATATACAGTGCCCCCAGTAGTTGTGCTACTTATATACAGTGAAGCCAGTAGTTGTGCTGCTTATATACAGTGCCCCCAGTAGTTGTGCTGCTTATACACAGTGCCCCCAGTAGTTGTGCTACTTACATACAGTGCCCCCAGTAGTTGTGCTGCTTATATACAGTGAAGCCAGTAGTTGTGCTACTTATACACAGTGCCCTCAGTAGTTGTGCTGCTTATATACAGTGCCCCCAGTAGTTGTGCTGCTTATATACAGTGCCCCCAGTAGTTGTGCTGCTTATATACAGTGCCCCCAGGAGTTGTGCTGCTTATATACAGTGAAGCCAGTAGTTATGCTGCTTATACACAGTGCCCCCAGTAGTTGTGCCGCTTATACACAGTGCCCTCAGTAGTTGTGCTGCTTATACACTGTCCCCCCAGTAGTTGTGCCGCTTATACACTGTCCCCCCAGTAGTTGTGCCGCTTATACACAGTGCCCCCAGTAGTTGTGCCGCTTATACACAGTGCCCTCAGTAGTTGTGCTGCTTATACACAGTACCCCCAGTAGTTGTGCTGCTTATATACATTGCCCCCAGTAGTTGCGCTGCTTATATACAGTTCCCCCAGTAGCATACTTACCAACATTCTGGCTGCTCTCTGCGGGAGAGAGCAGCCAGGTCGGCTCAGCAGGCGAGCAGGGGAGCGCTGTGACGCAAGGAGGGGGTGGACCGGAGGCGGGACGGGGGCGGAGCAAGGGCAGGATTATGGTGACGGCTCCTTTAAGCCACGCCCCCGTTCTGTAATGCAGCGATAACAGGCATTACACTGCAGGGGGAGTGGCTATGATGATGCAATTCAGCAAGAATCGCGTCATCGACTGCCCGGACCGCCCACTTTACACACTAAGTGGGCGGACGGGCAGGGGGGACCCCTCAATCGGGAGACTTGCCTGCTCTTCCGGGGCCCCGGGAGGGTCACCCGATTTTCGGGAGCCTCCCGGCCATTCCGGGAGGGTAGGCAAGTATGCCCAGTAGTTGCGCTGCTTATATACAGTGCCCCCAGTAGTTGTGCTGCTTATATACAGTGCCCCCAGTAGTTGTGCTGCTTATATACAGTGAAGCTAGTAGTTGTGCTACTTATATACAGTGCCCCCAGTAGTTGTGCTACTTATATACAGTGAAGCCAGTAGTTGTGCTGCTTATATACAGTGCCCCCAGTAGTTGTGCTGCTTATATACAGTGAAGCTAGTAGTTGTGCTGCTTATATACAGTGCCCCCAGTAGTTGTGCTGCTTATATACAGTGCCTCCAGTAGTTGTGCTACTTATATACAGTGCCCCCAGTAGTTGTGCTGCTTATATACAGTGAAGCTAGTAGTTGTGCTGCTTATATACAGTGCCCCCAGTAGTTGTGCTGCTTATATACAGTGCCTCCAGTAGTTGTGCTGCTTATATACAGTGCCCCCAGTAGTTGTGCTACTTATATACAGTGCCCCCAGTAGTTGTGCTACTTATATACAGTGCCCCCAGTAGTTGTGCTGCTTATATACAGTGCCCCCAGTAGTTGTGCTGCTTATATACAGTGCCCCCAGTAGTTGTGCTGCTTATATACAGTGAAGCCAGTAGTTATGCTGCTTATACACAGTGCCCCTAGAAGTAGCTCCACTTAGACATACAGTAAAGTGCCCCTAGTAATACTTATACATAACCCCCCCCAATAGTAGTGCCACCTATACACATAATCCCCCAACACACACACACACACACACACACACACACACACACACACGCACGCACGCACACACACACACACACACACACACACACACACTTTCTCTCATTCACTCTCTCTTTCCCTCCACTTACCTAAATCTGGCTGGCTGGATTTCCCTCTTCAACTCAGCAGCCTGGTCCGTGTAGCTCCGCCCCTGGAACCCGTGTAACTCTGCCCCCTCCGTCCGTATTAGCCCCGCCCCTTTTGTCATCCTCAAGAACAATGTGACTGCTCTGCTGCTTTGACAGGGAGAGGGGGGACAGACTCTTCAGGCTGCAGGCGCCGCTGCCTGTATCTGTAGTAGTGTGACAAGAGCATCGGCAGCCGGCAGCAGCAGGGGAACTCAGCACAGGGTTGCAGAGCAGGAAGAGCGCCTCTACACCCTGGCGCCTACCTGCTCTGCATCCCTTTGCTGAGTGGACAGCGCCGGGCCTGCATGGCAGTTAGGCGCTGATTGGCTGGTACTTTATCACCGTGAAATGTATAACTTTTTAAGGATTAGTACATCTCCCCCAATAGGTGGAATATTTCCATCTCATTGTTAATGTAGCTCAGCAGATAAGACTTTTCACATACTGAGATGTATATCTATATACTATTCAGCTTATCCAAGATTGGCTACTGCTAATTCCACAGAACACACCCTTCCGCCCAACCTTGACTACTTTTCATTTAAACGCCTTACCGCAAACCCCAATACCAAACCAGTGTGTTCAAACTGCAAGCATCTTACTTGTGACACACACATCAGTTGTATCACTTATTTTTATTCCTGTTTTCGTAGGTAGCTCCAAATAATAATTTTCCTTATGTATGACCTGATTTCATGTGCTACTGTATTAATATATTTGTATTATTATATTTGGGAAAATACACTGAACCCTTCCAGTGCTGGGGGCTGCATAATGAATACTATATATGCTGCAGTCTGAATTTATTATATTTATACACTGCCAATATATAGATCAACAGTTATTAGTCTGTACTAAGATGAAACTTTATTTTATCTTTCTAAAGTGTTGGTAATCTGCTATCTGAATGTTTGTTTTTAGTGGAGTTTTATTGCAAGCTTTGTAGCTGGGGCTGGGGTCTTAAGGTGCATACAGACGGTGAGATTTTGGCTAGCTTTGATTTTGTCTATGCGATATGGACTATGCAATATTAGCTATGTGCGATTTTGACTAAGTACCAATTTTGACTATACTTTAGTACTAGTCAAAATTGACTTGCCTGCACAGTTTATACAACCTTGCGATACCGACCCCGTGGGAACACACATCGGGAGTTATATAGTCAAAATCACAAGGATAAATCTCACCGTGTGTACACACCTTTCGGCCTTGATTGGAATTATTGAACACACCTGTGTGATTTCCATTCTAAAGGAGAACTGCTAGGCAGCCGTTTGCTGGTCAGGGTTTTTTTTATTATAAAGGCCCATACACACTGGCGATTTTGAGCTCAAAGTAGCTTACTTTTAGCATTTTGAGCTACTTTGAGCTCAAACTCAGCCAGTGTATATGGCCGGGCGATGAGCGGTGGGCGCTGATGCGTGCTCCTGCATCATCGCTAGCCACCGCCGCCGGTCGGGCTGTTTGTACAGCCGAGTGAAGCACTTTCCACAGTCTCCTACTGTGGAAAGTGCTTCACCCACCCGTGAACATCGCTGGGCACAGGGAAAATAGCGCAGTGTGTATGCACTGAGCTATTTTCCTGCCAGTGATGTTCACGTTCATCGCTGTGCATTCACACTGGGCAAAAAACGCCCAGTGTGTATCGACCTTAGCTGTTATGTAATATTACAGAAATGCAGAACATATTCAGGACTTAAACAGGATGAAATCAGACAGAAACATACATCCTATCTTCTTTGCAGCTAAGAAACTAACAGAATATCAACCTGCCTCTTACCCTCATGCACACTCACCTGTGTATTTAACCGGGATGTGATTAGAATACACACGGAATTCTAACACCACTCAGAATCCCGGTGCCGGAACATTGACCACTGGCATCCTGAAGGTAAGTATTTGGGTCACTATTAGGGTTAGGGCCTGGGGGTTAGTTAAAGTTAGGCACTAGAGGGGGGGCCATTTAGACCCAGCTGCCAACCCACAACTCTTAGCCCACCTCAGGCGGGTTAGGGTATGGGACAGGGGAGGGGTAAAATAATGACCCCGTCCCGTCGGCATTATTATTGTCGGGATGCCAATGTCTGTCATGTGACTGCTGCCATACCCAACCAATTTAACCACTTAACTGACTTTTTTTTTTTCAAAAAAACACTCAGAATGTTTTTTTTTTAATGAGTGAATTAGGTGAAGAACATGTATTTAAACTTATCCAAAATTATTTTATAAAAAAATTAAAAATATACATTTTTTTTTTTTTTAGTTTTGCTATTTGTAAAAAAAAAAATATCCCCCCAAATAATCGAAACATAGGTTGGTACCATCGGAAACACTGCAACCATCGTGACTTTCATTTTAACAGCCCCACAGTGACCAGTTATATCCTGTGTGACCAGATCAGAAAAGGCACTTGCTGGTGTGGTCGAATCTGATGTGACCATGCCAGGAAACTTTATACGTATGTTCATATCTTTCAATCTGAAATCCTCATACTGTCTGAGAACACTATGCAACCAATTTCTATATATTGTATGAAAAAGCAGTTGTAATATCATGATTTGCTTGCAATTGTAAATTCCTGTGTTTGAAATTTTACTCTGTGGTGCATAGTTAATTGAGGTCATACTGGGCTGGTGTTGTTAAATACAGTCATTTATCACCTTTAATCAGCTAAACATTTGCCTCACTGATAGCCTACACTAAATAGCCATAGTATTTCTTTAGATGCAATCTAGGGTCAGCTGTTCACTTCACATACACAAAAATGAACAGCTGAACACCACCAGTAAACAGGTATTTAAACGTTTAACTTTAACAATGACAACTTCATTATGCTCTAAGCTAAATAACTGTTGTTTTATTTCAAATATACCATATACAACAAATTGCTTTTCTACATTTCTCTCCATGGTGTTCTCTCCAAAGCAATTACATTATTCACTCTTCCTGCAACTCCCCTCTAATTAAAACTCATGAGCTTTTTACCTATGTTTTTACATTGACAATAACATCCACAACCAGTCACCATAAAAAAAATTCACAAACCTCCTACATCTACAGTATCACTCCTGCTTCTATTAACTGGTGACATTTCATCAAATCCATGCACCAAGCACTTGTCCTACTCATACACCGGATTTGCAGCAACATATAAATCCAGCTATAAACATCACATGTCTCCCATCACCCTCCAGATCACTAAAATGTGCCTTATGGAATGCACGCTCTGTCTGTAACAAATTAACATCCATCCATGACTTCTTCATATCTGACAACTTCAACCTGCTGGCTATAAAAGAAAACATGGCTCACACAATATGATACAGCCTCCCCTGCAGCACTGTCACATGGTGGTCTCCACTTTACACACACCTCCAGGCCCGGAAACAATAAAGAGGGTGGGCTTGGAATATTATTATACCAATCCTTTACATACACAGTTCTACCACAGGTTCCATCACTCACATTCACATCATTTCAAGTTTATTCTATCAGGATTTACACTCCATTCTCTCTGCATGTAGCTGCTATTGCCCACTTGGTCAGCCCAAACTATTTCTGGAAGATATTTCTGCCTCGCTACCTCATTTCCAATCTTCTGACATTTGCACCGTCATCATGGGTGATTTCAGTGTTGCTATTGATTGTCCAAAATCTGCTGCTCATGCCTCCAAACTACTTTATAATCTCCTCTCTTGGCCTCTCCCAATGAACTAACTCCTCTACTCATCACTGAAGTCATCCATCCACCTCAAATCCGCAGAAATATTAATATTATACATTTTTAAGACCTCTCCTTCTCTCTACAATAACTGATCTCATCAATTTCCCTTTAAGGGAAGCTGTACTCTGCTGGAAGCTGAGCTGGAAGCAGGTAATGTTGTAGCTGGAAACAGATGAATCCACAATGGATTGGAGAGTCAGGCTACACCGCAGGTGGAATGCTGGTGCGGGTCTCTATGGTGGAAGTCTTGAGACAGGAGCTGGAACCTGGAAGACAATCACAGGAGAGAGACAAACAGGAACTAGGTTTGACAACCAAAGCACTGACGCCTTCCTTGCTCAGGCACAGTGTATTTACACCTGCAGCAAGGAAGGGATTGGCTAGGCAATTATGCAGATTAACAATACTGACAACAGATTGGAGGAAATGATCAGCTGACAGAATCCAAGATGGCTGCGCCCATGCAGACACTTGGAGGGAAGTTTGGTTTGTAATCCATGTGGTAATGAAAACAGTAATGGCGGCGCCGGCCACTGGAGACAGGAGACGCCAGGCTGACAAGTGCACATCCAACCACGCGGACACAGCGGAGGCCGCGGCTGACGTAATCGCCACTCTGACACTCTGCATGCAGAAGCTCAGGGACGGCGGCGGAGGCCGCGGGAGACGCCATGCCAGATGTAATATGGCGTTACTGTGACAGCGTCTCAGAGAGACAGGAGAGGATACAGGAATGTACACATCAGGATAACAGATGGGATCCGGTCCTGGAGCGCTGAGCCAGCCTTAGGAGGCATCTGATGGGTAAGAAATGGCGTCCAGATACCCGGATCGTGACAGCACCCCCCCCCCCTTTAGGAGTGGCCCCAGGACACTTCTTTGGCTTTTGAGGAAACTTGGAATGGAATCTCCGGACCAAGGCAGGAGCATGGACATCAGAAGCATTGGTCCACGACCGTTCCTCAGGACCATAACCCTTCCAGTCAATAAGATATTGTAGTTGACCGTAACGGTGACGTGAGTCCAGGATCTTGGCCACTTCATACTCAACGCCTCGTTGAGTTTGGACTTTCGGAGTTGGAGGAAGTGAGGAATGAAACCGATTCAAGATCAGCGGTTTCAACAGGGAAACATGGAATGTCCTGGGTATTTTTAAGAAGGGAGGCAACTGGAGTCTGTAAGCAACAGGATTGATGACTTGTTCAATCTTGAAAGGACCGATATAGCGAGGTGCAAACTTCATACTGGGAACTCTTAACCTCAAATTCTTCGTGGATAACCATACCCGATCACCCACCTTGAGAGCAGGAACTGCTCGACGCTTCTTATCCGCAAACTTCTTGTACCTGAACGATGCCTTGAGCAGAGCTGATCGTACGCTCTTCCAGATATTGGCAAACTGATGCAAGGTGATATCCACTGCGGGAACAGAAGTTGCTGGAAGCGGTTGGAACTCAGGGACTTTAGGGTGGAATCCAAAGTTAGTGAAGAATGGTGTTGAAGCAGATGAAGAATGATACTGGTTGTTATGACAGAACTCGGCCCAGGGAAGTAATTGAACCCAGTCATCTTGAGAGGAGGACACATAGATGCGGAGGATAAACTCCAGGGTTTTTTGGATACCTGTATGTCCGGCAAAACGGGAAGCATGGGCCCAATGCATGAGCTTCTTCCTTAGCATCGGCTTCACAAAACTTTTCCCTGATGGGGGCGTAGAGTCCATCCCTACCGTGGAGAATGCCAACGGATTTATAATAGGATGCTTGTCTGAAGACTCTGACTCATTTTCTTGCTCCCATGAGCGGAAAAGGGCATCGGCCTTGCGATTCTGAGAGCCCGGACAGAACTGGAGTTTAAAGTCGAACCTGGAAAAGAAAAGTGCCCATCTGGCCTGACGAGGGTTGAGACATTGTGCGCCCTTCAGGTATAAAAGGTTCTTGTGGTCTGTAAGTATGGTGATTAAATGAGAAGCTCCCTCCAACAGATACCTCCACTCTTCTAGAGCGAGCTTGATGGCTAGCAACTCCTGGTCGCCAATGGCATAGTTGCGCTCAGCTGGGGAGAACTTCCGGGAGAAGAAACTGCAAGGATGTAAATGGCCATCTTTAGCCCTCTGAGATAACACCGCTCCTACTCCAACGGAGGAGGCATCCACCTCTAGGATGAAAGGAGAGTCGATGTCAGGCTGTTTCAGGACAGGCGCAGAGATGAACCTCTGTTTTAAAAGATGAAAAGCTTGCATGGCTTCTTCAGACCACTTGGACGGGTTAGCACCCTTCTTGGTGAAAGCAGTAATAGGCGCCACAATGGTGGAAAAGTCTCGTATAAACTTTCGGTAATAATTGGCGAACCCTAAGAACCTCTGGACCCCTTTGAGGGTTAAGGGTACCGGCCAATTCTGAATTGCTTGTAGTTTCTCAGGATCCATCTCTAGTCCGGAACCGGACACAATGTACCCTAGAAACGGAATGGACTTGACTTCAAAGACGCATTTTTCTAATTTGCAATAGAGATGATTGACACGGAGACGGGACAGAACCTCTTTAACCCAAAAACGATGTTCCTCTAAATCGTTGGCAAAAATGAGGATATCGTCTAGATAGACCACGACATGACGGTATAGAATGTCTCTGAAGATCTCATTGACAAAATGCTGGAAGACAGCTGGAGCATTGCTCAATCCGAAGGGCATGACGAGGTACTCATAATGTCCGTCACGGGTGTTAAAGGCGGTCTTCCACTCGTCACCCTCACGGATCCGGATGAGATTGTATGCACCTCGCAAGTCCAGCTTTGTAAAGATGGTAGCTCCGCTAACTCTGTCAAAGAGCTCAGTAATCAGGGGTAAAGGATAACGGTTCTTGATGGTAATGTCGTTCAAACCTCTGTAGTCGATGCACGGCCGCAGACCACCATCTTTCTTTTTTACAAAAAAGAAGCCTGCGCCGGCTGGGGAAGAAGAAGGTCGAATGAACCCCTTTGCTAGGTTCTCTTTAATGTATTCCTCCATAGAATGCGTCTCAGGCAGAGACAACGGATAAGTTCGGCCTCGAGGTGGAACCTTCCCTGGAACGAGATCAATCGGGCAGTCCCATTCTCTATGAGGAGGAAGGATATCAGCAGAAGCTTTACTGAACACATCCGTGAAATCTTGATATGGAGGAGGTGGAACATCAGACGACCTGGGGGAGGAAGAACAGACAGGCAATACTTTAAACAAACATGTCTCTGCACAGGAGGAACCCCATGCCAGGATTTGCGTAGTCGTCCAATCAATTGTAGGATTGTGAAGACGGAGCCATGGAAGGCCCAGGACCACAGGATGTGTGGCTCTTGGAATCACTAAAAGTGAAATAAGTTCGGAATGAAGAACTCCCACTCTCAGACGAACTGGTAGAGTCCTTAGAGCAATAACAGTATCAAAAATTTTACTGCCATCCACGGCAGTTAAGGAAAAGGAGGAAGGAAGTCTCTCGGTGGGTAGGGACCACCGTTTAACATAGGCTTCAGTAATAAAGTTCCCAGCTGCTCCGGAATCAAGGAGAGCAATGACGTTCCGATAACGTTGAGCAACTTGAAGCGAGACTGGGAGATTACAATCATGAGGAGATGGAGAGGAGATCATTACTCCTAGCCGGCCCTCTCCTGGGCGAGCTAGGGTTTGGAGTTTTCCCGGACGTTCGGGACAGGCATTGATGATGTGAGACGGAGCTGCACAGTAAAGACAAAGAGACTCAGAGAGACGTCTTCGGCGCTCAGCAGGAGTTAAACGGGAACGGCCAATTTGCATGGGCTCATCTTTAGATGGTGACAGTTGACGAGGAGGAGGAGCAGAAGATTTTGGAGCAGATGATCTTCCACGCTCAGTTGCTCTCTCTCTGAAACGTAAATCAACTTTCGTGCAGAGTGAGATTAGCTCATCTAACTTAGAAGGTAAGTCTCTGGTAGCTAACTCATCTTTAATAAGCTCAGATAAGCCATGCCAGAATGCAGCATACAGGGCCTCGTCGTTCCATGCCAGTTCGGATGCCAGGATCTGGAACTGTATCAGATATTGTCCTACAGTACGTGACCCCTGGCGTAAACGGAGAATCTCGGATGAAGCTGAGGTTACCCGGCCTGGCTCGTCGAAGATGCGCCTGAATGTTGACACGAATGCAGTGTAAGAAGATAGCAGGGTGTCGGACCTCTCCCATAACGGTGATGCCCAGTCAAGGGCGGAGCCACTGAGAAGAGAGATGATGTAGGCAATTTTTGTACGGTCACTGGGAAAATTGCCAGGTTGTAGCTCAAACTGAATCTCACACTGGTTGAGAAATCCCCTGCAGAATCTTGGAGATCCGTCAAATTTTGCTGGCGTTGGAAGATGAAGACGTGGAGCAGAAATGGGTAAGGTGGGTGGGGTTATAGCTGGAGTCACTGTGGTTGACGCACCAGATGCGCCTGATCCACGGAGAGTTGTCTGAATCCCATCCAGCCGAGTAGAGAGATCCTGGAGACAGCGGATGATGTGGCCCTGTGCAGCCTCCTGATGTTCTAGTCGGGCTGCCAGTTCTTGCATCGGCCTGGCCGCTTGATCCTGGTCTCCGGCTGGATTCATTTGGTCAGTGCTTACTGTCACAACTGAGGGCCTGAGCTGACGGGAGGCAGCCTCAGTTGTAGGGGCTGAGATGTACCGGAACCTGGGAGGTTGTATCAGACCCCTGGACATGTAAGTAACATGAATAATAACTGCCCGAAGGCGTGACCACGACAACTTGGATAAAAGTCAATGATGTTTATTATGACAACTCCGCAACACAGCAGCAGTAAAAGAAAACGTAAAAGTCAGCAAATAATAAATACAGTTCCTGGGTACTACAGGATGGCAGGAGCCACAGGGCACTGGTAGTGTGAGATAGTTCTTATGATCTTCTAGATGGAAAGTCCTTACCAGGCCCGACTGTAGCAATGGAGATAACCCAGGATTGTGCCAGCTGGTGTTCCAGGAAAAGCTGGGTTGCTGAAGGTAAAACAGCTGCTGTGGATACTGGCTGGAACCAGACTGTTGTTAGCACGGAGTGGATACTGGCTGGAACCAGTTAAATAATAAATGAACTTGGGAGCGATGAAATATGAACTGAAATGTAGAACTTGAGAGCGGAGAAATAATAATACCGGTGGAGAGTGGTAAAGTGTAGAAAGGACACCGGCCCTTTAAGGGAAGCTGTACTCTGCTGGAAGCTGAGCTGGAAGCAGGTAATGTTGTAGCTGGAAACAGATGAATCCACAATGGATTGGAGAGTCAGGCTACACCGCAGGTGGAATGCTGGTGCGGGTCTCTATGGTGGAAGTCTTGAGACAGGAGCTGGAACCTGGAAGACAATCACAGGAGAGAGACGAACAGGAACTAGGTTTGACAACCAAAGCACTGACGCCTTCCTTGCTCAGGCACAGTGTATTTATACCTGCAGCAAGGAAGGGATTGGCTAGGCAATTATGCAGATTAACAATACTGACAACAGATTGGAGGAAATGATCAGCTGACAGAATCCAAGATGGCTGCGCCCATGCAGACACTTGGAGGGAAGTTTGGTTTGTAATCCATGTGGTAATGAAAACAGTAATGGCGGCGCCGGCCACTGGAGACAGGAGACGCCAGGCTGACAAGTGCACATCCAACCACGCGGACACAGCGGAGGCCGCGGCTGACGTAATCGCCACTCTGACACTCTGCATGCAGAAGCTCAGGGACGGCGGCGGAGGCCGCGAGAGACGCCATGCCAGATGTAATATGGCGTTACTGTGACAGCGTCTCAGAGAGACAGGAGAGGATACAGGAATGTACACATCAGGATAACAGATAGGATCCGGTCCTGGAGCGCTGAGCCAGCCTTCGGAGGCATCTGATGGGTAAGAAATGGCGTCCAGATACCCGGATCGTGACAGCTATGCTCTTCCTCAGCCAGTGACCTGCTCAATTCCTTACCTGAACCCTCTGGCACGGGATGTAGTCATGTGACCAGTGGTCAGGATACCGGCGGTCACATAACATCCCCCTACATCCCGCTCTCTCACAATACCGATGGTCAGCATGCTGACCAAAAGAGACTATTCCCACTTGTGGGTGTCCAAGACACCCATAAAGTGGGAATAGAACCGAGCCCACAAGGAGCTTGCTGCACTCGCTCACCCCCCTTCCCGTCCATGCACCGGGATTCCGGCGTCAGTATGCTGACCACCGGTCTCCTGACCTCTGGTCAAGCATACCACACCCCTATGGCACCTTCTCTTCATTTGATCCTATAAATGAAGATGAAGTACCAGTAATCTTCTCATCCTCCTACTGTACTTCTTATCTTGGTCCCCATACTTTCACAAATAAGTACAGCTCTGTGCAATTTAAGGCCATCTGCCACCTCTTGTGGTAACAAAGTTTATGGAAGACTGGCCAACTCTCCACTTCTTGTCCTCCCATCACTCAAACAAGGAGCTCAGGTATCCCCAGACTCTGAAGGAGACCGGAGCCCATCTGGTTTGATGTTACTCCCATCTCCTACGCCTCCGCCTTCCATACCCCAAGCACCTACTAACACTATTACCCACTGCCACAGTTCTGATGCCGTCCCAACCCACCAAGACAACACCAAGCATACAAGGCGGGTGGGTGGGTCAACGTCCAAATACAAAAAGAGAACCAAATCATCCTCCCCACTACCTGATCTACATAAGACCTCATTGGATGACTTGTTACCATGGAGGTGTAACTCCTCCCCTACCCTGTTGCTTCAGTCATCACACTCAGAATTGTATGATGCTATAAACATATGAAATGTGCTCCATTCTTTCTTTGCTTATCTCAAAATTTCTCACAAACTAACCTCTTTGCTCTTCACAAGATCTAGGTCTCTCATCCACACTCACAAGATCTAGGTCTCTCATCCACACTAATTAATCGATCCCAATCACGATTCCAGGAATTTCTTTGGGCTGCACCGACTCTCTGGAATGCCCTCCTATGTACAGTAAGACTCTACTCTAATCTCCAAACCTTCAAGCGTTCCCTGAAACTCCCAGGCAAGCGTATCAAATTCCAGAACCGCTCACCCAACTTTAATAATCTTTCCTATCCATTTATAATCTCCCTGTACAGTCCACACATAACCTCACATATTTTCTCTCTCTTCACTTGCACATCCTCCTGACTCCAGGCCAACATTGCTGAGTGACCATATCATATAGACCACCAAGAACCTTTGCAAACTGGTGGGCCATTATGCAATAGATAATGGGTTGTGGTTAGCATTCTGGCACTCAGGATACCGGCGGTCCTATGACAGACGCTGGAATCCCAGAGCCGTAACACTG
The DNA here is from genome assembly GCF_028390025.1 of Pseudophryne corroboree. Classification (NCBI taxonomy): domain Eukaryota; kingdom Metazoa; phylum Chordata; class Amphibia; order Anura; family Myobatrachidae; genus Pseudophryne; species Pseudophryne corroboree. Next base: position 994,483,988 of record NC_086445.1, read on the forward strand.
CCCGCTGACATCCTGAAGGTAAGTATCGGGATGACTATTAGGGTTACGGATCGGGTGGGGTTAGGCACTAGAGGGGCATCCGTGGGGGTGGGGGGGTTTGTTAACTACGCCACCAACCCCAGATTATTAGCCCTAGCAGCCACCCCCGGACTCTTGGCCCTAGCCGCCACCCCAGGTGGGTTAGGGGAGGGGACAGGGTAGGGGTAAAACTATTACCCCGTCGCTTGTCCGGATTTTCATTATCTGGAAGTTGGTGTCGGTCATGTGACTGCCGGCATCCCGACCACCGGATCATGTATCACACCCTAGATAACACCTATCCTTGTGTATCAATGCCTATTTCCCTATAGATTGTAAGCTTGTGAGCAGGGCCCTCCTACCTCTATGTTAGGGTCTCCTGCCCTGTGCTGCCACGTCGTCATGGCAACCGGGAGACAAGTGCTAGTGGAGTAAGCTGAGCGCAGCTGATACTCCGGTTCGGGTCTTTTGCTGTGCAGTGGTTATAGGCTCTGTGCACGGCAGGGGATCCGGTGCTGGTTTTTGTGCTCACAGTCTGTGAGGTCTGAGTGGGGCGTGGACAGCACCTGCTTTATAAGGCCTCTTTTCAGGGTAAGCAGATGCTGCTGAATCTTTGTTGGTTAGTCAGTTCATGAACGTTAGCCAGTACTGTGTAGCTTTGTATTTGTTTGTTGCTTACTGCAAATAGGCCTGGGAATTTGGTATTACACTCTGCCAATCCAGACCTAGCAGTAAGACTGGAGTCAGTCGTTTAGCTTGCTGGGGTTCTGTTACTACTCTGTGAACTTAGCAAGTTTGCGGCTGTATTCTAAGACTTGCCTGTCTAATCCTGTCTCACTGTGCTAGGTGTCAGGGGTCAGTTTAGTGGCAGTAAGCTAAAACCTGTGCACTGCAAGTGAGAATTTGGATTGTGGAGATTCTCCTTGTGTCTATCATTCCATCTCTGACCAAGGAGTTTACTGCCACACCCGTTGGTAACCCTTTAGGGTTTTGCTGTTGCCCTTAGCAACAGCATTTCGGGTACTCTACGTATTAAAACACAACATCTTGCTTTTTCCATCTTAGCAGTTCTAATACAAGGGAGATACCCAGTTCCTTAGCCTCTGGGCTTCTCTGTTCACTTTGTGTGTATTTTGTTACCCTATCACCTTCTGTGTACGTTATGTCATATCCCCCAGTTTGTCTGTGAGTCCATCTGTTTTGCATAACAGTTCAAACACCAGTACATTCCTGCAGACACTGGAGTGCATAACAGTTCTGACACCAGTACTTTCCTGCTGGCACTGGTGTGCATAACATATTCAGCAGCCTAATACTCCTGTTGAAATTTTGTGGGAATATGGAGCATACCCCTCAAAATACGTTGCAACAGGTGGTCGATCAGGTGCAGGTCCTGACTCGACAATTTAATGATTTGTCCATTAAAATGCACACCTCCCAGGCTGCTGGCGGAGCTCCCGCAGCAGCAGCACCTGCAGGGGTTAAGGAGCCGAAAGTAAATCTCCCGGATCGTTTTTCTGGAGATCGCTCGCAGTTCTTTTGTTTCAAGGAGAGCTGCAAGCTATACTTCCGGCTTAGGCCTCAGTCTTCTGGGTCGGAGATTCAGCGGGTGGGCATAGTGATTTCCTTGCTACAAGGAGACCCACAGGTCTGGGCATATGGGTTGCAGCCTGACTGTCCGTCGCTTAAAAGTGTTGATGCTTTTTTTACGGCACTGGGCATGTTGTATGATGACCCTGACAAGACGGCCTCAGCCGAGGCTCAGATTTCGATCCTTAAGCAAGGGCGCAGGCCAGTTGAGGTTTACTGTACGGAGTTTCGGAGGTTGGCCCATGATACCCAGTGGAATGACCCAGCCCTGAGACACCAGTACCGAAGAGGTCTTTCTAACCAGATAAAGGACCAACTGGTACAATATCCCTTGCCTGATAGCTTGGATCAGCTCATGCAGTTATCCATCCGGGTGGATAGACGGCTGAGAGAGCGTAGGCTTGAAAGGGAGACTGAGATTTCCTTCCTTCCCAAGGGAACCTCAGACTCTGAGGAATTTTCTGAGGAGCCTATGCAGATTGGGGCTACCCGCCTCTCCTCGCGTGAGAAGACGCGGAGGAGACAGCAGGGGTTGTGTTTGTACTGTGGGAATAAAGGTCATGTGGTAGTATCATGCCCAGAAAAGCCGGAAAACTTCAGGGCCTGAGGGTGATGGGAAATATCCTGTCAGGCCAGAAGTCAGAATTTCCCAAGAAGACTTTTATCATTCCGGTGACCTTGAAGATCCTCGGTCAAACTGTCAAGACTGAGGCCTTTGTGGACAGTGGGGCCGACGGGGTTTTTATGGACCGCCAATTCGCCCTGAAACACTCTGTTCCCTTAGTACCCTTGGCATCGGAAATTGAGATTTGTGGGTTAAACGGGGAACCATTATCCCAAGGTAAAATTACCTCTTGCACTAGCCAGATTTCTTTGTTTATTGGAGCCACACACTCTGAAAAATTGTCCTTTTATGTGACTGTCTGTACTTTTGCCCCATTGGTGTTGGGGTTACCCTGGTTAAGGGCCCACAATCCTCAATTTGACTGGGTCTCTGGGGAGATTCTTAGTTGGGGTACTGATTGTTTCAGGAGTTGCTTGAGCCTTCCAGTCAGGCTCTCGCAGCTAAGTTTGCCAGGATTGCCAGGGTGTTATGCAGATTTTGCGGACGTGTTCTCCAAAAAAGTTGCAGAGGTACTACCTCCCCATCGCCCCTATGACTGTGCCATTGATTTGTTGCCAAATGCTAAGCTTCCCAAGAGCAGGTTGTACTCCCTGTCACGTCCTGAGACTCAGGCTATGGCAGAGTACATTCAGGAGAACTTGGCTAAGGGATTTATCAGACCTTCACAGTCTCCAGTTGGGTCGGGGTTCTTCTTCGTGGGTAAAAAGGACGGTTCGTTGCGACCCTGCATCGACTTCAGGGAATTGAACCGTATCACGATTAAAAACTCATACCCACTGCCTCTCATTTCGGTCTTGTTTGACCAGCTTCGTACTGCCACCATTTTTTCTAAGATTGACCTACGCGGTGCGTACAATCTAATCCGAATAAGAGAGGGGGATGAATGGAAGACTGCCTTTAATACCCACTCAGGGCATTATGAATATTTGGTGATGCCTTTTGGGCTCTGTAATGCCCCGGCAGTCTTCCAGGATTTCATGAATGATGTGCTCAGGGAATATTTGGATAGATTCTTAGTTGTATACTTAGATGACATCCTAATCTTCTCCCATTCCCTGGAGGAACATCGGAAGCATGTACGCTTAGTCCTCCAGAAACTCAGAGACCACCGGCTTGGGGCAAAGCTGGAGAAGTGCGAATTTGAAGTTCAGCAAATCGCATTTCTAGGATATATTATCTCCCCAGAAGGTTTCCAAATGGAGGGTTCCAAGGTACAGGCAGTCCTGGATTGGGTGCAGCCCACTAGTTTGAAGGCGCTTCAGCGTTTCCTGGGCTTTGCGAATTTTTATAGACGATTTATCGCTGGATTTTCGTCTATAGTGGCGCCCTTGGTGGCACTCACTAAGAAAGGGGCGGATGTTGCTCACTGGTCTTGTGAGGCTAAAGCGGCTTTTGCCCGTCTCAAAAGGGCATTTGTTTCGGCCAAGGTGCTGCGACACCCAGATCCAGAGCGTCCTTTTGTGGTGGAGGTGGATGCCTCTGAGATGGGTATTGGGGCAGTGCTTTCTCAGATGGGAGTGTCTGATAATCGCCTTCATCCCTGTGCTTACTTTTCCCGTAAATTTTCGCCTGCCGAGATGAATTATGACGTGGGTAACCGGGAATTGTTGGCTATTAAGGATGCACTCGAGGAGTGGAGACACTGGCTTGAGGGGGCTAAGTTTGTGGTCTCAATTCTCACTGACCATAAGAATCTGGCATATTTAGAGTCAGCGAAGCGTCTCAATGCCAGGCAGGCACGATGGGCTTTGTTTTTTGCTCGCTTTAATTTTTTGATAACATATCGCCCTGGGTCAAAAAACATCAAGGCTGATGCGCTCTCGCGGAGTTTTGCTCCAATCCAGGAGACCACCGAGGAGCCGTTGCCCATTGTTTCCCCATCATGTATTAAAGTGGGCATTACCCAGGACCTCTTATCATTAGTCCTTAGAGCACAGGAGCAGGCTCCTCCAGACCTTCCGGTAGGTCTTTTGTTTGTGCCTCCTAGGTTAAGACAGCGAGTGTTCCTGGAATTCCATGCCAAGAAGTCGGCAGGTCACCCGGGTATTGCCAGAACTCGGGAGTTGCTATCTAGGGCGGTGTGGTGGCCCTCGGTGGCTAAGGATGTGGATCAGTGGGTTCGGGCATGTGACATCTGTGCCCGAAATAAGACTCCTAGAGGGGTTCCTGTTGGCCCATTACATCCACTCTCTATCCCATCTAAGCCATGGACCCACATTTCAATGGATTTTGTGGTGGACTTGCCCAAATCCTCGGGGATGACAGCCATCTGGGTTGTCGTTGACAGGTTTTCGAAGATGGCGCACTTCGTTCCACTGGTTGGGCTGCCATCAGCCAGACGCCTGTCTGAATTATTTATGCTGCATGTTGTGCGTCTCCACGGGTTGCCACTTGATGTGGTCTCTGACCGCGGATCCCAGTTTGTGGCCAAATTCTGGAGGGCATTTTGTTCCGATCTCCAGATTTCTGTCAGCTTGTCGTCAGGCTACCATCCGCAGTCTAATGGGCAGACTGAAAGGGTGAACCAGTCCTTGGAGCAGTTCCTCAGGTGTTATGTCTCCAAGTGTCAGACTGACTGGGTTGCTCATCTGTCCATGGCGGAGTTTGCCTATAACAACGCGGCTCACTCTGCTACAGGGATCTCTCCCTTCCTTTGTGTGTATGGGCATCATCCTAAGGCCAATTCTTTTGACCCCGTGGACTCCACGCCTGGTGGTTCCTCTGTGGTTTCGGTCCTTAGAGGTATTTGGCGGAAAGTGAAGAAAGCCCTTGTGTCTGTGTCATTAGTGACCAAAAGGGTTTTTGATAAGCGGAAAAGACCCTGCAGCTTCAAATTAGGAGACTTCGTCTGGTTGTCTACCAAGAATTTGAAGTTGAGACAGCCATCTCATAAGTTAGGGCCCCGGTTCATCGGCCCTTATAAGATCACCAGGGTTATCAATCCAGTGGCATTTCAGTTAGATCTGCCCCGTTCTTTGGGTATCAATAAAACATTTCATTGTTCCCTTTTAAAACGGGCGATTAGTAATCCTTCTACCAGTGGAAGACCTTCCCCTCTTCTGATACGTGGCCAGAGGGAGTTTGTTGTTGAAAGGATTCTTGACTCCAAGGTGGTTCGGGGTCGGCTGTCATTTTTGGTGCACTGGAAGGGGTATGGCCCGGAGGAGCGGTCGTGGGTGCGCAGTTGTGATCTTCATGCCCCCAGACTGATACGCTCTTTCTTCTCGCAGTTCCCCGATAAACCCGGTGGTAGGGGTTCTTTGACCCCTCGTCAGAGGGGGGGTACTGTTAGGGTCTCCTGCCCTGTGCTGCCACGTCGTCATGGCAACCGGGAGACAAGTGCTAGTGGAGTAACCTGAGCGCAGCTGATACTCCGGTTCGGGTCTTTTGCTGTGCAGTGGTTATAGGCTCTGTGCACGGCAGGGGATCCGGTGCTGGTTTTTGTGCTCACAGTCTGTGAGGTCTGAGTGGGGCGTGGACAGCACCTGCTTTATAAGGCCTCTTTTCAGGGTAAGCAGATGCTGCTGAATCTTTGTTGGTTAGTCAGTTCATGAACGTTAGCCAGTACTGTGTAGCTTTGTATTTGTTTGTTGCTTACTGCAAATAGGCCTGGGAATTTGGTATTACACTCTGCCAATCCAGACCTAGCAGTAAGACTGGAGTCAGTCGTTTAGCTTGCTGGGGTTCTGTTACTACTCTGTGAACTTAGCAAGTTTGCGGCTGTATTCTAAGACTTGCCTGTCTAATCCTGTCTCACTGTGCTAGGTGTCAGGGGTCAGTTTAGTGGCAGTAAGCTAAAACCTGTGCACTGCAAGTGAGAATTTGGATTGTGGAGATTCTCCTTGTGTCTATCATTCCATCTCTGACCAAGGAGTTTACTGCCACACCCGTTGGTAACCCTTTAGGGTTTTGCTGTTGCCCTTAGCAACAGCATTTCGGGTACTCTACGTATTAAAACACAACATCTTGCTTTTTCCATCTTAGCAGTTCTAATACAAGGGAGATACCCAGTTCCTTAGCCTCTGGGCTTCTCTGTTCACTTTGTGTGTATTTTGTTACCCTATCACCTTCTGTGTACGTTATGTCATATCCCCCAGTTTGTCTGTGAGTCCATCTGTTTTGCATAACAGTTCAAACACCAGTACATTCCTGCAGACACTGGAGTGCATAACAGTTCTGACACCAGTACTTTCCTGCTGGCACTGGTGTGCATAACACTCTATGACTGTTATTACCCAGTTTTGTTTTATCATTGTTGTTTCCAATTGTAAAGCGCAACGGAATTCGCTGAGCTATATAAGAAAGTGTTAATAAATAAAGCTGGACACAAACAGCCGCCATTTGTTTCCCACTAACACCTGAGCATACATAAAAGAAGAACCCAACCTATCCCAAACCATTCAATGTAGTTTGAGTGGAGTTCATGTATGAAAAAAATACAGTTATGCCGTACTAGCCCTTCTCTCCATACCTTCCTTACATGATGTGGGCGAGACTCGATGATGTATAATTGAGCAGACAGAGCTCCATATAACTCAGGGGCCCACGCACAGTTAATCCCAAGTCGTCTGTAACTGCCCTCATATTGCACGCATTGAAAGAAATGCTTATATTTGGCTGTATGCGGATTTGTTTGGACCCGTAGGCTTGGTTAATGTCTCGTCGGCCCATCATTATTACAGACAAAAAGCAGGACTGGTCATCACAATTTATATTTTATATTTTTATTGTGAAAGCCACACTAGACAACAGCAAAGGCTATAATATAAATTGAAGAGAACATTCAAATATACAGGAACACTCCTACTAAAATAACTGTAGATGAACAAAGTTACCCGAACACCAGCAAAAGTAAGCACACATAAGAATGCATAATACAGGTTGAGTATCCCATAACCAAATATTCCGAAATACAAAATATACCGAAATACGGAATTTTTTGAATAAGACTGAGATAGTGAAATCTTTGTTTTCTGATGGCCCAATGTCCGAAAACTTTGTTTAATACAGAAAGTTATTAAAAATATTGTATTAAATTACCTTCATGCTGTGTGTATAAGGTTTATATGAAACATAAATGAATTGTGTGAATGTACACATGCTTTGTTTAATGCACAAAGTTATAAAAAATATTAGCTAAAATTACCTTCAGGCTGTGTATATAAGGTGTATATGAAACATAAATGCATTCTGTGCTTAGACTTGGGTCCTATCCCCATTATATCTCATATTATGGTATGCAATTATTCCAAAATACAGAAAAGTCCAATATCCAAAATACTTCTGCTCCCAAGCATTTTGGATGAGGGATACTCAACCTGTGTGTGTGTGTGTGTGTGTATATATATATATATATATATATAAAAGGTAAATCAGGTGCTTTCCAATGAGGCAAATCATTGATTAGCGGTCAAAGGACTATGCAATATATCCTCAAAAATTGGGACAGTCTGCCTGTAATGTGCCAAGTTGTTAGTTGTTATGGAATGGGTGGAATGCCATCTCCTGTTTTGTTATGAGACGCTAGAAAGGGATGTGTATTAAATGTGTGATTATTGCTGCCAGTTTAATTTGCATAGTTTAAGGCATAAATAGTATTTTTTGTCTTTCATCCTGTCAGGGCCGAGTGTTTTTGTGAATCCGTTAACCCTGGACCAACCGAAGGTGTAAGTGCTGGGGTATGATGAAAACAGGGAGGACGAAGAAAGTTCTGTTTCATATATTTATTAAAGACAATTACAGTAAGGAGTTAAATGACAAATATTAGTCACCATATGTATACTGACGTATTGCAATGAATGGTATAATGATAAGCAGGAACAGTCTTTTTTTTTTTACAATTATTTTTATTGGATTTTATCATTATATTCTCGGTAGCATACAACAAATCAAATACAATCAAACATGAATTTAAAGATGGTAAAAATGTAAAAGAAAAGAGGGGAAGGGGGAAGAAGGGGGAGGAAATTGCCAGACCTAGTCAATAACAGTAAGAGAAAAGACGGACAAAGCCGTTTCACAATCATGGAGTCAGGGAATACGATAACAAGTGTCATATACCTATTCAGTAACAATAGCATTATCTCAGGGGTTTTCCACAGGGGAATCCAGAACAGTAAAGTCTATGGGTGCACTGTAGATGACGGAATGTCCCATGCGCTCACGGAACTCACTCCACTTAAACCACTTCATATGACTGGAGAAGGCAGAGGAGGTATATGCCGTCTCCGCTGTTTCAAATAAATAGTGTCTGTGGACTTTATCTAAAATAGCAGTAGGCGTAGGAATTGAAGGAGATTTCCACAGATGGGCTATGGAGGCCTTGGTGGCAATTAAAATATGTCCCATGAGGTACCTATCTCCCTGGGATAGTGTCCCTGGATAAAAGTGTAACAAAGCCGTTAAGGGGTCCGCAGAGACAGTGGATCTCAATACTTCACTGATCATCCAAAATATTTCCTTCCAGAGCGGCTGTATGACAGGGCAAGCCCAAAAAACGTGATAGATATCTCCGATCGAGGCGCAATTCCTCCAGCAAAACTGGGAAATTGCAGGCCAGATTTTATGCAGCCGCTCTGGAGTGAAATAAGCTCTGTGGAGTAGCTTAAAAACATCTCCGAATGGTGAACACATTTGGAAACCTTAAAGCAAGTGCGGAAAATGACATCCCAGTTCTCATCGGCCAATACCCGGGAGAGGTCCCTCTCCCATTTAACCAGAGAGGGTAGTTTCCCATAGGTCCGTCCCGACAGTATAAACTGATACCACCAGGCGATATTACCTCTCTTAGCTGATGATTTAAGTTTAGATAACAATAGGAGAGGGCAAGCTAAATTAGCCAAGGGGAATGAGATATGGCTCTGAATCCAGTGTCTCAACTGGAGATACTTATAAAAATCCCGAGGTGAAATATTGGCCGTACTCTGGAGGTGAGAAAAAGGAACTAGACCCTCTACTCGAAGCACATCTTTCAAAGAGGTCACCCCCATTTCAGCCCACATGTCTAGGTTTAAAGAAGGTATCAGGACAGCTATGGCAGATAGGAACAATTCTGAAAAGGGTAGAGAAATCTCTGTTTGAGAGGATATAAATTTATGCCAAATCTGAAGTGTTGTGACTATCTCCTTACAGGTGTGAGTCTGACGAGGAGTTACCGTAACAGGTAACCATAGAAGATCGGGGAGACCAAAGGGGGACACCATGGAACCCTCAATAATAGCCCAATGTTTAGGGGACCCTGATAAGAACCAGTCTTTAACTTGGCTGAGTATACAGGCTGATTGATAAGCCTCGAGATCTGGGAAGGCAGTATCTACCCTAAGTTTCGGAAGGGAAAGGGTGTGTCTAGCTATTTTAGGCTTAGATCCTTTCCATATGTAGTTGATTAGAGTTTGATTAAACTTGTGGAGTAATGGTTTGGGGATAAGTCTTGGGATAGCTCTGTAAAGACACATTAACTTTGGCAGCAGCACCATTTTAGCGGCGGCTATAAGGCCCAACCAGGATACTTCATGTAGCATCCAATCTTTAGTCATAGTCTCAAAGGCCTGCAATAACGGTTTATAGTTGCAGTCGATCAAATCGCATTCTCTAGCTAGGTTAATACCTAAATATTGGAGAGATTTAGACTGCCACGCATACCTGAAGTCACCCTCTAATTCCTGTAATAAGTCTGTAGAAATATGCAGAGGAAAGGCCTCAGTTTTTGAGGTATTCAACTTATAATATGACACCTTGGAAAACTGCTTCAAGACATGGTGTAGAGTATGGAGAGAAATCTCCGGTCTCGTTAAACATAAGAGAATATCATCCGCAAAGAGACAGATTTTGTGAGAAACATCACCAATAATAGGACCATGAATGTCTGCCGTCAGCCTTATCTTCTCCGCCAAGGGCTCAATTGCTAAGGCAAATATGAGAGGAGACAATTGACAGCCCTGTCTCGTACCATTGGTGATATCAAAGCTAGCAGAAAGGTATCCGTCGACTGAAACCGTCGCCGAAGGGGAAGAATACAAGGCAAGGATAGAGTCCAGAATACCTCCGCTAAATCCGAAGCAACGCAACGCAGCCTGCACAAACCCCCAGTGAAGCCTATCGAATGCTTTTTCGACATCCAAAGAAAGAATTAGAAGAGGGGACCCAAGAGAGTCACAGTAATCCGGCGAGAGTTGTCCGGAGCCTTCCTGCTCGGAATGAACCCCACTTGATTCAGTTTAATAAGCTGGGACAGAAAGGGGCAATCACGATTAGCGATCATTTTTGCATATATCTTGAGATCCGTGTTTAACAAGGCTATAGGTCTGTAGTTCTGCACTGAGGAAGGGGATTTCCCAGGTTTAGGAATGGTCACAATTCGTGCATTGAGTATTTTCTTTGGGAAACGCCCAACCGACGTGGCTTCGCCAAACAAGGACGCCAGAACTGGAGCTAGCTCTGCTTTAAAAGATTTATAAAAGTTAGCAGGGAACCCATTTGGGCCAGGGGCTTTATCGGATGGAAGCGAGTCAATGGTCGCTACTATTTCATTTGTAGTCCAAGGGGAGTTTAGGGACAGGCAGGCTGCGGAGTCTAAAGAAGGAAGGGATAAGGACTGCAGGAAAGCATCAATATCTACCTGAGAAGGTTGGGGGGTGTCTAAATCATCCCGGAGATTATAGAGGTTAGAATAATATTCCGCAAATGCGTTAGCAGTTTGGTGCGGGTCAGATATCTTAGCGCCTCGAGAATTAAAGACATGGTGCACACGCTCCCTCGCTTTTCGTCCCCTTAATTTACTAGCCAACAATCGACCAGCCTTATTGCCAAAGGCGTAGAATTTCTGATTTAGTCGCGCTATATTACGCTGCACTTCACGCAATGAAAAGGAATTAACTTTTTCCTGAGCTAGAAGGAGTCGCCTATACAGAGTTTTGTCAGTCGGAGTAACTTTGTGGGCCCTCTCCAAATCAAGAGCCTCCAGTTCAGCTTGTTCATAAGTCCGTTTATAGTCCCTCTTCAAATTTGCAGCAATTTGTATAGCCGACCCTCTAACGACAGCCTTAAGGGAACACCAATGATTAAATAACAAAGTATCGTTGGGGTCATTTTCTCAAAGCTAATGGGACACAGACTGCTGAATAGCTTGTCGAGCCTCTGGATGGGAGAGGGCACCATTACCCAGTCTCCACGCCCAGGGATGACCCTCCTACCCCCATATCCCACACTAACAACAAGGGAGAGTGGTCCAACCACGTCATAGGCAAGATATCAATTTTGCTAATAGAAGGTAACGTCCATCTGTCGGAAAAGGCCAAATCTATCCGAGAATATGATCGATGGACATGTGAGTAGAATGAATAGTCTCTCATTGTAGGATGTTGAGATCTCTAAATGTCGTAAAGATCATATTCAGCTTTCCGATAGGTGTTGGAGAGGGTGTACCTTAGAGGGCTCATTTATGCATATATGGTGGTCTTGTCCCAAAATAGCTAGCTTATGGAATGAAGTCGTCAACTTCATAGCAACCCTATTGCATACCCCCATTCCAAATGACCCCAAATATTTTCTTTTACCACTTGATATTCCAACATTATCCAAACATCATAATAAATTGATACGCCATGTGATCTCTGCGGTCACCTGCCAAATTGCAATGGACTGGAAGCAGTTAGCTGCTCCTTCTCTACACACTATAATGTCCCGCATTTGGTACGTGTACCGTATGGAGTATATGACGAGTATCCTTAATAACTCTTCAAAAAAATTCACTGCCATTTGGTCTCCGTGGATCTCCCTTCATCGAATCTGCTCTCCTTTTGCTACCTGATATTTACCGCTACTAGCGGTATTTTTTATAGACAGGATCTTTTGATCCTTTATTTCTTTTTGTCAAGGGTCCAGCCCCAACCCCCCCTCCTATTCCTTCTTCCTTACCCTCTGTTCTTCTTCTGTCCTTTAACCCTCTTTTTTTCTTACTCTCTGCCTTTTTTATGCTTCTTACTTTCTTAAATAAACACATCGTTCAGACGTTTTTTTCCTTTTTCTTTATTTCTTTAAAAAATGGATAAAATAGATCACATACAGTAATCTGATGGTACAACATTTTTTAGGTCTTTCTATATGTATTTTTTGTGTACTAGATTGTGAATGCTGGAACTTGTATTATTGATGTATTGTGATCACCCAATAAATAAATCTTTAAAAAAAAAAAAAAAAGGGCGTGGCCTGGCTGTCAGAGTGAGAGGAAGCAATCTTGTGCTGCTCCTGAGGGAACTTAATTAATATAAATCCCTGTATATTCCTACTCCCTCCCTGAGAGCCCAGGAGAGCCTCTGACACTCTATTACACCCTCCTGCAGCCACTGAGGGGGACCCGCGGAATCGGGGAGCGCTTTTTAGCCCTCCTGCGGGTTGCGGCCTTCCCCTTGGTGTGGAGCTGGGACCTAAATTTGGAGCCGTGGCCGGACGGGACTTCCGGAGCCATACAGCCGACCCCGTGAGACCTCTCTGGATCCCTGGAAAACGCCGGGCGACTGGACAGACTGCTCCCATATCCCCCCGCCTGCCGTACCTGATCCCTGAGGCGCTGGATACAGAGTGGGAGACGCGACCAGCCGGGACGAAGACGGGGCGGCGGCCATATTGCCTCTAACCGCGGAGCTCGAGGAGAGACGAGACTCCGGCCGGGTAAGCTACTGCCCCCCCTCCCCTCGACCGCTACTCCCCTCTACCGCTGAGACGAGCGGTTCTCCATCGCTGCTGGGCGCACCATCGCCGCTGGTCTCTGAGCACGGCGCAGGCCCGCAGGTTCCTCCCGCCTCCTATCCAGCGGTGATCGAGGGGGCTTCCAGGCCGGGGACCATACTGCGACCCTCGCTCCCCACTGTTGGGAAATATAGGTGGCCGCACTTGATTAAACAACGGGGCCTGCTTCAACCGAGAGGAGCAGCGGCCTAGCTCCCCCCTCCCTCCCCCCTTCGGGGCTCAGACGACTGGAACGAAGCTGCACTTCACAATACAAATAAGCAACTACGCCGCACGTCACTATATCCAATCTTAATACGCTGCGGCCGATCACTGGCTGGCCCGGGACCGTGCTAAAGTGTTTCCCCCACTTCCCCATTGTCTAGCTGCAGTGACTGTTACTGGTGGGGGCTACCTATTTATCTCACTATGTAACACAGATTGTGTCTCACACCGCATTGCTATCCATCCTGCCGACTACGCTGTGAGGATCATGTGATACCTGTCTTATGCTAATTCATTCTGCGACCAGGTTGCGATTAGGAGTCCTCTATCAATAATACTTATTAAGCCGCTGGAAACCGACATCAATCCATCTTGCAACTGTGACGTCAGCTTTGCTAAACCGATAATTTCAGTAGATACCTGTTTATTTCCTCATTCCACCATGTTGCAGAGGAACCGGAAAACCCCTGCTCAAGCTAAACCTAGTATCCTCCGGGCATGGGAAAAGGCGGGCGCTATGCCGCGTGGCTCCCCCACTGTGGACCCTATGTCCGATGTCGACGATGCGCCTTCTCCGATGACGAATCTCACGACTCAGGACGTAGTTACAATCGTCACTAAAACCATTCAAACGGAAATGAGATCAGTCCTAGCTGAATTCAGAACTGAACTCGCTGACTTAGGCACACGCACAGATTCCCTGGAACGTAAAGTAGACGAGGTCTGCCAATACCAGGTGGTGGTCGAACAGGAGTTATCGGAGATTCGCGCAGATATGGCCCAACAAGAGGAACACTTGGAAGATATGGATAACCGGAATCGACGGAATAATGTTCGGATTCGCAACATTCCGGAGGGCGTTTCTATGGAGGCCCTCCCAGCCTTCCTGGAGGGCCTACTACAGTCCATGATTCCTGAGGTTTCTAAAGATCTCCTCCTTCTCGATAGAGCACATCGGGCCCTGCGCCCACGTCCACCACCTACCCAACCCCCAAGAGATGTCATCCTACGGTTCCACTATTATAGAACAAAAGAAAAATTCATAATAGCGGCCAGAGAACACCAAACGGTTCTCTACTCCGGGGCCCAACTACAGATTTTTCAGGATTTGGCCCCTTCTACACTCCGAAAGCGCAAAGACCTTACCGCTATCACCAAAGTCCTCCGGGATAACTCTATTAAGTATAAGTGGGGCTTCCCGTTTCAACTACATGTCACAAAAGATGGCTCTCATCACTCGATAAAAACTCCCGCCCAGGGCTACGACCTCCTCAGATCCCTAGGCATATTTGAGTCTCTTCCGATGAAATTCGGAATCAGCCTCCTATCACTCCCTCTAAAAGGCCAGGAGCTCCTACCCCCGATTGGTCTACTAAATGAGCGAATGGAAATTCCTCTTCGGATTAGCGAATATAATGGACATTGCATACTGGTCCCTCCACATTTTACTAGCATAGTAGCTTAGCGGTATATTGTTTTACATGTTTTATCTTTCAGGCTATGCGAATTTAGCAAAGTTAAATATTTCAACCTGATCCCTATATATATCGCTACATGATGACCCCATTCTAATGATAACTGTCTGTGCTGAAGTGAACCGGCTGTTTGGCCGCTCCACATGGAGGAGCGACGCAGCCTCCTACAACCAGCTTAATTAATCCAAATTCTTGATTCTTAACATGTTACCAATGGTTTCTATAGTTCTCAAGATATGTCCACCCACTTTTACCCTCACTATAGGGGAGATGACTACTACATACCTAAATGTTTCCTTAATACCCATACTATGTTGTGCTAGTTTCTTTTTTCCTCATTTAAATTGTTTACCACGCATAGATGTGGTGGCCGAATGGTTAGTACGCGATCGGCGCTCCCTGCGTGTTGGCTATGGGCGGTCCCTCTTTTCTAGGCTGATTTAGTGCCTTGAATTGGTAAGGCTAAACTACCACTCGATCATAAGGGGCCGCTCGGACACCGACTATGGGCATGCCGATTGGGGCTATCTCTGCTGATATGTGCCGCCATAGATTCATCAGAGCAATGTTACAAATTATATTTAGGTTATATTTAAGATGCCATGTCTGAACTATATATAAAACTGCTACTACTGTTACCATTACTACTGATAGCAATGTCTTTCCCTGCCTTCCTATCACCTCTTACTCCCTGGTCTAACTTTCCCATTCCCCTTAACCTGGTTCGCAGAATGTACCTCTCCCTTTTTCCTCTACTCTTCTACAAGTTCCCCACTCTCATTGTGATGTGCCATTATTGGCGCGACCCCACACTCCGAAGGGGCGACCCGCTTGGCGCCCGCCCCTTCTTTTCTAGACCCAACCCATTTGTAGGAAAGGGTCTATCCCTTAAATTCGTACCTATGATCTTCCCTACCTGTTTCTACTATTTTCTCTGTCCCTTCTTAATGCCCCATGGTCAGTCAAGTCAGAGGCCACCTTCCCAATTGAGCCATGCTATCTTTCAACCCCCATGACTTTAAAAGTCTTATCCATTAATGTCAATGGCCTTAATTCCCCGACCAAGCGCTCCATGGCATTTCAGTTTTTTGCCAGACAAAAAGCGGATATCATATTTTTACAGGAGACCCATTTTAGAGCCCCTCACCCTTCGCTAAGCTCCAAACGCTACCCTCACGCCTTTTATTCCACAATGTCAGCCAAACGCAGAGGCACAGCCATCCTAATCCATCGTGATCTACCCCTGGTTGTCCGGGACACAGTTCTCGATGACCATGGCAGATTTGTAATCCTCTCCGGTTCCATCAATCAAATTTCCATTACCCTGGCGTCGGTTTACGCTCCGAACATGCAGCAGGGTTCCTTTTTTAAAACATTCTCTGATCACCTCTCTAAATTTTCAAATCCCTGGGTTATTGTAGCCGGTGATTGTAATGCTACAATGGATCCTCATGTTGACAGATCCCGCCCAGGCGGGGGGCCCTCTTCTCCTCACACAAAACTGTCTAGACTTCTCCAGTCCTGCGTCACTGCACACAACTTATATGATGCCTGGAAAACGCTTTACCCGTCCGCCAAGGGCTATACGCACTATTCCCCTCAACATGACATATACACTCGTATCGACTACGTTTTTGTAGATAGGGACTCCACCCAAACCCTGCTGGGCGCCCAGGTGGTTCCACTCACCTGGTCTGACCACTATGCGATAACGCTAGATTTTACCTGTTCTCACAAACCTTTGACTCCCCGTTAATGGCGACTTAATGAGTCCCTATTCCTTAAAACTGCTAATGTGTCTCAAGTGGGAGCTGCAATCCACCACTTTCTAACTGACAACGTCTCCCCCGACATATCGTCAGCAATACTATGGGAGGCACATAAGGTTACATTGAGGGGTCTTCTCATTAGCCTTTCGTCTACCCAGAAGAAAATTGAGTCTAAACGGATCGCAGACTTAGAGACTGAATTAGCCTCTTTGACTCTGCGCCATCAGCGGTTCCCTAGACGCAAATTATACCTAAAGATACTTGCCCTGAAGGGACAACTAGCCCAAATTCTCACAAAGAAAACAATCCAGTCGCTCTTGTGGATCCGCCAAAAGTTTTACGAAAAGTCGAACAAGGCAGATACCTTATTAGCTCGTCAGTTGCGCGAGAAACGCACAATCAATCGAATATTGGCTCTGAGATGCCCTGACGGATCCACAACATGTGACCCTAAGGTGATGGCTTCCCTTTTCCAGGATTATTATGCTTCCCTCTATAACCTCCCCACCGAGGCCGCTACCGATCCGCACCATATATCAACTATTCAACAATATCTCTCCTCTTGTCACTTACCGAAATTAACTATAGCGGACCTGAAGATTCTCAATGGACCCATTACCCACGAGGAAATACTGACCACAATTGGCCAGCTCCGCCTCTCTGCCGCGCCGGGGCCGGATGGATATACTGCCATCTACTATAAAAAATTCTCCCAAGCCCTCCTCCCTATGCTACACGCACTATTCAATTCACTGATGGAGGGGAATTCTCTAGATGCAGCTACCACTAGAGCCAATATTATAGTTATTGCTAAGCCCGATCGGGATCCCCTGGAAATGAAAAACTATAGGCCCATCTCATTATTAAACACAGATCTAAAACTATTCGCCAAAATTCTTGCAAATCGACTCGCCCCTTATCTCCCCATATTAATCCACCCAGACCAAGTGGGCTTTATTCCCAATCGACAGGCTGCTGATAATACACGCCGTCTTATAGATCTTATTCACCTCTCCCATCGGGACTCCATCCCGACCCTGGTGATGGCTCTAGATGCGGAGAAGGCTTTCGATAGGGTGGCCTGGCCTTTCATGCAGCAAGCACTACAGGCTGTGGGAATCCAAGGCCCATTTTATAATGCCATCACCTCGCTTTATTCTAATCCATCAGCGTCTGTTCTAGTAAATGGTCTTTCCTCCCCGCCACTATCTATTAGAAATGGCACCCGTCAGGGATGTCCACTCTCCCCCCTACTTTTTGCCCTAGTAATGGAACCGCTGGCGGCAAGGGTCCGACTGAACCCCAACATCTCAGGCATATCAGTGGACAACCATGAATACAAAATTGCACTATATGCAGACGATGTCATTTTGACTCTGACCGACCCATACACTTCCCTACAACACCTTTTTAAGGAGATTCATACCTATAGCTCCATCTCAAATTATAAACTAAAAATTCTGACAAAACAGAGGTTTTAGATCTACATATCACTCCACGGGAGCTCAGTCTTTTACGCACCTCCTATCCTTTCAAATGGCAAAATACTAAACTTAAATACTTAGGCGTATATCTAACCAAATCATACTCATCGTTATATACTGCTAACTTCCCACGGTTGATATCCTCACTCAAAGCCGACCTCACTGCCTGGAATAAATTATTCATCTCCTGGTTTGGTCGCATCGCGGCAGTCAAGATGAACCTACTACCAAACTACCACGAATATTATATATTTGGCAAACCCTACCTATTCACATCCCAGTTAAAATATTGAAGAATCTCCAACGAGATATATCTAGCTTCATCTGGGCTGGGAAAAAACCCAGAGTTAAGATCCGACTGCTCCAACAACACCGCTCGGAGGGCGGGCTTGGAGTTCCAGACCTCGTCCGCTACTACCGGGCCACACACCTGGCCTCTTGCGTCCTCTGGCATTCACCCCCAACGCAGAGAATATGGACCTCACTCGAGGCGCATTCACTCCATATGTTCTCACCCTCAACTCTCCTATGGAGCCCTCCCCGCTCCCGCCCCACCTCTAGTCTCCTCCTACCGACAATACGCTTTTCCTTGTCGATATGGGATTTTTGTACTCGCTTCTATCAACTCCGTTCCCACAACCCCTATCTAACTCCCCTATGGAGCAATACACTATTCCCACCAGGCAATAATCACTCTGCATTTCACCACTGGCCCGCGCATAATATTCTCTTTCTACAGGACGTTGCTCCTCTTTCCTCATTCCCATCTTTTGCAAATCTACAATCCCGTTTCTCGTTTCCCCACTCGGTGTTTTATCAGTTTCTACAAATTAGACATTTCTACGGAACAATCCCCAAACCTACCCATCCTATTGTAGCCACCCCCTTAGAGATATACTGTCGCGGTTCACACTCAACGAAGGGTCTCCTTTCGCGTATCTACCGAATGTTACTGACACACAATATCCCACCCAAGGAGAGTCATGAACTGGCCTGGGAAAGAGAGGTGGGAGAGATCTTGACCGTAGAGGAATGGGAGGAGATTAGACAGGAAATCACCAAAAGCTCTATCTCAGTCCGTATAGCTGAAAACTCATATAAAATATATTACCGCTGGTATCTGGTCCCTACTAGACTACACTCTATTTATCCCACGTGCTCGGATGAGTGCTGGAGATTGTGTGGGTGCCAGGGGACCCTGCTGCATGTTTGGTGGTCTTGTCCGTTGATCCGCCATTATTGGAGACAGATCCACAGATTGATTTTGGAGGTCACGCACTTAACCGTCCCTGACTCCCCCCTTTACTCACTACTTTCCCGTCCCATTCCTAACACCTCACGCTGTGAGCGAGCCCTAATTAAACATATACTGAACACGGCTAAGTGTCAAATAGCCTCTAATTGGAAATCCGCGACCCCTCCCACTCTAACCGCTACTGTTAACGCAATCTGGTTCACGTATAGGCTGGAGCGAATCACTGCCTCCATTCGGGACTCCCCAGCAACCTTCACAGAGACATGGACTCCTTGGACTTTACACTTTAACGCTGAACCGCCATTGACAACCATTTAATATTTAATACTTATTGCTTAGTGTCTAGTATTTAATGTTTGATTCTGAATATCTATCATTCAATCTAGATTCTACTTACACCACAAATCAACTTTATAGATGGCTCTGACTGGCCGACCTCCCCCCCCTCTTTCTCCCCCCTATCCTTGTAACCTACAACCCCCTCCTCCCACTGTTACCTCTTTTCTTCCTTGTAATCTTTTCTTCACACACCCTGCCTCCATCTCCCCCCCCTTTTCATTTCTTTTTTCTCTTTCTATCTCTTCTTCTTTTCTCTTTTCTTTTTTTCTCCCTTTTACTTACTTAAATGAATAATTGTAACAATTTAGGTAACTAGTCTATACGGAGACGTATGAGATAACTACTGATTGAAATGTCTTTTGACCGCCTCCCTTGTTTGATTATAATGTCTCATTGTTATCTGACTTGCCTTCTATTGATTACAAAGATGTAATTGTTTATATTTAAGCTTATAAAATCAATAAAACATTATTAAAAAAAAAAAAAGGATCATATTCAGCTATCAATCTACTAAAACCTTTAGCGAAATCTTGAGGTTTGAGACTACGTAACACGGTCGTCCTGGACCTATCCATATTCGGATCAAGAACCATGTTAAAGTCCCCCAAGACCAAGAGTGCACCAATAGCGTGCGTCTGCAATACTGAGAAAAACTTTTTACAAAAGGCCAACTGTCTAGTGTTGGGGGCATAGCAGGACACTAGGGTGACATCTACATTGTCTAACTTCCCAACCAAAATCAGGTATCTCCCCTTGGGATCGGGATGTTGGGCTAAGACACTTTAATGAGCACTGTTGGGAGATCAAGATGGCTACATCCGCTTTCTTCTCCGGGCCATTAGCCATGTAGCAATGAGGGAATTTAGAGTTCCAAAACAGGGGAGGTGCTGCCCCCTTGAAGTGGGTCTCTTGGACCGCGACAATGTGTGCTCTAAGCCTATGGAAGTAGTTAAGGGCAAGCTTCCTCTTCTGAGGAGAGTTCAAGCCCTTAACATTAAGTGAAACTACATTGAGCATTATTAAGAGGACAGAGGGTACGATACATGACAAACATACTAGGTGACATAAGAGAATACAAGGGCTGGCAATAGGACAACAAAATAAAGAAAAAAAAATACAGATTAACGTATAGGGAAAAAGAAGACAACTGAACTGACCCCACCAGGGGCCAAGACAGGCACCATACCATGGTCGCCTGGAGAATAAACATGGGGGTTAGCGGCTAGAGCCCTGTCGCCCCTAAATAAAAATCAGTAGGCATCCGTTGGTGCCCCTCCGCGCCATCCGAAGCACGTCCACTTTGAAAAAGCAATAATAAGCCAACAGGTAGCATATGGAAGCACGGAGGGTCCCCAAACCAGAATACCTAAACATGATAAACAACAGTCATAACAATGTATTAAGTCGTATTAGGAGAAGGAACTTTACTCAAAAGGAAAATCTCGCTCTCCGCTCATGTAAAAAAAAAAATTAATTAAGCAAACATTAAATGCAGGTCTACAGCAGCGGAGTTAAGAGAAACTAAGAGAAACCGCAGTACAGAGATCAGCCTGATCCAGCCGTGGACCAGTCCTGTTGAAGACCGCAAGCAGGAGAGCCACGGTTAGAAGGGCCGACTAAGTTCTATCTCTCCAACATTTTCATGCTGTCCGGCACATTAGTGAGAACAATTGTGGAGCTGTCCTTCGAAATCAGCAATTTAGTGGGGAATCCCCACCGGTAGGGAATGTTGGCCCTCCTGAAAGCACTGGTAACAGGTTGAAAGGAACGTTGTTTCAGTAGCGTGTCCCTAGAAAAGTCACCAAACAGTTGAAGGGAGCCCAGCGCCTCAGCTGTATCCAAGGACGGCCGAGCCGCCTTTAATAGCGCCTCCTTCACATGGAAGAAATGGATCTGCATCAGGACATCCCTGGGGACATCCGCAGGTGCGTTTCTGGCCTTGGGTAGGCGATGTATATGGTCGATCAGGAGATCACTAGAAGTAAACGACGGGGCCAACTTCCGAGAACCAACTGTAAGCGCATCATTGTCATTCATATCTCTAGGCTTGACAGGAATTGGACCCGGTGAGGAAGCACTACCAGCAGAAGCCGAAGCAGGAGAAAGTCCTCTGGAGGAGGGAGCGCAGGGTTCCTGCGGTTTAGTGGGTTTAGGTGATGGTTTAAAGAAGGCAACCTGAGAAGCAGTTTTAGCGACTTTAACTTTTTTAGGAGGCACAATGTAGAGAAGACGTGAGGTTTGATAAGCATCTCCAGTAGTACAAGTATAAACGAAAGGACAGCTCCACTATAGGTATACTAGTTATAACATTACACGAAACAAAAGGAGTGACAGGGAGTTAGAAAAGCTTCATTCGCACAGGCGAGATTTGCCAACAGAAGGGAGCACCAGCATCGTGGGTGTGGGGTATCAGGAAGCAGATAAGAAATGGCAGCAGATCCAGTGCAGTCAACGAGGCCACACCGTCATTGAAAAGTGGCCTCAGTACCCACTGTTTAAAAGCAGAGTAGGTGCAAAGGGATAAGGGCAGCTGCAGGCCACTCCAGATTATGTCTCTCCCCCTGACAGTGACTAGCATGGGTAGTCAGAGTATATCACTAAAAGCAGTGGGGAGAGGGTTCCCAGCAGCCTCTACAGCCGGTGGCAGAAGTGGGAGCAGGGCAGTGCCACCCCACAGGCCAGCGTCTCCCAGTATGGGCACTCCTCCAGTTTACAAGATGGCGCTGCCAGCCCCCATCACTGAGCTCCAGCAGCACAGGTACCTGAAGCCCCAGTAAGCGGGGGAAGATGCGTTGGTGGAAGCGGTGAGTATCCCAGCGTCCCCAGGGTTGACCCCAGTCAGATGGAGAGCGGGTGACGGAGGCGTCCGGTCCCGAGTGCACTAATGCGGGATCAGCGCCACTCACCACCGCTCAATGGAGCTTCTCTCTGAGCGCCGTGGCTAGCAGGCAGCTCGCCGCTCAGGGCAGTTGAACGGGAGGCAGATGCAGGGACGGTAAGGAGAAAGGGGAGAGGTTCTCTTCAGCCTGCGATCACAGGATGCTCCATTTCCAGTCCGGGACAGCACCGAACTTGAGTCCCCGGCTCCAACTAGACAGACAGGCCGCAACCCGCACGGGTACAGGAGGCACCCGCCGGCTCCGCAAACCAATCCACCAAGTGCAGGGGAGCCTTAACAGGTTAAGGTGGGTCTCCACGTGCAACAAGCAGGGCCAGTGAGTGAAATAAATATGTCTCAGGCAGGAGCTCAAGCTCAGCACAGCCGCCAGTATCCGCAGCCAAGCTACGCCTCCCTTAAAAACAGAAGGAACAGTCTTAAAGATGCATTGAAGAAATGTTCATGCAACTGAGTTTAAACAGGCTTGTGAATGAATGAAGAATTGTCCAAATGAAGCAATGATTGATGCCAAACTGTAAAGAGTGTTAACTGGATATTGTAGACATAAATGAATAACTGTAGAGACTTGTACTGAAGCGTAAAGGTTAAACTGGAAGGCTGTGAAGAATTGTCCTTGATTGAAGCAACAATGAAGATACAATACTGAATGGAATACTTGCACGTTGTGAAGATAACACTTGAAGCACTGTGAAACTGCGGCAGACGACAATGGTGAAGAATGAGTTAAACTGGATGATGAGAGTACGAGAACCAGGATAAAGTGGAAACTTCCACAGATTGTGATTATAGCAGGCAGTCACTGAACAGAGAAACCTCATACAGGATTCTGGGGATTCCACTTGCTGCCACTTGGAGAGTGATTAACTGACAGCACAGCAGGGAGCTGGTGGATCTCTTGCGGTGAAGGCTGCAGGCAGACCCCTGGGAGCGGAGGCGATATCAGGACCACTGGAACTACACAGGATATCACGGAGAGAGCACAGAGCTAGGGCATAGAGTAGATACAACAAAGCACTGTCTCAGAGTAACATAATCCCAGCCTACTTAAAGGCAGCACAAGCACAGGATTGGCTAACACTACCCACAGGTGTTTCACAAGTGCTCTCAGGTGCTCATTTGGTCTCCAACATGGCCGCCTCCTATACTGCAGACACACAGCGGCGCCTTCGGCCATTCGGTCCCCGCACTCCCGGCTCCCAGGACCTGCATCACCTCTGCCGCTGACCACGCCACATCCCCACACGGCCGCACAGCACCACGAGCAACCACGCCAGCAACGGACGGACCCCAGAATCCGCAGTGGTGAGTGATCATTTTGTGACACATCCGAGTAACGTGCCTCGCCTATTATTATTGTCCAGGCTTTGTGAGGCTTTTCCTGAACTGTGGAGCTTATTTAGAGGATACAGCTGATACGTTTGCATGCGACGGTCGTGTCCTTCAGGTCTGCTCACGCGTGCACGACGCTTCACCATGAATTCGCATCCCGGAACTAATTGGAGTTCCACGTGCTTTGACGCTGAAAATGACACACAAAAAAAAAAATTAAGAATGTTGTGTCAACCTTTTTTGTGTTGACCTTTTCTCATGTCAATCTTTTCATGTGTCTACCTTTTGACCCTGTCGACCGTAGACCTTTGTAATGAAGATCTGGTGATCCATAGCAGTCACAGACAGTTTCAGCTAGGGGAACAAAAGAACAAATGGCTGCGATTAGGGTATTGCAGGTGGACCGTGCATGTGGGGAGCTGACAAAAGTATAGTAATAAAAAAATAAGATTTTAAACCTACCGGTAAATCTTTTTCTCCTAGTCCGTAGAGGATGCTGGGGACTCAGTAAGGACCATGGGGTATAGACGGGCTCCGCAGGAGACATGGGCACTCTAAAGACTTTAGATGGGTGTGCACTGGCTCCTCCCTCTATGCCCCTCCTCCAGACCTCAGTTAAAGAACTGTGCCCAGAGGAGACGGACAGTACGAGGAAAGGATTTTTGTTAATCTAAGGGCAAGATTCATACCAGCCCACACCATCCACACCGTATAACATGGAACATACGCAACCAGTTACCAGTATGAACAAAACAGCATCAGCCAAAGACTGATCTCAACTGTAACATGACCCTTATGTAAGCAATAACTATATACAAGCCTTGCAGAAATATGTCCGCACTGGGACGGGCGCCCAGCATCCTCTACGGACTAGGAGAAAAAGATTTACCGGTAGGTTTAAAATCTTATTTTCTCTTACGTCCTAGAGGATGCTGGGGACTCCGTAAGGACCATGGGGATTATACCAAAGCTCCAGACTGGGCGGAGAGTGCGGATGACTCTGCAGCACCGATTGAGCAAATGCGAGGTCCTCATCAGCCAGGGTATCAAACTTGTAGAATTTTGCAAAAGTGTTTGAACCCAACCAAGTAGCTGCTCGGCAAAGCTGTAAAGCCGAGACGCCTCGGGCAGCCGCCCAAGAAGAGCCCACCTTCCTAGTGGAATGGGCCTTTACCGAATTTGGTAACGGCAATCTAGCCGTAGAATGAGCCTGCTGAATCGTGTTACATATCCAGCGAGCAATAGTCTGCTTAGAAGCAGGAGTGCCAACCTTGTTGGCTGCATACAGGACAAACAGTGCCTCTGTTTTCCTAACCCGAGCCGTCCTGGCTACGTAAATTTTTAAGGCCCTGACTACATCAAGGGACTTGGAATCCTCCAAGTCTCCCGTAGCCACAGGCACCACAATAGGTTGGTTCATATGAAACAATGAAACCACCTTAGGCAAAAATTGAGGACGAGTCCTCAACTCTGCTCTATCCACATGGAAAATCAGATAGGGGCTTTTGTGAGACAAAGCCGCCAATTCAGACACCCGCCTTGCAGATGCCAAGGCCAACAACATGACCACCTTCCAAGTGAGAAATTTTAATTCAACCGTTTGAAGAGGTTCAAACCGGTGAGATTTTAGGAACCGTAATACCACGTTAAGGTCCCATGGGGGCACAAAAGGAGGCTGGATGTGCAGCACTCCCTTTACAAAAGTCTGGACCTCTGGGAGAGAAGCCAATTCCTTCTGAAAGAAAATAGATAGGGCCGAAATCTGTACCTTAATGGAGCCTTACTTCAGGCCCATATCCACTCCTGTCTGTAGAAAGTGGAGAAAACGGCCCAGATGGAAATCTTCCGTAGGAGCATTCTTGGCTTCACACCAAGATACATACTTCCTCCAGATACGGTGATAATGTTTCGCCGTCACCTCCTTCCTAGCCTTTATCAGAGTAGGGATGACTTCCTCCGGAATACCTTTCCCAGCTAGGATTCGGTGTTCAACCGCCGTTCCGCGGTAAGTCTTGGAACACGCAGGGCCCCTGCTGCAACAGGTCCTCCCTGAGAGGAAGAGGCCACGGATCTTCTGTGAGCATTTCCTGAAGATCTGAATACCAGGCCCTTCGAGGCCAATCTGGAACAATGAGTATTGACTGCACTCTTTTTCGTCTTAAGATTCTCAATATTTTTGAGATGAGAGGAAGAGGAGGGAACACATAGACCGACTGAAACACCCATGGTGTCACCAGGGCGTCTACCGCTACTGCCTGAGGGTCCCTTGACCTGGCACAATACCTCCGAAGCTTCTTGTTGAGGCGTGACGCCATCATGTCTATTTGAGGAAGTCCCCAATGACTTGTTATCTCTGCAAAAACTTCTTGATGAAGTCCCCACTCTCCTGGATGGAGATCATGTCTGCTGAGGAAGTCTGCTTCCCAGTTGTCCACTCCCGGAATGAAGACTGCTGACAGAGCTCTTACATGATTTTCCGCCCAGCGAAGAATCCTGGTGGCTTCCGCCATTGCCACTCTGCTCCTTGTCCCGCCTTGGCGGTTTACATGAGCCACGGCTGTGACGTTGTCTGATTGAATCAGAACCGGTAGGTCGCGAAGAAGATTCTCCGCTTGTCGTAGGCCGTTGTATATGGCCCTCAATTCCAGTACGTTGATGTGTAGACAAGCCTCCTGGCTTGACCATAGTCCCTGAAAATTTCTTCCTTGTGTGACTGCTCCCCATCCTCGGAGGCTCGCGTCCGTGATCACCAGAACCCAGTCTTGAATGCCGAACCTGCGACCCTCTAGAAGGTGAGCACTCTGCAGCCACCACAGGAGAGACACCCTGGCCCTGGGACACAGGCTTATTTTCTGATGTATTTGTAGATGGGACCCGGACCACTTGTCCAGAAGGTCCCACTGAAATGTCCTCGCATGGAACCTGCCGAAGGGGATGGCCTCGTAGGCCGCCACCATTTTTCCCAGAACTTGAGTGCATTGATTAACTGACACTCTTTTTGGTTTTAGCAGGTCTCTGACCATGTTCTGGAGTTCCTGGGCTTTTTCCATTGGGAGAAAAACCCTCTTCTGTTCCGTGTCCAGAATCATGCCTAAGAATGATAGCCGAGTCGTTGGAATCAATTGTGACTTTGGTAGATTTAGAATCCAACCGTGCTGCTGCAGCACTCTCAGGGAGAGCGACACGCTTTTCAGCAATTGATCTCTCGATCTCGCTTTTATCAGGAGATCGTCCAAGTACGGGATAATTGTGACTCCCTGCCTGCGCAGGAGCACCATCATTTCCGCCATTACCTTGGTGAAAATCCTCGGGGCCGTGGAAAGCCCAAACGGCAAAGTCTGAAACTGGTAATAACAGTCCTGTACAGCGAATCTCAAGTACGCCTGATGAGGAGGATATATGGGGACGTGAAGGTATGCATCCTTTATGTCTAGTGACACCATAAAATCCCCCCCTTCCAGGCTGGAGATCACTGCCCGGAGCGATTCCATCTTGAACTTGAACTTTTTCAAGTACAGGTTCAGGGATTTTAGATTCAGAATGGGTCTGACCGAGCCATCCGGCTTCGGGACCACAAACAGGGTTGAATAGTACCCTTTCCCCTGTTGGACTAGGGGAACCTTGATAATCACTTGCTGTTGACACAGCTTTTGAATTGCAGCTAAAACTATTTCCCTCTCTGGGGGAGAAGCTGGCAAAGCCGACTTGAAAAATCGGCGAGGAGGTACCTCTTCGAATTCCAGTTTGTAGCCTTGGGATACAATTTCCATCGCCCAAGGATCCACGTCTGACAGAACCCAGACCTGGCTGAAGAGTCGAAGACGTGCCCCCACCGGTGCGGACTCCCTCAGTGGAGTCCCAGCGTCATGCGGTGGATTTAGTAGAAGCCGGGGAGGACTTCTGTTCCTGGGAACTAGCCGTAGCCGGCATTCTTTTCCCTCTACCCTTAGCTCTGGCGAGGAAGGAAGAGCCCCTACCTCTTCTGGACTTATGCGACCGAAAGGACTGCATCTGATATTGTGGTGTTTTCTTTTGCTGTGGGTGAACATAAGGCAAAAAAGAAGATTTACCAGCGGTAGCTGTGGAAACCAGGTCCGCGAGACCCTCCCCAAATAAAAGCTCACCCTTGTAAGGCAAAGTTTCCATATGTCTCTTTTTTTTTTTTTTTTAATTCTTTATTTTCATTTTGCAATATAGAACATTTTCCAAATATGTCAACAAACATATCAAAAGTAGAACGTAGACATCAGTCTCATATCTTATCAACTGTAGTTATAAAACATCAATAAATGGTTGCGAAAACGAACGATTAACAGATTCATATATATTATCTCAAACTGCGTAACGGTCAGCAGAAATCACAGAATCTGAAATAAAGAGCAACCCCGTAACAATATCGCTTAGTAACACAGTATTTAAACAAAGTGTGAGGTAGTAAACATTTGGAAACAAACAAAAGAGAGGGGGACAAGGGGAAGAAGGGAAAACGGAGAAGAGAGATGGGGGGGGGGGGATAGCATATAGGCAACAAATGTAAAACAGTTAGAGGGCACCGCGGGGGCCCCAACAACCTCCATCATCAGTGTGTATCAGGGTGCATAGTCAGCATAGGTCTTAGTGGTTTTAAAGTCAATCCAAAGAAACCAGGTAGCTATATAGTCTGAGTGTTTGTCTAAGGCAGCAGAATAGACATCTTCCATATGCATGTAAAAATCAATGCGTTGGAACCATTCCCATATTGTCGGTGGGTTGGTGGATCTCCAGTGTACCGGGAGTACAGCTCTTGCCGCGTTATTTAAGTGCTTAAGGAGGGACTTCTTGTAGCGGGACAGGGGTATATCTGAATGTGATAATAGCCAAAAGTCCGGACCCGGTGGAACTGGGCCTCCCAAAATATTTGTTGATAGATCCATAATTGTATTCCAAAATGGGGTAATTGACGGGCAGTCCCACCATATGTGGATCAGTGTACCAGTATCCCTACTACATCGCCAGCACAGAGGGGAAACTGAGGGGTAGAATTTATGTAGAAGAGACGGGCATCTATACCATCTCGTCAGTAATTTGTATTGTGTTTCCACAACGTCTAGGCTAGTGGAGCATTGTGTCATAACCCTGCAGTGTGAGTCCCAGTGGATCTTGATTCCCCGATGTATTAAATCTTTATCCCAGGCATCACAAAAAGAAGGGGCCGTAGGAAAGGAACCCTGTTGAAGAATCTTGTAGGTACCCGACACTACATGTGAGGGGGCCATCTCTTGACTGCACATGGATTCAAAGGGAGTGAGAGCCTTATAAAGGTCTATCACCTCCCGCTGTGAGGTAACAAAATGGTGTACCTGAAGGTAGAACCAATAATCTTTAGCGGGTATATCGCCCATCTCCTGTATTTCAGAGAACGTTTTGAGTTTGCCATGTGCAAGCAAGTGAATTACCCTAGTTATACCCGCCTCCTCCCATCTAGAAGCCATCTTAGTAGACCTTCCCGGGGGAAATATTGGGTTGTCGAAAATAGGCATAAGGGATGTTCGTTTAGATGAGATTCCCGTCTTGTAGCGAAGCGTCCGCCATAAAGCTAAGGTGGGCCCCACAGTGGGATGCGATGAGCGACCAACTCTAGGGGACCAAGGCACTGCCTGTAGGTTAAGATTGGTGGAGGAAGACTCCAGGTCGACCCACTGTTTCCTATGGGTAGTGGGGCGGGACCAGTCCACAACTCTATGTAATAGTGTGGCATGGTAGTATGTAGTAATCATAGGTAATTGTTGTCCGCCTTGAGATTTCAGCCTAGATAAATGGCTATGCTTAAACCTAGGCTTCCGACCGCCCCAAATGAAATGGCTTATCGCCTTGTGTGCTTCAGCTAAGAATTGAGGGGGAAGTTTCAAAGGAACGGTTTGAAAAAGGTATAGCAACCTGGGGAGAACGTTCATCTTCACTATATTTATACGGCCTAGCCATGAGAACCTCTGCGTGAGCCAGTGCCTCATCTCCTGTCTCAGTTTGCGAAGTAGAGGAGTATGATTAATAGTAGCTATAGTGTTAAGTGCCGATGGGATTTCAATTCCTAAATATGTGATATGGGATTTTTGCCATGTGAATTGGAATGATTGCGACAAGAGGGATGCCGTGGCAGGTGGGAGCGTGACATTCATTGCCATGGATTTCGAATAATTAATTTTAAAGTTCGACATGTCTCCGAACCGTGCAAACTCTTTCATAAGGTTGGGTAGTGAAATCAAAGGATTTGTTATGACCGCCAATAAGTCATCTGCAAAGAGGGCCAGACGATGGTCAGTTTTGCCCACCTGCAGGCCCGCAATGTTAGGGTTGCATCTAATCGCACGAGCCAGGGCCTCCATGCATAGAACAAAAATTAGGGGTGATAGCGGGCATCCCTGGCGTGTGCCGTTGGAGATTGATATGGGTTCAGAAAGGACGCCATTCACCCTAACCCGAGCCGACGGGGCTCTATATAATGAGAGAATCCTCTGCAGGAAAACATCTCCCAGACCCAAGCGCCGAAGCATTACCTCCATAAAATCCCAGTCTACCCGATCAAAGGCCTTTTCTGCGTCTGTTGAAAGGAGCATGAGGGGAGTATCAGTTATCTGCGCGTGCGCTATCAGATCAATGACTCTAATTGTATTATCTCTTGCCTCTCTACCCATAACAAAGCCGACCTGGTCAGGGTGTAGTATATCTGGCAGTAATGGCTTAAGGCGATTAGCCATGAGTTTTGCAAATAATTTAACATCTACATTTAATAGCGATATCGGCCTATAACTGGAAGGGAGCGTCGGGTCTTTCGAGTCCTTTGGGATGACAGTAATATGGGCGCTCAAGGACTGGCTCGATAAAGGAGTCGCCGATGATATGGCATTGCAGGCCTGCAGGAGAAGGGGACCGAGTTTATCCTGAAAGGCCTTATAATATGTGACTGGGAAACCATCCGGCCCTGGGCTTTTACCGTTAGGAGACGACTTTAGAGCAGCCTGCAATTCTTCCCCAGTAAAAGGGTCATCTAGGGCCCGAGCAATATCCGATGGAAGAGTCGGGAAGTGACCTCCTCCAAAAACTTCTGTATATTATATTTGTGCTCTTTGCGTGCAGTTAATGGCCGCGTAGAGGTCAGGTTGTATAAGGCTGAGTAATAGTTATGGAAAATCTCCGCTATCTCTGTATCAGAGTTCCGGGATACCCCGTCAGCACCCGTGAGTTTAGGAATGTACGTTAGAGATCTCTGAGCACGTGCCAGCAGTCTACCGGGTTTGTTTCCCCATCTATGATAGTTATGTCGACATTTACGGAACGCCCTGCGGGTTCCGTCGCTGAGTAAAGTAGCAAGAGCTTGCCTCGCTGTTTGGAGTTCAGCAAATATGTCTGACGCCAACGTGGACTTATGAGTCATTTCCAGTTTTTTTATTTTCTCTAGTAAGGCGTTTCAACACTCAACCTTCTGTTTTTTTCAGGCGCGAGCCTAGTTGTATGCACTGGCCTCTAATCACACATTTATGGGCCTCCCATAATGTAACCGGGGATACATCATCAGTCGTATTCAAAGAGATGTAGTCGTCTATTGCTGTCTCAATTTGGGCTCGGCAAACAGGGTCTCGAAGGAGTTGTTCATTGAACCGCCAGCGCCAGTGTTTGGGGGGGGGGATGGCGGAGAGAAAGTGTGAGTGTAATTGGGGCATGGTCTGATATTGTTATTTGGCCGATAGTTGCATCAATCAATAGATCCAGATGGGCATGGCTCACGCAGAGGCAATCTATTCGTGAATATGAGTTATGTGGGGGTGAGTAAAAAGTAAAGTCTCTATCTGAAGGGTGCAGAAGACGCCAAGCGTCAACCAATTGAAAATCATGCAGAACAGCTCTAAATCGTCTGGACTCTCTAAGAGTATTCCGTGGGGAGCCAGAGGAGGAATCCAAGCGGGGTTCAAGGACCCAATTAAGATCACCTCCCACTACCAAGGTACCCATCAGGTTTTTCTCTACTAGTTCTAATGATTCCCTAAGAAACCGAGTTTGTCCTCGGTTAGGAAGGTAGAGATTCACAAAGGTAAATGTCTGATGGGCTATGGTAGCTCTAACCAGAATCCCCCTCCCATCACCTATCAACATTTCGGAGACATCTAGCAGTCTCAGATGCTTGGCAAAAAGAATGGCAACACCCCTAGCCTTCGCTCCAGAATAATCGTTAAAGTAACCATTGGGAAAATGACGAGAGCGAATACCCGGGGAGGCCCCTTGCTTGAAATGTGTTTCCTGTAAGAAAACAACCTCTGCTCCATCAGTATGTAAGGTGTGTAGTAGGCCTGATCTCTTTTCTGGGATATTTAAACCTTTCACATTATATGAAACAATTTTTAAGCTAGCCATATAGAAAAGAAAGCATGGATCAACTGGCTGAACGCTATACCTTGACTACAATACCGACAGATTGCCGCACCATAAATAACCTGGAATTGGTAGTGGCACGGGAGGGGGTGGGTAGGTGGGTAAACACATGAGGAAAGAAAGGGAGACATAGCCATTTTAACATAGAAAAAGAAATGGAGAAACCAAAAAAGAAATATAGACAACAACATATAATAGCAGTCTCTGCATTGATAGCCATGTGTATAAATTGCGCATCCCATGGTCTAAGAAATGTACAGCAGAGAGGGGGGTCCAAAGGGTGATACCGGGTTCAACATTTTTAGACAGTTAAGTAAAAGGGTATTTTAAAGGGATACATCATGATCAGGAAGGAAATGGGCGGAGGGAAACCAATCAACCACCTCCTCCCATCTCGCCACCTAATCCCACTCAGCCCACAAGAAGCCTCCCAGGTTAGGTACGTAATTAGCTTATAACATTAAGACACTAGTAGGCAATCTCTGGGCAGTTGAAGCTCATATAGTCAATAACCAGTAAAAAGATCTATGTGAGCCTTCAGTGAGGTAACCTAAAAAAGGATTTCACAATGTAGGATGATAAACGCGGTCATGAAGTCTCAGATGTTTCATCAGTTCTGCCAGTCCGATTGCGTCGTCTGGAGGCGCCCACTCTTTTCCAAGGTTCCCTGCGAGGAAGTGCCGCAGTGGGAAGCTGCAGGGGGTCCGTCCAATTTGGCAGTGAGATTAACGGTAGACCTAACGCGGTGCAGAATGACGGGACACCTTCATAGTCCTCGAGAACATATCGGTTCCCATCTCGGGTGACTTGGACGCTTAAAGGAAAGCCCCAGCGGAATCTAATATCCTTTTTCCGAAGAGCTTCCGTAAGGGGGTGAAGACGCCTCTGTTGTAGGGTCACCCAGGAAAGGTCCTGGAAAATATGTATGTGGTGGCCTCCAAAATCTATGGTCGAGGCCTGTCTGGATTTTTGTAGAATAGTCTCTTTCACCTGAAAGTAATGAAGTCGGCAGATGACATCTCTAGGTCGCTCCGTGGGCGTTCCTCTCGGTCGTAGTGCCCGATGTGCTCTGTCAAACACTATTTGAGAGCTGGGGTCGGCCCCAAGAAGGCCGTTGAATATTGTGGTCAGCGCAGCAACCAAGCCCTGGGGTTACACATCTTCGGGTAGACCTTTGACCCTCAAGTTATTCCGCCTACCTCTGTTATCTATATCGTCCAGTCTACGCCTCATTTCAGTGGTAGTACGGGAGTATCGAGATACAAGATCGTGGAGGTCGGCGAGTTTAGAGTCCGTCTCATCTCTGTGATCTTCCAGGTCGACCACTCTGTTTGCTACTTGCGTGAGATCAGACTGGATGGTGGAGAGACTCGCTTGTAGGGAGTCGTGAATTCTTTTTTCCATGTTGGACAGATCTTGTTGGATGTCTTGGCGAGTCGGAAGAGAGCGTAGCTGTAGGAGGACCGCCGCCATATCGGCAGAGTCTTTACTGACAGACCCAGTTTGGCGATGTTTTGGAGAGGGTGGGGCCTCGGTATCCTCCATGATGGTTGACGACAAGGAGTCAGTGAGAGGGGCGGAGGTGGTGGGGTCAGGAACTGGGGTGCCAAATAGAGTATGAAAGGCTGCAGCTTGTGTGGTTGCGGACTTGGCTTTTGATGCGTTGCCAGAGCGGCGCCGTCTTGTCATTTGTCTGAGTGAAGAGAACAGAGTCCAGAACAGGGCCTCGAGGAAGAAAACATTAGGACATATCCCAATTAGAAGTATAACCCGCTATCCCCTCTGCGTGGCTTGGTCATATTATAGCATAGTACTGTCAAAGTCAGAAAAATATCACGCTGCACGTTGCCATATATGCACCTCATGCGCGTGCCTGCTGCACGTGCACATTCTCTCCCGTGCGTGCGGATACACGCAGCCGCGTGATGGCGCCTCGGCCATGCGCTCGAGCGCGTGGTATGTGCATTTACGGTAGACTTTGTGTGCGTCTAGCGGGCGACTCAATCGTTTAATAATAGAACCAAATAGCTCGTTTTATAGATAATGATCCCCTTAATGATAACTGTAAGTTTGGTTAATGTGACTTGTTCACGGACTTGGGAATCCCTCTTTACGTGGTACAAGGGGTCTGATTAAGGTTGAACAGCTGTGTCTGGTACCTAACTGAAGAGTATTTTAATAGCAATAATCCGGTGTTGGTTAGGTAAAGATTAAACGCTCCTGCGTGTAGTTATGACCATTAGTAGTTTCTGGACATATTCTATATTTGCAGTTCATTATCCATGCGGCGGGAATCCGGAGATTCCCACCCACCTGAGCTGTTTGTAATAGTCACAGCCCACCTGTTCAAACTAACCTATGACCTTTTGATATGATGCGAGGAGACATTCCTGTGTCCAATGAACAATGAGATTGTAGGTCCCTTTGTAGTATACTGTACCCAGTGTATATAAGGTCAGCCAGCCTGAACAGCTCTCTCCACAAACGGTTTTCATATTGACAAACTCGGGGCTGGTACCAGGCTGCGCTGCGATCGTTCCCAGTGTGTGTGTAAGTAATTCTCTGTGATTATCTCGCTCTTTGTTTGTATTGGCCACATTCTCTCTCTCTCTGTTTAGTTTAAGATTGTAACGTTATTGTATATTTCTGTCTAGATATTCTGTTAGAATTATATGTTAGTATGTAGTGTATGACTTGTAACTGTTTTACCCCTTTTCGATATAACTAAAAGCTTGTTAGTAAAGGTGTTGGATCCTTAGCACGGTATTGTGTGTTCATTACATTGCAGAGAGTAATAGGAGCGTCTCGATCGCTCAAACAGCTTTAGTGTTAACAAGGTTAAGCAGCGTTATATCGCTACAGTGTTTCAGTACAAGGTTTACAGTATAAGAATATCCTTTTTGTGTGTTACATTCAAGGTTTACGGATTGTCATCTTGTGAGCGATTGCGCCGCTCGTGATCTCCTCGTGGTCTCGAGCGTCCGCTACGCTGATAGCGTAGCATTACGGTTGTCGCTCGCCTAT
Organism: Pseudophryne corroboree; assembly: GCF_028390025.1. Lineage (NCBI taxonomy): Eukaryota > Metazoa > Chordata > Amphibia > Anura > Myobatrachidae > Pseudophryne > Pseudophryne corroboree. Next base: position 994,519,148 of record NC_086445.1, read on the forward strand.
AGCGTGCTCGACACCACGCATTAAGCTGTGAGCGAGCGTGCCGCATGTGCGTCTCGATCACGGCCTAGCGTATGCTACGCTAAATACGTACCCTTACGGTACCCCATACGCCAATTGCGTACTGTGTCTCTTACCCATTATTGTGAAGGTATTAGGTAATCATAATCAGCATTATCAATTGGCGGCTCGTCCGTCCTCCACATATCCGCACTAGCGAAAACAAACGTTATCCGTCAGCAAGGGCGGGAAGGCAGTATCCCTTCGTATCGGGATACAGTAGTGCTGACTAGATAAGCGTCTGTTTCGCTAGATTGAAGGAGTGCTGGTGGGATCCGGAACCGGAGGTAAGAATACGCTATTGTTTTTTTTTTTTAAACTGTTTATTTCTGTTTTGCGTACACACGCACGCACACAACTGTATCTCTTTTCATTTGTGTATTTTTCACATATCACCTCCCTGTTTGCCATTTCACAATTGATAACGTGCTGAGAAAGATTTGTTGCTATTGGTAGTTAAAAGTTAAAATTAATACTTAAAGGAGTAATTATAAAAACACGCACACAGCCTGGCCTAGTTAAAGGTTGATACAGTGGAATCTGTGTGGTGTTCGGTAAATGATTATAGCTAAATATCATTTGCATTGATAGACACGTGTTATTTGTGTTACTGCGGACGTGTCTGGCCTGCGTACACGTGTCTCTAACAAAGGGGCAGAACGAGTGTACGCGACGCAAGGGTCGACGCACGGAGCGTATATTACGCAACGGAGCGTCTGGGTACGCCCACATAATACAAATCACACGATAGTATTATTTTAAATAGGCGAAAAGGAGGCAACGCGATAATAGCGCAAGTCAATTTCAGTGTCCAAAATTTTAAGCTAATAGATCCTTCTCTAATTTGCAACCCATCTGGACTAGACTGTGTTACTGAATGAAAGGGATTTCTGCGCAGAAACGAAAGTAAAGTGTACATGAGGTGAAAGAGTGTGTATACATATATATATATGTTTCTAATTTTTAGGGTTGAACCAAAGGAAATCGAGTTCTCGTGAAGGTACATACGTGTAAGTGACTGCATGGTGGCTTGGGAGGCATCCCTTGTTAAACATTAAAAAAGAGCATTAGAGTATAGCAGACCAGGAGGTCTACTGTAGCACAGACCAGGAGGTCCAGACAGACCAGGAGGTCCAGGTACAGCAGACGAAGAAGTCCGCTATAGATAAAGAATAGCACAACACCAGTAAGGGTTGGTGCGGAACCCATATAGGCCATTAAACTCAGGCTGAAGGAATTCGCAGCCACAATTTTCGATTCCACTGGTCGCTCCGCACATAAGATTAGTTGCTTATGTGCAGAACGATTGTACCGCACGTAATTGTGTGCATTAGTTAGTAACTTGACCCAGTACCATTTGCGTACGCTAGAGGGGTCATAAACGCTATTTGTACATTCTAACGTGATTTGTGTAATATTTTTTTTATTTTAAGGGAAGTTCGCTAGTCACTTGGGAACTATCCAACAACCAATAGTTACTGGAAAGGGTTAATTGCTCTTCGGATCACACCCACATGTTCCAGTAAATAGAGGTTCAGGTCGCAGGGGCCCTAGGTTGAGTACGCCAGCGCTAAGGCAGTGTGTGGGCGTATTGGTCGACGTGGGCGAGTGAGTGGAGTACTCTGTAAACTTCGCCGCCGGCCTACCCCGGACATCTTGGTTTTGTAAGGGTTTGCTGAAGACCCTGATTTGAAGGTCAGAGGTAGTGAAAGCAACACCTGCAAGGATGGGGGCCAGTTGTTCAGGTAGGGGGCGATCAACCTCGGTTCGGGTTGACTTAATAAACCGACCAATCGGGTCGGCAAGGTATGTAATGTGTGAGAAATACGGATCACACACAGAGGTTTTGTGTGATGAATGGGAAAGAATGACTGTGCACGATGGGGATAAGTTCCCACGGGTAGGCAGTTTTAGCCCAGATGTGTTGCAAAATCTAAGGAGAAGGATATGTCTCATTAAATCTGCAAAGAGACGAATCAAACATTATGACTATTTACAGTTATGGCAGCAGGAGGGTGAAATACAGAGAGGATTGGCTCAGGCGGCTGGATCTAACCCTATCAAGAAACTGATAGCCACGGCGCCACCGCCACCATACATAACAGGAGAGCAGGTGGTCACAGAGAATGGCACACTGGTGAATGATAAACATGCACTTAGTAACTGTATAAATGTTAAGAATAATGTGACTAAGATTATCGATGCAAATACTAACCCGTGCAAGCTGTACCCTGTTTTAAACTTTCCCCAGGAGTGTGATCAAGAGGATGAGCCAACAACAATATCGGCACTCTCTCTAGCAGCCACCATAGCAGAAACAACCGTGGGCACGGCCCAACCCGTAAGATTAGCGTCAAAGCCCCCTAGCGGAGGGACAGGTGAGGTCGTATCATCCGGTAAGTACGGCACCATACACTATGCTGAAACCATTTCACCACATATTGTAGAATCTACTCAGAAGGATGTTATTGGACTTAATCCCGTTAGGGTAATAGCAGTGCCAAATGGGAAAACTGACACTTCAGGAATCACTCCTGTCAGAAACATCGCCATGCACTGCCCCTTTTCCCGAATGGAATTAAGAACAATGGTGTCTGAATTCCCTGATCCTAGGAAAGATCTAGCTGCTAGTCAGAAATACATTAGAGATCTAGGAAATACTGTAGAGCCCAATAACAAAGACTGGCAGATATTGCTGAGGGCATGTTTGCCCTCCAATGTCGACTCAGCAAGATTTTTAGCGGACTGTAAATTAGATGAAGATGTGTACAACCAAGATAATGTAAAGAGAATAAATTTACAGTTAAAAGAGTATTTTCCAGCTGTTGCCAAATGGAATAAAATTTTTACCATCAAACAAAAAGAGGGAGAAACAGCTGCTGACTATTTTCATCGGGCACTACAGGAAATGGCTAAATATACAGGCATAGAAGACATTTCGACAAATGTAAATCATAGAGCAGTAGCAGTATCTGTGTTAATGGAAGGTTTAAAAGAAGTATTAAAGACAAGGGTACAGACCACCCAACCATGTTGGCGAGGTCTGTCGGTGGCTACTTTGAGAGAGGCCGCTGTTGATCATGAACGGAATATCACCAGACACAGGGAGTCACAAAGTGATAAGTTAATGGCCGTAAGTATACAGGCCCTGACCACAAGGCCATCTTTGTATAAATCTCCGACCCCTGTGGGTAAGTCAAATGTGGTAACTTGTTATTATTGCCATAAAGAGGGACATTTTGCACGAGACTGTAAATCAAAGAATGCACAAAGATCATACCAACCCCCTAGACAACGACATGACACACGAAATTGGGAGCAAGGACCGCAGAGACGGAGTTATGAGCCACACGCAGGGGAAACAAAAAGGTATCCCCCAAAAAGAGACTGGCAAGTCACTGATAGATCCCATTTACCCCCTTCACAGGTAATAGCTGCCAGCGCAATACAGGGAGGCCACCACGCACCATAGGGGCGAGGCCACACCTGTAATCTACAGCCAGTGAAATTAATTGCGAACCTTGGAAGTGAACCCGAGGTCACAATTGATGTAGCTGGTAAATCTCTAAATTTCCTTGTAGATACGGGGGCGGCCAAGTCAGTGATAAATTTGACCGTGGGCATGAGAACCACTGGTAAAACAATTCCAGCCATGGGAGTAACAGGAGTAGTACAGCACTACCCTTTAAGCAAACCCGCAGAGATTACGATAGGGCCTTTGCATACCAAGCATTCTTTCCTGCTGGCTGCATCGGCTCCGACTAATCTCTTAGGGAGAGATTTACTGTGCAAAATGGGATGCGTCATATACTGTACTCCTGAAGGTGTGTTCTTGGACATACCCGAAAACCACGCTCAGGAAGCGCAAGATATGCTAGACTCCCCAACAAGATTAATGTCACACACTGTTATTGTAAATAGGTGTCCGTCCAAGGTAGAAGAAATGATTTCCCAGATACCGGAGTTACTTTGGACCAAAGATGGACAAGACACTGGATTGATGGCAAATGTAGCCCCAGTAGTTGTGCAAGTAAAAGATGGTAGGATAGCTCCAAAAATCCCACAATATCCTCTGAAGTCAGAGGTGGAGTTAGGAGTTTACCCTGTAATAGAGCGCTTGCTACAACAGGGCATTCTGGTAAGGACATCCAGCGCTGCAAATAGTCCCATCTTCCCTGTTAAAAAGAGTGGGGGGAGGGGTTACCGATTAGTGCAGGATCTAAGAGGGATCAACAAAATAGTTGAGAGTCAATTCCCCGTAGTGCCAAATCCAGCTGTCATCCTAATGCAAATCCCTCCCACTGCCAAATTTTTCACTGTGATTGACCTCTGCTCCGCTTTCTTCTCGGTACCTCTACACCCTGACAGCCAATACTTATTTGCATTTACTTACAGAGGAGTTCAATATACATGGACTCGCTTACCCCAAGGTTTCATAGACAGTCCAAGTATTTTCTCACAAGCCCTGCATGATTGTTTACAGTCTTTCCAACCAGTGAGTGGATCAGTATTGATACAGTACGTGGACGATTTACTACTGTGTTCAGATTCATTGGAAGCGTCCCTGAGAGATACGAAACAGCTCCTGTCTCATCTTTCAGACACAGGACACAAGGTTTCCAAAGACAAGTTACAATTATGCCAGACTCGTGTGAGGTATTTGGGACACTGTCTAACACAAGGACTGAGACACCTTACCGCTGATAGAATTCAAGCAATTCGTGACATGACCCTTCCACAAACCCAGCAACAGATTAGAACGTTTTTAGGAATGTGTGGGTATTGCCGTAACTGGATCCCAGGTTTTTCCATACTAGCCCTACCTTTGCAGGAGATGGTCTCATCAAGCAAACCTGATCGGATCTCGCACACAGACGAATCCGAGATGGCATTTGAAAGACTAAAACAGTGCCTAACACAGGCACCGGCATTAGGTATGCCTGACTATGGGAAACCCTTTGAGCTGTACGGAACAGAGAGTGCTGGTTGCGCAGCAGGTGTCCTAACCCAGAAGCATGGTGATGCCAGCAGGCCGGTAGCTTACTACATCGCTCAGCTAGATACGGTAGCGCGATCCCTCCCCACATGCTTGCGAAGCGTTGCAGCAATAGCATTGCTAGTTACAAAAAGCGAAGATGTAGTGCTAGGACACAACCTCACAATCCATACACCACATGCAGTGTCAGCCTTACTAAATTCTGCCCAAACCAGACACGTCTCATCAGCGCGGTTTACAAGATGGGAATTGGCACTAATGGCCCCCGTAAACATTACCATAAGGAGATGCAGCGCATTAAATCCTGCAACGTATCTCCCAGGTGTGCCTGGACAGGCACAAAGGGTGGAGGATGAGAATAATGGTGAAGGAGGATTTAATACAGAGGATGACACACATGATTGTATGGAATATTTGACCCAAAATTTCACGGCAAGGCCTGACATCAGTGACAACCCACTGGAAGATGTAGATTTTACTTTCTACACTGACGGTAGTTGTCACAGACAGACGGACTCGGGAGACTTGTGTACTGGATACGCAGTCGTAGATGACCAAGGTACCATAGAAGCAGAACCGCTAGGCCCACCTCACTCAGCACAAGTTGCTGAACTGGTTGCCCTGACCAGAGCATGTGAATTGGCTAAGGGCAAGTCAGCCAATATCTACACATATTCTAGGTACGCATTCGGAGTAGTCCATGATTTCGGAGCCCTATGGTGCCTCAGAAATTTCATGACGGCAGCTGGCACACCCGTAGCGCATGCAGCCCACATCAAAAGACTTCTAACAGCGATACAGGAACCCGACAGAGTGGCTGTTATCAAGTGTAAAGCTCACACATATAGCCAAGACCCGGTATCACTTGGTAACAGCCGAGCAGACGAAGCTGCTAAATCAGCAGCTAGTAACCCCATACAAACAGATAGTACACGACTGATGGTATTTAATACTGTAAACACACAGAAATTGTGTGAAATGCAAAATTTGTGTTCTCCACAGGAAAAGGCAGTTTGGAAGTCAAAAGGATATGACCAGGAGTCCTCAGGACTCTGGACAGATGGACATGGTAAACCAGTGGCACCCAGAGCATACCTTCCAAGTCTAGCGGAAGCAGCACATGGGCTGACTCATCTAGGCAAAGAAGGGATGTGTAAGCTAGTAAGAGCTTATTGGTGCGCCCCAGGATTTTCTTCCCATGCGGGTAAGAGAGCGATGACATGCCTCATCTGCTTGAGGAAGAACATCGGAAAGGCAATACCAACAAAGCCATCTCATATCCCTCCAACAGATGGCCCTTTCCAGGTGATACAAATTGATTTCATACAATTGCCACCTTGTAGAAATTTAAAATATGTTCTGGTCTGTATTGATGTGTTCTCAAATTGGGTTGAAGCATTTCCTGCGGCCACAAATACCGCTGTATTTACTGCAAAGAAAATTGTGCAGGAATTTGTGTGTAGATACGGTATCCCTAGAATAATTGAGAGTGATAGGGGTACCCATTTCACCGGTGAAGTCTTTCAAACAATGTGTAAATTGATGGGAATTAATAGTAAGCTGCACACTCCGTACCGCCCCCAGGCGAGCGCGAAGGTGGAAAGAGTTAACAGCACTATTAAAAATAAATTGAGCAAGGTAATGACTGAAACAGGACTGTTATGGCCTGAAGCTTTGCCAATCGTATTATACAGCATCAGAACCACTCCCAGGTCCCCTCTTAATCTGTCTCCTTTTGAAATTCTGTTTGGTCGACAACCCCATGTTATGATTAACCCCCAGGATGATTTGAAATGTAACAATGAAGTAACCGTAAAGTACTTGGTTAAGATGAGTAAGCAATTGAGGAATCAGAATGATAATCTAAAGTTGGTGATTCCTGATTTGCCAGACAGTAATTGTCATGACATTGAACCTGGGGATTATGTAATGATACGGAATTTTCTACGCTCAGGTTGCCTTATTGACAGATGGGAAGGACCATATCAAGTCTTATTGACCAGCACAACTGCTTTGAAGGTGTCACGATCCGGGTATCTGGACGCCATTACTTACCCTTCAGATGCCTCCTAAGGCGGGCTCAGCGTTCCAGGACCAGATTCCGCTGTTCCTGAGTTTCCACATGCAGAGTGTCAGAGTGGTGTTTTCATCAGCCGCGGCCTCCGCTGTGCCCGCGTGGTTGAATGTGCATCTATCAGCCTGGCGTCTCCGGTGGCCGGCGCCGCCATTGCTGTTTCCCAGACCACATGGATTACAAACCAAACTTCCCTCCAAGTGTCTGCATGGGCGCAGCCATCTTGGATTCTGTCATCTGATCATTTCCACCAATCTGCTGTTTGTATTGTTGATTTGCATAATTGCCTAGCCAACCCCTTCCTTGCTGCAGGTATAAGTAAGCTGTGCCTGAGCAAGGAAGACGTCAGTGCTTTGGTTGTCAAACCTAGTTCCTGTTTGTCTCTCTTCTATGATTGTCTTCCAGGTTCCAGCTCCTGTCTCAAGACTTCCACCATAGAGACCCGCACCAGCATTCCACCTGCGGTGTAGCCTGACTCTCCAATCCATTGTGGATTCATCTGTTTCCAGCTACAACACTACCTGCTTCCAGCCTCAGCTTCCAGCAGAATACAGCTTCCCTTAAAGGGCCGGTGTCCTTTCTACACTTTACCACTCTCCACCGGAATTATTATTTCTCCGCTCTCAAGTTCTACATTTCAGTTCACATTTCATCGCTCCCAAAGTTCATTTATTATTTAACTGGTTCCAGCCAGTATCCACTCCGTGCTAACAACAGTCTGGTTCCAGCCAGTATCCACAGCAGCTGTTTTACCTTCAGCAACCCAGCTCTTCCTGGAACACCAGCTGGTACAATCCTGGGTTATCTCCATTGCTACAGCCGGGCCTGGTAAGGACTTTCCATCTAGAAGATCATAAGAACTATCTCACACTACCAGTGCCCTGTGGCTCCTGCCATGCTGTAGTACTCAGGAACTGTATTTATTCTTTGCTGACTTTTACGTTTTCCTTTATTGCTGCTGTGATGCGGAGTTGTCATAATAAACATCATTGACTTTTATCTAAGTTGTCGTGGTCACGCCTTCGGGCAGTTATTATTCATGTTACTTACATGTCCAGGGGTCTGATACAACCTCCCAGGTTCCGGTACATCTCAGCCCCTACAACTGAGGCTGCCTCCCGTCAGCTCAGGCCCTCAGTTGTGACAGTAAGCACTGACCTAATGAATCCAGCCGGAGACCAGGATCAAGCGGCCAGGCCGATGCAAGAACTGGCAGCCCGACTAGAACATCAGGAGGCTGCACAGGGCCACATCATCCGCTGTCTCCAGGATCTCTCTACTCGGCTGGATGGGATTCAGACCACTCTCCGTGGATCAGGCGCGTCTGGTGCGTCAACCACAGTGACTCCAGCTATAACCCCACCCACCTTACCCATTCCTGCTCCACGTCTTCATCTTCCAACGCCAGCAAAATTTGACGGATCTCCAAGATTCTGCAGGGGATTTCTCAACCAGTGTGAGATTCAGTTTGAGCTACAACCTGGCAATTTCCCCAGTGACCGTACAAAAATTGCCTACATTATTTCTCTTCTCAGTGGCTCAGCCCTCGATTGGGCATCACCGTTATGGGAGAGGTCCGACACCCTGCTATCTTCTTACACTGCATTCGTGTCAACATTCAGGCGCATCTTCGACGAGCCAGGCCGGGTAACTTCAGCTTCGTCTGAGATTCTCCGTTTACGCCAGGGATCACGTACTGTAGGACAATATCTTATACAGTTCCAGATCCTGGCATCCGAACTGGCATGGAACGACGAGGCCCTGTATGCTGCATTCTGGCATGGTTTATCCGAGCGTATTAAAGATGAGTTAGCTACCAGAGACTTACCCTCCAAGTTAGATGAGTTAATCTCACTTTGTACGAAAGTTGACTTACGTTTCAGAGAGAGAGCAACTGAGCGTGGAAGATCATCTGCTCCAAAATCTTCTGCTCCTCCTCCTCGCCAACTGTCACCAACTAAAGATGAACCCATGCAAATTGGCCGTTCCCGTTTAACTCCTGCTGAGCGCCGAAGACGTCTCTCCGAGTTTCTCTGTTTGTACTGTGCAGCTCCGTCTCACACCATTAATGCCTGTCCCAAACGTCCGGGAAACTCCAAATCCTAGCTCGCCAAGGAGAGGGCCGGCTAGGAGTAATGATCTCCTCTCCATCTCCTCAAGATTGTAACCTCCCAGTCTCGCTTCAAGTTGCTCAACGTTATCAGAACGTCATTGCCCTCCTGGATTCCGGAGCAGCTGGGAACTTTATTACCGAAGCCTATGTTAAACGGTGGTCCCTACCCACCGAGAGACTTCCTTCGTCCTTTTCCTTAACTGCTGTGGATGGCAGTAAAATTTTTGATACAGTTATTTCTCTAAGGACTCTACCAGTTCGTCTGAGAGTGGGAGTTCTTCATTCCGAACTTATTTCACTTTTAGTGATTCCAAGAGCCACACATCCTGTGGTCCTGGGCCTTCCATGGCTCCGTCTTCACAATCCTACAATTGATTGGACGACTACGCAAATCCTGGCATGGGGTTCCTCCTGTACTAAGACATGTTTGTTTAAAGTGTTGCCTGTCTGTTCCTCCTCCCCCAGGTCGTCTGATGTTCCACCTCCTCCATATCAAGATTTCACGGATGTGTTCAGTAAAGCTTCTGCTGATATCCTTCCCCCTCATAGAGAATGGGACTGCCCGATTGATCTCGTTCCAGGGAAGGTTCCACCTCGAGGCCGAACTTATCCGTTGTCTCTCCCCGAGACGCATTCTATGGAGGAATACATAAAAGAGAACCTAGCAAAGGGGTTCATTCGACCTTCTTCTTCTCCAGCCGGCGCAGGCTTCTTTTTTGTAAAGAAGAAAGATGGTGGTCTGCGGCCGTGCATCGACTACAGAGGTTCGAACGACATTACCATCAAGAACCGCTATCCTTTACCCCTGATTACTGAGCTCTTTGACAGAGTTAGCGGAGCTACCATCTTTACAAAGCTGGACCTGAGAGGTGCATACAATCTCATCCGGATCCGTGAGGGTGACGAGTGGAAAACCGCATTTAACACCCGTGACGGACATTATGAGTACCTCGTCATGCCCTTCGGATTGAGCAATGCTCCAGCTGTCTTCCAGCATTTCGTCAATGAGATCTTCAGAGACATTCTATACCGTCATGTCGTGGTCTATCTAGATGATATCCTCATTTTTGCCAACAATTTAGAGGAACATCGTTTCTGGGTAAAGGAGGTTCTGTCCCGTCTCCGTGTCAATCATCTCTACTGCAAATTAGAGAAATGCGTCTTTGAAGTCAAGTCCATTCCGTTTCTAGGGTACATTGTGTCCGGTTCCGGACTAGAGATGGATCCTGAGAAACTACAAGCAATCCAGAATTGGCCAGTACCCTTAACCCTCAAAGGGGTCCAGAGGTTCTTAGGGTTCGCCAATTATTACCGAAAGTTTATACGAGACTTTTCCACCATTGTGGCGCCTATTACTGCTTTCACCAAGAAGGGTGCTAACCCGTCCAAGTGGTCTGAAGAAGCCATGCAAGCTTTTCATCTTTTAAAACAGAGGTTCATCTCTGCACCTGTCCTGAAACAGCCTGACGTCGACTCTCCTTTCATCTTAGAGGTGGATGCCTCCTCCGTTGGAGTAGGAGCGGTGTTATCTCAGAGGGCTAAAGATGGTCATTTACATCCTTGCAGTTTCTTCTCACGGAAGTTCTCCCCAGCGGAGCGCAACTATGCCATTGGCGACCAGGAGTTGCTAGCCATCAAGCTCGCTCTAGAGGAGTGGAGATATCTGTTGGAGGGAGCTTCTCATTCAATCACCATCCTTACAGACCACAAGAACCTTCTATATCTAAAAGGCGCACAATGTCTCAACCCTCGTCAGGCCAGATGGGCACTTTTCTTTTCCAGGTTCGACTTTAAACTCCAGTTCTGTCCGGGCTCTCAGAATCGCAAGGCCGATGCCCTTTCCCGCTCATGGGAGCAAGAAAATGAGTCAGAGTCTTCAGACAAGCATCCTATTATAAATCCGTTGGCATTCTCCACGGTAGGGATGGACTCTACGCCCCCATCAGGGAAAAGTTTTGTGAAGCCGACACTAAGGAAGAAGCTCATGCATTGGGCCCATGCTTCCCGTTTTGCCGGACATACAGGTATCCAAAAAACCCTGGAGTTTATCTCTAGGTCCTATTGGTGGCCAACTCTGAAAAAGGACGTTTTGGAATTTATTGCATCTTGCCCAAAGTGTGCTCAACATAAAGTATCCCGCCAGTCGCCTGCGGGGCAACTGGTTCCACTATCTGTTCCCCGTCGACCATGGACCCATTTGTCGATGGATTTTATTACAGATTTGCCCATGTGCAACAAGTTCAATACCATCTGGGTGGTAGTTGACCGGTTCACCAAGATGGCACACTTCATTCCTCTCACCGGTCTTCCGTCAGCTTCCAAGTTGGCTCAAGTATTCATACAAGAGATCTTCCGACTCCACGGTCTTCCAGAAGAAATTATCTCAGATCGAGGAGTTCAATTCACAGCCAAATTCTGGCGAAGTTTATGTCAAGTCCTCCAAGTCAAGTTAAAGTTTTCCACGGCTTACCATCCTCAGACCAATGGTCAAACTGAGAGGGTGAATCAGGACTTGGAGGCCTTCCTCCGCATCTATGTGTCCTCCTCTCAAGATGACTGGGTTCAATTACTTCCCTGGGCCGAGTTCTGTCATAACAACCAGTATCATTCTTCATCTTCTTCAACACCATTCTTCACCAACTTTGGATTCCACCCTAAAGTCCCTGAGTTCCAACCGCTTCCAGCAACTTCTGTTCCCGCAGTGGATATCACCTTGCATCAGTTTGCCAATATCTGGAAGAGCGTACGATCAGCTCTGCTCAAGGCATCGTTCAGGTACAAGAAGTTTGCGGATAAGAAGCGTCGAGCAGTTCCTGCTCTCAAGGTGGGTGATCGGGTATGGTTATCCACGAAGAATTTGAGGTTAAGAGTTCCCAGTATGAAGTTTGCACCTCGCTACATCGGTCCTTTTAAAATTGATCAAGTCATCAATCCTGTTGCTTACAGACTCCAGTTACCTCCCTTCTTAAAAATACCCAGGACATTCCATGTTTCCCTGTTGAAACCGCTAATCTTGAATCGGTTTCATTCCTCACTTCCACCAACTCCGAAAGTCCAAACTCAACGAGGCGTTGAGTATGAAGTGGCCAAGATCCTGGACTCACGTCACCGTTACGGTCAACTTCAGTATCTCATTGACTGGAAGGGCTATGGTCCTGAAGAACGCTCTTGGACCAATGCCTCTGACGTCCATGCTCCTGCCTTGGTCCGAAATTTCCACGCAAAGTTTCCTTTAAAGCCTAAGAAGTGTCCTGGGGCCACTCCTAAAGGGGGGGGTGCTGTCACGATCCGGGTATCTGGACGCCATTACTTACCCTTCAGATGCCTCCTAAGGCGGGCTCAGCGTTCCAGGACCAGATTCCGCTGTTCCTGAGTTTCCACATGCAGAGTGTCAGAGTGGTGTTTTCATCAGCCGCGGCCTCCGCTGTGCCCGCGTGGTTGAATGTGCATCTATCAGCCTGGCGTCTCCGGTGGCCGGCGCCGCCATTGCTGTTTCCCAGACCACATGGATTACAAACCAAACTTCCCTCCAAGTGTCTGCATGGGCGCAGCCATCTTGGATTCTGTCATCTGATCATTTCCACCAATCTGCTGTTTGTATTGTTGATTTGCATAATTGCCTAGCCAACCCCTTCCTTGCTGCAGGTATAAGTAAGCTGTGCCTGAGCAAGGAAGACGTCAGTGCTTTGGTTGTCAAACCTAGTTCCTGTTTGTCTCTCTTCTATGATTGTCTTCCAGGTTCCAGCTCCTGTCTCAAGACTTCCACCATAGAGACCCGCACCAGCATTCCACCTGCGGTGTAGCCTGACTCTCCAATCCATTGTGGATTCATCTGTTTCCAGCTACAACACTACCTGCTTCCAGCCTCAGCTTCCAGCAGAATACAGCTTCCCTTAAAGGGCCGGTGTCCTTTCTACACTTTACCACTCTCCACCGGAATTATTATTTCTCCGCTCTCAAGTTCTACATTTCAGTTCACATTTCATCGCTCCCAAAGTTCATTTATTATTTAACTGGTTCCAGCCAGTATCCACTCCGTGCTAACAACAGTCTGGTTCCAGCCAGTATCCACAGCAGCTGTTTTACCTTCAGCAACCCAGCTCTTCCTGGAACACCAGCTGGTACAATCCTGGGTTATCTCCATTGCTACAGCCGGGCCTGGTAAGGACTTTCCATCTAGAAGATCATAAGAACTATCTCACACTACCAGTGCCCTGTGGCTCCTGCCATGCTGTAGTACTCAGGAACTGTATTTATTCTTTGCTGACTTTTACGTTTTCCTTTATTGCTGCTGTGATGCGGAGTTGTCATAATAAACATCATTGACTTTTATCTAAGTTGTCGTGGTCACGCCTTCGGGCAGTTATTATTCATGTTACTTACATGTCCAGGGGTCTGATACAACCTCCCAGGTTCCGGTACATCTCAGCCCCTACAACTGAGGCTGCCTCCCGTCAGCTCAGGCCCTCAGTTGTGACAGAAGGTTGCCGAGAGAGAGACTTGGGTCCATTCGTCTCATTGTAAAAAGGTCACTGACCCAGAGAGGTCCCGTGATAAAGAACAGACGGTAGAGGTTGTATCACTAGAGTGTCTGTTCAGGGAGGATTGAGACGACACCTGAGCGCTGAGAATAACAAGACCGGAAGCTTGTCGAACCAGATTTCTTTTTCCCATTTGTTATTTTCTCCAGTTCCCACCTCCCTCCTATTTCCTTTCCCCCTTCTTATTTTTCTCCTTTTACTCCTCAAAGATGGACTTGCCCCAAGAGACTGTGATCCGGATTTTCCTGTTGACCATGATGTTGACCAGAGCAGTCTGTTTCGGTGAGAGTACCATGGAGGTCGAGTAAGGATCAGGAATGGGTTCTGATGACCAGGATGCAGGCGTAGATTTCCAAGAACAACATAATCTCCGAGTAAAGGCGAGTATCAGAAAACGATCTGGTAGCATTGACAATAGAAGGAATTGTGAAGGATTGTTAGCTGAAGAGAACTGCATCTGTAGGCATTGTGACAATATAGTTGAGGATGGGTGCATAAAGAAATGTCAGTCCAGTTTTAATGTCCACATGGACCGGCATCCATTGAGTGACTATCACTCCTTAGTGGGTAAAGTGTTAAATCAGACAGACTGTTGGGTATGCTCTCAAGTACCTCAAGGCCATAGCAAATCAGGACTAGTACCATTCCCTTTAACGGTAGGAGAGGTACTTGAGCTAAGTGGTGGGAGGCCGGTGGACAAGAGGTTTAATATCTCTAGTCCTCCTAGTTTGAAGCTCCACCAATATCATGTAGATAGGTCCTTAGTGTGCTTTAACATTTCCAATCCCCGAAAGCCGGGAAATTGGGAAGTGTCATGGAGTAATCAAACCATGACATTCTCACATAGAGCCGACAGATTGCCCATAGACACAGAACTTATACGCCAGATAGCCGACCATAGGAAATTCTTTCGGTATAGGTACACCTTAGGAAGTAGGATCATGCGAGTTGGAGAAGTATCACCAGGATACTGTGCACAGATCGTACAAACTGATACGTGTACTAAACAGATGGAAGAATTAGGGCTAGGAGAGTTCACATGGAAAATTTGTAATATGGTTATGTCACACTCCGTCCCATATGTTCTCCCCGATGATGCATATTTCATATGCGGGAGGAAGGCGTATAAGTGGCTTGCCCCAAACTCAGAAGGGTTATGTTATATTGGAAAAGTACTGCCTGAGGTAATGACTGTATCCCACCCTAAAATTAAAGATATTCACCGTGGTGCCCAAGCTCCTTATACTCACACTCATTACGAGCACATCGTTAAACGGCACCTGATAGAAAGAACAGAGCATTCAGCCTCTGACCTGATCCATGAATCCACCGGGATTCAATTCCTACTCGCGTTAGATATCACTCGTACCGCTAGAGGAGTGATAAATTATAAATATATATCTGCGCTTGCAAATTTATTAGACAATATCACCGAAATGTATGACGACACCTTCAGGTACACTGGGAAAGAGTTACAAGCCTACAAAACAGAACTGGTTCAGCATAGGATGATTCTCAATTACCTCACAGCTGTGACAGGCGGGTATTGTGTAACCCTGGCAACTCAATATGGAATCAAGTGCTGCACGTACATCACAAACAGCACGGAGGACCCAGCCGAGGTCATAGACCAAAAGATGGATGACATTTTACAATTAAAATGGGAGTTCCGAAGGAAACACAATCTCACCCTGGCTGCTGTGGGTAATGAGCTGACCAGTTGGGTGTCATGGTTGAACCCACGAAATTGGTTCTCTGGTTTAGGAGAATGGGCCCAAAATATTATCATGGATGTAGGGAAATTTCTTTTGTGTATTCTGGGTGTCATCATATTGGTCGGTCTGATATTAAGATGCGTTCGGGTTTTAACGAAGTGTAAACGTAGTGCCCGAGTGATGAGTTTAAGAAGCGAGGACACTGTATTAACAACGATTAATTTGATGTATGACCCAACGATAGAGACAATGTTGTGATGAAAATGTGATTCCACGGTCCGTTTCTTTCACCCGTTTCTCCTTTGTTTTCCTCCAAGGTACAAAGACATCCGCTTGGAAGAAGAATTTGACAACCTTTTACACAGACCATTGATGGACAATACCATAGACCCCCAATATCCCTAGCGATTTTAAAATTTTACGATAGCCCAACACTTTTGTAAGTCTATGGACATTGAGAAAGCTTTTTGCTCAAGCAATTATAGCAAAAGCATCGGGAGACTACAGTCAACATGTACATCGAGACAAGACATCAGACAAGACCTCAATCGGCAAATGTACATTAAACTCACATAGGTTACGACTGCATTTACCATAATTGCTTCTTATCTTCATCTCTACAACCTTCAGGTAATGACACACATAGTCGATAGGGAATATAGGCACAGATATCAGCACTCACATATCCCCCCATTCATGTATCATCAACTAAAATGTGCTCCCCCATTTTGTTGCAACCAAAAGCCGAAAAGAGCTCGGTAAAGTTTGACAGCCCATCCACAGACCCGTACCACGGGATAAGAAGGAATTCAAATGTATACTTCGCAATACCTCGAAGCTTGATTTAAAACACGTACGGCACGATGATACATGACCCCTCAAACATGGACTCATACATACATGCTTCTACTATCTCACTAGGTCATACCTTTTTCCCACCTTCTTCTCTTCTCCCTTACCCAATCATAGAAATGTATTTTTACATGACATATATTTTTCTCTTTTTGAACTGTTTTCAGGAAGTGGCAGTTATTGTTGACTGCCAAAGGGTGGACTGTCAAAGTCAGAAAAATATCACGCTGCACGTTGCCATATATGCACCTCATGCGCGTGCCTGCTGCACGTGCACATTCTCTCCCGTGCGTGCGGATACACGCAGCCGCGTGATGGCGCCTCGGCCATGCGCTCGAGCGCGTGGTATGTGCATTTACGGTAGACTTTGTGTGCGTCTAGCGGGCGACTCAATCGTTTAATAATAGAACCAAATAGCTCGTTTTATAGATAATGTTCCCCTTAATGATAACTGTAAGTTTGGTTAATGTGACTTGTTCACGGACTTGGGAATCCCTCTTTACGTGGTACAAGGGGTCTGATTAAGGTTGAACAGCTGTGTCTGGTACCTAACTGAAGAGTATTTTAATAGCAATAATCCGGTGTTGGTTAGGTAAAGATTAAACGCTCCTGCGTGTAGTTATGACCATTAGTAGTTTCTGGACATATTCTATATTTGCAGTTCATTATCCATGCGGCGGGAATCCGGAGATTCCCACCCACCTGAGCTGTTTGTAATAGTCACAGCCCACCTGTTCAAACTAACCTATGACCTTTTGATATGATGCGAGGAGACATTCCTGTGTCCAATGAACAATGAGATTGTAGGTCCCTTTGTAGTATACTGTACCCAGTGTATATAAGGTCAGCCAGCCTGAACAGCTCTCCCACTCTCTCCACAAACGGTTTTCATATTGACAAACTCGGGGCTGGTACCAGGCTGCGCTGCGATCGTTCCCAGTGTGTGTGTAAGTAATTCTCTGTGATTATCTCGCTCTTTGTTTGTATTGGCCACATTCTCTCTCTCTCTGTTTAGTTTAAGATTGTAACGTTATTGTATATTTCTGTCTAGATATTCTGTTAGAATTATATGTTAGTATGTTGTGTATGACTTGTAACTGTTTTACCCCTTTTCGATATAACTAAAAGCTTGTTAGTAAAGGTGTTGGATCCTTAGCACGGTATTGTGTGTTCATTACATTGCAGAGTAATAGGAGCGTCTCGATCGCTCAAACAGCTTTAGTGTTAACAAGGTTAAGCAGCGTTATATCGCTACAGTGTTTCAGTACAAGGTTTACAGTATAAGAATATCCTTTTTGTGTGTTACATTCAAGGTTTACTGATTGTCATCTTGTGAGCGTCTGCGCCGCTCGTGATCTCCTCGTGGTCTCGAGCGTCCGCTACGCTGATAGCGTAGCATTACGGTTGTCGCTCGCCTATAGCGTGCTCGACACCACGCATTAAGCTGTGAGCGAGCGTGCCGCATGTGCGTCTCGATCACGGCCTAGCGTATGCTACGCTAAATACGTACCCTTATGGTACCCCATACGCCAATTGCGTACTGTGTCTCTTACCCATTATTGTGAAGGTTATAAGGTAATCATAATCAGCATTATCAGTATACGCCAGGCGAGTGCCTGTAAGCATTGGAGTCAGCAGTGTGGCAGCATATAGAACCCAGTTGGTCACGTTCCACTTTTGGTGTTCACATAGCCTCGGTGAGAAGGCCGCGTTGGCACCAGCGGCCGTTAGGAAGATGACCGCCGCAGAGTAGCAAGGGAGGCAGTTCATATAATGTGCCTCAGCTAGGCTTTTCAAATAGGTCGCGGCTTTGGGGGAGGTCCTCAGGAGGTAATAGAGGAATTCAGGGTGGCCTGGGGTCCGCAGGGGGTCGCAGCAGTTAGTTGGAGGACTGGGGTCACAGGATCCACGATTCAGCCTAACCGTGTGCGACCCGGCCAAAGGTCACGGACGCCTGCGTAGCCGTTTCCCGATGACAGCCCTCAGGGTGTACTTTCAGTCGTGTAGGGCCTTAGTGGGGTAGGTTCCCAGTCACTTTGGGGGGATGAGGGGAGAGGTATATGAAGGAGATGGGGATCGTGAGCTGCACACCAGGAGTGGATGTATAACAGTTCCACTTACACTGTAGCTGTAGGATCCAAGATGGCCGCCGGCACACAGACAGGCCGTAGATCTCCCACAGTATTTGCGGTTCCAGGGGACAGGCAGCGAGTCTTCCCTGCCCCAATTGTGTCCAAGGGTCTAAGGCAGGCTGGAGGAGGTATGAGGGGGCTCCCAGGCGAGAGGGTGGGCAGCCGCGGGTCCCGTTTCGGCCGCGCTCCGGTCTCGGAGCTCGGCGCCGGGAAGGCTCTAAAATCGAGGCCCCGGCTTCCGGCTAAGTGGTAGGCCTCAGCCGCATAACACGCCGGAGGGGCCACCCGATGGTGTCCCTGAGCACAGGATACTGGCCACAGTCTTTAGTAGATCTGAGGAGGGCTAATGAGCTGCAGGGGCCAGCAGCAATAAGCGAGTTTAACCCCCAATTAGCTGGAGCTCAGCCACAGCACGTCTCTGCAGGTTAACGTTCAGGCCACCCCCCCCCACCCCCATATGTCTCTTTGAGTCGGCATCACCCGTCCATTGGCGGGTCCACAGGGCTCGCCTAGCAGAAATTGCCATGGCGTTGGCTCTTGAACCTAACAGCCCAACGTCTCTCGCAGCGTCTCTCATATATAAAGCTGCGTCTTTAATGTGACCCAAGGTCAATAAAATGCTATTCCTATCTAGGGTGTCAATGTCAGATGACAAGTTATCTGCCCATGCTGCTACGGCGCTACATACCCATGCCGACGCTACTGCCGGTCTGAGCAAGGCACCCGTATGTGTATAAATTGATTTTAAGGTAGTTTCCTGTCTGCGATCAGCAGGATCCTTGAGGGCTGCCGTGTCTGGAGATGGTAGCGCCACCTTTTTGGACAAGCGCGTCAAAGCCTTGTCTACCCCGGGTGAGGATTCCCACCGTAACCTGTCCTGCGCGGGGAAAGGGTACGCCATAAGAATTCTCTTGGGAATCTGCAGTTTCTTGTCTGGAGTTTCCCAAGCCTTTTCAAATAAAGCGTTCAGCTCATGAGATGGGGGAAAGGTTACCTCATGTTTCTTTTCCTTAAACATGCGTACCCTCTTGTCAGGGACAGAGGGGTCATCTGTGATATGCAAAACATCTTTTATTGCAATAATCATATAATGAATACTTTTTGCCACCCTTGGGTGTAATCTCGCATCATCGTAGTCGACACAGTGTCTGTTACGTGGGACAGGGGACGTTTCTGAGACCCTGAAGGGCCCTGTGACACAGTCAAAGCCATGGATTGACTCCCTGTTTTTTACCTGGACTCTGCTTTGTCCAATCTCTTATGTAATAAAGACACATTTGCATTTAAAACATTCCACATATCCAACCAATCAGGTGTCGGCGTCGCCGACGGAGACACTACAATCATCTGCTCCACCTCCTCCTTAGATGAGCCTTCCGCTTCACACATGCCGACACACATGTACCGACACCCCCACACACTCAGGGATATATCTATATGGAGACAGTCCCCCAATAAGGCCCTTTGGAGAGACAGAGAGAGAGTATGCCAGCACACACCCAGCGCCACCGGACACTGGAATAAAATCCCAGTCAGTACAGCGCTTTTACATATATATATATATATATATATAATATTACTCACTGTGCCAAATAAATGTGCCCCCCCTCTTTTTTGCCCTATGTACTGTGTTCAGCAGGGGAGAGTTCGGGGAGCCAGCTTCTCTGCAGCGTGCTGTGGAGAAAATGGCGCTGGTTAGTGCTGGAGGATCAAGCTCCGCCCCCTCAACGGCGGGCTTCGGTCCCGCTCAAATCTTTATACTGGCGGGGGATTCTGTAATATACTGCCTCCACAGTATATATATATATGTCAGCCAGTCCCTTGAGGTTTAAAATCGCTGCCCAGGGCGCCCCCCCTGCGCCCTGCACCCAACAGTGCCGTCAGTGTGTGTGAATGTGGGAGCAATGGCGCGCAGCGTTACCGCTGCGCGTTACCTCAGTGAAGATCTGAAGTCTTCTGCCGCCTATGAAGTCTTCTGTCTTCTTATACTCACCCGGCTTCTATCTTCCAGCTCTGTGAGGAGGACGGCGGCGCGGCTCCGGGACGAACAGCGAGGATGAGGCCTGTGTTCCGACCCTCTGGAGCTAATGGTGTCCAGTAGCCTAAGAAGCAGAGCCTATCATTTAAGTAGGTCTGCTTCTCTCCCCTCAGTCCCACGATGCAGGGAGCCTGTTGCCAGCAGTGCTCCCTGAAAATAAAAAACCTAACAAAAGTCTTTTTCAGAGAAACTCAGGAGAGCTCCCCTGCAGTGCAGCCAGTCTCCTCTGGGCACAGGATCTAACTGAGGTCTGGAGGAGGGGCATAGAGGGAGGAGCCAGTGCACACCCATTCTAAAGCTTTACAGTGCCCATGTCTCCTGCGGAGCCGTCTATACCCCATGGTCCTTACGGAGTCCCCAGCATCCTCTAGGACGTAAGAGAAATATATATTTATTTAGTTAAAATAAAACACTGATAATAGATGGACATATATATATAATACATAAATGACTAAACTCTGAAAACACTGTGGATATTTTGAAGCAAATTATGCACACATAATTCCCGCTGCTGGTGTCCGCTGACAGCGGGAAGGTTCTTGTGCGGTAGCGCTGGTTGGAGCCGTCACTCGTGACAGATAATGTCCTCAGGTGGAGTAAAGGATATTGGCCCTCATTCCGAGTTGTTCGCTCGTTATTTTACTTCGCATCGGAGCGATTTTCCACAAACTGCGCATGCGCAATGTTCGCACTGCGGCTGCGCCAAGTAAATTTGCTAAGAAGTTTGGTATTTTACTCACGGCATTACGAGGTTTTTTCTTCGTTCTGGTGATCGGAGTGTGATTGACAGGAAGTGGGTGTTTCTGGGCGGAAACTGGCCGTTTTATGGGAGTGTTTGGAAAAACGCTGCCGTTTCTGGGAAAAACGCGGGAGTGGCTGGGCGAACGCTGGGTGTGTTTGTGACGTCAAACCAGGAACGAAAAGCACTGAACTGATCGCACTGGAGGAGTAAGTCTCGAGCTACTCAGAAACTGCTAAGAATTTTCTTTTCGCTATATTGCGAATCTTTCGTTCGCTCTTTTGCTAAGCTAAGATTCACTCCCAGAGGGCGGCGGCTTAGCTTGTGCAATACTGCTAAAATCAGCTAGCGAGCGAACAACTCGGAATGAGGGCCATTGTCCCGTGGGTGATGGTGACTGCTGGTTTGCAGAGAGAGGCACTATGCAATAATGTAGGCTAATGCTGTTATAAGAAATGGTGGAAAGTCCTCTGGTGGTAAGTTTCGAATCTTCTCTGGTATTTATATAGAATGGAAACTCTGGAGAGATATGTTGCAACTAATCAGCTAAAACAACATCATTACTATCTGCTGAATTGAACAAAAATTTAATATAAGAAAAGCTATAATTATGTGTGCATAATTTGCTTAAAAATATCCACGGTGTTTTCAAAGTTTAGTTATTTATGTATTATATATGTCCATCTATTATCAGTGTTTTATTTTAACTAAATAAAATAATATTTTACTCACCGGTAAATCTATTTCTCGTAGTCCGTAGTGGATGCTGGGGACTCCGTAAGGACCATGGGGAATAGCGGCTCCGCAGGAGACTGGGCACAGCTAAGAAAGATTTAGGACTACCTGGTGTGCACTGGCTCCTCCCACTATGACCCTCCTCCAGACCTCAGTTAGGATACTGTGCCCGGAAGAGCTGACACCATAAGGAAGGATTTTGAATCCCGGGTAAGACTCATACCAGCCACACCAATCACACCGTATAACTCGTGATATGATACCCAGTTAACAGTATGAACATAACAGAGCCTCTCAACAGATGGCTCAACAATAACCCTTTTAATTAACGATAACTATATACAAGTATTGCAGACAGTCCGCACTTGGGACGGGCGCCCAGCATCCACTACGGACTACGAGAAATAGATTTACTGGTGAGTAAAATCTTATTTTCTCTGACGTCCTAGTGGATGCTGGGGACTCCGTAAGGACCATGGGGATTATACCAAAGCTCCCAAACGGGCGGGAGAGTGCGGATGACTCTGCAGCACCGAATGAGAGAACTCAAGGTCCTCCTCAGCCAGGGTATCAAATTTGTAGAATTTTGCAAACGTGTTTGCCCCTGACCAAGTAGCAGCTCGGCAAAGTTGTAAAGCCGAGACCCCTCGGGCAGCCGCCCAAGAAGAGCCCACTTTCCTCGTGGAATGGGCTTTTACAGATTTAGGGTGCGGCAGTCCAGCCGCAGAATGTGCAAGTTGAATCGTGCTACAGATCCAGCGAGCAATCGTCTGCTTAGAAGCAGGAGTACCCAGCTTGTTGGGTGCATACAGGATAAATAGCGAGTCAGTTTTCCTGACTCCAGCTGTCCTGGAAACATATACTTTTCAGGGCCCTGACTACGTCCAGTAACTTGGAATCCTCCAAGTCCCAAGTAGCCGCAGGCACCACAATAGGTTGGTTCACATGAAAAACTGATACCACCTTAGGAAGGAATTGGGAACGAGTCCTCAATTCCGCCTTTCCCATATAAAATACAGATAATGGCTTTTGTCAATTCTGATACATGCCTGGCCGACGCCAAGGCCCACAGAATGACCACTTTCCACGTGAGGTATTATAGCTCCACGGATTTAAGTGGCTCAACCCAATGCGACTTCAGGAAATCCAACACCACGTTGAGATCCCACGGTGCCACTGGAGGCACAAACGGGGGCTGACTATGCAGCACTCCCTTAACAAAAGTCTGAACTTCAGGCAGTGAAGCCAGTTCCATTTTGGAAGAAAATCGATAGAGCTGAAATCTGGACCTTAATGGAACCCAATTGTAGGCCCATAGTCACCTCTGACTGTAGGAAGTGCAGAAATCGACCTAGCTGAAATTTCTCCTTTGGGGCCTTCCGGGCCTCACAGTACCAGTGTTCGCAAAAACGCGCTATAGCGCGTATTTTACCCGATAATTGATGGTGGGGACCCGAAAATAAAAAAACGCTGGGTCCATCAGGACGCGCTCTGACCAATCAGCAACGCTGTCCTGTGCTGTCAATCAGCCTCCTTCTCCAACTGCAGAGGAAGGGGAGGAGACCATGGAGACTAGAGTGTCATCTCCCTCCCTCCCCTCACCCTCTGTTCCGCACGGGAGCACGGCATCAGGTAGAATAGGACGACATTACAGATCCGTGCGTGTCAGTCATGCAGGAGCACGGCGGCTGCGCTGCTTTCCGCCATCTCCAAATAAAGACATGTCTTGTGGGGGCTGCGGGCGGCGAGGGGAGAGACCGCTGCGGGAGTTTGAAGGAGGAGGCGAGGGGACAAAAAAACAACAACTGATATAACACCCCTCCCCCCCCCCCCCAATAGTACCCCCCGTCTCCCCGGGAACATGGTCATCTGGCGCACTGCGGTTGCCATGGCAGCGTCATAGCAGCCGCGGGCAGCGTAAGGAGCCCGTTCCTCATGGTGTCAAAGCTCTCCCCGGCCTCCGGTGCACGATGGCTGATTACTTAATCAGCAGAGGCACCTGATATGCCAGGATGATGGGTTGTCAGTGCAGCCGCGTCAGGGCCGGAGATGGACTCACCAGTGAGTGACCCTGAGCTCTTTGCCCTATGAGGGGACGCTGCCTCCTGTCTGTCTGCTAAGGAGAAGGTTCACGGGGAGGGATAGCAATTAGGAGTTAGACTCGCTCCTTCATCTCCTCTACAGTGCCACCTTCCTCCCCTCTAACCTGCCGCTGTATTCTAATCTGATCCCTCCTGTTCCTTCTCCACTCTGTCACCCCAATTCTAATTTGCTCCCCCTCCTTCCACTCAATCCTCCTTGTGCCCTCATTCTGGGTTGGGGCTGAAATGCCGGCGGTCAGAATACCGACCGCGGCATCCCGCTGTATAGAATGCCTAACCCCCCCTTTCCCGCAGCCTAAACCACCCTCCTCGCAGCCTATATAAAACCACCCGTTCCCGCAGCCTAACCCTCTCCCCACATCCTAAACCTAACCTCCCCCAATCCCCCCCCCCTCCTTGCCCAAGTGTGATCGGGATGCCGGTGCCGACATTCTGACAAGTGTTGGGATTCCGGCATCACAATTTTGACAGCCGTCATCCCGACTGGATCCCCTCATTCTGCCCTTTTGGAGCTACGCAGGACAGAGGAGCTGGGAAGTTATCTGGAGGGATAATGATAATGTTAACCTGTAGTGTACTGCAGTGATTTAGTGTACTGGATTGTATAGAGAGGGGTATATAATGTTGTGATGTAGTTTAGCATATAGGGGGGATCTAGTGATGTAGTGCAGCACATAGAGGGTAATGTTGTGTAGTCATGATGTAGTGCAGTGTATGAGGGGGATGCAGTGTGGGATTTAGGGTAATGTAGTGCAATTATGTAGTGTAATAATAGTGCAGAAATATTGTGTAGTAATGTAGTGCGGTATATGGAAGGACATGATGTAGTGCAGGAAAGTAGTGTAGCGTATAGGGGGACTGTAGTGCAGTGATGTATGCAGGGAGGAATGTAGCACAGCGACGTTGTGTAGTGGGGAACGTTGCTGTGGATGCAGCATGTCCATTAGGCAATGGGGCTCACAAGGGGCATGTGGGGTAAACACGTCTGTGGAGTGAGCAAAGCCATGGCACTCGGAGTCATTCAGACCTGATCGCTCGCTAGCGTTTTTTTGCAGCGCTGCAATCAAGTCAGAACTGTGCATGCGTTTGCACCGCAATGCGCAGAAACGTCGTACGGGTACAAAGCAGATCATTGCTGTGTGATGGATTTTACGAAGAATCCATTCGCACAGCCGACGCAAGGTGACTGACAGGAAGAAGGTGTTTGTGGGTGGCAACTGACCGTTTTCAGGGAGTGGTTGGAAAAACATAGGAGTGTCCAAGCGTTTGCAGGGAGGGCTCCTGACGTCAATTCCGGCCCCGAACAGTCTGAAGTCATTGCAGCGGCTGAGTAAGTTCTGAGCAACTCAGAAACTGCACAAAGCTTTTTGTACCGCTTGGCTCCACATGCGATTGCACACTTGCACAGCTAAAATACACTCCTCTGTAGACGGCGACTATCTGTTCCCAGCAGTACAAAAAACCCCTAGCGAGCGATCAGGACTGAATTAGGCCCTCAGTGCAGTCGTGTCTTATTTTTCTTTAGCTTGGGTAGGGGGAGGCGTGTCACCTGGGTGGTGTATATACTGTATGTGTAGTGTCGCTATAGATGGGGATGTCTGATGGGCATTTTAGGGTTATGTAGAGTGATCTAATGCCAGGACACATGGAGAGGCTGAGATGTATTAACAGGGAATTTAGAGAGGTCTGATAGCCATTTAACAGATTTAACAGCAATAATTTATGATGGGACCCAAAAACAATGAAGAGGGACCCCAAATTTTATAAATGATGGGTCCCTGGGACCCACATAATTTTCATCCCAGCGCGATCACTGAGTACACAACATATTTCCGCCATATGCGGTGATAATGGTTAGCGTTCACTTCTTTCCTAGCTTTAAATAGCGTAGGGATAACTTCCTCCGGAATTCCCTTTTCAGGATCCGGCGTTCAACCGCCATGCCGTCCAACGCAGCCGCGGTACGTCTTGGAACAGACAGGCCCCCTGCTGCAGCAGGTCCTGTCTGAGCGGCAGAGGCCATGGGTCATCTGAGATCATTTCTTGGAGTTCTGGTTACCAAGCTCTTCTTGGCCCACCCGGAACAATGAGTATAGGCCCTCATTCCGAGTTGATCGGTCGCAAGGCGAATTTAGCAGAGTTACACACGCTAAGCCGCCGCCTACTGGGAGTGAATCTTAGCTTCTTAAAATTGCGACCGATGTATTCGCAATAATGCGATTACTAACTACTTAGCAGTTTCAGAGTAGCTCCAGACTTACTCTGCCTGTGCGATCATTTCAGTGCTTGTCGTTCCTGGTTGACGTCACAAACACACCCAGCGTTCGCCCAGGCACTCCCACCGTTTCCCCGGCCACTCCTGCGTTTTTTCCGGAAACGGTAGCGTTTTCAGCCACACGCCCCTGAAACGCTGTGTTTCCGCCCAGTAACACCCATTTCCTGTCAATCACATTACGATCGCCGGAGCGAAGAAAAAGCCGTGAGTAAAAATACTTTCTTCATAGTAAAGTTACTTGGCGCAGTCGCAGTGCGAACATTGCGCATGCGTACTAAGCGGATTTTCACTGCGATGCGATGAAAAATACCGAGCGAACAACTCGGAATGAGGGCCATAGTTCTTACGCCTCTCCTTCTTATTATTCTCATTACCCTGGGTAAGAGAGGCAGAGAAGGGAACACATACACCGACTGGTACACCCACGGTGTTACCAGAGCGTCCACAGCTATCGCCTGAGGGTCCTTGACCTGGCGCAATATCTTTGTAACTTTTAGTTGAGGCGGGACGCCATCATGTTCACCTGTGGTCCCAACGGTGTACAATCATTTGGAAGACTTCTGGATGAAGTCCCCACTCTCCCGGGTGGAGGTCGTGTCTTCTGAGAAAGTCTGCTTCTCAGTTGTCCACTCCGGGAATGAACACTGCTGACAGTGCTAACACATGATTTTCCGCCCATCGGAGAATCCTTGTGGCTTCTGCCATCGCCATCCTGCTTCTTGTGCTGCCCTGTCGTTTACATGAGCGACCGCCGTGATGTTGTCTGACTGGATCAGCACCGGCCGGTGTTGAAGCAGGGGCCTAGCCTGACTTAGGGCATTGTAAATGGCCCTTAGTTCCAGAATATTTATGTGTAGGGAAGTCTCCGGACTTTTCCATAGCCTTGGAAGTTTCTTCCCTGTGTGACTGCCCCCCAGCCTCGAAGGCTGGCATCCGTGGTCACCAGGACCCAGTCCTGTATGCCGAATCTGTGGCCCCCTAGAAGATGAGCACTCTGCAGCCACCACAACAGCGACACCCTGGCCCTTGGAGACAGGGTTATCCGCCGATGCATCTGAAGATGCGACCCAGACCACATGTCCAACAGATCCCACTGGAAAATCCTTGCATGGGACCTGGCGAATGGAATTTCTTCGTAAGAAGCTACCATCCTTCCCAGGGCTCGCGTGCATTGATGCACCGACACCTGTATACGTATTAGGAGGTCTCTGTCTAGAGACGACAACTCCTTGGACTTCTCCTCCGGGAGAAACCCTTTTAATCCTGTTCTGTGTCCAGAACCATACTCAGGAACAGTAGACGCGTCGTAGGAACCAGCTGCGACTTTGGAATATTCAGAATCCAGCCGTGCTGTTGTAGCACTTCCCGAGATAGTGCTACTCCGCCGAACAACTGCTCCCTGGACCTCGCCTTTATAAGGAGATCGTCCAAGTACGGGATAATTATTTCGGCCATTACCTTGGTAAATACCTCGGTGCCGGGGACAGACCAACGGCAACGTCTGGAATTGGTAATGACAATCCTGTACCACAATTTTGAGGTACTCCTGGTGAAGAGGGTAAATAGGGACATGCAGGTAAGCATCCTTGATGTCCAGTGATACCATGAAATTCTCCAGGCTTGCAATAATCGCCCTGAGCGATTCCATTTCGAACTTGAACCTTCGTATATAAGTGTTCAAGGCTTTCAATTTTAGAATGGGTCTCACCGAACCGTCTGGTTTCGGTACCACAACATTTTGGAATAGTAACCCCGGCCTCGTTGAAGGAGGGGTACCTTGATTTCACCTGCTGGAAGTGCAGCTTGTGAATTGCCGCCAGTACTACCTTTCTCCGAGGGCAGCAGGCAAGGCTGAGGTGAGGTAACGGCGAGGGGGAGTCGCCTCGAACTCCAGCCTGTATCCCTGTGATACTATTTGCAGAACCTAGGGATCCACCTGTGGGCAAACCCACTGGTCCCTGAAGTTCCCGAGACGCGCCCCTACCGCACCTGTCTCCACCTATGGAGCCCCAACGTCATGCGGTGGACTCAGAGGAAGCAGGGGAAGATTTTAGATCCTGGGAACTGGCTGCTGGTGCAGCTTTTTCCTTCTTCCCTTGTCTCTGTGCAGAAAGGAAGCGCCTTTGACCCGCTTGCTTTTCTGAAGCCGAAAGGACTGTACCTGAAAATACGGTGCTTTTCTTAGGCTGTGAGGAAACCTGAGGTAAAAATTTTTTTTTCTTTTCTTCCCAGCTGTTGCTGTGGATACGAGGTCCCAGAGACCATCCCCAAACAATTCCTCACCCTTATAAGGCAGAATCTCCATGTGCCTTTTATAGGCAGCATCACCTGTCCACTGCCGGGTTTCTAATACCCTCCTGGCAGAATGGACATTGCATTAATTCTGGATGCCAGCCGGCAAATATCCCTCTGTGCATCCTTTATATATAAGACGACGTCTTTAATATGCTCTATGTTAGCAAACTATTATCCCTGTCTTAGAGTATTAATATTATCTGACAGGGTATCAGACCACGCTGTAGCAGCACTATTTATGCTGAGGCAATTGCAGGTCTCAGTATATAACCTGCAAAGAAGAAGAAAAAACACACCCTAGGGTGGGATTTTGCTCCAGGCGCTGATTGGGGAGGTACTGCACAGCAGCTGAAACAAAGGGAGGTTGGTCAGACCCCCAAGTCACAAGCAATACACACAGAAAAAGTTAAAGCGCTTGTTGGTCATATAAGAGAGAAGAGTGGTCACATTAAAAATCACACATTTATTTGAACAATAAAATAAAATAAAAATGATTAAAAAATACAATAAGAATAAAAATTGGAGAACACAATGTGTGTTGAATCTCATGAAAAGCTGTGCCCCTCTCGATCTCAATGAGAGTTGGTGGGAAACATTCAAACCTGTTCCAATATACAGTCCCCTAATGTTAAACTCAGAGTGTCCCGTTAGTAATCCATCGTGTATATATTTACCACCAGCAGTTTTCCAAGGTGTTTTAAGCGGTTGGCATCCGCAAGAGGCTGTCCCTTGTATGGCTGTGTAAAAGTTCCACGGTGGAGAGATGTCCTTCTAACGGGATCCACAATTGAAGGCAGTGATGGGGACCTGGTCCAGGTGAGAGTTCCTCAGGAGATGGAGTGATGAACACTGGGCACGCACAGCAGCAATCACCAACGCGTTTCGTTGCGTTCACGCAACTTTTTCAAGGTATTGATAGTGCTGCTAGCCAGGGTTTTTATACCCTTACCAATATGGTTGCTCATTTGCATATGTGAATGACAGTGACCAAATCCTCTCATTATATGACCAAATAATGACAGACAGAGTATACAGAATATTGAGTAATCAATACATAATTAATCATGTGTATTATATACTTTATTATTCATAACTGCAGATAGATTTGTTTCTCTAAATAGCAAATCACATGACTAGCATGGTATAATGGGAAAACGGAATGATGTTAAACCCGAAATGGAATAGGGACAAACTCCCTGTGGTCCCTTAGTAATCAGACTGGGAGTCATTATCCATTTATTACATAAATCCGACTGAGGACAGGTGTGGAGATTACCTCTTAATGTGGGGCCTGTACCCGGCGTGAATTCTGCACGTCATAGATCCGCGCCAGAGGGTCCGGGCGACGGCATGTGAGCGTCCTCAGCAAGGCGCATCACTAGCCGCCGCTTCCGGTTCACTGACGTGCTGGTCAAATCCGGTCTACGTCAATGGTGCGCGGCCGGGGGTAATGCGTCATCTCAACGCAACCATAGGGACTGGTGAGCATAGGGGTTACCATGGCGACGGACACCGCAGTGAGCGTCTCCTAGGTGACGCGCACCACGCTGACCGGCCCCACAGCAAACGGGAACAAGTATGCAGGAACAATAACAAAATATTCAAACCTCAAAAGTGTGTGAAGTAATCACAATCTGTGATATAGATTAGATTGAGAAAATAGAAGAGTAAAACTGAAGGGTTCGATGTTTGTGAATGATAATCTTCTGTAGTACACAATACTAAAAAAAATATATATATTGATATTGGTATACGTCGTAGAATGACAAATAAATACATATGTAATAAAATATATATATATATATAATGGATGTCAGTACGTAGAATCTGGGCATCATAAGAAAGCCAATAATAGAACAGAACAAAGAAGAGAAAACGGAATATAACAGTAGGTAAATGCATGCATAGCATATACGTCTCTATTGGGGGTAATTCTGTGAGAGAGTGGATGCAAACCCAGGGCTTATTCTAAATGTAGCAGGGAGAAAAGAATCACGTGTTTACATCACTAGATTCAGTTCAACCTGTTCATTCAGACC
The DNA here is from genome assembly GCF_028390025.1 of Pseudophryne corroboree. Taxonomy (NCBI): domain Eukaryota; kingdom Metazoa; phylum Chordata; class Amphibia; order Anura; family Myobatrachidae; genus Pseudophryne; species Pseudophryne corroboree. Next base: position 994,549,851 of record NC_086445.1, read on the forward strand.
AGAGGGATGTAACGTATTCAGCCTGAACATCCAATAAAGTTCTTGTTTACATAATGCTTTATAACGATCTCCACCTCTCTCTGTTTTCACGATATGTTCAATGGCTACTACACTAAGGAGACTCGGATCACTATCATGACAGTCTCTGAAATGCCTAGAAACACTATGTGTTGGTAATTTGTTGATAATGTTCCGACGGTGTTCCATAAACCGGACTTTGATACTTCTTATCGTCCGTCCCACATATCTTTTATTACAGGCACATGTCAGCATATATATGACATACTTAGTGTCACAATTCATGAAGTTGGTCAAAGTGTATTCCTCACCTCCCTCAACTGTAATCGATGTAGTTTTCCTAGGGATGTGTTTACACGTAGTACATCTAGTTGTACCACAACGATGGAAACCTGGAGGACGCACTGGTATCCATGATTCCCGTATCTCTCCTTCTATATCAACTGGAGGGATAGTTTTGAGAAAGCTGGGGGCTAAGATGTTTCTGAGAGAGCGTCCTTTTTTGAAAACAAATGAAGGTCTATTTGGCAAAGTACCTCTGAGTAACGTGTCTTGGTTGAGCATCCCAAAATTTCTACATATTATTCGCTTAATGGACATGCTTTCACTGTTGAAAGTTGATATGAAGGCTAAGTCTTCCTGATAAACAGTGTGAGCATGGCTACTTTCCTGACCTGGTAAAGATAGTTTCTTATTGATTTTAGATTTGAGAAGAGTGTCCCTATCTACATGTAGGACTTCTTGCATAGTTCTCTTTAGCGGTGACAGTGGGTAACTCCTTAGTTGGAACGCTTCAATCATTAAGTGTGCTTGTTCTAAATATTTGTTATCATCCGTACACTTACGCCGCAGGCGTAAGAATTGCCCCCGAGGAATATTTTTCTTCCAAGGGGGGTAATGAGCGCTCTGGTAGTGCAAATAGGCATTAGTCGCCAGTGCGTCCTCCAGGTTTCCATCGTTGTGGTACAACTAGATGTACTACGTGTAAACACATCCCTAGGAAAACTACATCGATTACAGTTGAGGGAGGTGAGGAATACACTTTGACCAACTTCATGAATTGTGACACTAAGTATGTCATATATATGCTGACATGTGCCTGTAATAAAAGATATGTGGGACGGACGATAAGAAGTATCAAAGTCCGGTTTATGGAACACCGTCGGAACATTATCAACAAATTACCAACACATAGTGTTTCTAGGCATTTCAGAGACTGTCATGATAGTGATCCGAGTCTCCTTAGTGTAGTAGCCATTGAACATATCGTGAAAACAGAGAGAGGTGGAGATCGTTATAAAGCATTATGTAAACAAGAACTTTATTGGATGTTCAGGCTGAATACGTTACATCCCTCTGGTCTGAATGAACAGGTTGAACTGAATCTAGTGATGTAAACACGTGATTCTTTTCTCCCTGCTACATTTAGAATAAGCCCTGGGTTTGCATCCACTCTCTCACAGAATTACCCCCAATAGAGACGTATATGCTATGCATGCATTTACCTACTGTTATATTCCGTTTTCTCTTCTTTGTTCTGTTCTATTATTGGCTTTCTTATGATGCCCAGATTCTACGTACTGACATCCATTATATATATATATTTTTTATTACATATGTATTTATTTGTCATTCTACGACGTATACCAATATCAATATATATATTTTTTTTAGTATTGTGTACTACAGAAGATTATCATTCACAAACATCGAACCCTTCAGTTTTACTCTTCTATTTCTCAATCTAATCTATATCACAGATTGTGATTACTTCACACACTTTTGAGGTTTGAATATTTTGTTATTGTTCCTGCATACTTGTTCCCGTTTGCTGTGGTGCGCGTCACCTAGGAGACGCTCACTGCGGTGTCCGTCGCCATGGTAACCCCTATGCTCACCAGTCCCTATGGTTGCGTTGAGATGACGCATTACCCCCGGCCGCGCACCATTGACGTAGACCGGATTTGACCAGCACGTCAGTGAACCGGAAGCGGCGGCTAGTGATGCGCCTTGCTGAGGACGCTCACATGCCGTCGCCCGGACCCTCTGGCGCGGATCTATGACGTGCAGAATTCACGCCGGGTACAGGCCCCACATTAAGAGGTAATCTCCACACCTGTCCTCAGTCGGATTTATGTAATAAATGGATAATGACTCCCAGTCTGATTACTAAGGGACCACAGGGAGTTTGTCCCTATTCCATTTCGGGTTTAACATCATTCCGTTTTCCCATTATACCATGCTAGTCATGTGATTTGCTATTTAGAGAAACAAATCTATATGTAGTTATGAATAATAAAGTATATAATACACATGATTAATTATGTATTGATTACTCAATATTCTGTATACTCTGTCTGTCATTATTTGGTCATATAATGAGAGGATTTGGTCACTGTCATTCACATATGCAAATGAGCAACCATATTGGTAAGGGTATAAAAACCCTGGCTAGCAGCACTATCAATACCTTGAAAAACTTGCGTGAACGCAACGAAACGCGTTGGTGATTGCTGCTGTGCGTGCCCAGTGTTCATCACTCCATCTCCTGAGGAACTCTCACCTGGACCAGGTCCCCATCACTGCCTTCAATTGTGGATCCCGTTAGAAGGACATCTCTCCACCGTGGAACTTTTACACAGCCATACAAGGGACAGCCTCTTGCGGATGCCAACCGCTTAAAACACCTTGGAAAACTGCTGGTGGTAAATATATACACGATGGATTACTAACGGGACACTCTGAGTTTAACATTAGGGGACTGTATATTGGAACAGGTTTGAATGTTTCCCACCAACTCTCATTGAGATCGAGAGGGGCACAGCTTTTCATGAGATTCAACACACATTATGTTCTCCAATTTTTATTCTTATTGTATTTTTTAATCATTTTTATTTTATTTTATTGTTCAAATAAATGTGTGATTTTTAATGTGACCACTCTTCTCTCTTATATGACCAACAAGCGCTTTAACTTTTTCTGTGTGTATTGCTTGTGACTTGGGGGTCTGACCAACCTCCCTTTGTTTCAGCTGCTGTGCAGTACCTCCCCAATCAGCGCCTGGAGCAAAATCCCACCCTAGGGTGTGTTTTTTCTTCTTCTTTGCATTTCCCACATAGTCCTACTCCAGGCTGCAGGGATGGGGAGTTTCTCCACGTATAATGACAGACATACCAGGAGGATGGGTTTTCTCACTAAGTGGGATAACCCCATAGAAAATGATGTTACCGATATGACTAATCAATTAAAAAATGAGTTTTATCAATTGGAGGATTTGATGAGGTCTGAGACCAAGCATTGGCTCGATGGGGTCAATCTCCAGAAGTATGTGGACAAGAATATGATACCTCGTGGTCTCAGGCTCTTCAAACCCTCCATTTTTAATGGGAATAGAGAATTTGAGGAACTATGGGGAAAAACCTTAGATAGATTTTCCCTTACCCTTATGGAATTAGTTATTAAATATAGGAATCAGAAAGCCAAAGAGGTGGAGCTAGAGATTGAGTCTCTCAAAATTAAATTGGAACCTTTTGCTAACACAAAGGATTACCAAGAGAGAGACAAATTAGTCATGGAAAGAATGACTAAATTTGAACAAACAGTTGTAGATAACAAATGTAAGAAATTCCGGAGAGATATTGAAGACTACAAAACAGGACATGTTAGGAATTATAAGAATATCAATCGAGATACTAATAAGGAAAACACCACGACGACTAGAGAGTGGAGGAAAAAAGGGACACCTAGAGGTAACTCTGCCAAACCCATTACTAGAGGGATAGAGAGTTATCATCACCCCCCCAATCGCTCTGATATTAATCAGACCAATCGGTCCAATTCTACCAATCTCCACTCACAATTGGGAGCCAGACCTAGGGAAAAAAGACCTATGAGACAACAAGATGACCCCAAATCTGAGGTTTTTTTAGAAGAAATACCAGAGGGAGGACGAGGCCCATCACCAAGAATCTCCTGGGGCAAACAAACACCAAAAAGAAGGAGATCAAGAAGCACCGAGGGTGCAGGGGGAGGAAAAAAGAAGACAGCCAAGAGGCTGGGATTAATAGATAAATTAAGACCCCCCAACAATATCTTTAACCTGTCCAGTAAGAAACTCTCTGAAACCGAGAAGTCTATTCTAACTAAAGGGCTTGGTTTCGCACCCACTAACACTCCCAACATGTTCAACCTGTTTGTGGAACTGAATAGATTCATCCGCACTTTATGCAGGAAACGCTATTTTATACAACGCAATTTACGACAGCATAATGAAGAGGGTTTGGCGATCACCCTCGACTCAGGGGATGATCCAGCCCTCACCATTCTGCAAGATCTTTTGGACGCCAATTCTGATAATCCAGTTGACGCCCCTAGAAAAGTGTTTGATGTTAATAGGAATAATTTCAGACGTAAGTCCGAGTTCTACCCCCTCTCTTATAAGAGCCCAATGATAGAATGCTTCTACAAGACTACCCTCAATGATTTTAGAAACCTTTGCCAACAGGGAAAAGTTAAAAACAAGAGGCCACACACCAACTTAAACAAATGGGAACGAAAAGCATTACGAGACCTGACCAAGGATACCTCCCTAGTATTTAGGGAGGCAGACAAGGGGGGCGGTCTGGTAGTGCAGAACAGAACGGACTATATCAATGAGGCTAACAGACAATTAGAGGATACTGCTTTCTATAGGAAACTTGACTCTGATCCCACACAAAACTTCCTTAGGGAGTTCCAACATATACTTGATGATGCCCTGGCCGATGGAGTCATCTCCAAAGATGAATTTAATTTTTTATTCACTAAACACCCTACTGTTCCCATTTTCTACCACCTCCCTAAGATACACAAATCACTTAGTGCACCCCCTGGTCGCCCCATTATCTCGGGTATAGGTTCTTTATCCTCCAATCTGTCATTTTATGTTGATTCCTTCCTCCAACCTCGTGTCTCCACACTAAGGTCCCACATCAAAGATACCACCCACTTTTTACAACAATTGCAAGGTGTGAAATGGAAAGAGGGTTATGCATTTATGACCCTTGATGTACAAAGCTTGTACACCAACATTTCACATGACTTGGGCCGTGATGCAATAGCATCGAGACTACGAGCCGATGGGGACCTTCCAGAGAGACACGAGACTTTTTTGTTGGATGCTATTTCTTTCATTCTTAAACACAATTATTTTAAGTTTCTGGACACATATTATCTCCAGGTGATGGGTACGGCCATGGGGACCAGATTTGCGCCAAGTTACGCCAACCTTTACATGGGTGCCTTTGAGGACACCCATGTGTGGGGCGGGGGCTTTGGCGCGAGTCTGGTCCTCTATGGCCGATATATAGATGATCTTTTTATTATTTGGGATGGGGATCTGTCATCGGCACTTCACTTCGTTAATAGTTTAAACTCTAATCACTTTAATCTTCGTTTCACTCACTCCTATCACCCTACCACCATCAATTTTTTGGACTTAACTCTTGAAGTCAGGGATGGCAAAATATATACCTCTAATTTCACCAAAGAAGTCGCGACTAATGCCTATTTGCACTACCAGAGCGCTCATTACCCCCCTTGGAAGAAAAATATTCCTCGGGGGCAATTCTTACGCCTGCGGCGTAACTGTACGGATGATAACAAATATTTAGAACAAGCACACTTAATGATTGAAGCGTTCCAACTAAGGAGTTACCCACTGTCACCGCTAAAGAGAACTATGCAAGAAGTCCTACATGTAGATAGGGACACTCTTCTCAAATCTAAAATCAATAAGAAACTATCTTTACCAGGTCAGGAAAGTAGCCATGCTCACACTGTTTATCAGGAAGACTTAGCCTTCATATCAACTTTCAACAGTGAAAGCATGTCCATTAAGCGAATAATATGTAGAAATTTTGGGATGCTCAACCAAGACACGTTACTCAGAGGTACTTTGCCAAATAGACCTTCATTTGTTTTCAAAAAAGGACGCTCTCTCAGAAACATCTTAGCCCCCAGCTTTCTCAAAACTATCCCTCCAGTTGATATAGAAGGAGAGATACGGGAATCATGGATACCAGTGCGTCCTCCAGGTTTCCATCGTTGTGGTACAACTAGATGTACTACGTGTAAACACATCCCTAGGAAAACTACATCGATTACAGTTGAGGGAGGTGAGGAATACACTTTGACCAACTTCATGAATTGTGACACTAATTATGTCATATATATGCTGACATGTGCCTGTAATAAAAGATATGTGGGACGGACGATAAGAAGTATCAAAGTCCGGTTTATGGAACACCGTCGGAACATTATCAACAAATTACCAACACATAGTGTTTCTAGGCATTTCAGAGACTGTCATGATAGTGATCCGAGTCTCCTTAGTGTAGTAGCCATTGAACATATCGTGAAAACAGAGAGAGGTGGAGATCGTTATAAAGCATTATGTAAACAAGAACTTTATTGGATGTTCAGGCTGAATACGTTACATCCCTCTGGTCTGAATGAACAGGTTGAACTGAATCTAGTGATGTAAACACGTGATTCTTTTCTCCCTGCTACATTTAGAATAAGCCCTGGGTTTGCATCCACTCTCTCACAGAATTACCCCCAATAGAGACGTATATGCTATGCATGCATTTACCTACTGTTATATTCCGTTTTCTCTTCTTTGTTCTGTTCTATTATTGGCTTTCTTATGATGCCCAGATTCTACGTACTGACATCCATTATATATATATATTTTTTATTACATATGTATTTATTTGTCATTCTACGACGTATACCAATATCAATATATATATTTTTTTTAGTATTGTGTACTACAGAAGATTATCATTCACAAACATCGAACCCTTCAGTTTTACTCTTCTATTTTCTCAATCTAATCTATATCACAGATTGTGATTACTTCACACACTTTTGAGGTTTGAATATTTTGTTATTGTTCCTGCATACTTGTTCCCGTTTGCTGTGGTGCGCGTCACCTAGGAGACGCTCACTGCGGTGTCCGTCGCCATGGTAACCCCTATGCTCACCAGTCCCTATGGTTGCGTTGAGATGACGCATTACCCCCGGCCGCGCACCATTGACGTAGACCGGATTTGACCAGCACGTCAGTGAACCGGAAGCGGCGGCTAGTGATGCGCCTTGCTGATGACGCTCACATGCCGTCGCCCGGACCCTATGGCGCGGATCTATGACGTGCAGAATTCACGCCGGGTACAGGCCCCACATTAAGAGGTAATCTCCACACCTGTCCTCAGTCGGATTTATGTAATAAATGGATAATGACTCCCAGTCTGATTACTAAGGGACCACAGGGAGTTTGTCCCTATTCCATTTCGGGTTTAACATCATTCCGTTTTCCCATTATACCATGCTAGTCATGTGATTTGCTATTTAGAGAAACAAATCTATATGTAGTTATGAATAATAAAGTATATAATACACATGATTAATTATGTATTGATTACTCAATATTCTGTATACTCTGTCTGTCATTATTTGGTCATATAATGAGAGGATTTGGTCACTGTCATTCACATATGCAAATGAGCAACCATATTGGTAAGGGTATAAAAACCCTGGCTAGCAGCACTATCAATACCTTGAAAAAGTTGCGTGAACGCAACGAAACGCGTTGGTGATTGCTGCTGTGCGTGCCCAGTGTTCATCACTCCATCTCCTGAGGAACTCTCACCTGGACCAGGTCCCCATCACTGCCTTCAATTGTGGATCCCGTTAGAAGGACATCTCTCCACCGTGGAACTTTTACACAGCCATACAAGGGATTACTAACGGGACACTCTGAGTTTAACATTAGGGGACTGTATATTGGAACAGGTTTGAATGTTTCCCACCAACTCTCATTGAGATCGAGAGGGGCACAGCTTTTCATGAGATTCAACACACATTGTGTTCTCCAATTTTTATTCTTATTGTATTTTTTAATCATTTTTATTTTATTGTTCAAATAAATGTGTGATTTTTAATGTGACCACTCTTCTCTCTTATATGACCAACAAGCGCTTTAACTTTTTCTGTCAGTATATAACCTGAGTGTGTATATACAGACTTCAGGATAGCCTCCTGCTTTTTATCAGCAGGCTCCTTCAAGGTGGCCGTATCCTAAGACGGCAGTGCCACCTTTTTTGACAAACGTGTGAGCGCCTTATCCACCCTAGGGGATATCTCCCAACGTGACCTATCCTCTGGCGGGAAAGGGTACGCCATCAGTAACTTTTTAGAAATTACCAGTTTCTTATTGGGGGAACCCACGCTACTTTACACACTTCATTCATTCATCTGATGGGGGAACAAAACACTGGCTGCTTTTTCTCCCCAAAAATAAAACCCCTTTTATGTGGTACTTGGGTTCATGTCAGAAATGCGCAACACATTTTTCATTGCCGAGATCATGTAACGGATGTTCCTAGTGGATTGTGTATATGTCTCAACCTCGTCGACACTGGAGTCAGACTCCGTGTCGACATCTGTGTCTGCCATCTGAGGTAACGGGCGCTTTTTTGAGCCCCTGATGGCCTTTGAGACGCCTGGGCAGGCGCGGGCTGAGAAGCCGGCTGTCCCACAGCTGTTGTACGTCATCCAGCCTTGTAAGGAGTTGACATTGTTGGTTAATACCTTCCACCTATCCATCCACTCTGGTGTCGGCCCCACAGGGGACAACATCCCATTTATCGGCCACTGCTCCACCTCCACGTAACCTTCCTCATCCCACATGTCGACACAGCCGTACCGACACACAGCACACACACAGGGAATGCTCTGACTGAGGACAGGACCCCACAAAGTCCTTTGGGGAGACAGAGAGAGAGTATGCCAGCACACACCAGAGCGCTATATAATGCCGGGATTAACACTATAACTGAGTGATTTTTCCCCCAATAGCTGCTTGTATAAACAATATTGCGCCTAAATTTAGTGCCCCCCCTCTCTTTTTAACCCTTTGAGCCTGAAAACTACAGGGGAAAGCCTGGGGAGCTGTCTTCCAGCTGCACTGTGAAGAGAAAATGGCGCCAGTGTGCTGAGGGAGATAGCTCCGCCCCTTTTTCGCGGACTTTTCTCCCGCTTTTTTATGGATTCTGGCAGGGGTATTTATCACATATATAGCCTCTGGGGCTATATATTGTGATATATTTGCCAGCCAAGGTGTTTTTATTGCTGCTCAGGGCGCCCCCCCCCAGCGCCCTGCACCCTCAGTGACCGGAGTGTGAAGTGTGTATGAGGAGCAATGGCGCACAGCTGCAGTGCTGTGCGCTACCTTGGTGAAGACTGATGTCTTCTGCCGCCGATTTTCCGGACTCTTCTTGCTTCTGGCTCTGTAAGGGGGCCGGCGGCGCGGCTCTGGGACCGAACATCAATGGCCGGTTCCATGCGGTCGATCCCTCTGGAGCTAATGGTGTCCAGTAGCCTAAGAAGCCCAAGCTACCACCAGTTAGGTAGGTTCGCTTCTTCTCCTCTTAGTCCCTCGCTGCAGTGAGTCTGTTGCCAGCAGATCTCACTGTAAAATAAAAAACCTAAAATATACTTTCTCTCTAGGAGCTCAGGAGAGCCCCTAGTGTGCATCCAGCTCAGCCGGGCACAGGATTCTAACTGAGGTCTGGAGGAGGGTCATAGTGGGAGGAGCCAGTGCACACCAGGTAGTCCTAAATCTTTCTTAGCTGTGCCCAGTCTCCTGCGGAGCCGCTATTCCCCATGGTCCTTACGGAGTCCCCAGCATCCACTAGGACGTCAGAGAAATATATATTTTTTATTACTATACTTTTGTCAGCTCTCCACATTCACGGTCCACCTGCAATACCCTAAGCGCAGCCATTTGTTCTTTTGTTCTAATTTGTAATTTTAGGCACACACACAGTGCTTTTAGGCAGCGCTTTAGTGTTATTGCACTCTGGTACCCCATTGAATTTAGGCGCTTATAGCAGTTTTTTCTTTGGTTTCAGCTACGGGAACCACTGTGATCTCATGGCGTGAAGAAGTTTCATACTGAAAACTCCCAGGTTCGCAGCAACATTCTTAACTAATTAAAGTCAGTGGGCTTGTGGGCACTGTAGACGCACATATGGAGGGTCACCAGTTGGACAACGCTGGCACAGATCATTTACATTTTTCTCCTTTGCAATGTTTTATATACAATAAATAAATGAACTCATATTCAACATTCATTAAACAAATGACTACTAAAAAAATACAAGTATTGTAGCATGTTTGGATCTACTTACACTTAACTGACGAATTTTCCCTTCAAAACTGTTCATATTATTGTTTTTGTAAAATGTTTTTATTTAATATAGTTTAAAAGTATTTTTTTTTTAATATTTACATATTATATTATGCACATCTGCAGACGGATCTCCTCGCCAAAAACTGGGGGACAGAGTGGAGCGGCGTGATCGCATGAGATCTGACCATGCCAGGTAAGTGGTTAATGTTAAAATAATGACAACTAATCATTTTCAAATCTAAATGTGCACACACACACTTGCCGATAAAGTAAACGACGTTGCTTATTTTGCCCTTCCTGAGCGACGTCGTTTACCATATCGACCAGTCTGTACGCTGCCGAACGACGAGCGATGTGCGGGCCTCGTTGTCGGCCGTGCATGCAGCTCAACTGTCGTCCAAATGCTGCATGCACGGCCCTGGCCGCGGCGTGATGTCACTGAGAGATATTGTTTGCATATCGCTCAGTGTGTACGCAATAGCGGCCACCGCTCCGACAGGATAGGGAACACACTAGGCGACGTCGCTCATGGAGAACATCACCTAGTCTGTACCCACCTTTAGTCATCCAATTCTGGGAAGCAGAACAACTTAAATGTTTCCGAATTCACCAAAAAACAAACAGGATATTAATGGTGATCACATGACTAGGAATTCTATTTAGCCCAAACAGAGACGCACCATATTTAGACTAACCTGCTCCATGATAGGTTGCAGGCCCAACGCACCTGGTGCCCCAGCGTTCACTTACCTGGTAATGATGGCTGAAGCAATCATGTTACCGTCACTTCCAGAGCATACGTTAGATGGAGCAGTGGTCTGGGTGAGTATTGTCTGTCTATACCTAATCCTAATCCCTACCTCTAACGCCCCCCCCCCCCCCTTCCCGCATACTAATCCGAACTGTCAGCACTCTGAGAAAGTCAACATTCCACATGTGGTGTGATATAGTATTGGTAGGCTGTAAGTGTCCGTTGCATATAACTAGGGTGATGCCTTTGCGTTTGCTGCTGCTGCAGAGCAGACCCCATCTTGTGTGCACTCGATTTCTGCATATGAATAAACAATGCTCTATTTACTTGCGCTTTTTTTTTTTTTTAGGAGTAATTTATGCCAATTTTTCACTACCTTGCACCAGCCGCTCAGTGTCTATTTATTTATTACCAGTTATTTATATAGCGCACGCATATTCCGCAGCGCTTTACAGAGAATATTTGGCCATTTACATCAGTACCTGCCCCAGTGGAGCTTACACTCTCTGGGGCAGATGTATTAACCTAAAGAAAGGAATAAGGAAGTAATAAACCAGCGATATGTGCAAGGTGATAAAGGCACCAGCCAATCAGTTCCAATATATAAATTAACAGTTAGGATCTGATTGGCTGGTGCCCTTATCACGTTGCACATATCACTGGTTTATCACTTCCTTATGCCTTCTCCAGGTTAATACATCTGCCCGTATATTCCCTATCACATTTATTTATTTTATTATTTATTAACAGTTTCTTATATAGAGCAGCATATTCCGTTGCGCTTTACAATTAGAACAACAGTAATAGAACAAAACTGGGTAAAAACCAAACAGATATAGAGGTAGGAAGGCCCTGCTCGCAAGCTTACAATCTGTACACGCACACACATTCACACTAGGGTTAATTTTGTTGGGAGCCAATTAACCTGCCAGTATATTTTTAGATTGTGGGAGGAAACCGGAGTACCCGGAGGAAACCCGCGCAAGTACGGGGAGAATATACAAACTCCACACAGTCTATAAGTAACAGATCATGGGGACCATTTATCAACAAGTTTAAGATATTTATAACTCGTTGCGTATAATAAATGGTGCTCCAACCAATCAGCTCCTGTCATGTATAGTCAATGTATTTGTGTGCGCACAAGGAGGTGAAATATAATCTGTAGTTACGTGAATTTAGATTCAATAAAATCGTTTAATAAAAGCAATCTTTTTCATATGCATACCTCACCATCATGAGTGGCTGCTGATATCTAGTTATAAAGGATAAAATATATTCCAAATAAAAGTAGTCAGCGCCTGTTAATGCCCAGAAAAGAAAGGTGAATCAAACACCTATCTCAATAGGAAATCTTCAGTCCTCAGACCAATAGTAGTTCATATTGATATGCAAAAGAGAAGAAACAGCAAATAGTGTGTACCCTTTTAACCTGTATGTACTTACAACATTTTGCTACTAGGTGGGTGTTAATGGAAAAAAAATCCCAAAATATCACTTTCCAGAGATATAGCAGAAATAATTTTTCACATATATTTAATTAGTACATCAATAAATCCAGGGTTAAAAAATAAGCAGGTATCACACGTACAAAAAACAAAAGTTTAAAAGCGTATCTGTCCATCATAAGAGGGTCCAGGGTAGCTCCTGTCATGTGTTTGAAAAATGACAGTTGTGAGCTGATTGGCTGGAGCACCATTTATCATACGCAATGAGTTCACTGATAAATGGGCCTCCTTGTGCTGTGGTTACATGAATCTGTATTCCCCTCACAATCATTGACCAATTGTCAGCTTTGCAACGGTAACCGCAAGGAAAGGAAATGGACACAAGATTGTACCTTCATCATTTTTAATTCAAATGTAAAAAACAAATAAAAAAAAAGACATCTGTACAAATAATAAAACACTGTTCCCTTTTTATGTTATAAAAAATCAGCTAAAACTAAAATTTTGGGACTATAAAGATACACAAAACAAATACGAAAAATCTTCTATTCCGAAACAAAATAAGTTTACGTTTTTTTTCAAGTGCAAATCTGCTTATAGAACAAGGGGGGTCATTCCGAGTTGATCGCACGCTGCCGATTTTCGCTGCGCTGTGATCAGGTCTCTACTGTGCATGCGTATGCACCAAAATGTACAGGTACAATGCGGATCGTTGCTGAGCGATGGATTTAACGTAGAATCCTTACGCACAGCCGATCGCAAGAAGACTTACAGGTAGAGGGCGTTTATGGGTGGCAACTGACCATTTTCTGGGAGTGGTAGGGAAAACGCAGGCGTGTCCGGGCGTTTGGAGAGCGGGTGTGTGACGTCAATTCCGGCACCAAAAAGACTGAAGTGATTGCAGCGGCTGAGTAAGTTCAGAGCTACTCTGAAACTGCACAAAATGTTTTTGTAGAGCTCGGCTGCACAAGCGTTCGCACACTTGCAAAGCGAAAAATAAGAATTTACTTACCGATAATTCTATTTCTCGGAGTCCGTAGTGGATGCTGGGGTTCCTGAAAGGACCATGGGGAATAGCGGCTCCGCATGAGACAGGGCACAAAAAGTAAAGCTTTAGGATCAGGTGGTGTGCACTGGCTCCTCCCCCTATGACCCTCCTCCAAGCCAGTTAGGTACTGTGCCCGGACGAGCGTACACAATAAGGGAGGAATTTTGAATCCCGGGTAAGACTCATACCAGCCACACCAATCACACCGTACAACTTGTGATCTAAACCCAGTTACAGTATGATAACAGCGGAGCCTCTGAAAAGATGGCTCACAACAATAATAACCCGATTTTTGTAACTATGTACAAATATTGCAGATAATCCGCACTTGGGATGGGCGCCCAGCATCCACTACGGACTCCGAGAAATAGAATTATCGGTAAGTAAATTCTTATTTTCTCTATCGTCCTAGTGGATGCTGGGGTTCCTGAAAGGACCATGGGGAATATACCAAAGCTCCCAAACGGGCGGGAGAGTGCGGATGACTCTGCAGCACCGAATGAGAGAACTCCAGGTCCTCTTTTGCCAGGATATCAAATTTGTAGAATTTTACAAACGTGTTCTCCCCTGACCACGTATCTGCTCGGCAGAGTTGTAATGCCGAGACCTCTCGGGCAGCCGCCCAAGATGAGCCCACCTTCCTTGTGGAATGGGCCTTAACCGATTTAGACTGTGGCAGGCCTGCCTCAGAATGTGCAAGTTGAATTGTGTTACAAATCCAACGAGCAATCGACTGCTTAGAAGCAGGCGCACCCAACTTGTTGGGTGCATACAGTATAAACAGCGAGTCAGATTTTCTGACTCCAGCTGTCCTGGAACATATTTTCAGGGCCCTGACAACTTCTAGCAACTTGGAGTCCTCCAAGTCCCTAGTAGGTGCAAGGCACCACAATAAGCTGGTTCAGGTGAAACACTGACACCACCTTAGGGAGAGAACTGGGGACGAGTCCGCAGCTCTGCCCTGTCCGAATGGACAAACAGATATGGGCTTTTTTGAGAAAAAACCACCAATTTGACACTCGCCTGGTCCAGGCCAGGGCCAAGAGCATGGTCACTTTTTATGTGAGATGCTTCAAATCCACATATTTGACTGGTTTTAAACCAATGTGATTTGAGGAATCCCAGAACTACGTTGAGATCCCACAGTGCCACTGGAGGCACAAAAAAGGGGTTTGTATATGCAATACTCCCTTGACAAACTTCTGGACTTCAGGAACTGAAGCCAATTCTTTCTGGAAGAAAATTTACAGGGCCGAATTTGAACCTTAATGGACCCCAATTTGAGGCCCATAGACACTCCTGTTTGCAGGAAATGCAGGAAACGACCGAGTTGAAATTTCTTTGTGGGGCCTTCCTGGCCTCACACCACGCAACATATTTTCGCCACACGTGGTGATAATGTTGTGCGGTCACCTCCTTTCTGGCTTTGACCAGGGTAGGAATGACCTCTTCCGGAATGCCTTTTTTCCTTTAGGATCCGGCTTTCCATCGCCATGCCGACAAACGCAGCTGCGGTAAGTCTTGGAACAGACATGGTACTTGCTGAAGCAAGTCCCTTCTTAGCGGCAGAGGCCATAAGACCTCTGTAAGCATCTCTTGAAGTTCCGGGTACCAAGTCCTTCTTGGCCAATCCGGAGCCATGAGTATAGTTCTTACTCCTCTACGTCTTATAATTCTCAGCACCTTAGGTATGAGAAGCAGAGGAGGGAACACATACACCGACTGGTACACCCACGGTGTTACCAGAAACGTCCACATCTATTGCCTGAGAGTCTCTTGACCTGGTGCAATACCTGTCCCATTTTTTGTTCAGACGGGACGCCATCATGTCCACCTTTGGTATTTCCCAACGGTTTACAATCATGTGGAAAAAACTTCTCAATGAAGTTTCCACTCTCCCGGGTGGAGGTCGTGCTGAGGAAGTCTGCTTCCCAGTTTCCATTCCCGGGATGAAAAACTGCTGACAGTGTTATCACATGATTTTCCGCCCAGCGAAAAGTCCTTGCAGTTTCTGCCATTGCCCTCCTGCTTCTTGTGTCGCCCTGTCTGTTTACGTGGGCGACTGCCGTGATGTTTTTCCCACTGGATCAATACCGGCTGACCTTGAAGCAGAGGTCTTGCTAAGCTTAGAGCATTATAAATTTACCCTTAGCTCCAGTATATTTATGTGGAGAAAAGTCTCCATACTTGATCACACTCCCTGGAAATTTTTCCCTTGTGTGACTGCTCCCCAGCCTCTCAGGCTGGGCTCCGTGGTTACCAGCATCCAATCCTGAATGCCGAATCTGCGGCCCTCTAGAAGATGAGCACTCTATAACCACCACATGAGAGACACCCTTGTCCTTGGATATTGGGTTATCCGCTGATGCATCTGAAGATGCGATCCGGACCATTTTTCCAGCAGATCCCACTGAAAAGTTCTTACGTGAAATCTGCCGAATGGAATTGCTTCGTAGGAAGCCACCATTTTTACCAGGACCCTTGTGCAATGATGCACTGTTTTTAGGAGGTTCCTGACTTGCTCGGAAATCTCCCTGGCTTTCTCTTCCGGGAGAAACACCTTTTTCTGGACTGTGTCCAGAATCATCCCTAGGCACAACAGACGTGTCGTCGGGATCAGCTGCGATTTTGGAATATTTAGAATCCACCCGTGCTGATTGTAGCAGTATCCGAGATAGTGCTACTCCGACCTCCAACTGTTCCCTGGACTATGCCCCTATTAGGAGATCGTCCAAGTAAGGGATAATTAAGACGCCTTTTCTTCGAAGAAGAATCATCATTTCGGCCATTACCTTGGTAAAGACCCCGGGGTGCCGTGGACAATCCAAACGGCAGCGTCTGAAACTGATAGTGACAGTTCTGCACCACGAACCTGAGGTACCCTTAGTGAGAAGGGCAAATTTGGGACATAGAGGTAAGCATCCCTGATGTCCCGGGACACTATATAGTCCCCTTCTTCCTGGTTCGTTATCACTGCTCTGAGTGACTTCATCTTAATTTGAACCTTTGTAAGTGTTCAAAAAAAATTTTTTAGAATAAGTCTCACCTAGCCTTCTGGCTTCAGTACCACAATATAGTGTGGAATAATACCCCTTTTCTGTAGTAGGAGGGGTAATTTAATTATCACCTGCTGGGAATACAGCTTGTGAATTTTTTCCCATACTACCTCCTTGTCGGAGGGAGACTTGGTAAAGCAGACTTCAGGAGCCTGCGAAGGGGAAACGTCTCGACATTCCCATCTGTACCCCCGGGATACTACTTGTAGGATCCAGGGGTCCTGTACGGTCTCAGCGCTGTCAGCTGGTCCTTGAGGACGGCCCTATCTATAGACGGTACCGCCACTTGTTTTGATAAGCGTGTGAGCGCCTTATCCACCTTAAGGGGTGTTTCCCAACGCGCCCTAACTTCTGGCGGGAAAGGGTATACCGCCCATAATTTTCTATCGGGGGGAACCCACGCATCATGGTGCATTGGCCGGGAAACGAACCCGGGCCTCCCGCGTGGCAGGCGAGAATTCTACCACTGAACCACCAATGCTCACACACTTTATTTAATTTATCTGATTCAGGAAAAACTATGGTAGTTTTTTCACATCCCACATAATACCCTCTTTTGTGGTACTTGTAGTATCAGAAATACGTAACACCTCCTTCATTGCCTTTAACGTGTGGCCCTAATAAGGAATACGTTTGTTTATTCACCGTCGACACTGGATTCAGTGTCCCTGTCTGTGTCTGTGTCGACCGACTAAAGTAAACGGGCGTTTTAAAAACCCTTGACGGTGTTTTTGAGACGTCTGGACCGTACTAATTGTTTGTCGGCCGTCTCATGTCGTCAACCGACTTTGCAGCGTGTTGACATTATCACGTAATTTCCTAAATAAGCCATCCATTCCGGTGTCGACTCCCTAGAGAGTGACATCACCATTACAGGCAATTGCTCCGCCTCCACGCCAATATCGTCCTCATACATGTCGACACACACGTACCGACACACAGCAGACACACAGGGAATGCTCTATACGAAGACAGGACCCACTAGCCCTTTGGGGAGACAGAGGGAGAGTCTGCCAGCACACACCAAAAAGCGCTATATATGACAGGGATAGCCTTATGATTAAGTGCTCCCTTATAGCTGCTTTTATATTAATATATATATATATAGCCATTTATTTTGCCCCCCCTCTCTGTTATACCCTGTTTCTGTAGTGCAGTGCAGGGGAGAGACCTGGGAGCCTTCCTGACCAGCGGAGCTGTGACAGAAAATGGCGCCGTGTGCTGAGGAGATAGGCCCCGCCCCTTTTCCGGCGGGCTCGTCTCCCGCTATTTAGTACATTTAGGCAGGGGTAAATATCTCCATATAGCCTCTGGGGCTATATGTGAGGTATTTTTAGCCTTTTTAAAGGTTTTCATTTGCCTCCCAGGGCGCCCCCCCCCAGCGCCCTGCACCCTCAGTGACTGCCGTGTGAAGTGTGCTGAGAGGAAAATGGCGCACAGCTGCAGTGCTGTGCGCTACCTTAAGAAGACTGCAGGAGTCTTCAGCCGCCGATTCTGGACCTCTTCTTGCTTCAGCATCTGTGAGGGGGCCGGCGGCGTGGCTCCGGTGACCATCCAGGCTGTACCTGTGATCGTCCCTCTGGAGCTTCATGTCCAGTAGCCAAGAAGCCAATCCATCCTGCACGCAGGTGAGTTCACTTCTTCTCCCCTCTGTCCCTCGTTGCAGTGATCCTGTTGCCAGCAGGAATCACTGTAAAATAAAAAACCTAAGCTAAACTCTCTAAGCAGCTCTTTATGAGAGCCACCTAGAATTGCACCCTTCTCGGCCGGGCACAAAATCTAACTGGCTTGGAGGAGGGTCATAGGGGGAGGAGCCAGTGCACACCACCTGATCCTAAAGCTTTACTTTTTGTGCCCTGTCTCCTGCGGAGCCGCTATTCCCCATGGTCCTTTCAGGAACCCCAGCATCCACTAGGACGATAGAGAAATACACTCCCCCGTGGGCGGCGACTATGCGTTTGCACGGCTGCTAAAAACAGCTAGCGAGCGATCAACTCGGAATGAGGGCCCAGGTTAGTTAATTCAGATGTCTCGAGGGTGGCAACATTATATTTACAAAAACATTTCTTGAAACAATAATACAGGTATGTGCATAAAATACATTGACTTGGGGTATTATACCACTTGGCAGACACATTTCAATAAATATGTACTATCATATTGCCTTGTTGTATGTCATATTTAATGAAATGTCGGCAGAAAATACTTAATGCATTCTGTTAAAATTACATAATTATTACATTTAAGTTTATAAAAATAAAAATCAGCCCTGTGGCATGTGACCTGTCTCTTTACGATGTCAGATCCCTATTTTTGCATGATTGCGCTTGTTCTCTCCAGTCAGGATATGGCTTAGTGTGTCAAGAATCGAGTGCAGGGTTTTGGGTGATTAAGAAGCTGTTGAAAACCTCCCTACCTCACCGGAGATTCTACCCTCCAATCCGCCGCCTTTATTACCCACCCAATTGGAGTGTCTAACCGCCAGCAATGTGCAGAGGCTTTGAAACCGCCCAAACCATTCAAACTGCTGACCGTTTAAAGGTAGATTGGCGGTTTTGACAGTTTCGGATTGGCTGACTTCAAACTACTGTAACACTGGCGATTGTAACCTCAGCTGCACTATACTGTAGGTCTGAGTCACAGCAGCTGTGTCTTTGGTTGCAGCTGCTGTGTGTAAGTATGATAAGGCTGAGGAAGGCGTCTTGTGTAAATAGACACCTCCTGTCGGCTCTGGTTATCAGCTGCTGCGTCCAAATATGCAGCATCAGATCATCTGCAAAAACCAAGGCCATCTGAGTAACCCTCAGGTTAAATAGGATGGGCGGTGCTTTCTCTCTGCCGGGGCCAGTAACTGTGCCCCATGGCCGTCCACCCGGCATCGGAGAAGTATGTAACCATTGGGTTTGCATTCTACTCTGAATCAGGCCTTGTTTACGGCTGGCTACCGCCTTGCATCACATGACTGGCTACGGCCTTGCATCACATGACTGGCTACCGCCTTGCATCACATGACTGGCTACCGCCTTGCATCACATGACTGGCTACCGCCTTGCATCACATGACTGGCTACCGCCTTGCATCACATGGGTGTCAATTAGCCAAGCACTTTCTTTGAAATAAACTCCAGGTGGACTTATACATTCTCTATGTAAAGTGTCAAATAGAGTTGAAGACAAATGTTTCCCTGTACAGACATACTGTATGAGGGGAGGCAGGAGATTGGGATGCCCCTTTTGGAATGATGCAGCTGGTCTGATTGATATACGAATCCTATAAGGTATATGCAGGGAAGGGTGACAGTAATTTTTTCACTTAAGTCAAATACATATCTTTGAATCTGTGTGATAAATATATCAAGGAGAATTGTAAATGACCAGTTCCTGGTAATGTGAGCTGTGTTGTGTCTTCTGACTAAAGGCCCATACACACTGGGCGATTTTGATCTGAGAGCAGCTCACTTTTAGTGCTTTGAGCTGCTTTCAGCTCAAAGCCGCCCAGTGTGTATGGCCAAACGATGAGCGCTGATGCGCGCTCCCGCTTCATCGCTGCCGGCCGCCATTCATCTACTGGTATTACCAGTAGATGAAAGGCGGGGTGAGCGGCTTTCCATAGCGTCCTGGTATGGAAAGCCACTCACCCCCGCTGACATCGCTGGGCAGCGGGGAAAAGCGCTCAGTGTGTATGGACCTTAAGAAGGTTATTCAGAGATGGGCGCAGACCTTGCTTCCTGCAGCAAGATCCGCGTCCATCTCCTCACATGCTGGTGGCCACCCAGCACAGGACAAGGCCACCCAGCATGTGTGTGGTGCTGCCCCGTGATGTGTCCGCAATTTTCAATGCGGACGCATTGATTTAAAGTTGACCCCTGCCAGCGCAAGATCGGGAGTGTGTGACGTCACGCAGCTGCCCCGAAAACGCTCCACTTTTACCCGCAACGCCGATGCCCCTTCGACAGCTGCCACTGTCAATCACCTTGCGGCCGCATCTGGAGCAAGGAGAAGGGTCCGCATGCGCGGATGCGTTGGTGTCTGAATAGACCCCTATATATAGAAGGCGGGCTGTGAGCCCTGTGAGAGCACATGTTCTGTGACAGCTGCTGTAACATTGTATGCTATACCTATTGAGCAATGCTTGTACAGGAGAACAGTCTACTATAAGACTTTCTGTGCAGTAAACATCTTCGCCTTCAAGACGCCTAAATCTTGCGACCAAAAGGTATGCGACAAACGCAGTCCCATTCTCCGGTTGCCCTGGTTTGAGCCCAGCGTCTCCAAGCTCCTCCCTTGGTAACCTACCATGCTGGGCATAATCCTGCTCGGCGACCAGAGGGGTCCACCGACGCCAGTCAGGAGGTGTGTCAGCAGCGTGTTGACGCATAAACAGCAGAAATGTGGTTCCAGGTACCATGCAAGAGGAGCCTGGTAGTGGCACCGCCCACTGCGCAGTGGTGCAGTCAGTAACAGGCGGTTACTGATGGTAAGAGGGAATACCCTATTGGCCAGGTCCCGTGAAACCCAAACCCAATCTGTGATCACTGTGCGTAGGCAGCGAGGGCCGGCGTCCGGTCACACTGTGCATGACCCATTGGGGGTCATTCTGAACCGATCGCTCACTGCAGTTTTTCGCAGCGCATGGCAGCCGTCGTTGCCTAGCAATCGCCTCTGAGACAGTCGGTCACTAGGCGGGAGGGGGCTGGACGGCAGCGTTAAGCCGCCGTTTAGGGGGAGCGGACCGGCCAATAATGGCTAGTCCTCCCGCATGTCAGTGTGAATGATCGTAGCTGTGCTAAATTTAGCACAGCTACGATCAACTCGGAATGACCCCCATTATCTGGATCGTCACAGTGATAATGTGCTGGCCATTACTTTCAATGGGACTCCTCTTGGGCCGTCTAGGCCCAAATAACCAAGATATCTTCAAAAGAGAAGCTCTACCCCTCCACGATATCTGAAAACGCCCTTCAAAGCCTCTCCCCACTTCCAGCGTACTCTACAAACACCTTTTACAAAAGTGCCTTGTACCATGGGGAGCTTTGCTCTGAGCGGAGAATGTTCCACAGAGCGTTTCCGAGATGCTGGATGCACCCACGGCTCCTGTAACAGCCTGCGAGGTACAAGCCCCATTAAAGCGGCAAGAATTTTAAAGGAAAGCCCAACCTGGTTGGTTATGAGCACAGATCCTGTGGAGTTATAGAACGGTCAGCACCAGTTACAGACTCTCATCCTCTCTCCTGTGGGAAAGCTTCTTTTCCAACATCGTGCTCATACAACACAATGAACAGGTGCTCATGAATAAACAACAAAACATAAGAATAACCTTCTATGCTATGGACATGGTTAATAAGTTATGTATTAGTATTATGTAATAGTTCACAAGCTTTCGGCCCGCAGAAGTGCTGTTAGTAGGATTTTTGGCATATGTAGAACGTTATTGGCCTGATTCTGAGTCACGGGAAAAGCACACGCCGCAATGTCTATGTCCGGTCACCCGCCTTTTGACTTTATGCCGTTACACGCTGCTTCCCTAGTGTACGTCCATTCAGCTGAATGTGCACAGGCTGAGGCGCCCAGTTTTAGCGTTAGTGCACGCTGTAACACTGATTGGTGCGTCCTTGGCCCCATGGCTGGTACACTGTTTCCCCCTGAACGCAGGTTCCTATGGCTGCGGCTGTGCATCTGGGAACGTAGCTGCTTGCAGTGACACAACTGCAACACTCCCATAAAACTCCCACAGAACGGGCCACTTTTGGGTGGACTACCAGCCACTGCCCAGTCACCACCCATCTCTTTTCCGACACATTTCTAGAATCATCTGTCCCAATTACAACAGCCCCTTTGTGCGCACAATGGGGGGGGGGATTCAGACCTGATCGTAGATGTGCTAAATTTAGCTTCCCTGACATGCCGGGGGGACGCCCAGCACAGGGCTAGTCTGACCAGCTTGTCAGGCCCTCCCCCGTCGCACAAGTACAGAAGCACTTTTGTACTGGAAGAGTAGCTCCCTACCAGCGCACCTCCTGTGCGCTGGCAGGGAGCTACCCGTCGCTGTGAGGGTCGCAGCGGCCGTGTGTGACATCACGCAGCCGCGGCCCGCCCCCAATGGTCCGGGTACGCCTGCGTTGTCCGGACCGCTTCCCCTCCCACCCAGCGACTGCCTCTGCCTGTCAATCAGGCAGAGGCGATCACAGGACTAAGACAACCGTCGCCTGTCTGGCATGTGCCGGCGCACTGCGGCGCCAGCGCAGTTCACACCTGATCGCTGCTGTGCGAAAATGCACAGCAGCGATCAGGTCTGAATTAGCCCCAATGTGTGTAACACATGCGCAGTAGGAGGTTTCAGAAATGTTTGCGCAGGTGCAGTAGCAAAAGTCGCTCAGCTCCGTGAACATCGGTCTTGCGTGCAGACTCCGCGCAACTCAGCATCAGGCTCTAGGACAGCAAAAGCACGATACACACATAAACATCTCTTATAAAGAGTCACTTGCAGATTATAAAAATGTCATCCGCGCCCCATAACGGAGCGCAGCACGTATTCACCACTTGAAAACTAGTGGGGGAGTTCCATTATACACCTTATGGTATAGTAGCACCACAGGAAACATGATCGCTCTGTCAGTCTATCCCCATAGCAAGGTGTGGCCGCTCACCTATTCTCTCCTTCTGCTGAGTGAACGCCACCCACGCCAGGTATTACAGTTCTGTATCGTGCGTCTGTCGCCTACACACAGTGGCGGACAATTTGTGGGCTAAACCCAAGTTCATGAGGATGCAGCCTATGAAATCGCTATGGGATCGGGACATCAGAGAGGTGCTATAATCTCAGGATAAGAGTGAGAGCAATTTGCACCCTGGTAAAATCACCTAGCACCGAAAATAGGGGGGTTTAAAATGAGATTTGGGCTTTGGAAAGGGCGTGTCCTAGATTCATTCTAAATGCAATGCTGCCCACTGTTTGTTCACTACATGCAGAAGCAGACGGCAGTTTTCCTGTAAGAAGGAAAATATAAAGCCATTTGCACCCCTTGCATTGTAAAATGATTTGTTCCAGGAGCTTATCTGAGATTTGATCCCGAGTTTCAATCTGGTCCTCAGCACCTAAACTCTCTTGTGCACAGCATAACAGGAGCGCTGTAGTACGTTGTTCCACTGGCTAAGGTTTGTTATCCAATCCGGGCACAGGGGTAGAACGCCCGGTCTGGTGGCTTGTTTGTCCTACAGCACTGGGGATACCAGTCTACTCAGTGAGAGTCTATCATGAATAGCAGGGCCCATGAGGTTCACCCAGTGCACACATCCGTCTCCTCTCTGCCTTCATCCTCAATGGAATAGTGGCCGGAGTCCTTGCTTCTGGCTGCTGATGTATCTGTCTCTGTCTGCACCAGATCTTCCTGCTGGGCCTCCTGGATAATGTAGCACCTGTCAAAAGCCTCCTCTTCTTGTAATGCAAATGGAATCTGACCAAACTTCTGGGGTGAATCCTGCATATCCTAGAGACAAAATAAAGTGATAGATTGCTGTAACACTTCTAAAGGCACTCATTATATTTTACTAAACAGGCGTACATCACTAGGCTTACACTACTACAATCCGTCTCTAACGCTAACAGACTGATATGTATTTAGTAACTTGCTAAAGCGGAATCTCTCAGTCACTACTCGTACTGTTCCGTAAGAGCGGCCAATTA
Source organism: Pseudophryne corroboree (assembly GCF_028390025.1). Lineage (NCBI taxonomy): Eukaryota > Metazoa > Chordata > Amphibia > Anura > Myobatrachidae > Pseudophryne > Pseudophryne corroboree. The sequence continues at coordinate 994,574,089 of NC_086445.1, forward strand.
CTTCATTATCTATTATCACCATTTCCCATTCCTGCCTGGAAGACTTCTCTTGTGCTGCACCTTTTCTATGTTGCTTATTCTATCAGGACTTCTCAGCCTCTTTCCTCTCTGTACTATATTCTCAATCTCGAATATTCGTTCAGGACAGCAGGACTGGTGTAGTGGTTAGCATTACTGCCTCACAGCCCTGGGGTCATGATTTTAATTCCTGACCAAGGGTACTATCTGTGTGGAGTTATTATGTTCTCTCCGTGTCTGTGTGGGTTTTTTCTGGGGGAATCTGGTTTCCATGCAAATCTATACTGGCAAGTTAACGGTCATCTAACAAAATTTTTAACCCTAGTGTGCATGTGGTAAGGAATATAGGGGGTCATTCCGACCCGTTCGCACGCAGCGTTTCTTTGCTGTGGTGCTAATGGGTTGGGACTGCGGCTGCGCGGTGCCTGCAATGCGCACGCACGTCGTTGCCGGGCAGCGATGCTGCCAGCGCAGAAATTGATTGCAGCGGTGACGCATGGAGACTGACAGGAGGGAGGCGTTCCGGGGCGTCAACTGACCGTTTTCAAAGCGTGGTGAGGAAAAAGCAGGCGGATCCAGAGCGGCTGTCTGACGCCAATCCCGGGACCTTCATCACTGGATCCGTTGCACAGGGTAAGTAGGTCTGACCCTGGTCTTGTTTTGCAGGAAACACAGGTGTCCGCAGCCCTGCTATGCTAAAATACACTCCCCAATAGGCGGCGTCTAGTTGATCGCACGAGCAGCAAAATGTTGCTACTTGCGATCAACTCGGAATGACCCCCATAGACTGTAAGATGTACTGGGGCAGGGACTGATGTGAGTGACCGATATATTCTCTGTAAAGCGCTGCAGAATATGAAATAAATAAGCTGTCCAAGAGCTCTTATAATAGACGGCTCTACTCAGTGTAGGTGAGTAGTTATAGTCTATACCCCATACTATACACAGCAGGTCCACTGACACCTATGCCATCTGTATCGCAAACTTGTTACCAGTTACAGTGTTTTGAGGACCAAGATCTGAATTGTTTCAGGTTATAGTCTCCATTGTAATCACTATTTGCTTGATCTTCCATAGATGGCGATAAATAGAACATTTATTTATTTATAAATAAAATATCACACCATAGTAAGTGCATGCAATTCAATAACAGGGATTTTCCACCCCAGCAAAGTCCATAGGATTGTGGGTGGAGAAATCCTGCTCATGTGACTAGTGAGGGGGACTGGCCCTATTGTCAGGGTCTCCGAGCAGATGGCAGGGTAGCGGTGGCATTGGACCCTTCTGAATGGATGTATTTGCTATTTCTTGGTATGGACCAATGAGCAGGGCATTACACTCTGATCCATTCAATGCTATGTATCAAACCCCTTTAGGCTTGGTACAGGTATACGGCAGGGACGCCCCCTTACCCTGCGCTGTTTGCCATCGCTAACCTTTAGCATTAGAATTCCCTGCCAGGGAAGGGGGTAATGGTGGACTCTGTAAATGCATTTAAAAGGGGATTGGATGAATTTCTGATTGAAAATGATGTCCAAGGTTACAACATTTAAAATATTGACGTTGTTAATCCGGGTGTAACGTGATTTTTAGTTGTCAACTAGTCATAAAACATTCTTCAGCAGGAACAGTAAAATCAACTCAACTTAATACAAAATATAGGTTGAACGTGATGGGCATTTTTCCTCTTTTCAACCTCAATTACTGTTACTATGTTACATCAATCACACCTTACAGAACTGTATTTGAAAAAACTTATTCCTGCCTGCACAACTAGCGTTCCCATAGGAAGTATTGACTATGGGCCTAATTCTGAGTTGATCGCAGCAGCAGATTTGTTAGCAGTTGGGCAAAACCATGTGCACTGCAGGTGGGGCAGATGTAACATGTGCAGAGAGAGTTAGATTTGGGTGGGGTGTATTCAAACTGAAATCTAAATTGCAGTGTAAAAATAAAGCAGCCAGTATTTACCCTGCACAGAAACAAAATAACCCACCCAAATCGAACTCTCTCTGCACATGTTATATCTGCCCCCCCTGCAGTGCACATGGTTTTGCCCAATTGCTAACAAACTTGCTGCTGCGATCAACACAGAATTACCCCCAATATTTCATGAACAATCAGATGGGGTCCACACTTGGGAGGAGGGAGACTAGCGAGAACGGCCGCTCTGCTTATTAAACAGGCCAGTTATGTATGGGACGCAGTGTGTAACATTATGGGGGAAAGGGAATTGCCATCTGGGATAATGGAATACTTCTACCAGTGGAGACGATAAGAAGAGACACAACTGGAGACAGAAATGGGATTGTAACAATGGCTAACTACATCATTTATATTTCAGCAAGATCATTGTAAATCCATTGAATATCTGTGCAAGGAAATTGGCCTTTCAGGGACAATTTGCATTCTGGAAGTAATGGTTTATTATTGTCATGAAAGAAGTCAGGGAGACACTTTATTTGAATAATTCCCCCAGTGGTAACTTAGCAGACTCATGACACTAAAGGGGAAGGAAGGGGGGAGGTACTGACGGGAGAGATGTGTGCTGAGTGATCTTAACACAGACCGCTCAGCACACATCTCTGCCCCCGCTCAGCACAGCACGATGTGCTCAGCGAGGGGGGGGGGGCGCTCACTTCACACAACGGTGCATGCAGGCTCAATCTAGCACCAGCGATAGCGATACGCGGGACCGTACATAGCTATCACTGTGGGGGGTACACACGACAGATCCGTGCCAGTGGAGATATTGCTCCATCAACCCATCACCCTCAGGTGTTTTAATTAGCTGGGTTCCTGCATTTCAGATCGCACATTGATAAGGCCCTATTTAGAGGTAAATCCTGGATACATTTATAGAATGTGATAGTATTAGGAATGTTAGGGACCCATGTGATGAAGTGATTAATGTGTGATGTTAATTGTGAGGGTTTATTTCAATTATTTTTATTATCAGTGTTCTTAGTGCTAGGCGTGTGCATCTGCATCTCTCTTCCCCCATCAACCAATCAGCAGCTCTGTATCATTTTATACTATGCAAATTATAGATGTTACTTCAGTGCTGATTGGTTGCCATGGGCAACTTCTCCACTAGCTCACTTCTCCGCTCTTATCACTGCTTAGTAAATGTCCCCCTTAGAATGATGTGAGAAGAGGATCTTTTACAAATATAAGATAAGGAATAGGACAGCATGTTGGGATACTGCACAAAAGGCGTCTACCTATGCCAGAATATAAGAAGGGGAATCCATCTGTGAATCTTCCAATTTTGAGCTTCACGGCCCTACAAACATTTCATACTGCAGACTCTAAATGCAACCTTAGTTACGTTACAGCAACATCTCAGCTCTAAGGGCTGTGGAGTGAAACCTGCAGTGTTGGTCGGGAAAAATGTCATCGCTAACCACTGAAATGCCCCCTAAGTGTCTCCATCGGGTATGGCGTGAGATGCCACGTCTGATAAAGACCCAAAAGTCTTCAAGGGCTGCAGCTCTACCTTTTATAATCATTTTGAATCTAATTGGAGACACTGTTCCACTGAATGGCATGCCCTTTTTTCAACATCTTCACTTATTATAGAGATACAAAGTAACAGCAGTTGCCAGGGGCAACACACATGGCACATAAACAAGAGAGTAAATCAGTACAGAAGCAGCGATGGCAAGATAGAGGAGACATATGAGTGTTCTCCTTCTCTAGATCTCCGCTCAGCAACCTGTGTTTCAGCTCCCACTCACATTAATACCCACAATCCTGTACACTGCATCATCTATCTCCATACTATATACTGAGCATCTGCAGAAGGTAACACACAACCTCTATACCAAGTGGTCTGGCCTCGTACCTTTCCAATGCTTGCAGGCAGCTTGCTGGACGGGAAGAAGATATGCTTCATGTATCGTTTTAAGGGGCAGAAACAGATGTACACAACTAGGGCAATGACGATGATTGCAATAACGACTGACCCTGCAATCCACAACGTCACGTAAGATCGGGGATCTACAATAAAAAGAAATTAATAGCAAAATTCAGCATATTTTAATAAAATGTGAAACTATCAGACTCCTTTATAATAAACACGTCTCATCATTATTACAGTCCAATAATAACTTGTAAGGAATAACAATCTACTTAACTGGCATACAAATGGGAAGGCAGACGGGGTGTAGCCGGGCGAGTTATTACGGTGTCTTATAAAAGTCAGATCAGTGATGTCTATATAAATGTACATACCTGTTCATAAGCAGTGCTAAGCCTCATAGGCAATATAAGAGAAATAGGACTTTATCGTTGTCCTGGGGACTTAATACAGCAAAATTGTGTTGTTAAACTACAACCAGGGCGACCATACTACAGCGTGCTTGAGGGCGAGTCCTCTATACAGGAGTAACGGATCCCAATTCCTGGATCCAACAAAGTGTTATTTACAGATGAAAATTGGTGCAGGTAGTAATTAGGATACAGGTAGTAATTAGGATACAGGTGGTAATTAGGATACAGGTAGTAATTAGGATACAGGTAGTAATAGATACAGGTAGTAATTAGGGTACAGGTTGTAATTAGAATACAGGTAGTAATTAGGATACAGGAAGTAATTAGGATACAGGTAGTAATTAGGATACAGGTAGTAATAAGGATACAGGAAGTAATTAGGATACAGGTAGTAATTAGGGTACAGGTAGTAATAGATACAGGTAGTAATAGATACAGGTGGTAATTAGGATACAGGTAGTAATTAGGATACAGGTAGTAATTAGGATACAGGTAGTAATAGATACAGGTAGTAATTAGGATACAGGTAGTAATTAGGATACAGGTAGTAATTAGGATACAGGTAGTAATACATAACTGAGAGAGAGGTAATTAGGAGTAGCACCCCAGTGACTGTGACTACTACCTGAAGACACCGCAGCGGAGACTTGCCCTACCACGTATACATGGGGAACATACTGAGCACGCACATCAGTTTCTTTCTGTCCGCAACGGTACTGCTCCCTTATTGTGGATCGGACATTTAATTACAACGTGCTTTGTCTGGACCCGAGGTGGTTTGCGCTAATCGGCTGCTAACAGGGCTGCAAAGACCCAAGAAGACATCGATTGTGTCCTAATTAGGCTTACTTTCACTAACGCATAATCATCCTAAATATATTAAGGCATATTTATGGTGAAGGCTTAGCGTTATATTATATGTATAATGTGTGTATAAAGTCTTATTTAAAACAGGTTTGTCCAGGAGCGCAGTTACTCCGTAAGAGCAGGCATGGTTTGTCCAGGAGCGCAGTTACTCCGTGAGTGTTGCACAGTTTGTCCAAGAGCGCAGTTACTCCGTGAGTGCGGCATGGTTTGTCCAGGAGCGCAGTTACTCCGTGAGTGCGGCATGGTTTGTCCAGGAGCGCAGTTACTCCGTGAGTGTTGCACAGTTTGTCCAAGAGCGCAGTTACTCCGTGAGTGCGGCATGGTTTGTCCAGGAGCGCAGTTACTCCGTGAGTGTTGCACAGTTTGTCCAAGAGCGCAGTTACTCCGTGAGTGCGGCATGGTTTGTCCAGGAGCGCAGTTACTCCGTGAGTGTTGCACAGTTTGTCCAAGAGCGCAGTTACTCCGTGAGTGCGGCATGGTTTGTCCAGGAGCGCAGTTACTCCGTGAGGGCGGCATGGTTTGTCCAGGAGCGCAGTTACTCCGTGAGTGCGGCATGGTTTGTCCAGGAGCACAGTTACTCCGTGAGTGTGGCACGGTTTGTCCAGGAGCACAGTTACTCCGTGAGTGCGGCATGGTTTGTCCAAGAGTGCAGTTACTCCGTGAGTGCGGCATGGTTTGTACAGGAGCGCAGTTATTCCGTGAGTGTGGCACGGTTTGTCCAGGAGCACAGTTACTCCGTGAGTGCGGCATGGTTTGTCCAGGAGCGCAGTTACTCCGTGAGTGCGGCATGGTTTGTCCAGGAGCACAGTTACTCCGTGAGTGTGGCACGGTTTGTCCAGGAGCGCAGTTACTCCGTGAGTGTGGCATGGTTTGTCCAAGAGCGCAGTTACTCCGTGAGTGCGGCATGGTTTGTCCAAGAGTGCAGTTACCCATGTGAGTGTGGCATGGTTTGTCCAGGAGCGCAGTTACTCCGTGAGTGTGGCATGGTTTGTCCAAGAGTGCAGTTACTCCGTGAGTGTGGCATGGTTTGTACAGGAGCGCAGTTATTCCGTGAGTGTGGCATGGTTTGTCCAGGAGCGCAGTTACTCCGTGAGTGCGGCATGGTTTGTCCAGGAGCGCAGTTATTCCGTGAGTGTGGCATGGTTTGTCCAGGAGCGCAGTTATTCCGTGAGTGTGGCATGGTTTGTCCAGGAGCGCAGTTACTCCGTGAGTGCGGCATGGTTTGTCCAGGAGCGCAGTTATTCCGTGAGTGTGGCATGGTTTGTCCAGGAGCGCAGTTATTCCGTGAGTGCGGCATGGTTTGTCCAGGAGCGCAGTTATTCCGTGAGTGTGGCATGGTTTGTCCAGGAGCGCAGTTATTCCGTGAGTGCGGCATGGTTTGTCCAGGAGCGCAGTTATTCCGTGAGTGTGGCATGGTTTGTCCAGGAGTGCAGTTACTCCGTGAGTGCGCCATGGTTTGTCCAGGAGCGCAGTTATACCATGAGTGCGGCATGGTTTGTCCAGGAGCGCAGTTATTCCGTGAGTGCGGCATGGTTTGTCCAGGAGCGCAGTTATTCCGTGAGTGTGGCATGGTTTGTCCAGGAGTGCAGTTACTCCGTGAGTGTGGCATGGTTTGTCCAGGAGTGCAGTTACTCCGTGAGTGCGCCATGGTTTGTCCAGGAGCGCAGTTATACCATGAGTGCGGCACGGTTTGTCCAGGAGCGCAGTTACTCCGTGAGTGCGGCATGGTTTGTACAGGAGCGCAGTTATTCCGTGAGTGCGGCATGGTTTGTACAGGAGCGCAGTTATTCCGTGAGTGTGGCATGGTTTGTCCAGGAGCGCAGTTACTCCGTGAGTGTGGAATGGTTTGTCCAGCAGCACAGTTACTCCGTGAGTGCGGCATGGTTTGTCCAGGAGCGCAGTTACTCCATATGTGTGGAATGGTTTGTCCAGCAGCACAGTTACTCCGTGAGTGCAGCATGGTTTGTCCAGGAGCCCAGTTACTCCATGAGTGTGGAATGGTTTGTCCAGCAGCGCAGTTACTCCGTGAGTGCGGCATGGTTTGTCCAGGAGCGCAGTTACTCTGTGAGTGCGGCATGGTTTGTCCAAGAGCGCAGTTATTCCGTGAGTGTGGCATGGTTTGTCCAGGAGCGCAGTTACTCCGTGAGTGTGGCATGGTTTGTCCAGGAGCGCAGTTACTCCATGAGTGTGGAATGGTTTGTCCAGCAGCGCAGTTACTCCGTGAGTGCGGCATGGTTTGTCCAGGAGCGCAGTTACTCCGTGAGTGCGGCATGGTTTGTCCAAGAGCGCAGTTATTCCGTGAGTGTGGCATGGTTTGTCCAGGAGCGCAGTTATTCCATGAGTGCGGCATGGTTTGTCCAGGAGCGCAGTTATTCCGTGAGTGCGGCATGGTTTGTCCAGGAGCGCAGTTACCCGCACAAACACACAAGTTAAGTGAAACCGTTGTGTTTTCACATTCGGGTCCCCCAAAAGCCAGTGCTTATTGGGGATTTAGTTTGGCCTGCCTGAGGCAGAAGACACACAATCTCTGATAAGCCGCTGCTCGTGACGGCTTTTCAGAGAGACCAGGTGAAAGAATTACCCTTGGTAAATGACAGCGGGTAACTAGATACCCCCCTCGTGTCTTCTCTTATTTTCCAGACTGGAGCCTCACAAGAGAGGGGTTCTAAGCGTCAGATTTGGACCTACTCATTAAAATAGGACTGAGTGCTAGATCTAAGGTAAGTACATTGTACTTTGGGCAATGTTATGTGGTTGCGCTGATGAAAATTCACAATTAGGCATACTATACCAATAAACCAGTATCTAGATATTTAATAAGAATGCATAAAATTACATAAATGACAATATCTACATGATAAAAATATCACACTAAAACTGAGCCTTGAACCAATCTCCAGACCGCAATTAGTCTCTCTTAGGGCAGTCTGTGTGCAAATGCCGGCATATGCAATATGTGCTGATGGATGTGCAAGTCAATCCTGCAGGACCAAATATTTGTGGTGTCCAGTCTGGAGATCAATAGTTACCAGATCCCTTATGGTATTTTGGCCGGGTATTCCACCTAGCGGGGGTCCAGATTGTTCTCTTTATCCAACGCAATAACCGTGGTGGTTCTCCCTTTATTAATGTCCACAGGGAGGGGACTGGAATCTCCCACAGTGCAGATGACTCATGCAGGGTCCTATTAGATTTTCAGCAGTGCCCTGGTCAGAGAGTGGACTTTCTAACGCGTTTCGCTGTCACTTGGCAGCTTTATCAAACCTTATAATAAAGGGAGAACCACCACGGTTATTGCGTTGGATAAAGAGGAGACTCTGGACCCTCGCTAGGTGAAATAACAGGCCGAAATACCACAAGAGATCTGGTAACTATTGATCTCCAGACTGGACACCACAAATATTTGGTCCTGCAGGATTGACTTGCACATCCATCAGCACATATTGCATATGCCGGCATTTGCACACAGACTGCCCTAAGAGAGACTAATTGCGGTCTAGAGATTGGTTCAAGGCTCAGTTTTAGTGTGATATTTTTAGCATGTAGATATTGTCATTTATGTAATTTTATGCATTCTTATTAAATATCTAGATATTGGTTTATTGGTATTGTATGCCTAATTGTGAATTTTCATCAGCGCAGTTGGTTCTCGTTGTGTTTATATGTTTATGTATTTTGGGGTGACCAACTATCACCTTCTCCAACTGCAGCTCAGAGAACCAGCCCAGTTGTAGCGCCTGTTTATTTATCAATTCTTGGTAATTTTTTCTAATGTTATGTGGTTGTTAGATAAAAATAATAAAATAAAAATGTACAGTGCACAGGTACGCTCCTTTCACCCCTCAGTTATACCATGGATACATGTATTGCAAGCATGGGAATACTGTCTAGTACCGTTCACTAATATTCATTGCCCTGTTCCACACCATGGGTCCTGATAAAGGGCCTAATTCAGACCTGACCGGCCGATTATTGAATGACTGCGCAGGCGTATACAACGCAAGCCCAAACAGCGACAGAATGGTGCGAAAATTTGGCTTGCTAGGTGTACAGAAGGTGATTGACAGGAAGAGGACGTTTGTGGGGGGTAACTGCCCATTTTCTGGGAATGTCAGGAAAAACGTAGGCGTGTCCAAGCATTTTCAGGGCGGGTGTGTGGCATCAGCTTCGGCCCAGATCAGCCTGTTCTCATTGCAATGTAGGAGTAAGTCCTGGGCTAAGCACAGGCTGCACAGACTGAAAAAATCATGCGATGGTGAGTGAGTTGCGAACGGATCTGCAGCTGTCCGGTGAAGTTTTCGCACGGCGTACGCAGGCATTTGCACACTTGCACGGGGCGGGTTTTCACTCTCTATGGGCGGCGACTATCTGATCGCAGACATCTGCAAAAACGCAGAGGAGTGATCAGGTCTGAAATGCCATAATCATACTGGGGAAACGCAGCGTCTACTGATAACGCCGCAGCGGAAATCGAGCAAAACTGAAAGAAGTGTATTCAGTGAATTAACGGCATACGGTCATTAGGTCGAACACTATCGGTCGACATGAACTAGGTCCACATAGAAAAAGCTCAACATGTTTTTCTCTCTTTTTTTTGCCATTTTTTGAACTTTTCTACATTTTACAATCCACGTGGACTACAATTAGGAACGGTAACCAGCGTGTCCCCTCACGTGCGAAGCGAGCCATGCGAGGGGACACGGTGCACTAATTGGGGTTCCCAGTCACTTTACGAAGAAAACGACACCAAAAAAAACAAAAAAAAAAACACCTCATGTCGACCTTTTTTCATGTTGACCTTGTTGATATCGACCTACTGACCATGTCAACCTAGTCACCATGTTGACCTAATGCATGTCGACTAATAGTGGCCGACCTAATGACCCACACCCGAATTAACAATGCGGCCTAGTCGCAACTCTCCCTCCTGGGAACAGCCCCACCTGGTGGTCAGTACTAAGACTGCGTAGCGTATAATTTATGGGCCATTCGGGCCTATTGAGGCAAAGACCATTTTAAAATGGAATTTTCCATTAATTAAAAAAAGGCAGTTCCCAAACATTGCAGTAATGTGGGTGGGGGGACTGTCAGCGCCCGGAGTCCTACCAGTACGCTGGGGCCGCGGGGCTGGCTTCCTTGGCGATGTGCGGGCAGCGGCGGAGGTGGGCTGCTGCACCGGATCCATGGGCAGCAGTAGCGGAGGTGAGGGGGTCCGCTCGTGGCGGCGGGACGCCGCTACAGCGGGTCGCTCTTGCTGAGCCGTTGCTAGGAGACCAGGGGCAGTGAGCAATGTGGCTTTGCAAAAAGGTCTGCATTACTGGGCGCTGTCATGTTGGAGACCAAGTTTTAAGCATAGTTCCTGTTTCCTGTTTCTTCCAGCCAATCCAGGGGAAGCTCTCCCTATAAAATGGGGCTGGTTTAGGACAGGGACACCAGTGCTTCAAGTTACAACCCTGTTGTAGGTGCTTTAGCCTGTGCTCCCAGGATTCCTGCTGTATTCTGGTTCCTCCTGATCCTGCTTGATCGGTTCTCTGTTGCTGCTGCAGCCCTGCTGTTTCTAGCCTACTACTGCCTGTGGAAGCGCTCCTGGAAAACCCGGTCCAGTAAGACTCTTTGGGCACAGTTGGCCCCGGGTCTTCTGCCTCGTCTTTCAAGCCACACTCCACAGATCTCCTTCACCAGCCACGCATTTATACCACCGACCACAGTCTGCAGATTATTATCTTCAGCTTCGTTTTCCAAACCACAGTCCACAGTCCTTGTCTCCAGCCACGTCTTCAACCACCATCCACAGTTCCACAGTTCATCATCCAGTCTCGTCTTTCAAACCACAGTCCACAGTTCTTCGCCTCCAGCCACGTCTTTAACCACTATCCACAGTTCCGCAGTTCATTAATCACAACCTTGTCTTTCAAGCCACAACCCGCAGTTCTTTATCCGCAATTATGTTCCTTAACCATCATGCTCCAGCCTCAGTTCTCTACCTCAGCCCTGTACATAATAAATACTTTCTATTGACTCTCAAACCCCGCCTACGTTCTTCATTGCTCCGTGTCCCATGCGAAGGAACTATATCCAACCCCCTCATCTTGTTCATCCACAGCCTGCTACCTCCTCGGCAAATCTCTGCTGCCGGATCCTCAAACTTTGCTAGACGTGACAGTAAGCACTGGCCCAATGGATTCGACGGGTGATCAGGCCTCAGGAGGGGATTCAACTGCAGATATCTGGTCTTGCTTAAGTAAGCAGGAGGCCACACAGTCTCAAATCGTGCAGTTCATGCAGAGTATGTCCAAACGTCTCGATTCTCTCTGTGTTGCCATGACGGCCCCTCAAGTATCTACAGCTGCTCCCACATTAGCACCTCCGGTCCCGCTTCCTCCTGTACCAGTACCACTTCCACGGTTGCATTTGCCATCTCCCAGTAAATTCGATGGGAATCCAAAACAATGCCGTGGGTTTCTTAACCAGTGCGAAATCCAGTTCGAACTACAGTCGGCCAACTTCCCATCAGCACGAACCAAAGTAGCCTATATAATTTCTGTACTTACTGGGCAAGCGTTGGAATGGGCTTCACCTTTGTGGGAGAGGATGGATCCCATCTTATCTAACTATCCAGAATTCGTGGCCACCTTTCCAAGAATCTTCGATGAACCGCCTCATTGGAGGTCCTGCGCCTGCGTCAGGGCACGCGTACGGTCAGTCAGTACGTGATCCAGTTTTGCACCCTTTCCTCAGAACTGAACTGGAACGAGGAGGCTCTCATTGCAGCTTTCTGGAGCGGTCTCTCCGAAAAGATCAAAGATGACCTCGCAACTCAGGACGTACCTTATAAGTTGGATAAACTAATTTCTTTAAGCAATAAGTTTGACCTGAGGTACGGAGAGGTTACGGTCAGATCGCCCTAAGCCTAGAGTTGTTCTTCCACCAACACCATCATCACCAACTGCGGAGGAACCCATGCAGATTAATCGCTCCCGCCTCTCCAATGAAGAACATCAGAGACGGCGACAAGGGAACCTCTGCTTGTATTGTGGTGCATCTGATCACTTTGTTAAAACTTGCAATCTACGTCCAGGAAACGCCCGCTCCTAGTTTGTGCTGGAGAGGTCAAGCTAGGAGAATTCTCAGAATTACATACCAAGAAAGAGTCTGTCTTGTTAACCCAATTGGAGCTCCCTTCTTCTTCTCTTCTCATCCCTGCACTACTCGACTCCGGAGCCGCCAAAAGAATTCATTACGTCAGCTCTGGTCAAACGATCTGGAATACAAACGGTTCCCTTGGATCGTACCATTTCAGTTACCGCGGTGGATGGAAGTTATATCCCTGAGGGTATTATATCCTGTCGTACTATTCCTCTCAAGATGAAGGTCGGAGTTCTCCATTCAGAAAAAATCTCTTTCCTTGTAATTCCTAAAACCTCTCATGAACTAATCCTAGGGTTTCCATGGTTAATCAGACACAATCCCCACATAGATTGGCAAACTATGGATGTTCTCTCTTGGGGACAAGACTGCTTTCAGAACTGTTTACCTTCAGTTAGACCTTCCAGCCTTCCTGTGGAGTACCAAGCTTTTCAAGAGGTTTTCAGTAAGCATGGAGCGGACACCTTGCCTCCGCATCGTCCTTGGGATTGTCGCATTGAGCTAGTACCCGGTAAGACTCCTCCCCGAGGTCGAATTTACCTTCTCTCACTTCCTGAGACACAGGCCATGTCGGAGTATATCCGGGAGAACTTGGAGAAAGGGTTCATCAGGTCTTCTACATCTCTGGCCGGAGTGGGGTTTTTCTTCGTCAAAAAGAAGGATGGGGGTTTGCGGCCCTGTATTGACTATAGAGGTCTCAATGACATAACAGTTAAGAACAGATATCCGTTACCTCTGATTCCAGAACTGTTCGACCGTGTTAAAGGAGCTACTATATTTACTAAGCTGGACTTACGGGGGGCCTACAATCTTATACGTATTCGCCCAGGTGACGAATGGAAGACGGCAGTGCCTTAAGTAGACATTTTAGCGCTGTGTGCAAGAAACGGTATCGGCGCCCCCCCCCCCCCCACTTTTTATTTTCAACCACATCTGTAGCTGAGTGGCTGAGCTCTCTCACCCGGTGCACGTGGTTCTCCCCCCCCCCCGCAGCAGCGACTCCCTCCCGGCGGCAGCAGCTCTTCCCCCGCAGCAGTGCTTCTCTCCTGGTGGCAGTGGCTCTCCCCCCCAGCGGAAGCGGCTTACCTGGAGGCAGCGGCTCTTCCCCAGCAGCAGTGGATAACGGAGGCAGCGGCTCTCTCTAGGTGGCAGTGACCCCCCCCGGTGGAAGCAGCCGCTCCCCCCTTCCCCCCCGGCGGAAGCGGCTCTTCTTCTTCTCCGGCCACAGCGGGTAACCCGGAGGCAGCGGCTTCAGAGCGGGTCACTTCCCCATGGTCTCTCCATCGCCTACACTGGGGCCAAGAGAGGGTGCGCGAGCGCATAGGAAAAATGCGCTCTAACTAGGTGTGCGCTGTGGGCAATGCCCCTTCTGCACACACCTAGTTACGGCGCTGGAAGATGGCATTTAATACCCGCGACGGCCATTACGAATACCTGGTAATGCCTTTTGGTCTATGTAAGCCCCATCTGTTTTTCAAGAGTTCGTCAATGAAATCTTCAGAGATCTCCTCTATGACTGCTTGGAAGTGTATCTGGATGACATCCTCATTTTTTCTAGGGATCTGAAGACCCATCGGGAACAAGTCAAAGAAGTGCTAACTCGTTTACGAAGGAAATCAGTTATTCTGTAAGTTAGAGAAGTGCACCTTTGAAGTACCCACGATTGCATTCCTCGGTTACATTCTTTCAGGGCAGAGGTTACAGATGCACCCGCTAAAGTCCAGGTGATTCAGGATTGAATGCTTCCAGCTACCCTTAAAGGAATTCAACGTTTCCTGGGGTTCGCTAACTTCTACCGAAGATTCATTCAAAATTATTCTTCTGTCATAGCTCCTATAACCGCATTAACGAGGAAGGGAGCTGATCCTGCCAAGTGGTATCCAGAGGCTTTGGAAGCTTTTTCGTCTTTAAAGGAGGCCTTCACGACTGCTCCAGTTCTTCGGCAACCCGATCTCAGCCGTCCGTTCTTGGTGGAGGTTGATGCCTCTACTGTAGGAGTAGGAGCAGTATTATCCCAGCTCTTCGAGGACAAGAAGGTCCATTCTTGTGCGTTCTTTTCGTGAAGATTCTCCCCCGCTGAACAGAATTACGCTATTGGGGAACAGGAATTACTGGCAATTAAGTTGGCCTTTGAGGAGTGGAGGTATTTGTTGGAGGGAGCTCAGCATCCAATTTCAGTGACCACGGATCACAAGAACCTCCTGTATCTACAGTCAGTCCGATGTCTGCACCCACACCAAGCAAGATGGACACTCTTCTTTACCCGTTTTAATTTTAAACTCAGTTACCGACCAGGTTCCCTCAACAAAAAGGCAGATGCATTATCTCGCTCCCTAAGTTCAGAAGAACCCTCTGACCGTTCAAAAGAGCAATTTATCCTGGAATCCACCTCTTTTTCTGCAACTAATACCTATCCACTTCCTCCTCCAGGGAAGATCTTTGTTGCACCAAATCTTTGCAAAAAACTTCTTACATGGGCTCACTCCTCCTCCTTCATGGGCCATGCGGGCGGTAATAAAACACTTAAATTCATTCAGCGCTCCTACTGGTGGCCTCATCTCAGGACTGACGTTCAAGATTTCGTAGCTGCCTGTCCAAAATGTGCCCAGCATAAAAGTCCCAAAGGTCCACCAGCCGGGTTACTCCATCCTTTGGACGCATATTTCTATGGACTTTATTACAGATTTACCTACGTCTGGTGGGCGGAACACCGTATGGGTCATAGTTGACCGATTCTCTAAAATGGCACACTTTGTTCCTCTGGCTAATCTTCCATCTTCATCCCAGTTGGCAAAATTGTTTATAGCAGAGATCTTTCGACTCCTTGGTCTACCACAGGAAATCGTGTCTGATAGAGGTCCTCAATTTGTGGCCAAGTTTAGGAGATCCCTATGTTCTACTCTTGGCGTGAAATTAAACTTCTCAGGATATCATCCCCAAACGGATGGTCAAACAGAGAGAGTGAACCAGGATCTGGAGACTTTTCTGCGTTTATTCATATCCTCCTCACAGGACGACTGGCTGGACTTCCTCCCGTTCGCAGAATTTGCCCATAACAATCTTTATCACTCTGCCACAAAATCTTCTCCATTCTTCATTAATTATGGTTACCATCCAAGAGTTCCTGACTTCCAACTTCTGCCTACGCTCGAGGTTCCTGCCGCAGAGTCAACACTTCGACAATTTACTGAAGCCTGGAAACAAATTCACAAGACTTTGCTCAAGACATCCAAGAGATATAAGACCTATGCAGATCTGAAACGAAAAGCTGTACCAAGCCTTAAGGTAGGAGATCGGGTTTGGGTTTCCATATGTAACCTAAGATTAAAGGTTCCTAAAAGAAAGTTTGCTCCCAGATTTATTGGGCCTTACCCAATCGAAAAAGTGTTGAATCCTGTGGCTTACAAAGTGAAATTACCTCCGCAGATAAGAATTCCTAATGCATTTCATATTTCTCTCTTAAAACCATTGGCACTTAATCGGTTCAGAGCTGCTCTGCCTAAATCACCCAAGATCCAATCAGCACATGGAGACAAATTTGAGATTCACAAGATCCTCGATTCTCGCAGATGTTATGGTCGCATCCAGTACCTTGTTGATTGGAAGGGGTATGGGCCAGAGGAGAGATCTTGGGTAGATGCAGAGGATGTCCATGCTCCAAAACTACTTCGGACAAGTTTCCAACTAAACCACATAGGTGTCCGGAGTCCACCCGCAAAGGGGGGGGGGGGTACTGTCAGCGTCCGGAGTCTTACCAGTACGCTGGGGCCGCGGGGCTGGCTTTCTTGGCGATGTGCGGGCTGCGGCGGAGGTGCACCGGATCCGTGGGCAGCAGTAGCGGCGGTGAGGGGGTCGCTCTTGCTGAGCCGTTGCTAGGAGACCAGGGGCAGTGAGCAATGTGGCTTTGCAAAAAGGTCTGCATTACTGGGCGCTGCCATGTTGGAGACCAAGTTTTAAGCATAGTTCCTGTTTCCTGTTCTTTTAGCCAATCCAGGGGAAGCTCTCCCTATAAAAGGGGGCTGGTTTAGGACAGGGACACCAGTGCTTCAAGTTACAACCCTGTTGTAGGTGCTTTAGCCTGTGCTCCCAGGATTCCTGCTGTATTCTGGTTCCTCCTGATCCTGCTTGGTCGGTTCTCTGTTGCTGCTGCAGCCCTGCTGTTTCTAGCCTGCTACTGCCTGTGGAAGCTCTCCTGGAAAACCCGGTCCAGTAAGACTCTTTGGGCACAGTCGGCCCCGGGTCTTCTGCCTCATCTTTCAAGCCACACTCCACAGATCTCCTTCACCAGCCACGCCTTTGTACCACCGACCACAGCCTGCAGATTATCTTCAGCTTCGTTTTCCAAACCACAGTCCTGGTCTCCAGCCACGTCTTCAATCACCATCCACAGTTCTTCATCTACAGTCTCGTCTTTCAAACCACAGTCCACAGTTTTTCGCCTCCAGCCGCGTCTTTAACCACTATCCACAGTTCTGCAGTTCATTAATCACAACCTCGTCTTTCAAGCCACAACCCGCAGTTCTTTATCCGCAATTACGTTCCTTAACCATCGTGCTCCAGCCTCAGTTCTCTACCTCAGCCCTGTACATAATAAATACTTTCTATTGACTCTCAAACCCCGCCTACGTTCTTCATTGATTCGTGTCCCATGCGAAGGAACTATATCCAACCCCCTCATCTTGTTCATCCACAGCCTGCTACCTCCTCGGGCAAATCTCAGCTGCCGGATCCTCAAACTTTGCTAGACGTGACAGGGACGACGACACCCAGGGCCTGGGCTGTTACCAGAATGAAGCTGAATGAGCGATCTCTCATATTCGCTCGGCAAAAAAAAGTTCCTTCAACCACTGCGCTACTTCCTGCCTCACATCAGTTTATCCTCTGCGGACAGATAGTGTGGTTTGTAGTAACTACACACACTCAGGAGCTGCGCGCACCCATCTACAGGAGACGGATACGCATCCCAGTCAGATCCCACCTGCAGATGATTGGCAAAGGGGTCGTTTACACACTGGCCTCACTGCACTACGACCCTAACTGTATAGTCTCCCTGTATTCGCACGAGTTTCCTCCGGGAGCTCCAACCTCAAAAATACACTGGTGAATTCACTGGCTGCAACCAAAACATTAACCTTAGTGTGTATGTGTGTCCATGTGTTAGGTAACATAGATTGTAAGCTCCAATGGGCCAGGGACTGACGTGAATGGCTGAAATATTCTCTGTAACGCGCTGCGCAATATGTGTGCGCTATATAAATAACTGGTAATAAATAAGACTATGTGATAAGGGCTAGGAAAGTGTCTGCGATCAGGTTTGGGTGTTGAACTTTTATTAAAAGAAACAATGGCCCCCATTCCGAGTTGATCGCTCGCTAGCTGTTTTTAGCAGCCGTGGAAACGCATAGTCGCCGCCCACAGGGGGAGTGTATTTTCGCTTTGCAAGTGTGCGAACGCTTGTGCAGCCGAGCTCTGCAAACACATTTTGTGCAGTTTCAGAGTAGCTCTGAACTTACTCAGCCCTTGCGATCACTTCAGTCTTTTTGGTGCCGGAATTAACGTCAGACACCCGCCCTCCAAACGCCCGGACACGCCTGCGTTTTCCCTACCACTCCCAGAAAACGGTCAGCTGACACCCATAAACGCCCTCTTCCTGTCAATCTTCTTGCAATCGGCTGTGCGAATGGATTCTTTGTTAAATCCATCGCTCAGCAACGATCCGCATTGTACCTGTACGACGCGCCCTAACATTGCGGTGCATACGCATGTGCAGTAGAGACCAGATCGCAGTGCAGCGAAAATAAATCTTCAGCGTGTGACCAACTCGGAATGACCCCCAATTCTCTATTCTAGTGTAAGTGTGATGATGAAGAGAGTAAGATGACTGATGCCGGGAAGAGGGCGCCACCTTTAAGGCTGGGGTGTGAGACACAGTAGGGAGCTTTTGGGAATGTGAATGGTGGTTAGAGGAGAGAGGGTGACGGAGCCCTCCTACACACATACGTACAGAAGAAGGTTCTTCTCGCTCAGTCATGACTTTATCCAATAGGGAAAGAGGCAAAACTATTCTGGCAAATAGGCAGAGCCCAGCTCATCCTGTGCTGCAGCAGCAACCTGTATCTCTCTGACATACAGATGGGTCCATGTTTATCTTGACCTTTAATAGGATTAACTGAGACTGGGCAGTTGGACTTAATCCCCTGCTGTATTGTTCTCTGTATTGTATTGCAGCTGAGAACAATAGATGAAGGGTTTGTGTTAATAAACCATGTTGAGCCTAGGTGCAGCAAACTAGCCAAGATAACTGTGGACCCATCTGTAACTACCCACCAGTTGTGACGCAGTGAATACCACTGTAAAGGCCGGCTCTGTGTTCATCATCCACACACTTTGTTCGTGCTTTCATACAATAAGTTGTGGAGGCTTCCAGGTCTTTTGCTGTAAAATGAGGACCATGCATTTCTGTAGGAATCACCTGTAAAACCAAAATGAAACATGAAACGCTACAAGTTACAGAGACAGGATATGGCTAATACACTCGCTAGCTTCTAAGATGGAATGAATACTATTGGCCTAATACATCCATCCAATATAAAATAAGATTTTAAACCTACCGGTGAATCTTTTTCTCCTAGTCTGTAGAGGATGCTGGGGACTCCGTAAGGACCATGGGGTATAGACGGGCTCCGCAGGAGACATGGGCACCTATAAAGAACTTTTAGTATGGGTGTGCACTGGCTCCTCCCTCTATGCCCCTCCTCCAGACCTCAGTTAGAGAACTGTGCCCAGAGGAGATGGACAATATGAGGAAAGGATTTTGTAAACCTAAGGGCAAGATTCATACCAGCCCACACCAATCATACCATATAACCTGGAGTACACATAACCAGTTAACAGTATGAACAAAAAACAGTATCAGTCAAAGACCGATTCCAACTGTAACATAACCCTTATGTAAGCAACAACTATATACAAGTCTTGCAGATGTAGTCCGCACTGGGACGGGCGCCCAGCATCCTCTACGGACTAGGAGAAAAAGATTTACCGGTTGGTTTCAAATCTTATTTTCTCTTACGTCCTAGAGGATGCTGGGGACTCCGTAAGGACCATGGGGTTTATACCAAAGCTCCAGACCGGGCGGGAGAGTGCGGATGACTCTGCAGAACCGACTGAGCAAATGCGAGATCCTCGTCAGCCATGGTATCAAACTTGTAGAATTTAGCAAAAGTGTTTGAACCCGATCAAGTAGCTGCTCGGCAAAGCTGTAATGCCGAGACGCCTCGGGCAGCCGCCCAAGAAGAGCCCACCTTCCTAGTGGAATGGGCCTTTACCGAATTTGGTAACGGCAATCCAGCCGTAGAATGAGCCTGCTGAATCGTGTTACAGATCCAGCAAGCAATAGTCTGCTTAGAAGCAGGTGCGCCAACCTTGTTGGCCGCATACAGGACAAACAGGGCCTCTGTTTTCCTCGCTCTAGCTGTCCTAGCTACATAAAAAAAATGTTTTAAGGCCCTGACTACATCCAAGGACTTGGAGTCCTCCAAGTCACTCGTAGCCACAGGCACCACGATAGGTTGGTTCATATGAAATGAAGACACCACCTTAGGCAGAAATTGAGGATGAATCCTCAATTCCGCTCTATCCACATGAAAAATCAAGTAGGGGCTCTTGTGAGACAAGGCCACCAATTCTGACACACGCCTTGCAGATGCCAAGGCCAATAACATGACCACCTTCCAGGTGAGAAATTTCAATTCAACCGTTTGAAGGGGCTCAAACCAGTGAGATTTAAGGAACTGTAACACCACGTTAAGGTCCCAGGGTGCCACTGGGGGCACAAAAGGAGGCTGGATGTGCAGCACTCCCTTTACAAAAGTCTGGACTTCTGGTAGAGAAGCCAATTCCCTCTGAAAGAATATAGATAGGGCTGAAATCTGTACTTCAATAGAGCCTAACTTCAAGCCCATATCCACTCCTGTCTGTAGGAAGTGGAGAAAACGGCCCAGATGGAAATCTTCCGTAGGAGCATTCTTGGTTTCACACCAAGAGACATACTTCCGCCAGATACGGTGATAATGTTTCGCCATCACATCCTTCCTAGCCTTTATCAGAGTAGGTATGACCTCCTCCGGAATACCTTTCTCAGCTAGGATTCGGCGTTCAACCGCCATGCCGTCAAACGTAACTGCGGTAAGTCTTGGAACACGCAGGGCCCCTGCTGCAACAGGTCCTCCCTGAGAGGAAGGAGCCAAGGATCTTCTGTGATCATTTCCTGAAGATCTGAGTACCAGGCCCTTCGAGGCCAGTCTGGAACAATGAGTATTGTCTGTACTCTTTTTTGTCTTATGATCCTCAAAACTTTTGCTATGAGAGGAAGAGGAGGAAACACATAGACCGACTGAAACACCCACGGTGTCACCAGGGCATCTACCACTACTGCCTGAGGGTCCCGGGACCTGGCACAGTACCTCCAAAGCTTTTTGTTGAGGCGTGACGCCATCATGTCTATTTGAGGAATTTCCCAGAGACCTGTTATCTCTGCAAAGACTTCTTGATGAAGTCCCCACTCTCCTGGATGGAGATCGTGTCTGCTGAGGAAGTCTGCTTCCCAGTTGTCCACTCCCGGAATAAAGACAGCTGACAGAGCGCTTACGTGATTTTCCGCCCAGTGAAGAATCCTGGTGGCCTCCGCCATCGCGACTCTGCTCCTTGTCCCGCCTTGGCGGTTTACATGAGCCAATGCTGTGATATTGTCTGATTGAATCAGAACTGGTAGGTTGCGAAGAAGAGCCTCCGCTTGTCGTAGGCCGTTGTATATGGCTCTTAATTCCAGCACGATGATGTGCAGACAAGCCTCCTGGCTTGACCGCAGTCCCTGAAAGTTTCTTCCTTGTGTGACTGCTCCCCACCCTCGGAGGCTCGCGTCCGTGGTCACCAGAATCCAGTCCTGAATGCCAAACCCGCGACCCTCTAGAAGGTGAGCACTGTGCAGCCACCACAGGAGAGATACTCTGGCCCTGGGGGACAGTGTTATTGTCTGACGTATTTGTAGATGGGACCCGGACCACTTGTCCAGAAGGTTCCACTGAAAAGTCCTTGTATGAAACCTGCCGAAGGGGATGGCCTCGTAGGCTGCCACCATTTTTCCCAGAACTCGAGTACATTGATGAACTGACACCCTTTTTGGCTTTAGCAGGTTTCTGCCCATGGTCTGGAGATCCTGGGCTTTTTCCGACGTGAGAAAAACCTTCTTCCGTTCCGTGTCCAGAATCATGCCTAGGAACGATAGTCGAGTCGTTGGAACCAATTGCGACTTGGCAGATTGAGAATCCAACCGGGCTGTTGTAGCACTCTCAGGGAGAGCGTCACGTTCTTCAGCAACTGATCTCTTGATCTCGCCTTTATCAGGAGATCGTCCAAGTATGGGATAATTGTGACTCCTTGTTTGCGCAGGAGCACCATCATTTCCGACATCACCTTGGTGAAAATCCCGACACCATAAAATTCCCCCCTTCCAGGCTGGATATTACAGCTCGGAGCGATTCCATCATGAATTTGAATTTTTTCAAGTACAGGTTCAGGGATTTTAGATTTAAAATTGGTCTGACCGAACCATCCGGCTTCGGGTCCACAAACAGGGTCGAATAATACCCTTTTCCCGTTGGGCCAGGCGGACCTTGACAATCACTTGCTGCTGGCACAGCGTTTGAATTGCAGCTAACACTACTTCCCTCCCTTGGGGAGAAGCTGGTAAGGCCGACTTGAAAAATCGGCGAGGGGGCACCTCTTCGAATTCCAGCTTGTAGCCTTGGGAAACAATTTCCACCGCCCAAGGATCCACGTCTGACCGAACCCAGACCTGGCTGAAGAATCGAAGGCGTGCCCCCACCGGAGCGGACTCCCTCCGTGGAGCCCCAGCGTCATGCGATGGATTTTGCAGAAGCCGGGGAGGACTTCTGCTCCTGGGAACTAGCCGAAGCAGGTGTTCTTTTTCCTCTACCCTTACGTCTGGCAAGGAAGGAGGAGCCCTGACCTCTTCTGGACTTTTGCGACCGAAAGGACTGCATCTGATACTGTGGAGTTTTCTTTTGCTGTTGGGGAACAAACGGTAAAAAGGTAGATTTACCCGCGGTAGCTGTGGAAACCAGATCCGCGAGCCCCTCCCCAAACAACACGTCACCCTTGTAAGGTAAAACCTCCATATGCTTTTTTGAGTCCGCATCACCTGTCCATTAACGGGTCCATAAGGCTCGTCTCGCAGAAATCGCCATGGCATTGGCTCTGGAAACCAGCAGTCCAATGTCTCTTTGAGCGTCTATCATATATAAGACTGCGTCCTTAATATGGGCTAGAGTCAATAAAATGGTATCCCTGTCTAGGGTATCAAGGTCAGCTGACAAGGTATCTGTCCAAGCTGCAACTGCGCTACATACCCATGCCGACACAATTGCCAGCCTGAGCAAAGCACCCGTATGTGTATAAATAGACTTTAAAGTAGTCTCCTGCCTGAGGTCTGCAGGATCTTTAAGGGCTGCTGTGTCTGGAGACGGCAGCGCCACCTTCTTGGACAGGCGTGTTAAAGCCTTGTCCACTCTGGGAGAGGATTCCCAACGCACTGTCCTGCGTAGGGAAAGGCCACGCCATAAGAACCTTTTGGGAATCTGCAGTTTTTTATCTGGAGTTTCCCAAGCTTTTTCAAATAACTCGTTAAGTTCATGGGATGGGGGAAAGGTTACCTCAGGCTTCTTTCCCTTAAACATGTGTACCCTCGTGTCGGGTACAGAGGGTTCATCAGTGATATGCAAAACATCCTTTATTGCAATAATCATACACTGAATACTCTTTGTCACCCTAGGGTGCAATCTTGCTTCATCGTAGTCGACACTGGAGTCAGACTCCGTGTCTACTATTTGTGACAAGGGACGTTTCTGAGACCCTGGAGGGCCCTGTGACTCGGTCCAATCCGTGGATTGACCCCCTGTTGTTTCCCTGGACTCTGCTTTGTCCAGTCTCTTATGTAATGATGCCACACTTGCATTTAACATATGCCACATATCCATCCACTCCTGAGTCGGCACTACCGACGGGGACTCACCACTCATCTGCTCTACCTCCTCCTTGGACGAGCCTACTGCTTCAAACATGCCGATACGCACGTACCGACACCCCACACACACCGGGATATAACTATAAGGGGACAATTCCCCAACCAGGTCCTTTGGAGAGACAGAGAGAGAGTATGCCAGCACACACCCAGCGCCCACTGACACTGTAATAACAGCAGATAGCGCTTTTTCGTTATACTAATAACTTCTACACTCACTGCGCCAATAAATGTGCCCCCCCTCCTCTTTTTCAGCCCTCTGTTCTGTGTTCAGCAGGGGAGAGTCCGGGGAGCCAGCGTCTCTGCAGCTTCTGTGGAGAAAATGGCGCTGGTTAGTGCTGAGGGATCAAGCTCCGCCCCCTCCAGCGGCAGGCTTCGGTCCCGCTTTAATTTACAAAATATGGCGGGGGTTTGTCTATTTACTGCCTCCGCAGCCTAATATATATATATATATATATATATATATATATATATATATATATATATATGCCAGCCTTGAGGTTTATTGCTGCCTAGGGCGCCCCCCCTGCGCCCATCTGTGTGTGTTGTGTGGGAGCAATGGCGCACAGCGGTCTGCGCGCTTACCTCTGTGAAGATCTGAAGTCTTCTGACTCATGCTCACCCGGCTTCTATCTTCCGGCTTTGCGAGGAGGACGGCGGCGCGGCTCTGGGACGAACGGCAGGGTGAGACCTGCGTTCCGACTCCCTCTGAAGCTAATGGTGTTCAGTAGCCTAAGAAGCAGAGCCTATCAGTTAAGTAGGTCTGCTTCTCTCTCCTCAGTCCCACGATGCAGGGAGCCTGTTGCCAGCAGTGCTCCCTGAAAATAAAAAACCTAACAAAATTCTTTATTTAGAGAAACTCTGGAGAGCTCCTCTGTAATGCACCCTAGGGGTCATTCCGAGTTGTTCGCTTGGTATTTTTTTCTCGCAACGGAGCGATTAGTCGCTAATGCGCATGCGCAATGTCCGCAGTGCGACTGCGCCAAGTAAATTTGCTATGCAGTTAGGTATTTTACTCACGGCATTACGAGGTTTTTTCTTCGTTCTGATGATCGTAATGTGATTGACAGGAAGTGGGTGTTTCTGGGCGGAAACTGGCCGTTTTATGGGAGTGTGTGAAAAAACGCTACCGTTTCTGGGAAAAATGCAGGAGTGGCTGGAGAAACGGAGGAGTGTCTGGGAGAATGCTGGGTGTGTTTGTGACGTCAAACCAGGAACGACAAGCACTGAACTGATCGCAGTGGCAGAGTAAGTGTGGAGCTACTCAGAAACTGCTAAGAAGTGTCTATTCGCAATTTTGCTAATCTTTCGTTCGCAATTTTGATAAGCTAAGATTCACTCCCAGTAGGCGGCGGCTTAGCGTGTGCAAACCTGCTAAAATCGGCTTGCGAGCGAACAACTCGGAATGAGGGCCCCTATCTCCTCTGGGCACAAAATCTAACTGAGGTCTGGAGGAGGGGCATAGAGGGAGGAGCCAGTGCACACCCATACTAAAAGTTCTTTATAGGTGCCCATGTCTCCTGCGGAGCCCGTCTATACCTCATGGTCCTTACGGAGTCCCCAGCATCCTCTAGGACGTAAGAAAAAATACAATTAATAGTGGCAAAAGCATAAACAAAATGAAAACATAAAATTAATCATAAAATTGCACATCCTAAATTAAAGTGGACCTGTTGTTTTTACTAATTTGTAAGGAATAAATAGAATAAAATCTTTATATCGCGCACTCAATTTTGTGAATTTAACGTCTTTATCTGTCCTATCCCCATACTGTGCTGGCAGCCCCTCTCTACATTTCAAAAACAGAAGTGAGCACCTTAGTAGGCATTGGACTACTCAGTAGATAAAACCAGAGTCCTTGTGTAATGGTATGCCCAGGAACAAATGTCTACAATCCGCATTAAGGGGGGGATTCAGACCTGATCAGCTTCCCACACATACAGGGGAACGACCAGCGCAGCCCCCCCCCCCCCCCCCCGCATGTCAGGGCCGACCCCCCCCCCCCCCCTGCAAGTACAAAAGCATCACACAGCGGCGATGCTTCTGTACTGGAGGAGTAGCTCCCAGCCAGCGCAGCTCCTGAGCGCTGGGAGGGAGCTACTCGTCGCTGCCCGGGTCGCAGCAGCTGTGTGTGACATCATGCAGCTGCCATGTCCCACCCCCACCCCCCAACGGTCCGGGCACGCCTGCGTTGCCAGGACCGCGCCCCTTAAATGGCGGCTAAACGCCGCCGGACCGCCCCCCTCCCGCCCAGCGATCGCCTCTGCCTGTCAATCAGACAGAGGCGATCGCAGGGCTGAGACTGCCGTCGGCTGTCTGCCATGCGCAGGCGCACTGCGGCACCGGCGCATGCACAGTTCAGACCTGATCGCTGCTGTACGAACACGCACAGCAGCGATCAGGTCTGACTTAGGGGTATATGCAATTCACGGCGAATCGCGGCAAATTATCGCCGTTTTTTAATTCTACACAATTCGACAGGTGAATTCCGGCAGGTGGCTGCCGGAATTCACCATATTCTATGAAAAACGGATTCGACAGTCCGGCGGGCGAAAAACGGCCGATTTGCCGGATTTTGCAGCGATTTAAAAAAACGGGAAAAAACGGGAAAAACCCGTAAAAAAAATGTCGTGGGGTCCCCCCTTCAAAGCATAACCAGCCTCGGGCTCTTCGAGCTGGTCCTGGTTCTAAAAATGCGGGGAAAAATTGGGCAGGGATCCCCCGTATTTTTAAAACCAGCACCGGGCTCTGCGCCTGGTGCTGGTGCAAAAAATACGGGGGACAAAAAGAGTAGGGGTCCCCCGTATTTTTTACACCAGCATCGGGCTCCACTAGCTGGACTGATAATGCCACAGCCGGGGGTCACTTTTATACAGTGCCCTGCGGCCGTGGCATCAAATATCCAACTAGTCACCCCTGGCCGGGGTACCCTGGGGGAGTGGGGACCCCTTCAATCAAGGGGTCCCCCCCCCCAGCCACCCAAGGGCCAGGGGTGAAGCCCGAGGCTGTCCCCCCCATCCAATGGCTGCGGATGGGAGGCTGATAGCCTTGAGAAAAATGACAAGAATATTGTTTTTTCCAGCAGTACTACAAGTCCCAGCAAGCCTCCCCCGCAAGCTGGTACTTGGAGAACCACAAGTACCAGCATGCGGGAGAAAACCGGGCCCGCTGGTACCTGTAGTTCTACTGAAAAAAAAATACCCAAATAAAAACAGTACACAGACACAGTGACAGTAAAACTTTATTACACACTGCCGACACACACATACTTACCTATGTTGACACGCCGACTGCCACGGTCTACGACGATCCGAGGGTACCTGTGAAAAAAATTATACTCACCTTCCAGCGTCCAGAGGTACATCCACGTCCAGAGATACATCCACGTACTTGTTAAAAAAAAAAACCAAACACTCGTACCACCGGACTGAAAGGGGTCCCATGCTTTCACATCAGGCCCCTTTCCCCGAATGCCGGGACACCACGTGACTCCTGTCACTGAAGTCCCTTCAGCCAATCAGGAAGCGCTACTTCCGTGGCGCTCACCTGATTGGCTGTGCGCTGTCTGAGCTGTCAGACAGCGCATCGCAAAGCCTCTCCATTACTTTCAATGGTGAGAACTTTGCCGTCTGCGGGGGTTACCCGCGGTCAGCCGCTGACCGGCGGGTGACCTCACCGCTAGCCGCTAAGTTCCCACCATTGAAAGTAATGGACGGAGCTGTGCGATGCGCTGTCTGAGTTCAGACAGCGCACAGCCAATCAGGTGAGCGCAACGAAGTTGCGCTTCCTGATTGGCTTTAGAGACCTTTCTGTGACAGCTGTCACTCTGAGAGGTCTCTCTGCATTCGGGGTAAGGGGTCCCATGTGTAAGCATGGGACCCCTTTCAGTCCGGCATGGTACGGGTGTCCGTTTTGTTTTTTTTAACAAGTACGTGGATTTATCTCTGGACCCTGGCTGAGGTGAGTATATTGATCTTTACTTTTCAGGTATCCGTGGATTCTACTTGGAGAAGAGGACCGATGTCGGCATGTGAACATAGGTAAGTATGTGTGTGTCGACGTATGAAATAAAGTTTTACTGTCACGGTGTGTGTGTCCTGTTTTTATTTGGGTATTTTTTTTTCCAGTAGAACTACAGGTACCAGCGGGCCCGTTTTTCTCCCGCATGCTGGTACTTGTGGTTCTCCAAGTACCAGCTTGCGGGGGAGGCTTGCTGGGACTTGTAGTTCTTCTGGAAAAAACAATATTCTTGACATTTTACCAAGGCTATCAGCCTCCCATCCGCAGCCCTTGGATGGGGGGGACAGCCTCGGGCTTCACCCCTGGCCCTTGGGTGGCTGGGGGGGGGGACCCCTTGATTGAAGGGGTCCCCACTCCCCCAGGGTACCCCGGCCAGGGGTGACTAGTTGGATATTTAATGCCACGGCCGCAGGGCACTGTATAAAAGTGACCCCCGGCTGTGGCATTATCTGTCCAGCTAGTGAAGCCCGATGCTGGTGTAAAAAATACGGGGGACCCCTACTCGTTTTGTCCCCCGTATTTTTTGCACCAGCACCAGGCGCAGAGCCCGGTGCTGGTTTTAAAAATACGGGGGATCCCCTGTCAATTTTTTCCCCGCATTTTTAGAACCAGGACCAGCTCGAAGAGCCCGAGGCTGGTTATGCTTTGGAGGGGGGACCCCACGCCATTTTTTTCAGGGATTTCACCATTCCATCTATAAAAAATAAAATAAAAAAATATTATTTTTAAAAATATATAAATAATACTTGTGCCTCCCAAAAAGACAAACCAAGTACCTAATCCCTTCTAATATAAATAGATCTGATATTACCACGAAAAAAAAACACCAAAAAAACATGTTTTAATTTTTTTTTATTGGTTTCACCCTCCAAAGTGTGGCGGATTGAAAATGACGAATTTGCTGTCTAAAAGCACTGCTGTCGAATTTCCAAACTTGAATTGCTTTTGTCGAATTGCAGCACTTGTATCATTGCAGAAAAGTCGAATTTGCAAAAAGTCGAATTTCAAAAAGTCGACTTTTGAAAGTCCGTTTTTTTTGACGGAAAGCACTGAATTGCATTGACGAATTTTTTTTTTTGGCGAAAAATACCCGAAATTCGACAATTTCGGGAATTCGACCGCAATTGCATATACCCCTTAGCCCCTAAATGACATTAGCCAGAAGTCTATTCTCCGGGAATGGAGAGGCACATCTGCACGTTCGCCCTAGCCAAAATAACATAAAGAGTGGCCTAACTTGTCGTATTGTTACTGCAACATTTTAGCATGATTACCAATGTATCATATCCTACACTGAAGAGACCGAACAAGGCTGAAACAGATTGTACTGTAGGTAGATAATCTAACTCAATCTAAAAATCTAGTGGGTAGAGCAGCGGGGCTCAGTATAAATATCGAACTGGTTACAGTCTGCCAATAAGATAGAAAATGTTCATCAGGCATTCTAGTGGTCTGGGGGTGGCATGTCATGTGACACCACAGTTACATGCCACAAATGCAGTAGCGAGCAGTGGTGCCTTGGTACGACCCTTTGAGCTCTGTCTGCTCTGCGCACTGTAAGCTCCTCCCCCCTCAGCCTTCACATGACAAGACAAGAGCTGTGATCCTGTGCAACTGGCAGCCAGTTTGCAACCTCCAGACATAGGAATATAAAGATGTAATAACAGATGTGAAGAAGACAGCACACATTATAAGCCTCAGCTGCCTTTGTTTATTACGACATGCTTTCTTCTTTTCCCACTCACCTGAGGGTGTGTTGTATTTTTCCAGTATTCCAGGTGGTAGATCCAATCACAAACATTGAAGAGGTTCTTATCGTTAAATCCTTCAGGCGCGCTCACAAGGATGATCAGATCTTGGTTCTCAATGGTTATGCTAATGTCTGTTGGGGGCCCCATCACAGCTTTTGAACATAAAACATATATATACACGTTACAGAACATCTATACAAACACACATTAAAAATGTCCATAATATATATATATGTAACATGTAAATGAAAAGGAGCAGCTGTCACTATACGCAGGGGGTGCAGTACTGCGCCCTACACTGTCCATTTCATAATGTAAACTTAAAATGGACTTTCAGAATCTCGATACTGTAGCTGTATGTTCCCTGCACCGCGCGAACATTTATATACAGTCTTGTAGCCAGCTGTCAGCATTTACTCAGAGAATCATGTAACTTCAGGTCCATACACACTAGACAACGTCGTCTAGTATGTCCCCTCCGGGGCCGGGCGGCGGGCGCCCGTACACACTGAGCTATATGACCGTTCATAACGCTCAGTGACATCACGCAGCGGGAGGGCCGTGCAGGCAGCTCCTGGATGACAGTCCAGATAGAGCATGCATGCACTGCCGACAGCGACGATCACTGCCGACCCACAGGGCCGTGCATCGATCGTCGCTGGCGGCATACACACTTGCCGAGAACATGAGCGACGTCGCTAAGGAAGGGTGAAAATGAGCGACGTCGCTCAGGAGGGGGGGGAAATGAGCGACGTCGCTCAGGAGGGGGGGAAATGAGCGACGTCGCTCAGGAGGGGGGGAAATGAGCGACGTCGCTCAGGAGGGGGGGAAATGAGCGACGTCGCTCAGGAAGGGGGGAAATGAGCGACGTCGCTCAGGAAGGGGGGAAATGAGCGACGTCGCTCATTTTCTCGGCCAGTGCGTATGGGCCTTTAGATTACACCTACTGAGATGATACACAGATGTGTCAGCATTTTACCTGTCCTCAGATCGCACTGAATAGCCCCATTTAGCACGCCACGGACTCTGCAACTTAGCCACACCAACACACTAATCATAAGTACCTAGTTCACTATGGGTCTGATTCATATTTGTACGCAAACCCGATGATTTAAGGGCCTAATTCAGACCTGGACGCACACAGGCTATTTTTTGCAGTGCTGCAACCAGGTAATCGCCGCCTACAGGGGAGTGGGTAATCGCTGTGCAGGGCTGCGATCGGCTGTGCAGTGAGTTGCAGAAACAAAAAAGTTTGTGCAGTTTGTGCACAGCTCAGGACTTACTCAGCCGCTGCGACGATCTGGGCCGCTGGTGACGTCAGGAATCCTCCTCCGGAACGGCTGGGCACGCCTGCGTTTTTCCGGACACTCCCAGAAAATGGTGAGTTGCCGCCCACGAACGCTTTCTGCCTGTCATCTTTTTGCGATCGCCGGTGCGATCGCTTTCTTCGTTTGATTCGTCGCTACCCGGCGACGGCTGTCGCCGGCGGCTGACGTGCCTGTGCATTGCGGGTCACACGCATGCGCAGTTCAGACCCGATAGCACGGCTGCGAAAAACGCAGCGTGCGATCGGGTCTGAATGACCAAAGTACAAATCCAGTGGTAGGGGGAAGTGTAAAGAACGGATCTTGTGCGATCGCTCGACATACTGCAGCATTTGGGGGGAGGAACAGGGGCGGCGACTGGGACTGTTCTGCATAACAGGGCCTTTTGCTGGTGTGCCCAGGGTCACTTCCTGGACCCAGCCAAAAAATGTCCACAACCAGTTTGAGTAACATTGGCTTACGCAGATGGTCGAGGGTTACAACCATTGCGTCCGATGGTCGATGCGTTCACACTTTGATTGACAGCGGCGGCTGTTTGGATGATGTCGATGTGGCATTGCAGGGGGCGTGGCGGTGCAAGCGCAGACGGGGGTTGCACAGTTTTCGGGGCGGCTGCGTGACGTCACATGCATCCACTCCGATGGAAAAAAATGGCGGTGATGCGGCTGCAGATGCTACTCCCTGGTCAGCGATGCGATTGCAATTAGATTGTGAACCCAATGCTGGGCGGGACTTGGCATGTTGGCAGCCTTGCCCTGTGCTGGACGACCCCCAACATGTGATCACAAGCAGAATCTGTTACTGAACCTGAATAGCGTCCTAAGATGCAAAATTGGGGTGTGGTAAGTAAGGTCGACAGTAAGTAGGTCGACAATGTTTGTGTCGACCACTATTGGTCGACAGTAAGTAGGTCGACAGGGTCTTTAGGTCGACATGGTTTGGGTCGACAGGTCAAAAGGTCGACATGAGTTTTTGATGTTTTTTTGGTGTCGTTTTCTCCGTACAGTGACGGGGAACCCCAAATAGTGCACTGTGTCCCCTCGCATGGCTCGCTTCACTCGTCATGCTTCGGGCAAGGTGCCTCACTCCGCTACCGCTGCGCTCGGCACAGGTTACCGTTCCCAATCATAGTCCACGTGGAGCGTTAAGTATGAAAAAGTTAAAAAATGTTTTAAAATTTTGAAAAACTCATGTCGACCTTTTGTCCTGTCGACCTAGAACATGTCGACCTAAAGATCCTGTCGACCAATAGTGGTCGACCTAAACATTATCGACCTACTTGCTGTCTGCCTAAAGACCGGATCCTGCAAAATTGAGGGAAAAGTAGCAAAACTAAGGAAAGTGCACAGCACGGGAATTGCACCACATGGTGCAAAAAGTTTATGTGTATGAGGACACATCTGTACAACGACTGCTTTATATACTGTACATACAGTACAAGACAATGTATATACATACGTATATACAAAAGAACTAAATCTAAAAGGAATAAAGGACGGAGAGTAAAAGGTGAGGGAGTTATAAAGCCAGGGAGAGCACAGTGTAAGATACACTGGAGTGTTGGGTGGGAAAGGCTCAATGCCTTGACAACTTCCCTAAAACTTGGTCAGTCTGGCTGGAATCCCTGCGCTGACTTCAGCACTTGTGTATTAGCCGGACGGACGCTCCAAGCAGTTAGTGTGTACTTTACACGCTCTTATAAGCAGGTAGCAGAGGCTGAGATCTCAATGTCTACGCGCATTCTCCACCATATGCAAAGTCCTCTCCGCCTGGACGGAGATCACAAGTGCAGACGGACTGATCAGTCCATTCATGGGCAACTCTTTCCGTTAAATGGGCATTTCTGGGTGGTAACTGGGTGGCGATCATGTCACTGCAGGGCCACTAAAAAACTGCTGAAAGCGCCTAAATAAATGAATTACCAAAGTGCAATGACACCTGAGCGCTGCCGGAAAAAGCACTGTGCGTGTGCTTTTAAAATGAAAATGGAAAAAAGGAAAGAAAACGGCTGCGCTTGGGGTTTTGCAGATGGGTAAAAAATATGAGAGAGAGAGTTGACAAAAATAATCTATATAAAAATTATTTGTTATGTTTAATTCATCAATAATGAATAAAAAATAAGAATTTACTCACCGGTAATTCTATTTCTCGTAGTCCGTAGTGGATGCTGGGTACTCCGTAAGGACCATGGGGAATAGAGACTGGGCACTCTTAAAAGAAAGATTAGGTACTATATCTGGTGTGCACTGGCTCCTCCCTCTATGCCCCTCCTCCAGACCTCAGTTAGGGAAACTGTGCCCGGAAGAGCTGACATTACTAGGAAAGGATTTGGAATCCAGGGTAAGACTCATACCAGCCACACCAATCACACTGTACAACTTGTGATAACTATACCCAGTTAACAGTATGAACAACAACTGAGCCTCAGTCAACAGATGGCTCATAACAATAACCCTTTAGTTAAGCAATAACTATATACATGTATTGCAGAGAGTCCGCACTTTGGGACGGGCTCCCAGCATCCACTACGGACTACGAGAAATAGAATTACCGGTGAGTAAATTCTTATTTTCTCTGACGTCCTAGTGGATGCTGGGTACTCCGTAAGGACCATGGGGATTATACCAAAGCTCCCAAACGGGCGGGAGAGTGCGGATGACTCTGCAGCACCGAATGAGCAAACTCAAGGTCCTCCTCAGCCAGGGTATCAAACTTGTAGAATTTTGCAAAAGTGTTTGAACCCGACCAAGTAGCAGCTCGGCAAAGTTGTAAAGCCGAGACCCCTCGGGCAGCCGCCCAAGAAGAGCCCACCTTCCTCGTGGAATGGGCTTTTACTGATTTAGGATGCGGCAGTCCAGCCGCAGAATGCGCAAGCTGAATCGTGCTACAGATCCAGCGAGCAATAGTCTGCTTTGAAGCAGGAGCACCCAGCTTGTTGGGTGCATGCAGGATAAATAGCGAGTCAGTTTTTCTGACTCTAGCCGTCCTGAAAACGTAGATTTTCAGGGCCCGGACTACGTCCAGCAACTTGGAATCCTCCAAGTCCCGAGTAGCCGCAGGCACCACAATAGGTTGGTTCAAATGAAACGCTGACACCACCTTTGGGAGAAATTGTGGAAGAGTCCTCAATTCTGCCCTGTCCATATGGAAAATCAGATATGGGCTTTTACATGACAAAGCCGCCAATTCTGACACACGCCTAGCTGAGGCCAAGGCCAACAGCATGACTACCTTCCACGTGAGATACTTCAACTCCACGGTCTTAAGTGGCTCAAACCAATGTGATTTCAGGAAATCCAACACAACGTTGAGATCCCAAGGTGCCACTGGAGGCACAAAAGGGGGCTGAATATGCAGCACTCCCTTAACAAACGTCTGAACTTCAGGCAGTGAAGCCAGTTCTTTTTGAAAGAAAATAGACAGGGCCGAAATCTGGACTTTAATGGATCCCAATTTTAGGCCCATAGTCACTCCTGACTGTAGGAAGTTCAGAAATCGACCCAGCTGGAATTCCTCTGTTGGGGCCTTCCTGGCCTCACACCAAGCAACATATTTTCACCATATGCAGTGATAATGTTTTGCTGTCACATCCTTCCTAGCTTTTATCAGCGTAGGAATCACTTCATCTGGAATGCCCTTTTCCGTTAGGATCCGGCGTTCAACCGCCATGCCGTCAAACGCAGCCGCGGTAAGTCTTGGAACAGACAGGGCCCCTGCTGCAGCAGGTCCTGTCGGAGCGGCAGAGGCCATGGGTCCTCTGAGATCACTTCTTGTAGTTCTGGGTACCAAGTTCTTCTTGGCCAATCCGGAACGATGAGTATAGTTCTTACTCCTCTCTTTCTTATTATCCTCAGTACCTTGGGTATGAGAGGAAGAGGAGGGAACACATAAACCGACTGGTACACCCACGGTGTCACCAGGGCGTCCACAGCTATCGCCTGAGGGTCCCTTGACCTGGCGCAATATCTTTTTAGCTTTTTGTTGAGGCGGGACGCCATCATGTCTACCTGTGGCCGTTCCCAACAATTTACAGTCAGCGTGAAGACTTCTGGATGAAGTCCCCACTCTCCCGGGTGGAGGTCGTGCCTGCTGAGGAAGTCTGCTTCCCAGTTGTCCACTCCCGGAATGAACACTGCTGACAGTGCTAGCACGTGATTCTCCGCCCATCGAAGAATCCTTGTGGCTTCTGCCATTGCCATCCTGCTTCTTGTGCCGCCCTGGCGGTTTACATGGGCGACCGCCGTGATGTTGTCTGACTGAATCAGCACCGGTTGGTTTTGAAGCAGGGGTTCTGCTTGACTCAGGGTGTTGTAAATGGCCCTTAGTTCCAGAATATTTATGTGAAGGGAAGTCTCCTGACTTGACCACTGTCCTTGGAAGTTCCTTCCCTGAGTGACTGCCCCCCAACCTCGGAGGCTTGCGTCCGTGGTCACCAGGACCCAGTCCTGTATGCCGAATCTGCGGCCCTCGAGAAGATGAGCACTCTGCAGCCACCACAGCAGAGACACCCTGGCCCTCGGGGACAGGGTGATCAGCCGATGCATCTGAAGATGCGATCCGGACCACTTGTCTAACAGATCCCACTGAAAGATCCTTGCATGGAACCTGCCGAAGGGAATTGCTTCGTAAGAAGCTACCATCTTTCCCAGGACTCGCGTGCAGTGATGCACCGACACCTGTTTGGTTTCAGGAGGTCCCTGACCAGAGATGACAATTCCTGGGCCTTCTCCACCGGGAGAAACACTTTCTTCTGTTCTGTGTCCAGAATCATGCCCAAGAACAGCAGACGCGTCGCAGGAATCAGCTGCGACTTTGGGATATTCAGAATCCAGCCGTGCTGTTGCAGCACTTCCCGAGATAGTGCTACGTTGACTAACAACTGCTCTTTGGACCTCGCCTTTATAAGGAGATCGTCCAAGTACGGGATAATTATAACTCCCTTCTTCCGAAGGAGTATCATCATTTCGGCCATTACCTTGGTAAATACCCTCGGTGCCGTGGACAGACCAAACGGCAACGTCTGGAATTGGTAATGACAGTCCTGTACCACAAACCTGAGGTACTCCTGGTGAGGTGGGTAAATGGGGACATGCAGATAAGCATCCTTGATGTCCAGCGACACCATAAAATCCCCCTCTTCCAGGCTTGCAATAACCGCCCTGAGCGATTCCATTTTGAACTTGAACTTCCTTACATAAGTGTTCAAGGATTTTAAATTTAGAATGGGTCTCACCGAACCGTCTGGTTTCGGTACCACAAACATTGTGGAATAGTAACCCCGTCCCTGTTGAAGGAGGGGAACCTTGATTATCACCTGCTGAAGGTACAGCTTGTGAATAGCCGCCAGTACTACCTCCCTTTCCCTGGGAGCCGCTGGCAAGGCTGATTTGAGGTAACGGCGAGGGGGAGTCGCCTCGAACTCCAGCTTGTATCCCTGAGATACCACTTGTAGAACCCAGAGATCCACCTGTGAGCGAACCCACTGGTCGCTGAAGTTCCGGAGACGCGCCCCCACCGCACCTGGCTCCACCTGTGGAGCCCCAGCGTCATGCGGTGGACTTAGTGGAAGCAGGGGAGGATTTTTGTTCCTGGGAACTGGCTGTCTGGTGCAGCTTTTTTCCTCTACCCCTGCCTTTGGGCAGAAAGGATGCGCCTCTGACCCGCTTGCCTTTCTGAGGCCGAAAGGACTGTACTTGATAATACGGTGCTTTCTTAGGCTGTGAGGGAACCTGAGGTAAAAAAGTCGACTTCCCAGCTGTTGCTGTGGATACGAGGTCCGAGAGACCGTCCCCAAACAATTCCTTACCCTTATAAGGCAAAACCTCCATGTGCCTTTTAGAATCAGCATCACCTGTCCACTGCCGAGTCCATAATACTCTCCTGGCAGAAATGGACATTGCATTAATTCTAGATGCCAGCCGGCAAATGTCCCTCTGTGCATCCCTCATATACAAGACGACGTCCTTTATATGCTCTATGGTTAGCAAAATAGCATCCCTGTCGAGGGAATCAATGTTGTCTGAAAGGGTATCAGACCATGCTGCTGCAGCACTACACATCCATGCTGAAGCAATAGCAGGTCTCAGTATAGTAACTGAGTGTGTATATACAGACTTCAGGATAGCCTCCTGCTTTCTATCTGCAGGCTCCTTTAGGGCGGCCGTATCCTGAGACGGCAGTGCCACCCTTTTAGATAATCGTGTGAGCGCCTTGTCCACCCTAGGGGATGTCTCTCAGCGTAACCTATCCGTTGGCGGGAAAGGGTACGCCATCAGTAACCTCTTAGAAATCACTAGTTTCTTATCCGGGGAACACCACGCTTCTTCACACAATTCATTTAATTCATCAGATGGGGGAAAAGTCACTGGCTGCTTTTTCTCCCCAAACATAATACCCTTTTTAGTGGTAACCGGGTTAATGTCAGAAATGTGCAACACATTTTTCATTGCCGTAATCATGCATCGGATGGCCCTTGTGGACTGTACATTTGTCTCATCCTCGTCTACACTGGAGTCAGACTCCGTGTCGACATCTGTGTCTGCCATCTGAGCTAGCGGGCGTTTTTGAGCCCCTGATGGCCTCTGAGACGCCTGGGCAGGCGCGGGCTGAGATGCCGGCTGTCCCAAGGCTGTTACGTCATCGAACCTTTTATGTAAAGAGTTGACACTGTCGGTTAATACCTTCCACATATCCATCCACTCCGGTGTCGGCCCCGAAGGGGGCGACATCACACTTATCGGCTCCTGCTCCGCCTCCACGTAGCCCTCCTCATAAAACATGTCGACACAGCCGTACCGACACACCACACACACACAGGGAATGCTCTGACTGAGGACAGGACCCCACAAAGTCCTTTGGGGAGACAGAGAGAGAGTATGCCAGCACACACCACAGCGCTATATAACACAGGGATTTTCACTATACTGAGTGATTTTTCCCAATAGCTGCTTATTAACACAAATTGCGCCTAAATTTATGTGCCCCCCCTCCTCTTTTTTACCCTTGTTGTACTGGATACTGCAGGGGAGAGCCTGGGGAGCGTCCTTCCAGCGGAGCTGTGAAGAGAAAATGGCGCTGGCTGTGCTGAGGAAGATAGCCCCGCCCCCTCAGCGGCGGGCTTCTCCCGCGTTTTATAATGTTAATGGCGGGGGTTTTTGCACATATACAGTGTTATACACTGTATTATGTGCTATTTGTGCCAAAAAGGTAAACTAATTGCTGCCCAGGGCGCCCCCCCCCCCCCCCCCAGCGCCCTGCACCCAACAGTGACCGGAGTGTGTGGTGTGCTATGGGAGCAATGGCGCACAGCTGCAGTGCTGTGCGCTACCTTAATGAAGACAGGAGTCTTCAGCCGCCGTTTTTCATCTTTATCTTCCGTCTTCTGGCTCTGCAAGGGGGACGGCGGCGCGGCTCCGGGAACGGACGATCGAGGTCGGGCCCTGTGTTCGATCCCTCTGGAGCTAATGGTGTCCAGTAGCCTTAGAAGCACAAGCTAGCTGCAAGCAGGTAGGTTTGCTTCTCTCCCCTCAGTCCCTCGTAGCAGTGAGTCTGTTGCCAGCAGATCTCACTGAAAATAAAAAACCTAACAAATATTTTCTTTTCTAGTGAGCTCAGGAGAGCCCACTAGGTGCATCCAGCTCTGGCCGGGCACAGATTCTAACTGAGGTCTGGAGGAGGGGCATAGAGGGAGGAGCCAGTGCACACCAGATATAGTACCTAATCTTTCTTTTAAGAGTGCCCAGTCTCCTGCGGAGCTCGTCTATTCCCCATGGTCCTTACGGAGTACCCAGCATCCACTAGGACATCAGAGAAATGTACACAATTTAAGAGAATAAAATATCTGTACTCTGAAAACACCGTTATGTAGGCACACAGTATCAGTCTTTGCTTATATATAATGTTCACCTGATTCAGGGTATAATAAGTATACTGTTTAGAATTGTAGCAAAGATGTAGCTGAATAGTTACAATTTGTCTCTCCAAAGGTTATTCACTCAAATGGCTGAAGAGGTGAAACTTTTTTATATAAAGGAAATGCAAAAGCAGCAATACACTTCTCCGATAATATGAAGGGATAAGAGCCCAGCGGTCAGATTTTATTTATTTATTATTTATTAGCAGTTTCTTATATAGCTCAGCATATTCCATTGCGCTTTACAATTAGAACAGTTATAGAACAAAACTGGGCAAAGACAGACAGACATAGAGGTAGGAAGGCCCTGCTCGCAAGCTTACAATCTATAGGGAAATAGGCATGGATACACAAGGATAGATGCTACCTGTTACATAATGGTTCCCCAGATTGCTAGGTTCTTAGTGGGTTGTATGATATGATCACCCAGCAATGTTGGAAGACAAAATGTGAGGTTATGTGGACTGTACAGAGGGGATGTAACTGGATAGGGAAGCATTGAAGGTTATGTGTGTGGGTCAGGAATTTGGTAGGCTTGTCTGAAGAGATGAGTTTTCAGGGAACGTTTAAAGGTTTGGAGACTAGTGGAGAGTCTTATTGTGCGTGGGAGTGCATTCCACAGAGTGGGTGAAGCCCGGGTAAAGTCCTGTAATTTTGAGTGGGAACAGGTAATACATGTGGATGAGAGACGCAGATCTTGTGCAGAGCGGAGGGGTCTGGTAGGGAGATATTTTGATATGAGTGAGGAGATGTATGATGGTGCAGTTTGGTTAATAGCCTTATATGTGAGTAAAAGTATTTTATATTTGACACGGCAGAATACCGGTAACCAATGGAGGGACTGACAGAGCGGATCAGCAGATGAAGAATGTCTGGCGAGGAAGATTAGCCTCGCAGCTGCATTTAAAATGGATTGAAGTGGTGAGAGCCTATGTTTGGGAAGACCAGTAAGGAGACTATTACAATAATCAATGCGGGAGATGATGAGTGCATGGATTAGAGTTTTTGCAGTGTCTTGTGTAATATAAGGGCGTATTTTGGATATGTTTTTAAGGTGCATGTCACATGATTTAGAGACAGATTGAATGTGTGGAACAAAGGACAGTTCAGAGTCAAGGATGACACCTAGGCAGCGAGCTTGTGGGGTAGGGTGGATAGTTGCATTGTCAACAGTTATGGCGATATCAGGTTGGTAACTACTCTTAGCTGGTGGTAAAATAATTAATTCTGTTTTGGAAATGTTGAGTTTGAGGTGGCAAGATGACATCCAAGATGAAATGGCAGACAGGCATCCAGTGACACGAGCCAATACAGATGGTGATAAATCTGGGGAGGATAGGTAGATTTGAGTATCATCAGCGTACAAATGATACTGAAATCCGAAGGAGCTGATTAGTTTACCAAGAGAGGAGGTATAGATTGAGAAAAGCAGAGGACCCAAGACTGAGCCTTGCGGTACTCCAACTGATAGAGGTAGAGAAGAAGAGGTAGAATCAGAGAAGTGGACACTGAAAGATCGATTAGATAGGTAGGATGAGAACCAAGTAAGGGCTGTGTCCTGAAGACCTAGGGACTGTAGTGTTTGTATGAGAAGAGAGTGGTCAACAGTGTCAAAAGCAGCAGAGAGATCTAGAAGAATAAGCAGTGTGTAATGGCCTTTTGATCTAGCAGTGACTAGATCATTCACTACTTTGGTCAGTGCCGTCTCTGTGGAGTGTTGGGCATGAAAGCCTGACTGAAGTGGGTCCAATAAGTTGTGGGAGTTAAGAAAGTGTGTAAGGCGAGTGTAGGTAAGTCTCTCAAGTAGCTTGGAGGGACTGGGTAGCTGAGAAATGGGACGGTAGTTAGAGGGTGTGTTTGGGTCAGAGTTGTGTTTTTTTAGAATGTGAGTAATCACTGCATGTTTAAACAGAGATGGAAAGATGCCAGTAAGAGAGAGAGAGATTACAGATTTTAGTTAAGGTTGGGATAAGCACAGGAGACAAACTTTTACTGACCTGTGAGGGTATAGGATCAAGAGGAGAGGTAGTGGAGTAGGAGGATGAAAAGAGTGTTGATACTTCATCTTCACTTGTGGGATCAAATGAAGAGAAAGTGCCAGAGGGTTCAGATAGGGAATTGAGCAGGTCACTGGCTGAGTTAGAGCATAGCATTTCATCTCGGATTTTATCAATTTTATCCTTGAAGTAGGAAGCAAGTTCTTGTGCACTGATAGTAGCTAGTGGGGGAGGTGAGGGAGGGTAAAGAAGTGATTTAAATGTATTAAAAAGATGTATAGTGGACAATACATAATATTACCTCTCCTGGGGGCTGGTATCACCGAGCGTCCTCGGTGGAGTCCTGTATAAAGCCCACAATGTGATGATGAGGAGAGGAGTTCAGTGCAGAAGTAATTATTCAAAATTGCTCCTTAATGTATGAGTCCCGGATAAAGGTACAGGGCAAATACCTGTATATTTCTTGGACTGGTGGAAATCCTTGTATTGCCCTGTGTGCAGGGAATCGTGCAAATCCAGGACGTCAGTCGGAGCAGCCACTGTAACCGCTGATTGCGGGAGATGTGCTATACTGTGGCGCCGGCCGGAGCCGTCAGTGGCAATAGAGTTGAAGATCGGAGCACTGTCCCGTAACCAAGGCTCCTCCCCTAATATTATGTATTGTCCACTATACATCTGACCGCCGGGCTCTTATCCCTTCATATCACGGAGAAGTGTATTGCTGCTTTTGCATTTCCTATATATAAAAAAAGTTTCACCTCTTCAGCCATTTGAGTGAATAACCTTTGGAGAGACAAATTGTAACTATTCAGCTACAT
Organism: Pseudophryne corroboree; assembly: GCF_028390025.1. Taxonomy (NCBI): domain Eukaryota; kingdom Metazoa; phylum Chordata; class Amphibia; order Anura; family Myobatrachidae; genus Pseudophryne; species Pseudophryne corroboree. The sequence goes on from NC_086445.1 coordinate 994,615,319, forward strand.
CTTTGCTACAATTCTAAACAGTATCATTTAGTGATGAGCGGGTTCGGTTCGTCGGAATCCGAACCCGCCCGAACTTCACCTTTTTTTGCACGGGTCCGAGCAACTCGGATCCTCCCGCCTTGCTCGGTTAACCCGAGCGCGCCCGAACGTCATCATCCCGCTGTCGGATTCTCGCGAGATTCGTATTCTATATAAGGAGCCGCGCGTCGGCGCCATTTTTCACTCGTGCATTGGAAATGATAGTGAGAGGACGTGGCTGGCGTCCTCTCAGTTTCTAGGGGGCTGCAAATATCTGTGCTCACTGCTTTATTGTGGGGACTGGGGGGACCAGCAGTATATAGGAGGAGTACAGTGCAGAGATTTGCTGACCAGTGACCACCAGTATTATACGTTCTCTGCCTGAAAAACGCTCCATATCTGTGCTCAGTGTGCTGCATATATCTGTGCTCACACTGCTTTATTGTGGGGACTGTGGACCAGCAGTATTATATAGGAGGAGTACAGTGCAGAGTTTTGCTGACCAGTGACCACCAGTATTATACGTTCTCTGCCTGCAAAACGCTCCATATCTGTGCTGCATTGTAGTATATATAGTAGGAGTACAGTGCATAATTTTGCTGACCACCAGTATATAATATATAGCCGTACGGTACAGTAGGCCACTGCTCTACCTACCTCTGTGTCGTCAATTATACTATCCATCCATACCTGCGGTGCATTTCAGTTTTGCACAGTTTGCTGACCACCAGTATACAATATATAGCAGTACGGTACAGTAGGCCACTGCTCTACCTACCTCTGTGTCGTCAATTATACTATCCATCCATACCTGTGGTGCATTTCAGTTTTGCACAGTTTGCTGACCACCAGTATATAATATATAGCAGTACGGTACAGTAGGCCACTGCTGTAACTACCTCTGTGTCGTCAATTATACTATCCATCCATACCTGCGGTGCATTTCAGTTTTGCACAGTTTGCTGACCACCAGTATATAATATATAGCAGTACGGTACAGTAGGCCACTGCTCTACCTACCTCTGTGTCGTCAATTATACTATCCATCCATACCTGCGGTGCATTTCAGTTTTGCACAGTTTGCTGACCACCAGTATATAATATATAGCAGTACGGTACAGTAGGCCACTGCTCTACCTACCTCTGTGTCGTCAATTATACTATCCATCCATACCTGCGGTGCTTTTCAGTTTTGCACAGTTTGCTGACCACCAGTATATAATATATAGCAGTACGGTACAGTAGGCCACTGCTCTACCTACCTCTGTGTCGTCAATTATACTATCCATCCATACCTGTGGTGCATTTCAGTTTTGCACAGTTTGCTGACCACCAGTATATAATATATAGCAGTACGGTACAGTAGGCCACTGCTCTACCTACCTCTGTGTCGTCAATTATACTATCCATCCATACCTGCGGTGCATTTCAGTTTTGCACAGTTTGCTGACCACCAGTATATAATATATAGCAGTACGGTACAGTAGGCCACTGCTCTACCTACCTCTGTGTCGTCAATTATACTATCCATCCATACCTGTGGTGCATTTCAGTTTTGCACAGTTTGCTGACCACCAGTATATAATATATAGCAGTACGGTACAGTAGGCCACTGCTCTACCTACCTCTGTGTCGTCAAGTATACTATCCATCCATACCTGTGGTGCATTTAAGTTTTTGTGCGCAGTATATATAGTAGTAGACCATTGCTATTGATATATTACTGGCATATAATTCCACACATTAAAAAATGGAGAACAAAAATGTGGAGGGTAAAATAGGGAAAGATCAAGATCCACTTCCACCTCGTGCTGAAGCTGCTGCCACTAGTCATGGCCGAGACGATGAAATGCCATCAACGTCGTCTGCCAAGGCCGATGCACAATGTCATAGTAGAGAGCATGTAAAATCCAAAAAAATAAAGCTCAGTAAAATGACCCAAAAATCTAAATCAAAATCGTGTGAGGAGAAGCGTAAACTTGCCAATGTGCCATTTACGACACGGAGTGGCAAGGAACGGCTGAGGCCCTGGCCTATGTTCAAGGCTAGTGGTTCAGCTTCACCTGAGGATGGAAGCAGTCATCCTCCTGCTAGAAAACTTAAAAGAGTTAAGATGGCAAAAGCACAGCAAAGAACTGTGCGTTCTTCTAAATCACAAATCCCCAAGGAGAGTCCAATTGTGTCGGTTGCGATGCCTGACCTTCCCAACACTGGACGGGAAGAGGTTGCGCCTTCCACCATTTGCACGTCCCCTGCAATTGCTGGAAGGAGCACCCACAGTCCAGTTCCTGATAGTCAAATTGAAGATGTCACTGTTGAAGTACACCAGGATGAGGATATGGGTGTTGCTGGCGCTGGGGAGGAAACTGACAAGGAGGATTCTGATGGTGAAGTGGTTTGTTTAAGTCAGGCACCCGGGGAGACACCTGTTGTCCGTGGGACGAATATGGCCATTGACATGCCTGCTCAAAATACAACAAAAATCACCTCTTCGGTGAGGAATTATTTCAACAGAAATGCGGACAACTGGTGTCAAGCCGTGTGTTGCCTTTGTCAAGCTGTAATAAGTAGGGGTAAGGACGTTAACCACCTAGGAACATCCTCCCTTATACGTCACCTGGACCGCATTCATCAGAAGTCAGTGACAAGTTGAAAAACTTTGGATGACAGCGGAAGCAGTCCACTGACCACTAAATCCCTTCCTCTTGTAACCAAGCTCCTGCAAACCACACCACCAACTCCCTCAGTGTCAATTTCCTCCTTACACAGGAAAGCCAATAGTCCTGCAGGCCATGTCACTGGCAAGTCTGACGAGTCCTCTCCTGCCTGGGATTCCTCCGATGCATCCTTGAGTGTAACGCCTACTGCTGCTGGCGCTGCTGCTGTTGTTGCTGCTGGGAGTCGATCGTCATCCCAGAGGGGAAGTCGGAAGACCACTTGTACTACTTCCAGTAAGCAATTGACTGTCCAACAGTCCTTTGCGAGGAAGATGAAATATCACAGCAGTCATCCTGCTGCAAAGCGGATAACTCAGGCCTTGGCAGCCTGGGCGGTGAGAAACGTGTTTCCGGTATCCACCGTTAATTCACAGGCAACTAGAGACTTGATTGAGGTACTGTGTCCCCGGTACCAAATACCATCTAGGTTCCATTTCTCTAGGCAGGCGATACCGAAAATGTACACAGACGTCAGAAAAAGAGTCACCAGTGTCCTAAAAAATGCAGTTGTACCCAATGTCCACTTAACCACGGACATGTGGACAAGTGGAGCAGGGCAGACTCAGGACTATATGACTGTGACAGCCCACTGGGTAGATGTATTGCCTCCCGCAGCAAGAACAGCAGCGGCGGCACCAGTAGCAGCATCTCGCAAACGCCAACTCGTTCCTAGGCAGGCTACGCTTTGTATCACCGCTTTCCATAAGAGGCACACAGCTGACAACCTCTTACGGAAACTGAGGAACATCATCGCAGAATGGCTTACCCCAATTGGACTCTCCTGGGGATTTGTGACATCGGACAACGCCACCAATATTGTGCGTGCATTACATGTGGGCAAATTCCAGCATGTCCCATGTTTTGCACATACATTGAATTTGGTGGTGCAGAATTATTTAAAAAACGACAGGGGCGTGCAAGAGATGCTGTCGGTGGCCCGAAGAATTGCGGGCCACTTTCGGCATTCAGCCACCGCGTGCCGAAGACTGGAGCACCAGCAAACACTCCTGAACCTGCCCTGCCATCATCTGAAGCAAGAGGTGGTAACGAGGTGGAATTCAACCCTCTATATGCTTCAGAGGATGGAGGAGCAGCAAAAGGCCATTCAAGCCTATACAGCTACCTACGATATAGGCAAAGGAGGGGGAATGCACCTGAATCAAGCGCAGTGGAGAATGATTTCAACGTTGTGCAAGGTTCTGCAACCCTTTGAACTTGCCACACGTGAAGTCAGTTCAGACACTGCCAGCCTGAGTCAGGTCATTCCCCTCATCAGGCTTTTGCAGAAGAAGCTGGAGACATTGAAGGAGGAGCTAAAACAGAGCGATTCCGCTAGGCATGTGGTACTTGTGGATGGAGCCCTTAATTCGCTTAACCAGGATTCACGGGTGGTCAATCTGTTGAAATCAGAGCACTACATTTTGGCCACTGTGCTCGATCCTAGATTTAAAACCTACGTTGTATCTCTCTTTCCGGCAGACACAAGTCTGCAGAGGTTCAAAGACCTGCTGGTGAGAAAATTGTCAAGTCAAGCGGAACGTGACCCGTCAACAGCTCCTCCTTCACATTCTCCCGCAACTGGGGCTGCGAGGAAAAGGCTAAAAATTCCGAGCCCACCCGCTGGCAGTGATGCAGGGCAGTCTGGAGCGAGTGCTGACATCTGGTCCGGACTGAAGGACCTGCCAACGATTACTGACATGTCGTCTACTGTCACTGCATATGATTCTGTAACCATTGAAAGAATGGTGGAGGATTATATGAGTGACCGCATCCAAGTAGGCACGTCAGACAGTCCGTACGTATACTGGCAGGAAAAAGAGGCAATTTGGAGGCCCTTGCACAAACTGGCTTTATTTTACCTAAGTTGCCCCCCCCCTCCAGTGTGTACTCCGAAAGAGTGTTTAGTGCAGCCGCTCACCTTGTCAGCAATCGGCGTACGAGGTTACTTCCAGAAAATGTGGAGAAGATGATGTTCATCAAAATGAATTATAATCAATTCCTCAGTGGAGACATTCACCAGCAATTGCCTCCAGAAAGTACACAGGGACCTGAGATGGTGGATTCCAGTGGGGACGAATTAATAATCTGTGAGGAGGGGGATGTACACAGTGAAAGGGGTGAGGAATCGGACGATGAGGAGGATGTGGACATCTTGCTTCTGTAGAGCCAGTTTGTGCAAGGAGAGATTGATTGCTTCTTTTTTGGTGGGGGCCCAAACCAACCAGTCATCTCAGTCACACTCGTGTGGCAGACCCTGTGGCTGAAATGATGGGTTTGTTAAAGTGTGCATGTCCTGTTTATACAACATAAGGGTGGGTGGGAGGGCCCAAGGACAATTCCATCTTGCACCTCTTTTTTTCTTTCATTTTTCTTTGCATCATGTGCTGTTTGGGGACTATTTTTTTGAAGTGCCATCCTGCCTGACACTGCAGTGCCACTCCTAGATGGGCCAGGTGTTTGTGTCGGCCACTTGGGTCGCTTAGCTTAGTCATCCAGCGACCTTGGTGCACCTCTTTTTTTCTTTGCATCATGTGCTGTTTGGGGACTATTTTTTTGAAGTGCCATCCTGTCTGACACTGCAGTGCCACTCCTAGATGGGCCAGGTGTTTGTGTCGGCCACTTGGGTCGCTTAGCTTAGTCATCCAGCGACCTCGGTGCAAATTTTAGGACTAAAAATAATATTGTGAGGTGTTCAGAAAAGACTGAAAATGAGTGGAAATTATGGTTATTGAGGTTAATAATACTATGGGATCAAAATGACCCCCAAATTCTATGATTTAAGCTGTTTTTGAGGGGTTTTTGTAAAAAAACACCCGAATCCAAAACACACCCGAATCCGACAAAAAAATTTCAGGGAGGTTTTGCCAAAACGCATCCGAATCCAAAACACGGCCGCGGAACCGAATCCAAAACCAAAACAGAAAACCCGAAAAATGTCCGATGCACATCACTAGTATCATTATTATACCCTGAATCAGGTGAACATTATATATAAGCAAAGACTGATACTGTGTGCCTACATAACGGTGTTTTCAGAGTACAGATATTTTATTCTCTTAAATTGTGTACATTTTTATTCATTATTGATGCATTAAACATAACAATAAATAATTTTTATATAGATTATTTTTGTCAACTCACCATATTTTTTACCCATCTGCAATACCCCAAGCGCAGCCGTTTTCTTTCCTTTTTTCCATATCACTGCAGGGAACTGGCGGTCTTGTTGGAGTGCCATGGATGGGTGTACGACTTCCAAGCTCATCTGCAGCACACGGACAGGAGTGGGGCACCTGTTTCTGATGTATCATTTGCACCCGCATGTAGACAGGATAACAGTAGGCATGCTGACATATGGATATTCGCCACTGCGGGCCTAAATACCCATTAGCATAATGTAGTAACCTGGCTGCCACGCGGAAAGTGGGCCGCAGATGCGTCGGGAGCAGACTCAGCCCCACTGACCGCAGCCGTTCAGTAGTTGAAAGTTGTTTTACAGTGGTAAACCTGAAAGTTTCAGAATCAACTATTAAGTTAGAGGGGAGGTGATGTGGTTATGTTATCATATTATTGAAAACCACAACGCCCATATCCAGTATTAATAATACTTTTTTCTAAATTGTTATTGCTTTCATATTTCAACACAGGAGAGAACGATCTTTTCAGATATTACACATGAATGTAATATTGTAGGTGAAACGTGCACGGAGCTACAGGCTGCCCAGCACATTTACCTGCTGCACCAGTAACAGCGGTGAGAGCGGCTCCTGGGTTGGGGAGCACTGTACAAGCCATATGGCATTGCTACGCCAGTAACAAATGATATAGTTCTAGACTCTTTCCTGGCGCAGCTATCAGTCTTTATAGTGGACAAGAACAGTACGGGAGTAAACCGTTAAGGGGAGATGTATCAAGCCTTGGAGAGCTTGGCGAGTGTTAAAGTGGAGAAGTTGCCCAAAGCTACCAATCAGATGCTGTCATTTATCTAGCACAGTCGTTGAAATAACAGTTAGGAGCCGACTGGTCGCTTTCAGCAACGTCTCCGCTTCATCATTCTCCAAAGCTTGATACATTCCTCCCTAGTCATCTCGGCTCTTGTACTTCGTAGCCCCACATTAAGTTATGATCAGATACTGCAGATCACATTAGGCATTAGGCAGCATAACCTCCAGGGGGCGCTTGGGCTCTTCCTGTTGGGATGGTCCACCTGGCAGCCTTTCCTTGCTTGTGCACGATAGGAAAGTCAAGAACCTAAAGTGCTAGGCCCCAGTGCAGCAATCTGCCACTATCCCCCACGTGTGGGTGGTTAGCAGCACCAGCACATATGGATATCTGGGTGGTGCGCATTCCCCCTGTGCTGTGGAACTGGCTGCTGCTTCTGCCATACTACTCAGATAGCTGCGTAATGCTCTGCCAACCATGGTATAAAGGGTCCATTCCTTCACCTCTAATGCGCACCTGGGAGTAAATGTAATAGTGTGCGAGAAGCCAGAAGTACGGCAGTTTGTCTGAAGGGCATATTTTAAAGTTAGAATTTTTTATTGAGAATGAACAGTGTCTAAAACAATAACAATAGGTAGGTTGTACAGGTTGAGGGCATAAACAGGTATACGTGGTGTGTACATATCATACCATCTTAGTAAAGACAATTCTATGGAGCTGAAGGTGAACCGGTAACATCAAAATGTGTCTTATAAAAGTCCACCTGTGAACCTAAACAATTCTCAATTTATTTTTTATTTATCGGATTGATTCTATATCCAAACTGAGTGTAAATCTATGGAGGGTAGAAGCAAGAAAGAGAAGGAGGGGGAAGGGAGTGGAGAAGTGAGAAAACGGGAGTTGGTAGAGGAGGAAGATTAAGAAGGTTCCCTATAAGGAAGCAAGAGGTTGGGGATATTCTTCTGTTTTGGTACTAGAAGGAGGGACAATTGGTGAGCTAGAGGAAATAGTAATGCTAGCGGTATTAGCAGTATTAGCTATATTAGTGATATTAGCAGTCCTAGCTGAGTCCGGGCATCAGTAGAGAGCGGGCGAGGTACCAAGGAGACCAGGTGTTGTGGAACTGCGCCACAGTGTTATTCCTTAGGCTTGTAATGTATTCCATATTGGCTATGTGAT